>NC_136069.1:1245190805-1245790805 GCF_964261635.1 Lissotriton helveticus | reverse complement strand
ACCTTGAAATACTGAGTATTTTAATCCATGGGTTAAACAACAGGGACCCAATCACATGCGGTCCTAAAAAAATTATTCAATAAGAAAAATACAGCAAACAAGGAATAGGACTCAAACAGCTACAAACTGAAAAGGGATATACAACAATGTTGTTATTGTTCTGCACCAACTGCCTTGCATAAGAAACCTCTAATCAAATGATTTGCTTCTGGTTAATAGAGGGCTGTGTAGATCAGAGCAGTTATGGAGCAATATTTTTATGAAGTGCATTCGCATACATAGGCCACAGTATCTGCAGAAAGCAAAACCTACTGTTTAACATTTACACAGATAAACTCAAGTTCAATTTCCAGTACAGCTTAAGCAAATGGTGCTTTAATACATCTGTTCAATTAGAAAACATATTGATTGTCAAAAGGGACGTAACAGTGCTATGACCTCCTAATTAGCAGCAATTGCAAGCTCCTTCTAAATCACTGTAGGGATAAGCTCATGGTAATCAGAGAAGTGGCTATCCCCTTCCGAGAATTTCAAATGGAGGCTGGTGAAAGAGGGCAGAGTCTGCTTTCTTTTCTCTGCTAATGAAGACCAACAGCGCTGCAGTAGGAGTAACAACAATTGACCAGAGCAAAGCACCATTCTTGGCGGGCTTTTTGCCTTGGTTGAGACGGAAACCTCACTGTTAAGCTATGAGAGCAGTAACCAAAATATATTCAAAACTCTACAAAGTCTAAGCAATGGAGGGAAAAAATACCTGCTTGTGACGGGTTGGGGTCACCCGACAGGAAGGTAGAGCAAAAGAGTGACTGGTGGTCCGCTATACCTTGTTTCCTTCCAGCAGGAGGAATGGATGCCGGAGAACAGTTCTTTATTGCACCATGCATACAACGAACAGGAGGAAGGCTCCTTTAACTGGGGATTCATGCCAGACAAGACCCCTCCCCCTGATGACATCAGCACGCGCACAGCGTTAAGTGCGGAGACTTCCTGGATTCCAGTGTGCACAGCCACTGGAGAAGAGACGGAGTAGAGTACGAGAGTGAATCCAGTGACGAAAGGAGTACAAGGCGAGAGTGAGGAAGAACGGAGAACTGTTCCAGCTGAAGCCGCGATTGAGCCAGGAGGCCAACGACACCGCGAGCCGCCGTGCCACGCTCCTGGAGGAGCGTGGCTTGAACAGGTACGGGGCAAGTTCTCAGGGTGGGTGGGATGGAAGGTGCGTAAGCCAGCTGTCGAGAAACCTCCAACCCCCACCAGTTTATAAAGCCTTTTTTCATTCACCCGCACAAGCACAAGTCTGAACCCTTTTTATTTCGTGTCACAAAGTGCACTGTGTGTGTGGTGTTTTCCCTCACCTCCCGGTCCCTGACAACACGGGCTCAAAGGGACAAGTGTCCTGATTTCTCTTTTTCATCTCCTTTATTGCACGCAACACTCCACGGCCTGACGGGACATGCGCGACCCAGGATCCAGACACTTGGAGCTCCTTCAACTCGACCAAAACCATTTTCAGGGAAGCCCAGAGCCACCGCCACGACGGATCCCGCCACATTTGCCAAAAAGAGACTTACTAGTAGAAGAAAACTTATTTTTGGGAAAATAAAGCCCTACCTTACTCGGCCTGGCCTACGTCCCGTCATTTCAACCCCGCCACACTGCTCTTATAAACATGTGTACCAATGATATATTAGCGGGTGGCTCCAGTGCTTGCACATGTTCCTGAGATTCTTCCCGGTCAGAAGTATTTTAGAGTTGCCTTGCCATCTCAAATCACAAGATTAGTTTGCAAAACATACTACAGTTGCTTGCAACTTCAGAATTCAACAATTTCTGGACTTGGGTGCTACATAAAAATGTTTTCATTCCAGCTTAGTCGTTTCGATGAGCCTACTCCAGCGTCAAAGACTCCAATTCAGCCACTCTATTACCTGTATTGGTAAAGTTGCCTGTTTTGCTGCCGGTATAAATGATAAAAGTGCCAATCTATTACAGCATCATGAGAAACCAAGACCACTAAAAAGCAATCTGCTTGAAGTCATGCTCCCACCGCATCCTACTGCAAAACCAATTGAGCTAAAATGTTTCAGTAAAATATGGAGTTATGCTAAGTGGTTTGCACAAAAAAAGCGGGTCTATCGTGAACACGGAGAGGAGTTGGCCTAACGGCTAGGGCGTACGACCTTGAATCCGGGAAACCGGGTTCGAGTCTCGGAAATGACGCTGAACATCTTGTGATTCTGGGCAAATCACTTAATCTCCCTGTGCCTAACAAAAATGAATGTGTCCTCATGTAATGCAACTGGCGCTATGTAAAGCGATCTGATACCCGATACCGGGTCAAGTTTGCGCTATATAAAACTTTGTAAAAAAATAAAAATAATACATTTCTGTGCATTCTAATGCTTAACAGCCTGAGCATGCTCGATACTAGGGACATCATCTTTGAGGGAGGACAAGGGTTTGGTCCTAGAAATCAGTGGGGGGGAGGGAGGGGCACGATTAGTGGTGTCAGTCAGTTTTATTGTTCATAGATTGGTATCCAGTCTCTTGTGATTGGGGCCAGAGAGAGGATTGGGCCTGAAGGTGTTAATTCAGTTTGGAAATTCCCCAGCTGAAAATGCATTTCGAGGCAGCACTATGCATAATTTTTTGTTTCAGTCAAGCCTCTAGTCATCATATTTTTGCTGCTATAGGCACACACTACACCTCGCCCTTGACACCAGCAGCGGGAACTCAAAGATACAGACTACGACCATAAATTCTACAATATAAAAAACTATACATTTTACAATATAAAAACAGACCTGTTAAAAAACCTCATCCTGAAAAGGGGGGTAGGAATGGAATTATGTTGTGTGATTGTGAGATATCACCATGTAATAATGTCACAATCTTTATCAGATCCAGTTAGGCTTCTTTTAAAAAAAACTCTCAGCTCAGTCCTGGTTAGTTGTGTCGCAGAGGAGTTCGGCTACATCAAAGGAACAAGTGTAAAGCATTTAGAAGTACCAAAACAGTAACTAAGAAAGAATCCGGAGATACGATTTTTCAAAGATAAGTCCATTCTTTTTTTTAAATAAATATATTTTATTGAATTTAGTGCAGATGAAAAATAAGAACATAGGACACACAATGAGCACTTTAGAGATATTTACAATTCAATTGCTCAGGCCTTTGGTATTCATTTGATAAATTAGGATAATACAAAACAGTAACATCAGCACTCCTGGCTTCAGTCAAGCCCACCAGCCTATTGGCCCAACCATTTACCCCACTTGAGACCATTCTTGAGGGGGCACCCCCTGGCCTCGTGGACTGGTTTTTCTTGCTGGACACACCTGTCCAACCCTCTGCGCCAGAGTGAAAGGGTGCGAGGAGAAGGGGAGTTCAAGTGTATGGTGATGTCAGGTTTGGTGACCATTAGGGCCGTTCCCAAGAAGGACTGATCAGCCCTTGGGTCTCCAGAGCCCTCAGGACTCGCACCTAAATCAACAAAGGGGTGAGGGGGACCTCCCATCCAAGCACCTCAGTGAGCTGCCCCACTATCTCAGCCCAGATGTTTTGAATCACAGGGCACAACCAAACCATGTGCTAGAAATCGTCAGGAGCTCTGCCACGGCAGGAACAGACAGGCTCAGATAGGAGTCTCGCTCGGTGGAGCGGAGCTGGGGAGATATAGGCAGCATTGAGGTAATATGTTTGAATCAACTGTAGATTAGAGGAAATTGTGAGAGCCCCAGGCGCCATCAGCACATCGCGTCAGATGTCATCTTGGAGGGGTTTCCCCTAGCCCTTCTATTGGGTTCGGAGATGACCTAGAGTGCCGGGGGTATTAACAACCAAGGTGCTGTAGATTTGGGAAATTCCTCCATTGCCCAAATCGCCCATCAGAAGTTTGGCCTCAAATAGGCTAAGCTCGGGAAGACAGTCAGTGTGTGAGGGAGTGTCATAACTGAAGGTATTTATAGAACTGTGTACAAGCCATGAACAGGTGTGGCACCGACCTATAGATAAAAATTGATGTAAAGTGAAAAGAATATCCCCTGGTACATCTATAAATATGAGGCCAATAGCTCAGTAAATGAAGGATACAAAACACATATAACCTAAATAAAACACTAAAAAAGTACATCTGGAAGCTTGCAGATCGGCTGACCATGCTGCACCGGCTTTGTGTGCGATAGTTTCGCTTGAGAAAGCATTTTCACTAAACAAAGCCAAAATGATTGACTTTATCAATAGTTGATATATGTGCACTTTTCTCTTTCCAGTGCACTAGGATTGCTTGCTGTGGGACTAGGAAAAGAATGTTGAGTAGGGTGGTGTGTACAATATTATATTCAGGCACTCTCAAGTCAGATGCATTGCGCCGTGGCATGCCGAAAGACTACTTTAAATAAAATGCAAATTGGGTGCACAAAAAAAATAATAGTAAACCAACACGGACAATTCTGCAGTCTGCTGTTTCACTTGTTCAATACTCCATAGCTTTTTGATACTAAGAGTATTTGCTAACAAAACTCTCAAATGAACATTTCCAAATTAGCAACTCAAGAACTATTCATAGGTAAGAAAAGTAGCAGATTGATCAATGGGCCTGCATACACAATATGGTTCTTCAGGTATTTAAGAGTCTTCCTTTAAACTGATATGAAGCAGCATTTCAAAAGCGAGTACCAATCTATAATCTAATAAGTACATATGCCAGTCATGGCAAGAAGTGGCATTAGGAAGATAGTGATTGGTGCTTACATAAATGGAATTTCTCATATCTTATGACGTAACACAGACCTTAAAAACTTTGTAGCTCTCTCCACAACCTCCAACCAGACAGACGATACTGTTCCCTCATCAAAGAGGGATGCTTCTGGGAGTGCCCTTAGGGCATCGAGAGACTCTTGCAACAATTCACTGCACAGGTCTGCATCTTCACCTAGAAAATTAGAAAAATTAAAAAGAACCAGAATTATTTTATATTTTGTGTAATTTGAATTTTTGTTTCCTCCTACAGTTTACTTACACATCAGCCTGTACACATTGTCAAGGTTATACACAATTGTGCAACTTTCGTCAGTACCCAGAGCTATTTCTATCCAGGAGTATAGAGTAGGATCTTTGAAATCTCTTCACAGAAGTCAGTGTGTTCTAATTTGACATCTTTTTTTCCATTATCAAGATTCATGTGAGAAAAATATTAAGCTATTTTGTTCAAAGCAACCTTTCAAAAACAAGGTACAAGATTAAAAGGACTAGATTTTCCAACAGACATAGTTTAAAAGAAAGTATTCTGATTTCTGTGTATTCATTTCAAGGAAGTATATGGATACTAATTTTCAATCATAAGGAAGTTTTGGTTTGCCAACATGAAACAACAGATGCAACATGCCAGAGGTAGTCTGCAAAAACAAGTTAAGATTTGGGGAAAATGGTGGTCGTATTATCGGTCAGAGAGACAATTTTTTAATCAGGGAGGTGCTGGAATTGTGTGCAAATAGTATTGATGTGTTATATCTGCAACAGACTTTCATATCTGTTATCAAGAAAAATAGTAACATTTGGCTTATCAAAAGAAGAAATGAATTATAAAGTTTTTTGTTTTTTTAACTTGGCATTAGAGCTGAAAAGATTGCTGGAGATGTTGCATTGAGTGCCGCATGTAGAATAGAATATACCATATTTTGTACTTATATCTCACATGTGGGGAATCATTTAGAAACTGAAGGGCAGAAACAGACCAATGGGGTTCCCAAAAGTTTCTGGAGTTGCCTTAGACAATGCTTTGGCAAAACACTTCAGCACCACATCTGTGAAACCTATCCAGTTATCACATTGGCTTTCCCTAATTATTATTCATTTCTGAACTCTTTCTCGTTACACGAAGAAGATTCTATCACCCTAAACATCTTCCGTCTGAGTCGGTTGAATGTCACAGCTAGAAGAGATTCAGTCTTTAATGTGTAGGTAACAAGCACCTAACAAACTAGTATTAGGTTACCCGTTTGCCTCTCATATTGACTCCCTCCGCTCTATGGGTCCCCTTAACACTTAGGACAACGTGAATAAATATACATGGAAACATTGAACACACCATGCTGCATGTGCCGCCCTTCCTATCCCCCTTTACTATTTCTCTCCTTCACTTGTCTAGACACAGTCTCATGATGGCAGAAGTCTTATGCAAGAACGTTCTCTTCTTTCTTTATCCTTAATTCTGCCTCATTTTTTCAGTTCACCCTCATATCTGAAGAAGCCACTAGATGGCTTAATTTATATAAAAACTGGCAAAAAAAGAGAAGGACTGAATGGAGAACCAAGGACACTATCCCAAATGAAAACGTGGATTCGTATCCCTGTCCTACCCACAGTGTAGAGATAAACTGAGGAAAAACAGTACAAGAGGAAAATCAGAAGATTTGTTAACACTGCCCTCACCCATTATGTAGTGGCATGCTTCATCATAGGGATGCTGCAGACGTCCAGGTGCAGATCAACACACTGGACGGAGCGCTGAGTTTTTTAGTGAGGGAGAAGAAAAAAAAGAAAAAGGAAAGGTGTGAGAAGGAAAAAGTATTCCCCAAAAGGGATCAAGCAGTGAGGGTTTAGGGGAAGTTACCCCTCCTTCACACCCCCCATTCTTAATAATTTGTAACCCGGTCAAGGGGGGGCCAAGAATAAAGGTATCTTAGTGGTACCCCCTTAGGCAGTTTTACTTTTATTTTCTCTGCACTTGTGATCCCTTTTGTGGAATACTTTTTCCTTCTCACACCTTCCTTTTTTTCATTAGTGTTCTTGGTTCTCCATTCCGTCCTTCTCTTTTTTTGTGAGTTTAGATATTGGGAGGGGAGTCAGAGAAGGCGCATTCCCTAGTCTCTCTATTGTGGTTTTTAATTTATACAAACACATGACATACCCCTCAAAACAGTAGGTTCAAATAAAGCCCTCAACACAGTAACCAAGTGACCATGACCAGGCCCGTCCAGTAACCCCAAGAGACACTCATATAGTGCAAAGCAGTCACCAAATAGTCTACCCTATGGGTACCAAGTGAATACTGTGTAGCTTCAATAGACCCATTGTCAGCCAGAAGCAACCCCTACCCCTGGCCAAAGTCTTACAGACCACATTAACAGGTACAGCGATAGACTGCAGTTCTTCTGGTCTACCTCTATGGATGTACACATTTAGTCCCCCATTTCCAACTGTATCCATAAATTGCTCATACTACTTTGTTGGACTCATGCATCATAGCTTGCCTGTTTGCTTACCATGATAACGGTCGAACTGTGGAAAACGTGTAATAATTTCCATCAGCATAAGCTGAAGCCATTTTGGTTGTGGCATCCATTTTGTTAGCTATGTAATTCTTCAGTCTTCACTGTTGCTTGTCATTATATTCTGCTTGAGTCATCAGCTTTAGTTAACTCCTTCTGTACTGGGCCAAAGCAATGTATGTGCTGAGCAAAGTCATGTAGCTTCTGAAATGCACCTGGTTAAAGATGTAACTATCAACTATTTTCTGCTGTTGTAAACAGTTCTGCTCCCCCTCCCACTTTGCTGACTAAGTGATCTCCGATCTGCCCATGTTTGTCAGGGGTTATTCTTGTGTATGCTTGTACCTTCTATTTGTAACTACATGCTTACTCTGCAACAAACTCTGTATTTAAGCACCATGGTATGTGTATTCAATGTACTACTCCTGGAACACTTGACGGTGTTGTATGGATGTGGTCCATTCATGAGTGATTAATAAACTTCTTATTTGAATTCCAGCTTCAGTGCCAATCTCTATTTTGTTGGTCTATGGACCCGTGGACAGAGAAGGGTGACCCCTGCACCGGTGTGCTCATTAAAAGGCACATTTCCACAGAACCACCAAGTCACTTGAG
Organism: Lissotriton helveticus; assembly: GCF_964261635.1. Classification (NCBI taxonomy): domain Eukaryota; kingdom Metazoa; phylum Chordata; class Amphibia; order Caudata; family Salamandridae; genus Lissotriton; species Lissotriton helveticus. The sequence goes on along the minus strand of NC_136069.1, from coordinate 1,245,782,919 downwards.
TGTCTTCTCTGTCCAAACTATCCCTATTGAAAAGGCTCATTACCCCACGGCCACATGCAACAAACCACCAGCTGCGATGAGAAGAATGGGGTTTTACTGTTTTCATATAGTCAAAGATAAGGCCCTACCCTAACTAAATAGTTGGTATGGAAATGAGATGTGGTAAAAGACTGCTTTCCATAACCATACAATACAACATATTTTGTCTTACCCCTTGATGCCAGTTTAGAAGGCTGTGATTTTCTTGAGAGCCCTATTCTTGGCAATCATTAAAGTTGCAGCACATGTAACTAGTTGTTCCTGGTGTAATTTGAGGATCCAATACCCATTTTATAATGTAGCCATAATGCAATTATTAATGCAAATATTGGATTGAGGATAGTAGCATAAACTCAACCTTCTAGATTAAATTATAGCAATCAAATTAAATAGTTTATGGTCCACAAATGCCAGAAAGTACAATATAGACTGTTAAAAGAGAAGGTATGGTAACAGACTTACCCGACCGCCAAGCTCGGCGCAGGAATGCAAATGCAAACGAAAGTGCAGCTCTGGATCCAACCCTTGCAAGTCCTTCAACACCTTTACCTGCAGGTCGAGTACTGAAATAAAATTTTAAAAAACACATTTATAGTATTTCTAGACTCGCTCAAAACACTATTTTTTCAGTCTGCATAACCGCAGAAATCTATCTATAGGTGAATAGAAGCTGCCTAGAAAAGAATCAAAAACCTTGGGGACATGGGCAGAACATCTGAGACTGGTGCGATAATGGCATTTGAAGGGACAAGGTACTGAGAAGCATGGACAGAATTATACATGAATTATACATTTCAATTTCAACTTCAGAGGAATAGATAGTGTAGACTATTACCAAGTACATCATTTATACTATTATACATTGATGAATAACAAGAGGAGGGGGGTGACTTAATCCAAGGGCAACATTGATTACGACATAGGTTAGATGTTATTTTTGTTTTTATATGAAAACAAAAAAATATTAAAATATTTTTTTTAAAAAGAATATAGTCAGTGAAATCTCTCTCTCCCTCTACCTCTCTCTCCCCATCTGCATTCTAGAACCACCCTTTAAATTTGACTAGAAGTGGGAATTTTTTTCCCCTACCCAAAACAGGATTCACTGATTCTCAGTGGATTCGAGGATATGAGCAACTGACATCTTTTTTGTTGCAGCTACCATTATAAGAAGCCAAGCACTAAAGCCTGACAGCCCAAGTTTAGGGGCACTTCGAGAGAATCACCAACTCCAGGGAGGAAGGAATGTTTCAGAGGTGGCAGACAATGCCCCCAAAAGCTGAAAAAGAAATGCAACTGTTTTTCCTTGCAGGATTTTTGCACCCAGATACGAGTCCACAGGTAGAGCCTCAGCTTTTTAAAAAAAAATCTATTTTGCTTTTCACCACACCCTGAAATACATATTTCTGCATGGAAATGATCCCGACCAGAACACAACTGTTAAATTAGCAATATGAAGCTGTACAAAGGCAATAATGTTTAAATGTAAATGTCCTCCTTCGCACATAGTAGCTCCAGTGTCCAATCTTAGTACAATCAACTGGAAATACATTTGCCGCTACCAATACACCTGTTCACACTACCGAGTTGAGTCCAGTACTCCTCAAGGATTCCTTGAGTGGTTCAGGGACTGACCACACAATAAGTTCTTTGCCAAAACCCTCACAGCTATGCACCGCAGGTTAACTGCTGGCAAGGACTAAACTTCAGGCCAAATTATGTACACTGCACAGGTCGTATGCAGTTGGTTTAGTGGCACGGATCCGGAGCAAGGCCTGCACCCAGAGGCTGCTATGCATGGCTGAACATGTGCACACTGTCTAGGCAGCGCAACAGCGGTTGGATACAAGGAAGCTTTGAAATGTGGCCAACCTCTGCTGCTTACAGTATACCAAAATCTAAAATATAGTATACAGTGTCAGTCTAAAACTGGTGCGCTTTTTAAAGGAAAAAAGTTAACCAGTCATGCCATAGGAAGTTTAGACATACAAAATTTTAAAAAATATTCTGCAATTTTTGTCATTTATAATTTGTATTGCATAAAATGGCAATGTGTCATCACATGTTCATCGTTTAATGCCTTAATGCATGCTAAGGCCCTAAGCAAGTTTTTTGTAGTTTTGTGTTATCATTATGGAAACACCTTTCTCAACGAAAAATAGACATTCTGTAACAAAGCATCTCTTTGCCCAAATAAAGGGTCAAAAATCATCATGGACAGAATGTGCCTGCAGTAAAAAAAATACTTACCATTTCTTGTCTGCTACAGGCAAAGGGAGGCTGCTACTTTTCCATTTCACTTTTACAGTCTCCTGAAAAACAGTTCTACTTAGTGCAATAAAGTATCGCTCAAGGATCACTAGTCTCTGCTTTAGCCGGAGTGCAGAAAGTGTAGTAGTAGCTGTCTGAGTAGCCTGGGTCTGTTGTTCCTTCACCAAAACATAGAGGCACTCCTTCAGCTCACTCACATCTGCAGGGACCAGAAAAAACACAAGCAGGGAATAAGCAACTGTCAAATACATAATATTTTATATGGTCAAGGTAAACAGAAAAGGCAGAGCTAAATTTGTCCCAAAAAACATAATAAGTGACAGGGCTCTGGCCAGGAAGCAACTGCAGCTTGCACCACACATTGCCCCTGCCATGCTGCCAAGATAGTAACAACAAAACTACTAACCGTCATTATCCTACAAGTGTACAAATTAAGACTATTTTAGGGCTCCAAAGCTATAAGAATGGCTTGGGTGGCAGGTAATAGTAATTTTTATGTATACTGAATTAATAATTAACTGTTGTTGTGGCTATCTCTAAATTAGCCAGACAATGGCACCTAGTGGTGTTGACAATTAAGTGCCAGTGCAGAGCACCAGAAACCACCGGCTCAAATTAAGCACTGGGAAGAGGCATAACCATTTAGCAGACTAGACATACGCAAACTCTTAGTTCACATCCAGTATAGCAGAGAAAGTCCACATTAAAGAAATACAGATTACCTGCAGATGCCTGAAAACACACAAGGATTATTGCATGGCTGTTTTCCCTTTTTGAATCAGACAAAGGTTAGAGAATAAACAACTCCTAGACAACCCAAGGAAGTCCAGGCTACCGTATACCAAACAATATTGGTCCAGCAAGAACGGGCTTCCACGTTTCTTACCATACCATATATGCATGAACTAGGAACTGGTAGCTACCTTTCCAAATGGTTTGTGGAATCACTCAGGGCTCACACAGCGCCGCCACTGTTCTCTTTACGCGCCCACTGGGATGCAGACCTCCAAAGACCCGCCACAGACTATGAATGGGGTTGCATGCTTGAGGGCCCCACGCAAATTCCCCGTAACATGCGATTTTGGATCATTCAGTATTACATACTACACAGAGCCTATCTCAAACCTGCTAAAATTAACAAATATTCTAATCATACAGACGCCAAATGTGCCAGATGCAACAAACTAGGGGCGGACCTTCTACATATGTTGTGGTCCTGTCGTCATACAGCAGTATTGGACCGAAGTTACTAGGAGACTAACACAATGCACGTAGCGAACACTGGACTGGACATGGGAGGTATGCATCCTAGGACTTTTCCAGAGATCTAAGAAACATAAGATGACGTCCAGATATATAGACCTAGGCCTCATAGTGGCTAAGCGATTGCTCATGCGCCGCTGGAAGTCCCCCGACCCCCCCAGTAGCTAAGGCCTGGCATCACTCCCTCCTGTGCTGGGCACAGGCGGAGAGCGTTGCACTCCGCCGTGAGGACGCGATTGGGCTGCGTAGGCAACCACTAGCACCAGCATGGGACACAATACTGTCGGATTTTCGCATGGCAGAGCAAGGTTCAGACGTGGTACCTGACACTGCAGCAAGTAATGATGAACACATAGCACCACAAATGGCGCCCGCTTAGACCCACTAGGGGGCAGACACAATGCGCATGGCTACTGATAATCCCTGACACCCAACATTACACTTCAGTTACGCAGACATGAGTATTTACAACTGCTCAATCACATGTCGCTAGGCTTGCAGCTCCTTTGGCTGACCAGATACGTATTTCCAACTTGTGTGGTTAGGACAAATGAAGAGCATTGTTACCCAGCACAATTGTATATAAGAATACCGGTTGGGATTTTCTTTCTGTCTTATCCTTTGTCCTTCCTCCCCCCACCCCCTTTTCTTATTCGTACTTTCTTTGTATAATCTCTAAACAGACCATTACCTTATCCTGTACTGGATTTACAACCAAACGATAATCATATAATTGTACATTGCCATAAAATGTATTGCAAAATGTGATGATCTTCTGGGACGTGAGATATATAATACGTATATGGGCTATTCTACTCTGTTTTGTTCTAAAGTTGCAAGAAATAACAATAAAACAAATTTAAACAAAATATTGGTCCAGCAGGAACGAGTTTGCTCCCCTCCTCTCATTGACTAACACCATCTAGAGGTGGCATGGATGTTTGCATGCCGACAGTGGGAGGAAGGCAGTAGGAGAGCTGTAAACGCACAACATGCTTGGGTCACTTCTTAGAATTAGCTGGTAGGATAACCCAGTACACAGGAACTAGCCCTTACACATTGACGGGCAGCTTTTCAAGCAATCCTAATATCGCAGCCTGGGGATCCTGGCTATCTAGAGATTCAATCCAGGTTGGGAAAAAAGGGTGAGGGGCAATTTTAAATTTGCAAACATGTTCATGTCAGATCTAATCTGCTATCTCCGAGGACCTAGTGCTTTATTTCCTTTTCCCTGTGAGATGCCCCAAGGTCAGGGATGGGTGGGAGAATAATTAATATAGACGTGAGTATGATGTGTTCTATGCATACACTGGTCCAAATCTTGGGCTCACAGTAGGTGCCAGATACTACTGGTTAACACTTCATCCATCTTACTTTTCAAAGACATTATCATGCAAGACTGAACCATTGTGAAAACAGGACTATTATAAATATTTATTGATTGGGCAAAAGCAACTACCATTTCGATCAGAAATACTGCACAAGAGAATACGGATTGTACATAGAATCACAATACTCATAGGATGTCATTTTGGCTTACACGGACTAAGGGGCCGTGCCAATACTGATCCACCTGACCTTTCTGTGATATTTACCAAAGTGAATCATTTTCACTTAATTAATTTCGATTGTCCAGATCAACGTACTATCAGTATGGCAGTTCTGCCCATTTATTCTAAAGCGAATACATGGAGTTTGGGTTTGGAAACTTGCATCAACATTTACCATGGGGAAACACACCATTCTGTTTGTTAAGAACACTCAAGGACTTGTTGAGAGGGTGGAAGCTGTCATTTCATTCTTATGTGGATGACATGCGGAAATGTATGTGCATTTTAGCAGTGCTCAGAAGGTTCTTCAGTGCAGAAACCCTCTGCTGGTAGTTTAACATGGATAGACAAAAGGAGAAAGACTGGTATTTTGTTGTCCCTTAAACTTTTTCTATGAGATTATCCCTACTTTTAAACTTGGAGCATTAAATAATATAATTAATATATATTTTGCGTGGTTGGTTAAATCCATTGTTAAATTACTGAGGACGGCTCGCGAGTCTGGAATGAGAAAATATTGGTAACCACCCACCAAGTGAACGGTCTCGATACCATGTGGCTATCAAAAACACTGCATGCATTTTAACTCACAAATTAATTACATGCTACCCTCCTAACACGCACCAGGTAAACCCTCTCAGTACTAATAAGATAATCAAATACATTTCATCGACATATTATATATTAAAAAAGACTTATAAATTGCCAAACTGTCTTCTGAAAATAACCTTAGATTCATAGAAGAATAGACATACTCCTCGTGTTTCCCAGTTAGTTAACATATGGGGGTGGGGGTAACTTGAATTGTTTTATAAATGTTAGAATATTAAAAACATGTCTATTATTTTATGCAGAGTTTTATATAGCGTGAACTTGACCCGAATCGGGTATCGGAGCGCTTTACATAGCACCAGTATGTTACATGAGGACACACATTCATTTTTGTTAGGCACGGGGAGATTAAGTGATATGCCCAGAATCACAGGATGTTTAGCGTCATTACCGAGACTCGAACCCAGTTCCCCAGGATACAGACTATGGTATTGTATTAACGCTCTCTGATATAAGCATCTTCATTAATGTCATTGTAATTGTATTACTTGAACTGCGTTATACATGTATAAATTATTTCTACAAAGCGGTAGTTAAATGTACCCAAAGAAGTACTCATTATAAAATGCAATAAAGGTGGTTATAATTTTTTTTTTTTAAGTTGCCAAACTGTAATTTTCGAAAATAGAAAGTCTTTGGTTTTACTTAATTAAGATCACAAAAGTCAGCCCATTCTGGAGAGACAGTGCGATCGCTTACAGGAGCAGATTATTAGGCAATTTTAGATCTTTTTCAACTAGATACATAACTTCTGAATACAACACCGCACACAACCTGATGATTAACTTTGTTTTTTCATAAAATAATTGCATCTTTGTACTCCCCAAAGCAGTTAGAAATTATTTTAACAAACAACGTGGTTAATGGACAAATTAAATAAACCAGTGTTTTTTTTATTACACCCACGTAACTGGCAGGCAGATCAAGGGGCATCGAAGCTATTTGAGCCACGAAATTGGGAACAAATGATGTCAAAGCCAGTTTAGCTCTTGCTTCTGATGTGGTGCGACAAATATATTTCACCCACACTGTAGGATGGGTCTGTCATCAAAAATATTTCCTATGGGACATGGCCAATACTCTTCTGCTCAGGACATACTTTTGCCTGGAAAAACCTTAGTTTTTTTGTTAAGGTAAACTGAAGCTGCTGCAATACTGTGGCCCATAGATCTTCAGAGAAAAGCTTAAAGAACGTTTATTATTATTTTATTTTTTAAACGCCTTTCATTGACTATCTTTGGAAATCCTGTTCTCCTGTCATTGCACGGTTTCAAAGATCTGGCTTGGGTGGCTAAAAAAATGTTCTTCACAAATCTGCTCTTGCTTTAATTTAAAAAAAAAAAATTTGAGGCAGATCTGCGGTTTAACTTTTGCCTGAGAATTTCTGAATAAAAGTCTTTACATGATACTGCACCAAATCCACCCAAGAACCTTTGGAAGGAAAAGGTGCAAGTGTCAAATTATTGTAGGCGCTGATTTCACTACAATCACCCACTGTAAGAGGTTCTATGGAAGAGTCATGAAGGTGTCTTCTAAACACTAAAAGCACAGCATTTAAGACAGTAGCTTATGCATTTGTTATGTTATGTTAATAAAATGTATTGAGCACACGAACACCCGGAGTTGCCTTGGCGCTAATGGCTATTACCCACCCAATTCCTCCAACAAAATGGCTAGATGCTTACATGCTGGGAATGTTATAATTTACATCATCCAAACCTCAGCTGCCTTTTTTATGGTCTTTCTGCCAAATATTAAAATATTTGATTTATTACTGTTAACTGTGGGCTGCTTGTCCTCGTACTAATTTCCCAAACCAGTAGACCACCTTTGTAAGTCAATGCATATCCATCCAAAAGGACAGTAATATCTGTGTATTGCATGGGGAGAATTTTCTGGCCACCCAGCACAGGTGGGAACAGCCTTGCAGTGCGCAAATGTCTAAATAGCTGCAATGCAAATAGGCAACCCTCATCTAGTTATCCATTTGTGAATACCTTTTTCACACTGCAAAAAGCAAGGGCTCAAACTCACCTGTACCCAGGTGTCAGTATAAAAATAAAGAATTACTCCAAATAATGCCAAAGTTATGTCCCAGACGGTTTGTTTAGTTCACAATAAGGCTCTGTCCACAAAATCAAATGCTGCCCTAAATTCAATAAACCCAGCATATAGCGCGGCGCCTTTCATGTGCACAGTGCATTGAGTAAGACTGGACAAGGATGTCAAATGATCCTCTGTTCCACAATGCTGCTGGAAACCCATCACGTAAAAAGCCAGCACATTATTTACCGTTACCCATGCTTCCAATTCTTCTAAAAGGGTTTTGGTAAAGCATTTTCCTTCAACAACTAGCAATGACTATTGCTAGAGGGAGAACAGAAAGAGCCTTTCTCATGGATCAGGACTAAAATGGACCCATGCCAAATTTCTACGACTACCAGAATGCGCACACAAAGAAAAGAAAAATATTGCCCCAGAAAATAGCATTCTCTTTCAATAAAGAGGCTGGTTGCGCTTCACTTGGCTCGGATCACCATTCTCCCTAAAGGTCTTAAAGAACCTTCAAAACAAGTGCCTTAGACCTCACAGTTGCATTGTGAAAAGATGCTTCTTCAAGTGGACCACGTCATAACTATGCTGTTTCTACAGCCTAGTGATCTAATGAAATGTAACCATGCTTCTGGTGAAATATTGTGCTCAAGGAATCTTACCACCTTTTCAAAGATGCTTTACACATTGCCATAAATCCCTCATATCCTTTTGCTCCGGGATGGTGAGCAAATCAAACCACTTTCTCATTCCAATGGCCCTTCTCTTGCCAAATGGATTTGTCTAGAAGTTGCCCTGAGAGATCTAGCTTTATCTAGGGCAGCAACTTTATTATTATGGTTTAAAGTGTTTATATAATTTTCTCATTTAATTCTCTTTTAGCAGATCTTAATTCTATTGATTATCATGTAACTTCTTTAATAGCACGTCCTTCTCTGCACAGTGAATTAACAGTTGGCATGCCAGAGACAATTAAGCATTTACACAAAATCGAGCCACAAACATAGACCAGACTGCATCACAGGCATTCTGCAGTCGTGCTTGGAATTTACTACCCAAATGTTTTACACCATAACTCACCACCTAACTACTAAATGTTCACACCCAGTGCTTTGAGCATTTCTCTCTGACTTTTGGGACACCCTCCAAATTGCTGGGTACTTTTGATGACTGATTTTAAATAGGGAATTCTACTTCTACGGCAGTTAGCTTGGGGTATTGGTCATTTTCTAATCTTATTGCTCCAATGCAGAATCAGCTTTGTCCAAAAAGCCTGAAGTCAACAAATGGCATGTTGGTTAAGGGATGCCTGCACATCCCCAGAAACTCCTGTAGCACACATCCAGGCATGATCACTTATTACAACACGGATGCCCATGGCACTGCTCACACAGTCTGTCGTATACAGGTCTCAAGACATTTTGCAGTATTCTGCCCAACTTGGATAGTCTGAGCAAAGATGTCCACAATGGTTGGCAAAATCTCAATGGCCATATTGCCTAGTGCATGCATGTAATGTCACAACAGACTGATGCCATCCAGGGATCTCAGCGTTACCTTAGCAAAAAATAATATTCCTGAATTAATCAATACTTATTGCTTCTCTGTGTGCTTAGGAGGCTAAGAATGTAGTGAGGTTTACCCTACTACTAGAACCATCAACTACCAAGCTCTCAGGAGTCGGGTACAGAGTCAAAAAGGCAGGATCTGCAGTGGCAAGACTATGATATCCAGCTACAGCGACTTACTAAGAGAGATGAATACAGCTTTGACCAAGTCACTTTACAGGTTTCCACCAGGGCCTCATTAAAAGGCAATAAGGGCTCTGCAGTTGCAAGACCAGGCTATAAGATTTCAGTCAATGTTTTTGCCTCGTTCTCTATGTTAGGTAGGTAGCTATAAATCCAACATTACTGCTGTTCTGCAGTCCAAGTCTGTCTTGCCCACTCCTAATCTGTAGATTCAAGTATAGGGCAGCATCAGATTACTTGGAGGGAGGGAGCAAACAGTCTGCCTCTTCACCATCATCTTGCGCAATATTTTGGAGCCCTTGAATTGTGTCAGAGACTGAAGTGAATAAGACTTCTAGCGTATGATAATGCTGGCATTGGGAGAATAGGATGGGGGATCATCCAAAATGGGGAGGGGGGTTGCACCTTGGTAATCTCATAACAAGACATAGGCCTTGAACAGCCCGATGGCTCCACATCGTAAATGGGTATCCTAATCAGATCGGGTGCCATCACTGCTCAAGTCAAGACCAGGGCAGCTGGAACCAGAAAGGCCTCTGAAGTGGAGGCATAGGCCCGTGCTTGTACAGAAGGGCAGGGTGGTGAGTGGCGTGTGTGGCACATTGGGTCGGTCAGAGCCAGAGTCGGGTAAGGAGTTCCACCGGGGGGTGTGGGAGCCTGCAGCTCCAAGGGACACAGATGTTCCAGAGGAAGGCTTTATCAAGAGTAGTTGCAGCATGCCCTTCTTAGAGGCCATGATCTACTACAGAGTCACCAATGGTCCAGGAATCTCAGGGGATGCAGGCACCAGCATCAGAACGGCTACATACAAGATCACCCGCAGAGACCGCACCAATGGAGTCGGAGGAGGAATCGCCATCGTCCACAAGAACAGCATCAGGGTCTCGACTAGCATTGACGACCGCCGAACACATGCATTTCCAGATCCACACAGACCCTAACTCCACCCTCAGAGGCACCCTCTTCTACCGCCCCCCGGACCCTTCCCCCAGTTCAGCGACTCCATCGCCGACTTGATCAGCACACAAGCCCTGACCTCCACCGACTACATCCTCCTCGGAGACCTGAACTTTCACCTTGAGAACAACAACTCCACAACTCTGATCGATAACCTCGCCAACCTCGGACTGAAGCAACTCGTCATAACGCCCACCCACTCCGCCGGCCACACGCTCGACCCCGTCTTCTCCTCAAGTCTGAACGTCTCCGTCAGCCACACCACCAAACTCCTCTGGACTGACCACCGCTACATCCACTTCGCCTTCCAGAAACTCACCACACAACACCGCACCCAACAGATCCCCCGCCGCTGCTGAAGCAAAATCACCGAAGACCAACTGCACGCAAACCTCGCTCTCAGCTCACCCACCGAACCCTCCAACACCGACGACGCTGCCCACAGCCTCAGACGCTGGATCGAGGACTGCGCCAACACCCTCGCCCGCTGAAGAAATCCCCCCCACAGAGACACCAGCAAGAGGGCCAGCTGGTTCACCCCAGAACTCCTAGCCTCCAAGCAAGCCTGCCGGAAACTAGAGAAGAAATGGCACAGTGAACAAACTCTGGACAGCCACGCAGCACACAAGGACATCATCCGCAACCACCACCACCTCATCAGGGCGGCCAAGAGGACCTCCAAAGACCGCCTCGACAACAACGCACACAATAGCAATGAGCTCTTCAACATCGTGAAGGAACTCTCCAACCCCAGCTCCAACACCAACGACATTCCGCCGTCGCAAGCCCTGTGCGACTCCCTCGCCACCTTCTTCCACTGCAAGATAGCAGCCATACACGACAGCTTCAACACCCAGACAGCCCCAACAGATAGCAACACAACAGACCTTACGCACACCATCGACCACGAAACCCCTGCTAGCCTGGGCCAGCGTGAGCATCGATGACACCATCAAGACCATGCGCACAATACGCTCCGGCTCTCCGTCAGACCCATTCCCGCACCAAGTCTTCAACAGAGCAAGCAGCTGCATCGCACCCCACCTGCGCAACGTCATCAATCTCTCCCTCGAGACCGCGACCTTCCAGAGATCTGGAAACACACCGAGATCAATGACCTACTCAAGAACTTCCAGCCCATCTCTCTGCTCCCCTTCCCGGCCAAGGTCATCGAGAAAACCGTCAACAGACCGCTAACCCAATACCTCGAAGAAAACAGAATCCTGGACCCTTCCCAGTCAGGGTTCCGCAGCAACCACAGCACCGAGACTGCCCTCATCGCCGCCACCAATGACATCAGGACCCTGCTGGACCACGGCGAGACTGCAGCACTCTTCCTCCTAGACCTCTCTGCCGCCTTCGAACACCGTCTGCCACCACACACTACGCGCACGCCTCCACGCCGCAGGGATCCGAGACAGGGCTCTGGATTGGACAACCTCCTTCCTCTACGGCAGAACCCAGAGCGTCCGCCTCCCCCCATTCCGTTCCAAAGCCTCTAGATCATCTGCGGAGTACCCCAGGGATCCTCCTTCAGCCCAACGCTGTTCATCATTTACATGGCCCCGCTCGCACACGTAGCCCGACAGCACGACCTCAACATAATCTCCTACGCCGACGACACTCAGCTGATCCTCTTCCTCACCAAGGACCCCATCACCGCCAAAGCCAACCTGCACGAAGGAATGAAGGCCGTCGCCGACTGGATGAAGACCGGCTGTCTGAAGCTGAACTCTGACAAGATGAGGTCCTCATCCTCTGCTCCAACCCTTCAGCCTGGGACGACTCCTGGTGGCCGACGGCACTGGGGGCAGACCCAACACCCACCAACCACGCACGCAACCTGGGAATCATCCTCGACTCAACGCTCTCAATGACCAAGCAAGTCAACGCCGTCTCCTCCTCCTGCTTCAACACCCTCCGCAAGATCTACAGATGGAGCCAGACAGATACAAGAAAGACAGTCACCCAGGCCCTCGTCAGCAGCAGACTAGACTACGGAAACGCCTTCTATGCGGCGCCCCGACCAAGCTCATCAAACGACTACAATGCATCCAAAACGCCTCGGCACGACTGATCCTCAACGTACCACGTCACGGCCACATCACCCCCACCTGAGAAACCTGCACTGGCTCCCCGTCAACAAGAGGATATCCTTCAAGCTCCTCATCCATGCACACAAGGCACTCCACAAGACCTGCCCATCCTACCTCAACAGATGGCTTTCCTTCTACATCCCCAACCGCCAGCTATGCTCCGCCGACCTCTCACTCGCCCGGGTCCCGCGCATCTGAAGAACAACCACCGGTGGGAGATCCTTCTCCCACCTTCGCCCACCTCGCCGCCAAGACATGGAACACCTTCCAACTGAGCCTACGTCAGACCTGCAGACCTACAGACCTTCAGGAGGATACTCAAGACCTGGCTGTTCGATCAGTAGCGCCCCCCCCCCCTCCCCCCAGCACCTTGAGACTCTCACGGTTATGTAGTGCACTTAACAAATGATTGATTGATTGTGAGACCTAGATGATGGCAGCGGAGTCAGGTACTTGGAGTGACAACTCACCTTGAGAATCTCACGGGTATGTAGTGCACTTAACAAATGATTGATTGATTGATTGTGAGACCTAGATGATGGCAGCGGAGTCAGGTACTTGGAGTGACAACTGTGCAACTTCTCCCCAGAACGGGAGCTACTGGAAGGGAACGACTCACACTTGAACTTCTTATGAGAATAGTTCCAGGACATCGTTTTCTACTTCCCAGAAGACTGCAACCTCAAACAGGACCAGGACTTGCAGCAGGGTCACAAATGGGTGAGGTCTGGTCCACTGCTTGATGCCTGGCCTATTTCGCCTTTTGTGCTCAGTGATGTTTAGCTTTCCTCCTACTCCATGTTCACCTTCAGGTGCATCAAGAAGCTTTTATCTCATTACTTTGAATGGTGCCCAGATACCAAATGAAGACTGGTGTGGATCGGTGACGGGTATGTGCTTCCTGCAGTCGCAACACGGTTTTAAGTCTATGGTTTTTGGAAAAGAGATTATGTTTTTTTTAGTACTGCTTAAAAAAAGTGAATTGCTGTTTGCAAAAACCAACAGAATTGTAAGTTGAGCGCCAGATCCACACAAAAGGATGCAGACAAAAAAGAAACCAACATAGTTTCAGTGGGTGGCACCTATAAACAGACCCGAACTGTCACTTCCACAGGTGGAGTGAGGTCACCACAGAGTTTGATGGTTCCGCCTGTTGCCATACAGGAGCAATTGCTATGAAAAGTCTGGTGCCTGGGGGAATTCAAAAGGTGAGGAATCTATAGTTTGAAGTATCGCTCAGCAGAAAGCGCCATTAGAAAGAAGAAGACCAACTGCAAACGGTAGCGGTCGAGCCCTCAAAAAAGGTTGTTGGAAAAATAAAGAAAAAACTACACAAAAAGAAAAACGCAATGGTGAGGGGGAGCAATGGTGAAGCAGATGGGCAGTGGATGGAGGGCGGGTAAGGCAATGGAGGAGTGGGGGTTTAAAAATATGAAAGAAAAAATGCAGCAGGGGAAGCAATGGAATAGCTGTGGAGCACTGGAAAGCATCACGGAGTGTGTGTGTGGGGGGGGGGGGAATTTGAAAGAGAAAATAGCACTCGAGTAACAGAGCAAAAAAATACCTGGATTCCTATAGAGCATTACAAATTTATGTAGTACCCTAAATTCAAGCAGTGGAAGGACACAAGTCTTCTGAACAGAACAAGTAAAGAAGAAATGCTCCAGCAGTAAGACAAAGAAAGTATTGGGAGGAAAGTAAATGAATAAGAAGCAAAGAAAAGAGACTGAAAAAAGCCATCCAACGAAAAGCAAGGGTTTTCCCCAAACTCCACTGTAATAGCACTTTCTAATGTATCTGAATTAACAGATTTCAACTACAACCAGCTAACGTTGTCTGCAAGCAAGACCTAAAAAATCAACGCACACAAGAAAACATCCAACACTGCACAGTGGCCACATAGTTATCAATGCAGCCATAGAAAAACAACACAGCACATGCAACATAATGTATTAAACAGTAAACCTTTAACATCCAAGACAGCTCGGATAAAATATAGCTGGATATCACGCTGTGGGCATTGCACACGTTCTATCCAATAATTCATTGCCAACCAACCAAAGGTACACTTTGAACATAAATTCTTACACACAACTAACACCGACCAGGTAAGCCTGCTGATAAATTGAATGGCTCCCTAACACCACTAGTAACTTTTAATTTAAGAACAAACCAGAAATTGCATAAACCAACTAACCCACAACAGTAGCCGCCAGATTGTGGCAATAACTTCAGTCACAAACATTAACTCCATAAATCGTCTATCATTTTATTATTAAAATCCATCCACTCCAAACTAAACAACCACTAAAATAACAGAGAAACTGCAGCTGCTATTCCTTTCCAATCCTACTCCAGATGATACAATATTTCTCTAGATCAGAAAAAGGGTACAGATCAAAGTGGCACTCTGAGACCATAGTAATGAAATACTTTGAGTAATGTAAATAGGTCTAAAAAATACAATCTGTAAAACCCGTCCGCCAGCCCAAACACAAGTTGAGACACCTCTCTAAGGTGACATCAGTATTCCATCTGTGCATGGTAATTAACATGAGGATCCTTAGCCGCTGGTTTGTCAACATTTGTATAACTGGTTTGCAAGGCAGCCACTGTCGGATATTCTACAATGTACACATAATGACGTAAATAAGTCCCAAATAACTGCTCTAATAAGCCTAGGTGTGCATTTTCTCCACCAATATGCTTAATCTTTGGCTTCTGAGTAAAAACTTGCACCTCAGAGAAAGCGCGTAAGACTGCCAACTGATGTGCTTACAACACAAGATACGCTGAAAAATAAACCATTCATTAAGGAAGGCGCCAAAGTCCACGAGGATGAAAACAGCATGCATGCTCAACTCCACAAGCAAGTGTGTACGCTAATCTTACTGTGGTGGAGACTGAAACCAAAATAAGAGCAGGCTATAAAAAGGGTGTAAACAAGGTTACGTGATATGTATTACACTATGTCTTGCAGCTTTTTAGCAACTTTCCCCTTTCACCACTAATGCGGCAGCTCAATTTTCTGTCACACGATGCAACGTGTTATTTAAGTACAACTGCACGATCGTAAGTAACAACAAAAGCCTAAGTCAATTTGAAAACGAGCACACTAGGGTGGTCATGGTAAAAATGCAACTAAAATTCAGTAGTATCTACATACCATGTCAATGATTCGAATAATTTTAATGTGCAGTTACGACCCTAGAAATGCTTAAAGAAAGATACGGGGCAGGTGGCCGACATAACATGGTTTACTTAATTTCCCATTTTACTGTGATCCATGATATTTCAGTCTTAGTTGAAACAAAAACACATCTAAATAAAAGATGTAGACTAATAGAGTTCAAAGTCTTACAAAAGCAAAAACAAATAGGATGTTCAAAACGCTCCTAAAAAAAATATTTTAAAAACACTTCAACTTGTGAACACTTACAGAAGTAAAGTTCCAACCAAGCAAAAAGGAGTGTTTTCTATGGGTTTACCACAAAATAACAAAACAAATATATCCCTAAGTCCTAATGTGGTTGCTTTTTTTTCCCACACGGAATTCTGCTAAAGGAGCTAAAAGCTGTAAAGTTGAATATATTAAGGTAAAAATTAGTCTAGTAAAGAGACGAGGACGGGTGAAGGCGCTATGGCTACTGCTTCAAGTAAACATAACAGACAACATTGCTGTAAAGCACATGGCGCCTTCTCCATTTCTGTACTCAAAGAGCAGGGCTATCCATTCACCTCGGGTGTCATTACCAAGTATACACATCAACATTTGGGCAGAGCTACTGAGTAGGGGGCATTTGAGGGAAGGGGTGACCAAAAAAAGAAATCATCTGAAATGATCTGTTCCACACTGAGTTAAGCAGTATTATATAAAGTTCCTTCCCTTTATAATAAAGAGCATTTCTAAGAATGCCATCTCGGAATAGGCGTTGTGGGAGGTATGACACAGCATACAAGGATACATGCCAATGGGCCACTCATAAAATTAACATTTTAGAAATATTTTCAAATTACAATAACATGGATAGTAAGCAAAAGTGGATAAAATCCCCATAAACGTTAACACAAAATCACTTTAAATGCGACTTTGCAAAGCTGGAACATACATTTGCCAACTAGCTTTAACAATTATCTATTAACTTTTCCAGGCCGTGGCTTGTAATTGTAAAGCCGAAACCACTACAGGATGGAACAGGCACTGGATCTTGCTTTAAAATGGCATTACCCGATCTTTGGGGTTTTCCACTGCACATTGCAAATGCGGTTTGCATCGGCAAATTGAAAAGACAAGCATTGGCATAGCCAATAGGTCTCGCCTTTGGGACCTTATAAGAGTTTAGTTAGTGGCGATTAGGTGCTTTGGGATGGGTGAAGCGTGCAGGTGAAAGGGGGAGAATTGTGTGCATATTGAGAGCTTAACAGGAAAAGGGCGGGGATGAGGTATGGCTTAAGGGCTACAGCTGCCGCTTTTGGAACCGGGTTGGAGTCCAGACGTTGGTTTAAAACCCTGTGATCCTGGGCAAGTCACTTAATCTCCCCGCGCCTAAAGCAAAGTTAACGTGCCCTTGTATAATATATACATGAATGGCCCTTGCACCAACTGAAGCTGGATACAGTGCCCTTGCAAAGACCTAGGTTACTGGAAGTCAAAGTCTTTTCAGTGCAGTGTTTATGAATGATACATCCATTTTCGACTCGCCATGTTCTGTGCTTAGTTTAAGGGGAATACAGATAGGGATCTAATGTTCTATTCTAGTGTTATGTATTTTAGAGTTTAGTTATCTCAATAGGATACATATAGGTGGAAAAGTAAAACTATACATATGTTTTACCTTTCCTCTTTTATAAGTCACTTTTTTATATTGTGCGTTTTCTTATTCTTCTGTTTGTGCACTCTTTTAAGACAATATTTGTTCAACTATTTTATTTTTTATTATCTGGATCTAGAGTCTATTAACAAATTCCTTTGGGGTGCGGGATCTGGAAGTGAACAAACTGCTTGCACTTAGGAGCTGTGACCACTGCACAGAATATATATATATTACAGTGGGGCAGGGCCATTGCACTTTGCCAAAACGTCAGCCCTGCTGCGCCTCAGCCTTGGTTCTTGGGAGTACCGCAGCGGTGGGTAACTTTCAACCCTGCCCTGAATTGGTGCACAAACCTCAGGAATTGGCAACTGTAAGCATGGCATGGACCGGGCCACTCTGAGCACTGCATGGGCCTGGTGCCCTGGAAGGACTAAGGCAAAAACAACAATTGATGGACAGAATGTTGCACAATGGCAAAACATTCACCCCCAGTCACAGATCTGGGTTTAATCCATCGTTATTTTGCTCACCAAGCCACCCCCAGCCAAACCCAGATCAGTTGACTGGGGGTGAGTGTTTGATTTGCTCAAACGCTCCGTCCATCATCCCCTTTGGTATTGCCCTGGAAGGACTAAGGGCGCTGTACTATGACAACGCCGCCAGGAGTACCGGAAAGGATATGGAATTAGCAGCAGTTTGATAGACAATTCCATTCTTGTACCCTAAACTATAAAAATGTGTTTTAAAAAAAAAGTCTAATATAGATTTTTCTCAACACACAGCAGCCTCTTTGTACATCTCTGTAACCCAGTCTGACATAAGTCACACATTCAGTCCGACTCCTATTTTTACTGTCATTACCCATACCTACGACTGTTCTTATCTTCAAGCTGCATGAACAAATAAATAAGGCCCAGAGCACATGCTACCAGCCTGGAGAACAGGAACACCTGCAGGAGACCGGCCAACAGCACGATCTGTGTGGCTGACCTAAGCCAAGAAGGCCGAAAGGCAGTGTGGGGGTCACAGAAAGGAGCCGCACCACAGCGCCTCGATGCGCTAGACCAGCGATGCTTCCTTTGTATATACACTGTTATGGCGCGAACGTTGCTGCGAGTTGCTTTGGTAGTGTTCCTGGCCAAGTCATGAACTCTAGGAGTAAACCAGGACTATTCCTGGAATTCAGTAGCTAGCCAGGAGTTCTACAAGAGTACGTCTTACTTACACATTGCTGTACTGGTGAAAGAAATACCACGTCTCGCCAAGTTGTAGCAAAGCATTGGTATTTTTAATGATGTCACTGGCTGCAAGGGGGGGGGGCTCACTGGAGGTATCGACCCTCGCCTGTCCAACAATATCTTTTAAGGAACCACTTCCTTCAGAGCGGCAAGTGGGCTGTCTGCCCCTTAAACAACCTTGTACAATGAGCAGTGCATTATTACTCAAGATAAGCATCTCCACCTCAGCAAAGTACACTAAGGGCCTTTAAAGGACAAAAGCCCTTACCAGTGATTAAGGCTCCGGAGAGAAACAACCCGAGGTAAACAAGGACACGTTCGACCAGGCCCAAGGGGCAGAAGGTGGAAACACCATCTGCGAGGCTAGGAGGCACTCTTACTGATAGTGTATTGTAAAGGTATTTTTATAGCGCCTTTCTATATCCTGTGATGTCAAAATGTTGGAAAAGCCACCCTGGAAATAGCGCATCCCTTCCCCTTAATGATTCAACCTTGAGGCATATCAGTTTAAAGCTAAAAAATAAACTGCAAAGTAAAGACAATCGCGACAAATGGGAAAAGGTACTAAACACGAGGAAGGCATTACAAAAAGCAGCTAGCATCTTACATAACCCACTGGGAAACTCAAACACTGACACAGCACGACGAATAGTTACAGCTGGCTGAACAACTGTTCGTATCCTAGAGAATAGCTAATGAGGCCTACAAATACTCGACATGGGCAAACAGGGAACAAGCGGAGTGAGTAAGCAAAGCCTTTACACAGAGACACACTGGACACTGGAGGAAGGCAAGCACAGTAACCAGAGCAACATGGAACGAGCTCATCCCTAGGGGAGACAAGATTTGACCTGCAGGCAGAGTCAAAGTCCACTTATTTATATTTTAAATAATTGGTAACAATAGGCTAAGCCATCAAGACAGCCCGTACAATGTTTCTGGGCTCTGTAGTAGCAGGATGGAGTGCGTCACGTGTTCATGCATGTGAGTGATTCTGCCTCAACCTATTGGTTTGTTGGAGGAACTGGGTAGTCATTACCTATAGTTTCTCTTTAGGCTTGTCCACAACCCATATATTGTGCTGGAAATAATATTGCCCCCTCCTCCAACCGATCCCACCCCTTAACACCAAGATCGAACGTGTGCACTTGTTTAACCACTATAACTTTGATAAATGTCCCAACCCACGTTAGAGAGATAAACTACAAGGGAAGCAATCATAGCAAAAACAGGAAAGAGTGGAATATGGGAACAATTTATTTTGCATCAGAAGACTCAGCGGAGAGGCAGAATGTAGAGATTGAATGGGAGAGAAAGGCAGCAAGATGGACAGAGTGGCAAAGAGAACGAAATGCAGGCAAGAGGAAGATTAGACAGTGAATGAGCGAAAAAAGAGCAAAAGAAAGAGGAGGATGTGATGAGGAAAAGGGGGAGAAATATTGGGAGACAGTCAGAGAAAGAGGGGAATAGAGAGAGATAGCAGTCAAGAGAGAGGAAAGAAGAGACTGAAAAGTGAGTTAGGAGAAAAACATACAATGCTTCGAGAGTATTAAGCGCTACAAGGCACAGCTGAACCTCTGGTTGCAATTATTGGACGCATTTCTTAACCGAATAGTCCTCTATGCTAGAGACATGCGGGAATTTGCCATCATCCAAAATTAAAAGAAGTGGACACTAGCCCAATCCAAAAGATGGATTTTACCCTCTTTCTGTAAGCAAGTAATGGCAAACCATTCAAATGCCACCGCCCGCCAAAAATACTTGCCAGGCAGACACCAGTGATAACATCGACTAATGTCTCATGATAAAAAGCTGACAACCATACGAAAAGTGCACCCTGATTAGGAAAAAAAGTACTCCGGCACCAAACGAACGCTGAAAGCATCGCATATAAACTAGCCACAAAATAGTGTCTGCACCACAAGAAAAGCAAACAAGGAAGCCGGGTGGCAAATACACACAAGCATGGCACTTGTGCTTTGGCTCGAGATGTTTACAGCCAAAGCACAAGTGCCGCGATTGAAAGCAAAGAGAGGGTGAGTAATGGGGGGGGGGGCGGATAAAAAAACGCAGCCTGCGATCTGCTTACTGACTGTTTTGAAGGACCCTCGTGCTTGTGGTGGCATCCGCCTTGCGGGAGCGAGCAACAGCCAATTAGCAGGCGTGCCGCTGCTATCTCCCGCAAGGTGGATGCTGCCACAAGCACGTGTGTGCTTCAAAATGAGCAGAGCGACAGCTAAAGGCCCTCCTATGTAGCGCATGCGCGCTGTGTAGGAGAGACCTAAAAAACATAAATGCTGGTTTGCTGATGCAGAACAGTGTCTGGACAACAAAAAAAATGTACATTGCAACATGATGATGCATGTGTGTCACCATGCATGCGCACTTATGCCTCATCAGGTAACAGGTGCCACTTTCTTTTTTTTACTTTTTTACTTTTAACGTGGCTTTTCAAGATGGCGGGTGCCAATCTTGTAATGGTAAATTAAAAATGTATGTGGAAAAAAAGTATCAAATAGAAAGGGGTGGCTCAGTAGCATATTGCAGCTGCCAGGTCTCCCCAAAAAGAAAAAAAACTGACTTCAATTTTTTTTAATTTTTTTTTTAACTATGGGGAGGACAATGAGCAATTGCAGTGGGGGGCAGCAACAAGGAGAGCTCAGGGAGCAGGGATTAGATGATTTGAGGGGAGAAGAAGCACACAAGAAGAAAGTAAGAACATATATGCACTCCCATGGAATGAAGAAGAAAAATAAACACAAACAAGAACGAAACAAGCACTGCCAAGCCCAAAACAGCTCACCTACACAAGCTATTGCCTTTGCAAATGTTTTTTTGGGACATGTTACAGAGTGGCATGGCTGATGAGAAGCATGGGTGAAATTTATTTTAAAAGAGTTTTGGCATGGCCAGGGCTAGGGGAGTCAGCTTTTTAAAATTACTGGCAAGAGGGCAGGGCCGGCGCTAGCACCTTTATTTTTCTTCAACTTTTAGCTATACTGCACGTAAACTATGTAAGCAGCTCTAACCATTTTTAGGGGCATTTACTGCTTGGACATACTGCTTCTCATGAGGCGAGGAGTACCTAGATTGCCGGGCTTGTCTCAATTTCTTGCATTGGCCATCATAATATCTTTTATACACTTCAGTTCAGAAGATATCCACTCCAAGAGCCATATATGGGCAAGAAAGTATCATGAACACTGTCTCACACTAATACAGGGTGTATTGAAGGCAGCTTAGAAGTCTTCAAAGGTAATCCTCCCCAAATCTGTCTAATAAGCATCAAAGGTAATCCCCCCCAAATCTATTTATCTGTAAAGGTTTCAATCAAAGGGCTTAGATATCTTTGCAACTCTGATCCTGCGAATAAATTTAACTGTCAGATGGTTGCTCCAAGGCAGTGTGACAAAACAAACTGTACACAAATGAGAAATGTAACATTAAGGTAGGCTCTGCTGGATGAGTAAATTCAAATGATGCACAAGAATAAGGTGCATGACTTTGGATCTTTCTGAAACAAAAGCACAATTATTACAATCTCAACAACATAGTAGAT
Organism: Lissotriton helveticus; assembly: GCF_964261635.1. Lineage (NCBI taxonomy): Eukaryota > Metazoa > Chordata > Amphibia > Caudata > Salamandridae > Lissotriton > Lissotriton helveticus. Next base: position 1,245,760,717 of record NC_136069.1, on the reverse strand, counting down.
GCAAAGCCGAGATCATTAAAAGAGTCAAAGTCCTGTAGGTCCTTACAATCAGTGGACTCTCTCTCTTGCTAAAACACAGGAGGGGGAAGCTTGATTTTAAGATCTAGACGTTCAGCATGACTGAAGAGATCCCCATCTAGAGGACACTGAAACTAAATTGTTAAGAAGGACAGCAATATCGCTAGCTTCTTCCTCCTTTGCCTTCCCCCTTGACAGGGCGCCCTAATTGCAAAATTGTATATATCAGCAGTAGAATTATGGACCAGAAGATGAACTCTGGACCAGAAGATACACGTGCACGTCTCAAGCAAACAGTTATTTTTTTTAAAAAAGCTAACCGTTTTAAATGAGTTTAACATGTAATCCACAACTTCTGAAATACATTTAGAGAGCACCTGTATTTAAGTTCCAGATTTACTACCATCTGCTGTTTGTAAGGATGGACTGTTCATTCTGCTGACTTGCCAAGTTAAAAGTTCAAGTTAATACCCTGGTTATTCAACTGAAGTACAAATGTAGCAAGGGCCCAGGGATAACAGTTGTAAAAGACATACCCACAGAACGCTCCAGGACACAGAAAGGCTTCACATACAATAGGAATGAAGGTTGAATTGCTCAATCAAAAAAGTTAATATAATGCTGCATGCCCCAACAGCACCAACATAGTTATCTTAAGACTTATCAAGAATGGTTCGTACTTGCTTTTTCATTTTACATTACTATGGAAGGCTATGACTCCAACAAACATAGTTGGTAAACCAAGCCTTTTCTACCATATAGATTCAAAAAGACACCATCACTCGTTAACATTTTACCATCAATATGCAGCAACTGTATGCGATAAATCAGAAAAGAAGTTATTTCTTTTACTCCCAATGGAGTATCATAATATGAGTACTCGAATGTGTTATTGTAGGAAAGTGCCTCTTTTGGACATGGTTAGGCCCTCACTTTATGCCTGGAAAATGGTGTAATTTCGACTGGAAGTGCACAGGATCCCTGTCGACCAGGAACCCTGTGCCAGAAGCTCTCTCCCTAAACTGTACCTTTAGTTTCCTAATTGGCACCACTTCTGTACCCCTTGTAAATGGTACCCCTGGTACCTAGGACATGGACAATAACAAAAGAACTCCAAGGGTAGCAGCACAAATTGTGCCACCCTACGGTACCCTTACTGAGGCCAAGCACCCTGCCATCACAGACTGCGAGTCTTGGTGCAGACAAAACCGAAAAGTCGACATGGCACACTTCCCTGTGTACCATGCCCAGACTGCATGGGACAAATATAGTTAAGACGCCCTTCTGGCAGGCTTCATAGTCCTACGGCAGGGTGCACTATATCTCCTGTGAGGATATAGCTGAATGAGCAGATCTGCCCCTGCAATATCCAGGTCGATTCTTGGATACTGTAAGTGAACAGGGAAGCCATGAAGAGTACATGGGCTGAACACTCGTCATAACGAGTTCCCCAGCTCCATGATGGCTTCACTGTACTTTGGGATGTTTGGTGCCAAACATCTCCTCTTAATAAACCTACACGGATTCCAGTTTCAGATCGATTTGCACACAGGGAACCCCTTAGAGGGGTCCCCTGAAAATTACCAACCCTAAGTGTGGTCACTGACTGGTCTAAGCTAGCCTAAACTAGACAGAATTCAGACCTTATTTGGTGAGTGCCAGCTCAATCTGAGGTCGAGTACAAAGCCGGTCCTGGGCAGAGGTGTTCTCACCTTTCCCCGGTCAGGAAGAGCCATCTGTGGCAGGCAGCATGGCTGCCTCTGAAACACATCCACCCAGCCTCTCCCGATAGAAGGAGTAGGCCCCCTCATGTCATCACCCCCTTTTTGGAAGGAAGCCATGTGGGAAAATTTAGAAAGAATAGGACGTGTGCCCCCCCCCCCCCCTTCTGCCAACTCCACCCCTTAGGTGCTGGAGGAGAGGGGAGGCACATTTTTAGTGCCCACCATCTAGAAGATGGTGGGACTAATCCAGTCAGGGATAGGGCTATGCTCCACTCCCACAAGAGGAGGGCATAATAGAGGGTGTGGACACCCCGGGACATGGGACCACTGGCTACTACCCATCACCCCCTTGTAAACGCCCCTAATTTTACTATTTAGGTGGCATCCGCAGACTTTGAACTTGGATTCCACAGACACAAGTAGACGAGCAAAGAAACAATGTTGGACCGAGAACTGACAACCTTGTGTTGAACTTTGGGTGCAAACTCCTTCCTGCCGCCTATAACTCGACATTCGTCATCCTACAGCTCGTCTCATCATTGTGTGGACTCCAAAAATCTGGGAGGATCACGACTTCACAAATCGCCAAAGAACTCCCTCGAGATAGAGGCAGTGGCGGTGCGTCCATGGGGGGCGTTGGGGCGTTGCCCCACTAGCCATGGACGACCCGTCACTGCCAAAACATGGATAAATAAGAAAAGTTTTAAAAGAGATTGCTTTAAATAAATCTAAGCGCACTGACTCTGCGCTGGCCCGGAAAAGCCCGACAGAATCGGGCATTGCTTCGGAAGTGGGCCGTGGGGGGCGGGGCTGCGACAGAGTGAGTGACAGTCAGAGTCAGAGCACACAGTCAGGCAGGCAGCCAGAGCACTAGATGAGAGCGGGGTGACTACGCATGTGACAGCCAGGAGTACTCCGAATGTAGACTGGCCTGCGCATGCGTAGTACCTATTAGACCTCCCCCCCCCCACCCACCTAGCCCTGAGACACAGGCAGGGACCTGGTGCCCCGGTCTCATTACGGGCAGATTTTACCCTGCTCGAGGGCCAATCCTGGCGCAGTGGCGCTGTTAAGGCTGCGCCAGGATTGGCTGAATTAGTCAGTGAGAGCGTGCGTGACTCAGTCCAGTCCTGACTCGTCGTCATGGCCGTGACATTGTGCGCCTACAGCCTAGCCTACGGCGGACCCGGACGGCGCAATTATATTGCACTCAGGCCTGGGTAATAATTTTATAATGCTTCTCTTACTCTTCTTAGTCGTTTTTAGATTTTCTTTTTGGGAAAATAATGCCAATTCCCTCCTGACCTTTTCTGTGTGTCGTGACTGACTACTGCACTCGTCGTGCCTCTCGTTCTCTCCCTGCGGCCCTGCCCACTCACACTCACTCCTCAAGCTCCGAGCAGCTACACCGAGTGTAACAGCAGGTATTAATCAGGAAGGGAGTGGAACGGTGGGATGAAAGACCGAGCCCTCATCCTTTCATAAACAGACGTTGCTGCGCCTGCTTGGTTTTCAGATGGAAACAGGGGTTGTTTTGCGCGGATTGCCAGTCAGTGCCTCACAGTCACACAGCCGATAGAAGTGCTCCGATAGAATTGCTCAGTGGGTTGAGTGCTCCACTCCGCAACATGTGATGTCCAACAGGTCACTAGATGGAATCCGAGAAAGGCAGACTAAGCTTGCCATCCTTCAGAGGATGACAAATGAGTATAATTAAATGGAATGATATTAACATTTTTGGTTTGCTGCTTTGTTCATGGTACCAACCCTTATAGGTGCACTGAGAGCATTGAGATAAATCACGTTTTTACAGTTAACTCGCTTTTAGGACGGTGGGTGTAAAGTCACGTGCCCAGCAGGACGGTAGAGTGTGTTTGCTCTCTTTAGATGAAAAACAAACCCATGGAAATAGTTTTGTTTTATACATAGATTTCCCAGCCATCTGAGGCTTTGTGGGGCAGATTCATTTATTGAATCTGTATTCCAGTTCGTTAGAGAAAAGCAACAGAAGTTAATAACCACGTGACACAAGGAGTTAATAGTGTGTGACATTGCAGCTGCAGGTATTTAAAGTGGACTGCGCATTTACGTGGTTTTAATCCAGGCATCCCCGTTTGAAGAAGGGAAGCAGAATGCATTCGTACCATCATAAGTATAGTCTGGCAATTAATCATGAGCTTTGGTTGAACGAGTAATTTTAACAATCGCATGCCATGGTAAGTGCGTCTTTCAGCTCAGTTTGGCTTAGATTAACGAAGGGTCATATGGGCTAACATTAGCAGCAAGCTATGGAACAAAGTGCGTAATAGCAGGCAATTTTATCAGCAAGGGTTTGGGAGTTTAGAACTTCAGCATAGGACACGCGCGCAATGAGGAAAGAAATAATTAATTGTGTGAGCAATACTTTTTTGGAAAGTTTTCATCGCTTTATTGAGAATGTTAATATGATGCAAGTCTCTGATGTAATTATGTTGAAGGAACTGATTCAGTTCAATTTTTTTGTACTTTAGAAACCCCCGAAGAAGGGATGAATTCCCGAAATGCATTGGGTGATTGACATTAAAAACGTGGCATGTGGAACCAACGCTGCTCCTGTGTTTTTGAATAACATAATAATGAGTTGAATGGATTGAAACGACTAAAGAACAAGGAAAAAGATTATGGTTAAAATGAAGAAGAAAAAATGTATACGGTGGAAAACTAATTTAATTCATTAAATTCATTTATAATAGGCTGTGCAGCCAAATGGGGGCCGAAATGTGGTTCCCTTATTGTCCTTCACGCAGTTGCAGCATTCCCATTCAGCGAGGTCCTGTCCATTGAAGTCTGCTGCCCGCACTGCTCCGACGCACGTGCACCTGGCGCGCTGTTGGCGGGAGGGGAGGGGTTTTAATTGCTCAGTAGGGAAGAGTAAGGCATGCAGTTAGCATGGGTTTCATCGCGCGTGATCCATATCGTCTATTCCACTTCCAGTCTGTACCCAGCCCTCCCCCTCCGCCTCACCCACTCCGCAGAATAGGAGTAAGCATGGCGATGGCACAAGTTAGTCACATGCAATACCTAGCTGTTGCATTCCAGTGGTTTATTTTAAGTTTAAAACATTACGTTACTGCAAAGTGTTGGATGCTGAGGAGAACTCCGTGAGGGTGGACGGATAGGTTAGGCCCCGCTCCGGAAGACGCACAGCTTTACAGAAGTTATGGATTATCGGCAGCGTGAGAAAGGCAGGGAGGTCCGGAGGAAGGAGAACGGATGGCCAGGGACAGGTAGGCGAGGTGAAGAGGGCGGACTGGAGATCCTGACGGGGGGCGGGGAGGGGGTGGGTGTCCATATACCCATGCAGGCAGGGTTTTGGTGGGACAGTGGTGTTTTAGGGAGATGTTCTTATTGGCTAGGTTTCATGCTACCCCTTAAGGCGACATGGCAGGGCACAAACATTGTAAATGCAAATCCTCCACATTAGAGGTGCCTTTTATTTACTATTGCAATATGTCGCGATTGTGCTATTCTTTCTAGAACGTGGTTGAGCCTCAAGGGTGACAGTAGATGGGTACACGAAAGGAGAAGATTACTATTAGGCTCATAGTAAGAGGCAAGGGGGGAGGGGTCTGTGCAGCATGAATTGCAGGACTTGGGCCAAATTAGGGTACCTTTTTCTGGGAAGCCAGTTCCTTGGAGAACGCAGGCTGCAGACTTTTCCAGAGGTGACAGAAGCCATGATCCAAAAAGTGTATGTTCCTGCAGTGACCACAGCACCCAGGAGGACAGAGTGTGCTCAGCTCTGTAGGGGTGACAGCACCCAGGAGGACAGAGAGTGCTCAGCTCTGTGGGGTGACAGCACCCAGGAGGAAAGAGAGTGCTCAGCTCTGTAGGGGTGACAGTACCAAGGAGGACAGAGAGTGCTCAGCTCTGTAAGGGTGACAGCACCCAGGAGGACAGAGAGTGCTCAGCTCTGTAAGGGTGACAGCACCCAGGAGGACAGCGAGTGTTCAGCTCTGTAGAGGTGACAGTACCAAGGAGGAGAGAGAGTGCTCAGCTCTGTAGAGGTGACAGTACCAAGGAGGACAGAGAGTGCTCAGCTCTGTAAGGGTGACAGCACCCAGGAGGACAGAGAGTGCTCAGCTCTGTAAGGGTGACAGCACCCAGGAGGACAGAGAGTGCTCAGCTCTGTAGGGGTGACAGCACCCAGGAGGACAGAGAGTGCTCAGCTCTGTAAGGGTGACAGCACCCAGGAGGACAGAGAGTGCTCAGCTCTGTAAGGGAGACAGCACCCAGGAGGACAGAGAGTGCTCAGCTCTGTAGGGGTGACAGTACCAAGGAGGACAGAGAGTGCTCAGCTCTGTAAGGGTGACAGCACCCAGGAGGACAGAGAGTGCTCAGCACCCCCATTTCCGGGGGGGGCCGAGCTCGGAAACACAATCCACTTCAAGTTGTATTTATTCTTCAACCGCACTGACAAAATAAGCCGAGACTTGCAAAGGTGCTAACTTAGTTATTTTTCATTGCGCACAAATCCTCTCTAGTATGTAACATTCAGTTGTCTGGACAGATTAATCGAGGACCAGTGCAGTGACCCCCTTAAAAGACTCATCTCCCATTCTGTGACTTTTTTCATGACCAAGGCAGTTTAGGCACACGCACACGTCTGGTTGCATCTCCAGGGTGTCAGATTTTAACCAAACCACTCAATTTGATCTAATGTCTTTCAATCGAGCAGGACCTCTTTATATCAACCAAATAAGTGTTTTTTGCTCGCAGATTGTAAAATGGTGGTAGCAGATTGTAATTCGATCGCCTGTACCAAGAAGAGCCTCTCGGTGCAGTGTGACATGATGAATCTTATTGCCTGGTCAGGGCGAACTCCGTGCCTCTAGAATGAGACGTCGGTGCCACAAGGGCGTTTAGACACCTGGGTCTAGTAATCACCGCAAGAAAAGAAATGCAAGCCAGAAATGTTTCCGAGGGGATGTATTGGCTGCCTGTATACTACTGTTAATCTCTGTTCCATCCGCAGTGGCAGGAAGGAGTGATATATGGGGTCATGTCGAGCCGGTAGATAGTAGGAATCCAGAATGCAGGCATATTTGGGGTGGGAGGGTGACATCGTTGGCCTTGCTACCTGGGGCTCCTCCTTCATTTTGGCACTTGTGATGCTGATCACCATTCCTCGACCTCTCCTCTATGAGCAGGGTGACACGCTCGATCTGCAAACTGACACAGCCACTTCATCACAATGTACGTCCATGTTTGTGAGTATAGTTGTAGGCTGCATTAAAGGGCTCTTGCTGAGGTGGATGCACCTGGTAGTCAGGAGTGTTGAAGAGCTCACTGTGGTGGGGGAGGTAGTGTTCAAAATTCCTGGATATCATGAAAATAATCATCTCTTTGACGCTTCAATTAAGTTTGTTGAAGTTTTTTCTAATGTTTTTTGAGTAATCACACCTCGTAAAACACAAACGTGGTTTTGTGCTTGTAATCCTAATACAAGATCATAGATTATTCTTTAGGACTTTCACGGTAAGAAATCAACATTTCACCCAACGGGACAAAATGCTTACGCTTTTTATTTGGCAGCCTTGTGTCAGTAAATAATGCTTCCTTTTCCTCAGGGAATTTCTATATGATTAGAGTTGCAAATTTCTTATCTCCCTTCTCCTATCTCATGTCTGTACTGAATTTCTCTTCAGCCCAAGTTATTAACCAATAGTTTGAAAATGTTAAATTTTAGCTCCATAATAATATTATGTAATTTCAAAGGCTTTCTGCATTTCTCCATGGTATATCCATGTCTATGCTCATTAATCAGCTCATTAGATGACAAATAATTGTGGCAAAACCCAAAAGAATCTTTTGCGAGCTATTCGCTGTAAGTGTACAAATATGCAACGATTTCTGGAATCTCCCGCTTTGCTTTTATTTTGTTTTTTTATTGTTGGTATTTTTCTTTTAAATCTGCATGGTTAATTTGTTTTGATGTATTTTGCTGGATATATTTGGATTTAGTATTTTTTTTACTTGGGTCTTGGCTGCCATTTTTGGTGCAATGTATAAATTGTAGTTAGCAAACCAGCTGGTGTTTTTGCACACTGTCTGGTTTGCGTCCTGAGTCACATTATTTGATGGAACATAGGTCCTGATTAGTTACATCACAACATCTAAATTAGCCGGAGGTGGTAAAACCTAGTGCCTCGTTCATATATATGAGGCAGGAAGCAGTTTGCGATCCCCTCGGAATGCCTGTGACTCTAGGTCTGAAGGGACAGCAGACTTCATTCCCTGCATTTGTAATCCCCACTAGAATTTATTTTTGAAAAGTATTATCTGTACCTTTAAAGGGACTGAGAGGCAGATTTACCGATTTCTCACGTATCACAGTGCAGCAGCCGCAAATGTTGCGCTGCGCTGCATGATGAGAGACCATGAGAGCACCAAATTTACTGAAATATGGCACTCCTCTCAGCCTCCCCTCTCCCTAGGGCATGTGCTGAAATTCGCTGCCGTGCCCACGGAGACACCTTTGGACCACAGTTCAAGGGTGCCTCCGTTAATCAAGCATAGGTTTTGTACTGGGTCTGGAAGGATTCTCTTCCAGTACTAAATACTATGCTTAGACTTATTTCAAGCATTTTCCCACATGCAAAATAAAGGAGTAAAAAGGCATTTCTCCTTTATAGCGCCTGGTAGAAGGGTGCACTATTTTCTAACGCTGTCACTTTCTGTAGTAATTTGGATTTAGTGTCAAAAACGTTGGGGGGGGGTTCATGGGTGAAGTAATGCAATGCTGGTTTCACATTATTTCCAGCACTAAACAAGTTTAGCGCTAAAAAGAAAATCAGACTCAAAGATTTTGAGCTGATTTGCGTAACTTCTGTGACACACACAGCATCAAATCTTAGTAAATCTGCCCCTGAGTGATTTAATAATGCTTGAGACGCTTTAAGAAAAATACAGTCAGCATGCAAGGAATGAAATAGGAGGGCATGCAGTGTGCCCTACAGCTTCCACTGCTCCAGATGGGACACCTGCCACTATTAACAATGTGGAAGCTGTACCCATGAGTCCCACAGTGCATCTCAGTTACCATCTCATGTCGGGTGTCGGAAACCCGTCAGTGTTTTTTGACTGCAGATGCAGTCTGCGTTCTTCTCTGCAAAATACCTCTAAAGTGCTGTGTCCTCTGTACCCCTGTGCACACTTTTGGTGGCCTTGTCATCGTAATGTTCAGGTCGGAATACCTCATTTGCAGTCTGGAGTCAACTTTTAGAAGCCTTATATGGTGAATCCTATTCTGGAGATTCACATAATCCTGTTTTTCTGATCCCATATTTGATTAGGGAATTTATAGAATTTTTTTATTCCAAGTTTTACATTTATTCATTGAATATTTCACTTAACTTTCTCCCCTTACCTCACATCAACTGTGAAATCTGGGGTAATTTTTGTGCTTTCCCACTTTTTTGCAGCTGTTCGCCAGGTTTTTTTTAGGAGTAATTTACATATGCTGATTAGCTTGAAAAGGTGTTCACTACGTTTGCATGGGATTTTCCTGGTCAAGTTTTTAATGAGCTCTTGCTAGCATTCACCATTGTAACTTTGAAACAAATTTAAAACTAAAACTGCGTAACAACTCATGACTGTGTAAGTTACTAAGGTGTGCATATCATTCATAGGTTTCAATTTTGTAAAGATTTTTGATCAGGTGTGAAATATACAGGCATAACTTACCACTTTTTACAGATGCAATTCAGACTTACACCTGGAAAATGTTGTGTGACCATTGCATTGCTCCATAAGTTTAGTCCATAGGAACGGTTTTGTCACTTTTGCCTATCCCGAAGAAATCGATACTGCAAGAAAATGAGCGTTTTTGTGCTCATGTTTTATTTATGGCACATGTGATGTGAGGCTTAGCTAGGTCGCACAGTGTGATCTAGGGCAACATTACGCTGGTGGCGGTGCTGTTTTGTTTTGTATGTTATCACATTAGCAGCACAGACCTGTATCATTAAAGCGGCCTTTTCTCGCTTAGCCTGGCACCGTCTTGCCCGAGGAAAGCGTTGGCACAGAGATCACTTTCTAATTTTGGAGAGCAAACACGTCATGTGTGTGCTGGTGGTGTGCCAGTGGAAGCAGAAATAGACACTGTGTCTATTTCTGCTTCCACTGCACACCACCAGCACTTGGACAGAAAACGAAAGAGGGAATCCCGTTTCCTGTGGTAGAACGGGCACACCCCTCCTTACTATAAGGAAGAAAGGCAAGCTGCCACTGTGCACTGGTGCGGAAACCTCAAACAGCGCGTGCAGAGCAGAGTTGCTCCTCACGGCCTCTGTGGCTTGTAAATAGAGTTGTGCAGTTATGAAGCTCTGTGGTTATACTGAATAAGCAGCTACCTATGTTATATGAAAGCTCTTGAATAATGTAATACCTGCACTTTCACAATTGCTTTATTAACCTTCCTGCTTTCTCAAATTTGCTTGAAAATGCACCATTTTTCCACTATTTTTTCAAAATTTTCTCGGGGGGAAATCCCCCCGAACCCTCCTTAGGGGGTTCGGGCTCGCTCGCTACGCTCGCTCGCTACGGTGCAGTATGATTATCAGTTTCCGCCCCACCACTTTAAAATGTCACCAGCCGCCACTGGATAGAGGTACTATCTCCCTGCTGCCGCAGGTCTCCAAAACAGCAAGTCCGGTCCAACGTCGTCCAGCTCCCCAGCCCAACCGACATCTCCATGTGCCATTCGAAGGTACCCTTGCTCTGGAGGGTCAACTCGGCCTCTGCACCAAGTCTTGAGGCCCCTGCACCCACCGGAGCTGCAAGGCGCCAACATCCGGGGTACCGGACCCCTTGCTGCAAAAACCTACAAAACTGAGTCCAGGCGGACTCCAACTTTACAGCCAGCACCAGACGAGGGAATTAGGACTTCGTCAACCCACCTCAGCAGTGGGCCGCAGCTCAGGGATCACTCCAAGGTGCCAGCTTCTGACCGCGAGGTGCTTCTCTGCACGCTTTTGCCCAGCTATACATCTTCTCTGCACCCAGCCTGGGCATCTTCAAACCAGCTGTACTCCCACAGACCCAGAGCCCTTGCGATCCCTACTCTCCCTTGAGCACCTTCGGACTTGCCTGCAAGTCCCCCCTTTGCTTTGCATTTTACAGGTGGCCCCTTGTGTTCGTAGCGCCAGCTACAATGACCCCTTTTGCCTTGTTTTTTTACCCCCCCCAACTTGCCTTTATCCTTCAATAGGGAATGTATTATGCGTAAATGACCACAACTCTGATTATTGCATTTTACTGTAATTTATTGTATTGTGAAAAGTATTTACCTTGTACCAAAGTTCCTAGTCTAAATATTTATATAAAAAGTACGGTTTTTCTAATTTGGTCTCACCTTCATTCCTCAAGTGTGTGTAGCCATTTATTGCCTTGGTGTGTGGGCTTAGCACTACCCTCTGATAAGCCTAACTGCCCACCCACACTACCATAAAATAGAGCGTTAGTATTATCAACATTTGCCTCTGGAAACCAAAAAGGGTCTTGTCCACTTCTCTGCATAAAGTACCTTATTGCGATACACTATATAGAGGTGGGTTTCCTACAGTTATATATTTGCCATGACGTCCCAAATTTTCCACTAAAGCCACTCATCACTTTTACAACTCTGAAAGGTGGAGCACATTATAAATTAGAAAAGAAGAATTAAACCCTAACCTCAGAACGATATACAAAAGTGTTTAAAATCTATAGTGGTCAATCGATAAAGAAGGATATAGTGGAGACATTTTAGAGAATACCCATATTTTATTTTCAGGCCCTCCAAAGTCACACAGACTATGAAAGATGTTAATGACTTGTAAACATGCAAAAGAGAAATAAATGTCAACCATAGTATGCAAATCATAACCAAGATGTTGTCTAATTTCATGTGTACTACCTTGTCAAGTACGGGTAATGCCAATCAAAAGAGCTTTTTAATAATGAAAAGCTATTTACAAGTGTAAGTAATAATGAAAAGACAGAGCTGACTACATTAAATAAAGCCTAGGACTTTTGCTGACCATACTCTACATGCACAGTATGTTAGTGAAGTATGGTAAACACCTTTTCGCTATATAATAAAAAAACTATTATCACAAGAAGGTGGGCACGGCAGCGTGTGGCCTCAGAAGGGCGGGCAGCGCGAGGCGCCAGAGGGGCGGTCACCGCAGCGCGTGGCCCCAGAGGGTCCAGAGGGGCAGCACGTGGCCCCAAAGGGTCCAGAGGGGCAGCGTGTCAGCGCAGGGCCCAGAGGGGCAGAGTGTGACCCCAAAGGGGCAGCGCGTGGCCCCAAATGGTCCAGAGGGGCAGCGGGGGGCCCCAAAGGGTCCAGAGGGGCAGCGCATGGCCCCAAAGGGTCCAGAGGGGCAGCGCGCCCCAGCGCAGGGTCCAGAGGGGCAGCGCGCCCCAGCGCAGGGTCCAGAGGGGCAGCGCGCCCCAGCGCAGGGTCCAGAGGGGCAGCGCGCCCCAGCGCAGGGTCCAGAGGGGCAGCGCGCCCCAGCGCAGGGACCAGAGGGGCAGCGCGCCCCAGCGCAGGGTCCAGAGGGGCAGCGCGCCCCAGCGCAGGGACCAGAGGGGCAGCGCGCCCCAGCGCAGGGAGCAGAGGGGCAGCGCGCCCCAGCGCAGGGAGCAGAGGGGCAGCGCGCCCCAGCGCAGGGACCAGAGGGTCAGCGCGCCAGCGCAGGGACCAGAGGGGCAGCACGCCAGCGCAGGGACCAGAGGGGCAGCACACCAGCGCAGGGACCTGAGGGGCAGCATGCCAGCGCAGGGACCTGAGGGGCAGCACGCCAGCGCAGGGACCTGAGGGGCAGCACACCAGCGCAGGGACCTGAGGGGCAGCATGCCAGCGCAGGGACCTGAGGGGCAGCACGCCAGCACAGAGTAAAAGGGGGAAGCACAGCAGCGCAGGGTAAAAGCAGGATTCAATGAGGGGCGGGGTCATGGGAGGGGAGAGCACAACAGTAAAAGATCATGGCCATTAACTATAAAAGGACAAGACCATTTTGGTGTACAATAATGTAGATTATGAGGGGGCAGGGAGGGGAAGTACAACACTGCAGGTCATGGGAGAGGAAGTTACAACAGGGAAGGATCTTGAAGGAGAGCAAAACAGGGCAGGACCATGGGGAACATAGGGCTGGACAGAGCCAACAGGTAAGCAGAGCAGTGCGTCAAAGCAGGGCAGTCAAGGGGGGCCACAACACGCCCCCAATAATGCACACTGTCACCTAGTCAGAGGTATGAATTACAACTATAATAATACATAAGAGACCGGCAGCCTTTTAGAGGGCTATAAGCAGGAGGTGCAGTGAGACAGGACGGGAGCTGCAAGGAAGTGAGACACAAGCAGCACACTGAGGCAACTGATGTTCCAGGGCCCACTTCACGGAAATCTGCACTCACCACGACTTTTACCTCTACTTCTCCCTGCTGCAGGGTTGTTTTCATATGAGTCAGGTAGCATACGTGGGTACAGACTAGGGGACAATGAGTAGGGGCTAGGAAGCAGGACACAAAGAAAAGAACTGTGCTCATGCATAGACATGGGGGGGCTATCAAAGCCCAAGCACACTCCAGCAATATGGCACTATGCGCTAGTGTCCAGGTGTGATGGAGACGCAACTGGCAGCATCACTTCTGACCACAGCATAACAACCTTTCACATGTCAGGATACGGACCGGCTACCATTTAAAGAGGGTGAGAGCCATTTGCATAAAAGGTGTCAAAGTGTTGATGCTGCAGGAAATGAAGGATTCACTGTGAAAGCACTGCAACAGAATCACAAGACTATACAGTGGAACACAAGGAAATTGTTTGAAGAATTATTACCTTACAAGGAGTCCAATGCAGAAAACACTCCAATATTATTGCTTAGAGTCCCTTTCATGCCACTACCCACAAAACGTTTAACATGATGCTTGATCTATGACTTAAACTCGATAGCCTTTTACCTGGTGAAACAAGTGCATGCTAAGATAACAATCATTTTGTAAATTTCCAGGTAAAGTATAGGTGACAAATTACCTACAACCGTTAATATAAAAAAAAAATAAGAATGATCATGTCTACAATATTCAAAGCTAAGCTCAGCCAATCAAAAGATTTAAAAGCAAGCTCACAGTAGTTAATGGGTGAACCCTAAGTGTTTGTAAGCTGAGGGATAGTGCAAAGCAGAGACATGAAGTAGGCACGGCCAGTGTCGGGGGAGGAGTGTATGGCTGGGTGGTGCTAACACCCTGATTGGCCCGTCCATTACTGCAAAGATAGGCAGTTGACAACAATCAACATCTTAAGCAGGGACAACAACACTTAAAAAATATTTTAGCAAAGCACACCTCGCCTCGACATTATCAGCAATGTACGCTGTTCAGTGAATGTCAAATTAGGAAACTACTAAGCCTATTTGGGTGACCCAGAAATATTTGCAAATGTTATTCTTGACTTCAGTCCCAGGAAAAGCATCCACTTAGCCCCTGTTGCAAAATATGGAGGGATGTGTGTCAAGAGTCAAACAAAAACAATTTCCCAAGTTAAAAAACAGGCATGCAATGTCATCCACAGTGGAATACTTCTCCTGAAAGGTGAGCATATATTTAGATGTTCACATCTGGTATAGCACTTTGGTAACTTCACAACAGCTCCAAATGAAATGGCTATACATTCCAGCAACAGGCTATTAATAACAGCATTCATTACAACTCGATATCACCATTTCTAATATGGGCTGCATTTCAACTGTGTGAAATTTAATAAAGAAGAGTACTAGAAGACATTCTTATTTACTGCAGCAGTAATGCTGATCACTAGTTAGTTCCAATAAAAGCAACCACACTACAGAGAACATTATGTACAATAATGTAATGAGCTACTGAGTAAGTAGGAGTGCTTCAAAACAGACAAGTAGCCAGGCTCTTTGAGCTAAACTATAGCTGGCTCATCAAACATCTAACGGAAAGTCTAGTATAATGTCAGTTGACCAAAGGATGGCTTTTATTAGCATCCGCATCGGTTTTTTGACAAAAATGTTAAGTGGATTCTAATAAACGCCATCCATTGATCAACAGGCTTTAAGTTTGAGTTTCTGCACTAGACATTTGATAAATGTGATTTGTAGTGTAGAGATTCGCAAAATCCATTGCTCATCCGTTCAATAGTGATTGATACATTTCAATCACTATTGCTAAAAAAAACTAAAAAAAACAGCGTTGGCCCACCAAAAAAGAGAATCTATAAATATTGGTTTAAGCTTCCAACAAAGAGAACGCAGAGTTTGTCAACAATTACCTGGTTGTTTGCCCCACACCCAGCTCTCCATGATTGATTTCGCCCTGTAAGCTGGTACAGGAGTCTCTTCTTCATCTTTTTTCTCTTTGTCATTCTGGTCGTCTTTCTTTGATGCGCTCTGGCATTCATTCCCGTCATCTAGATAATCAAACATTGATCATTAGTTTACAACCAGGTCGAGATTATGAAGGGGGTCTAAGGTGTACAACATGTAAGCATGCCAGAACAGTCTAACGGTAAACAACCCTTTATAGAGTTATTGTAAGGAGTACCTCCCAAGCAATTATATTAAAATAAAAACTGCAGTGGTATGCTATTTGCGGGGAAATTCTCTGCAACCCATCTAAAGACACAAATTTAACACATATTTTATGAAGATTACAAACTCTTTGTGCTAACGACTTCACCTCTTACATTACTAAGCCACATGAAGTCTTTGTAAATATAATCAATAATTGCAAGATATGTTTTGCTTACATGCCTTTTAGACCCATACTATACTGGACCACACACAGGTATTACCTGGAATGTGGTGATTTCACCTTCAGAGATGGTGTGCTTGCCCTGAGGAAGTCGTCGGGTGTATTTCCCCGAGACGAAACACGTGACGGCTACTTTTGGAGATGTTATCTACAATCAATTTTCTTGCTTGTAAATGTAACTACGGCTCTGACAAGAACGAAAGAAAAAGAAAAAAATAAAGGAGAACATTTCTTTTGAGCACACCTTGTCTTTGGGAATTTATTGGACTGACCGGATATGGTTCATTTATGAATATCAAGTATTCTTTTGCTCGGGAGCAATAACTTTGTTTATTGTGTATACTCTGTTTCCCTTGGTCACAGTGGTTGTTTGGAACGTAGGTGGCCATTCCCATTTCGTTCCCTGGAGCACTTTCCTGAGAGAGTTTATATTATTTTTATTGGTTCTGCGCAAAGTGTGACCCAGCCACGTTTCTAAGTACATAGGCGAATAATTGGCTGGCTTCACTCAACTCGATAACTGTTCGCAATACAATATCTTCAGGCAACATCATGTTGCTTTAAATGCAATACAGATCTGCATATATGATATGCACTTGAAGATGTATTTAAACCCACACCCTCAAAGCAATCAAGCTCTGCCTCTCAACTGCTTTATAACTTTATAAAATAAGAGCTGCCAGAGGCAATTTTCTTTTGTCTCTTACCATTCATTGTTTTTTTTCCTAAAGCGGATGTCATGCTTTGATTGGCAGTCCTGGGCCAGGAATTTAAAAAGAAAAAAAAGCCCCATCCTGAATTGAGTGGGCCTTCCGAATTCCATTCAGCTGGCTGGCTCACAACACAGGGGTTTGTCATGGCAGAGCTGACTGAGGCTCCGTCAGATATATAGTGTGTTTATCACCTCAAAAAGAAGCGAGGAAGTCAAGGACATCTGTCTATTTTGGTTATTTAATTAATGCTTAGCGATTCAAGTTGCTTAACCTCCAACTTTTGAAAAATATCTTTAAGTAATGAAGAAAAATAATTTGTAATTGTTGACTTCCCAGGACCTTAGACAGAAATCTTTTGGTATGGGAAAAGGTTGAGATTATCAAACTTTGCTCAATGGTCTATTTTTTATGAACAGAGGACTGTAGCCATTTATGATATTCTCGTTGAATGTCAAATGAGGGTTAGGCCCGTTTCAGGTCAACCAACAAAACAGTTCAGCTCCCTTTAAACAAGAATACTGATTATTTGTTTTACTAACCCATATGAATTCTAATCCTGCTTGGGCTGATGCAGGAGCAACAACTGGTGATACAATTAGAACTTCATCCAGGGTTCTGACACAACACAGTTCAGGGTGGGAGAAGAAAACTAGTGACTTTTCTGTTACTTCAGTTACCCAGTAATGGTATCTTTCACAGATTCACATGCTTGAATCATGCCCGCCGTAGAGTTGGGAGTCTCACAGTAAAAATATAGAATAGTAGTAATACATAGCATAATTGGCTATCCTGTTTTAGGTTTAAACCTATAACTGATAAAACCCCACCAAAAGGGAAATAGCCCTCACCAGTATAAACATATAAACACTGACAAAACACCTGCACAACCACACAACGAAATACCATTCATAGAAAGAAAAAGAGAGTCAAAGTCATTTTCATTTCTTCCTGTAGGGGCCAACACAATGTAACTTTGTTATACAAGGTAGCATCAAGAAACACTGGGCTAAAATTATTATGCTGGAGTTCTGTTCTTTAGAGGTCACTAAAATATTGTTTCTTCTTCCTTTTGCTGTTTCAGTTTTGTGTTCTTTGGTCTAAATATGCAGTCTTTAGAAGCATGTTATAGGTCGTATTTAATAATTTTATAAACTGTATGCAATCATGTAATATCAAAAACAATTTGACATTTTAATTCTTTCACTGATAGGTCAATGGCTGGTTTCATAAAAATCTTCCCCAATATGTACCATCACATTTACCCACAGAGAATAGGTGAAACCCTTCGATTCATCCGCTCCCTTTTCTAGCGAGTCAGTATTGATAGTTGGAGAATTGCCAAACACCTCAGACTTTAAATATTCAATGCAAGGTGTAGTGACACGTATATATGAAAAGAGTGCCATCACTAAGCAACTGGGATAGGGATGAAAACATGACACCAGACTATTGGAAAACAGACGCAGTATCACTTGGAATGCTTCTGCAAAAGTTCACGCCAAGTTCGACAAGGATTGGTGTGATATTGTTTATATTTGCAGTTATTCAGCTACGTATATGAAAACGTTATGTGATGAACTGTCAAAAATAGATACCCAAGTTGAAATGCCTCCCTGTAAGAGATCCATGCCAATTGCTAGATGGCATGCTGAAAGCATCATTACAATCTTCAGAGTTAATGAAGAATGCTATTGACTTTGTAGTCCATTCTGGTCATTCCAAATGTGTCATTAAGCTGGTGGCAGTTTAAATACATTTTGCTTACTGATGATGGCAAAGGTAAGAAATGTGAGGATCTTCGGGCACATATTGATTGTGATGTGAAAAAAGTACACTCTACTGCATTCTTAGATTTTTACAGGAAAAAGTGACTGCTGTAGTGGACATAATCAATCAAGTAGATTGTGAAAACACCCTGGTCTACCAAGTATTCAGCGTTAATAGGTGTGGATGTGAAACATCTCCTTGACAGTGGGGTGGGTGACACTTTAAATGACTTTGGCACTGCAATATATTGCAATATATTACATTTTAGAATGCTTGCCACTTGGTAAGCAAAGAAATGTTGAGGAGTAAATCAGGAATTTTTTATTCACAATGCATGAGAAATGGCTTGCAGTGATGCATAGAAATGCCCCTTCACCAACCATGTATTTGACGTCAGTGAAGCCTCACTGTGGTCCTCTGCACAAGTTCTAGATCCCTTCAGTAAAGGGTAATTTTTTCAGGACTTTGAAAAGTACAGCTTTATTTTTGACTTCTTTAGCAAACTTTGAAGGCATATGTGCCCAGTTCAATGCATATGTTCCTGAACCTGTCCCAGAGAATCGCAATCTTCAGGTGCACCAGTATTGGCTTAAAAGCTTTTTTGTTTTGGCATTGCTGAGAGGGCCTTTTCTTTTTTTAAAACTTTATTCGACATTTAATCATAAAAGTATCACTAACCTACAGTTTTCACAATACAAAATCACTTTTTTTTTTTAAAACATTTATATAAATATTTTTAAAAAATTTTTAAGTAATTAAACAGTAATTAAACACCACGAGGTTATGTAGAATTTTCTTAAAAATAGGGGATGGAAGATATAGCCAATATTTGTCTAGTTAACACATAGACTCAGTTAATTTCGCCAGAGGCAGACCCATATCATAATATACACTAACATTCTTCTTTCAGTCGAATTACCCATGCCCATTTCAGAAAGGTTGCCATTGCAATAGCAATTGGGAGGCTAGGATCAGTACACAGTAATCTCAGTGCCTCATCATGTTTCCGTAAGCCCATTTGACGACATATTGGTTTTATCCATTTGTCGCGTGCTGCTGCATATAAAGGACAAAAGAACAAGAAATGGCTTATCGACTCTTTCTTGTCCTTACACTTAGGGCATTTATCCTCTGTGTTCCCTGTCCACCTTGCGGTGAATTACCTTATAGGAAGGGTTCCTGTCCTAAGCTGAAAATAAAGCTTACGATCTAATGGTTTCTCAATTGCATCCCAATATGTTTCTAATGCTGGGTAGGCCTTGAAATCAAGAAAGCGCTCTGTGAGATGAGATGAGGAGCTCGTGACACATTTCTCTGTGATAATCATTTCCCAATATCTCCTCTTCATTTCTGCCTTAGAAGGGAAGATAGCATTTGTTGGGTTATCCCACACATCAGTCAAACCCATTCTCCCTTGAAGGGATCTAATTGCTTTCAGCCAGCTGATTTTATGAAAGCAGTCCTTCTCTATAATTTCCTTGAGACCCCTAGCATAGTAGATCAATTCCTCAGTTGTCCATATTCTGCGCCAGTATAAGACTGGACGCAGCATGGCTAGATCTTGCACTGATCTTTTTCCAAGATCCCAAAACAGAGGAACTAGTGGGGTACTTTGGGGAACATGGGTAGCTTTCCTCAGAAATTCGTTTTCTAATAATGTCAACTGTTTAATATTTGAGAACCCACACAGCTCAGCGCCATGAAGTACAGAGCCTAGAACTTTCATCCCATAAATTCAAGCAATGATCTCATAGGTTTGGTAAAGGAAGACTTATATCTTTTAAGAGGAATGCCCGCTTGTTGCTTGTGCCTTAATACGGTCATGTCTAACTGGGCATTCCAGGACATGTCATTCTGTAGATTGACCCCTAAGTAAGTAAAGAATTCAACCTGCTCTAGCGGGCAATTATTCATATATACGCTTCCCTTAAACCGTTTCATTGACTTAGGGCGTTTAGGTTCAGTGAGGACCATAAATTTTGTTTTAGCGGTGGTTATTTCCAACCCACGCAGGCGGCAAAAATCCGTAAAGCGCTCAGGTGCCCTTTGGAGTCCACTGGGGTCTTCGAAATGATCAGAGTGTCGTCCGCGAACATAAGGATCGGGACGCTCTCTCCAGCCATCGTCGGGGCATCAGTCGGAACCAGGGAAAGGTATTCTGCCGCCCCGTTCACGAAGAGTGAGAACAGGGTTGGCGCCATAACACAGCCCTGCCTCACTCCCCGCTCGACCGGGAAGGCATCTGTAACCTCACCCTGTCTGCCCCATCTGACCCTAGCATAAGTGTCCTCGTGTAAGCGGACAATCAACGTCAACAATTCCAGGGGCATGCCCAATTCTTCCAGTACTTGCCAAAGTTTACCTTGTGGGACAAGGTCAAATGCTGCCCTTATAGAACAATAAATCGAAAAACATGATCTATAGTACTGGTCTTAGGACGGAACCCGGCTTGCAATGGACTCAGGATCTCCCACTCATCCATCCAGTCCTGGATCTTTCCCAGGACCAGTCGACCCATTATTTTCTGTAAGGAATCGATCAGGCTAATAGGCCTGTAAATGCCTGCTAGGGACTTGTCCCCTTTTTATAAACAGGCACGATTTCTGCACCTTTCCATGACTTGGGGACAGCCATCCCCTGGGCAATAGCATTAGATAGATAACCAATGTATACCCTCCATCTCTCTTTATCACTAAGGAATAAATCTGCAGGTATGCAGTCCATCCCTGGAGCTCGCCCTTCGGTTACTGAATTCAAGGCTCTATCCACATCCCTTAAGCTAAAAACTATCCCTTCATAAAATTTAAAACCAGGAGCCACATCGCTGAGATGGCCTTCTATGCTGCCATACTGAGGCTTAAATTATTCAATCCAGGAGTTTTGGGGAACATTATTTTGTGGACTATCCGCACACCCACCTCCGTCCCATTTATAGGTATCCCAAAATAGCTTTTGATTTTTAGACTGACAAGCTCCTTTGAGATCCTGCCATATCTGGTCATCCCATTCTCTTTTTGCCCCACAAATCATTTTCCGATAGTTGCACCGGGCTGCTCTTATTGTCACTGAGTTCCTTGTTTTTAACGCTAAACTCAGCTCAACCCCGGCTTCCTTACATGATCTGTTATACCAACTTTCTACTTTTTTCTTTACATTTACCCTGGCAATACTTAGTTTGCAAAAGTGGGCTTTAAGATTGTCAAACAGTTCAAGGTGAACTTCCTCGAATGGGCTATAGTTAATACCATCATTGGCATCTGCTTCGATTTTGCCAAGTGCTAGTTCTAGGCTACTTTTAATGGCATGAAGTGTTTCGGGTTGGGTAATCACTTTACACCACTTAAGATGGCGTTCATCATTTGTTCGAATGGTTTCGGGGGCTGATAGTTCTTCAGACTTATTTCCCATTCCCTCCTGGCCTAACTTAAAAATTGCTGTAAGAGGGTTATGGTCACTCTCGACACGGGTCTTCACCTCCATATCCACCAAAGTGTGCCAGAGCTTCAAATGTACAAATATGTAGTCAATTTTACTTGCCCTTGTACCGTTATCATAGGTATTTTCTCCTTTCCTATCGGACAAAGTCAGACCATTTTCAGCCCTTAGTTGATTAGCAAGACAAAAACCATTCAACTGTAGCGCAGCCTCAGTCCATTAAACTGTCGACCTGGCCTCCAGTTGAGGAACACCCCATCTAGAGTCTTCCTCTTCCGACAGGTTTACATCCTCCTGCCCTAGGGGTTCAAAGGTTGTGTTGAAGTCACCCACAATTAGCGGCAGTACCCCATCTGGTAGGGATTCAATCAGTAATTCTAATGCAGTTAGCACCTCTGACTTTTTACCACCTGGCACCCCTCTAGCATACACATTAAAAATATCAATTTTTGTGCCCCCCGGAAAGCTAAATCTAACTGCAATATTGTCACGAGAGGGCCTTTTCACACATAAAAGTTTTCCTTTTGAAGGAAATAGCAAGTGCGCATTACCAAAGACTCACAAAAGTATTGTATGGTGTACTACAATAAGATTAATTTGTAAAAATGTATTTGGACCTCATATACACTGTACGTACACTATCTATATACCATGCACTATCTATGCAGAAATCAAGCAATAAAAAAAGCAAAACGTTCAATAAACACTGGAAAAACTCTGTTACTGTTGTTTTTAATGGCGCGAAAATGTGTAACCACTGATAATCATTGTTTTTTTTTAAAAAGGTATTAAAAGCACTGACAAATCCCCACCAGAATTTATAAAAAATAGAACTGAAAACAGGAAAGCTTAGCTAGAATATATTGCACAGTCATTGTAGTAGCCTATCCATGTCTTTTGTAAAAAGAACCAAAGTTGAAACACAGCCAATCAGACACCAGCACCTTCTAGAACACTCCACAGAGAGGCAAGACCCTCAGATGTTCTAGCACAAGTGACAAGAGTAATATGTTAATAATAAGGGAAGCCTCTCAGGAAAGGAGGGTGGGTCGCATGTGAATCTATGAAAGATACCAATACTGTATAACTGAAGTTACAGGTACGCAACTCGTTTTCTTATCCTGTATTGATCTTACATAGATTCACATGCTTGAATCAGAATAGTAAGCAGTTATACAATGTATCCTTAGAGGATGGCGGGTTCCATATAAATGGTTAATAGATAACTTAATAAATAGATATACATGTATACAGCTATTTCACATGCATAACAATATAATATACAAGCATATATGCATAGAGTGTAAACATAGGAATACCATGCAAACCAAGTTAATTGAACTAAGATTAATAATTAAGCACCTCCAAAACAGAGGCTTACCTTATTGGAAAAGATTACGTAAGGCTACTTGTCCTACCGCTGCTTCTGCCTCCGTAGCCAAATCCAAGCAGTAATGCGGCGTAAATGTATGCACATTTTTCCATGTTGCGGCGCAGCAAATTTTTCCAATGGCATACCAGCAAAAAGCGACGCAGAAGAGGACATTGCTCTTGTAGAATGAGCCTTAGGTTTGAAAGAAAGCGGTCTGCCTGCTTCAGAATGGCAAAAGTGAATAGCAGCTGCAATGCACCTTGCAATCGTTGCTTTAGTCCCTGCAGTACCTGGCTTTTGCTCACCAAAGGACACAAACAATTGATCAGATCTCCGGATGCTCTTCGCACGTGATGGATAAAACTTGAGGCATCTTTCTATATCCAATGTATGAAGTTCCTTCTCAGCAGGACAAGTAGGACTTGGGAAGAATATTCCTAGAATAACCGGCTCATTAAGGTGAAAAGCCTTTGGAATACATACTGGGTTTGTTCTAAGGAGAACATAGTCATTAGTAAAGCGAAGGTAAGGCTCTTTAATCGTGAAGGCTTGAATTGCGCTGACTCTCCTGGCAGAAATAAGAGGCAACAATAAAGCAACTTTCCAGGAAATATATTTGAGCTCAGCTCCGTGTATAGGCTCAAAGGGCTGTTTCATAAGTTGCGCCAGAACTAAAATAAGTCTCCATTCCAGAGGAGGAGCTCTTACAGGAGGGCACACTCTGAAAAGTTCTTTCATAAACTGTTTTACCAGTCGACATGAAGAAAGAGATAAAGCTCTAGAGGAACATCTGTACGTAGAGATCGCAGCAAGATGTACCTTTAATAGAGGTAAAAATAAGGCCAGATTTAGCCAGGGAAAGAAAATAAGGTACAAATGTTTCTGGAGAAAACTCAAGAGGGTGCACACTGTTACAAAGACAAAATGAATAGAAACTTTTCCATTTGAGACTAAGTTTTAATAGTGGACGGTGCCCTTGCTTTACAAAGGATGTCTCTACAGTCTTGCAGCAGGTCAAAATCCTTGAACTCAGTGAGTTCATTAACCAAGCATGTAGCTGCAGTAGCGTTGGACGTGGATGGAGAATCTGGCTCCTGCTCATTGTTAACAGCGTTGATGATACTGGAAGGCGATAAGGTCTACATTCTGAGAGGTGGAGAAGCTATGTGAACCAATGCTGGTGTGGCCAACGTAGAGCAATGAGAATCATACGCTTTGGTTCCCTTTTCAGTTTAATCATAAACCTTGGTATTAACGGGAAGGGAGGAAAAGCGTAGGCAAAGATCCCCGACCACCTTATTAGAAAGGCGTTTCCTCATGATCCTTTTTCTGGTTACCAGCTGGCAAATAGACATTTCTGGATCATTCCGGAAGCGAAGAGATCCAAGTTGGGCTTCCCCCACATCTGGAAGATGGAATCAAGAACCTTTTGATCTACCATTCATGGTAAGAGTTGGAAATCCTTCTTAGAGTATCCGCCAGACTGTTGTTCAATCCGCCAGACTGTTGTTCACTCCTGGAAGATGTTCCAGTTAGATAGAGATGTGGCGAGGGAGAACCCATTTCTAGATCTCCTGTGCTTCCAGCGAAAGGATATGGGAGCTTGTGACTCCTTGCTTGTTTAGGTCATGCATGTGGTATTGTCTGTTCTTATAAAGACCGAGGCTCCTTGTATCCTTGGAAGGAAAGCCTGTAAGGCTAGAGAAAGGCTCGTAGCTCCAGGAAGTTGATGTGCATCCTTGAGAGCGCCTTGGACCACTTGCCCCCTTAGCCTGAGGTCTTAGAGGTGGGCCCCCCTGTCCTTCTAGAGAAGCGTCCGTAGTGAGGACGAAATCTGGCATCCGAGAAAGTTTCCTGGAGCACTTCCACCAAAGCGAACCTCATGCTTGGAGTTATCCGAACCAGGTCGAATGATCCAGTTACTTGAAGCCATTAATTGTCTAGCTCCTCCTGTAGTGGTCTCATTCTGAGACAAGCACATGGTACCATCAGAATGGCTGAGGACATCATGCTGAGCAGAGAAGCAAACTTTTTACCCCTTAGTTTTGTTGCTAGAGAATTAAGGTGTGTTTGCCTCTATAGAGAAGTATGCCTGGTCTTGGATAGTGTCTAGGTTTGCTCCGTGAAAAAGCGTCTTTTGAGACGGCTGCAGAACTGACTTTTGAAAATTGAGAGTTAGCACCAGGGAAGGAAACATTTGCAGGCAGATTGAAGTTGCTTTTGAGGCTGGTTGAAAAGACAGTGCTTTCACCAGCCAGTCATTGAGGTAAGGAAACAGTTGCAGGCCCTGAATCCTGAAATGAGGAACAACTGGAGCCAGACACTTGGTGAATACTCGTGGGGCTGACCACAGACCAAAAGGGAGCACTCTGAAGTGAAAGAGCACCTGCCAATGTGAAAGAGAGACATTTTCGATGTTTAGGATGAACAGGAAATCCGCATGATTGAGAAGTTGAAATATTTCCTGTAGGGAGAACATGCGGAAATACTTCTTCTGCAGATATTGGTTTAGTTTTCTGGGATCCAGAAATGCTCTCCTTTCTCCAGACTTCTTTTTTTATAAGAAAGAAGCAGGAATAAAAACCTTTCCCCAGCTGAGAACGAGGCACTTTTTCTATAGACTCTTTCTGGGGCATAATAATGGCTTCTTTTCTGAGAAGTCTGAGATGAGGTGGGAGCCGCTTCTGAGGTGGATGAAGCGGTGAGAATTGTATGAATTCTAGAGTATGACCATACCTTACGATGTCTAGGACCCATTTGTCCGAAGTAATTTTGTTCCATTGGTCGTAGTGTAGGGAAATATTTCCTGAATTGACGCTGGTGTGTAACCGAATCATAGCAGGTGCTGGGTAGCTGTCTCTGCTTTCTAGCATGGTCTCTTCCCTGAGGAGGATGCTTTGTTCTGGATTGTTGTCTGGAGTAAGTGGCAGCCGGAGGGGCTCAATACGACTGTTATTGTCGATAGCCATATCTATATTGGTAGGTTAGCGGCTTTATTTCTGATAGCTCCCTCGAAAGGAATAGGACCCTCTACCACGGGCCACTCGAAAAGGTGTCTTCCTATATTGTAGTGTTCCTAATGCCTTAGCTGTATCAGTGTTATTCTTCATCTCTTGTAGGGCATCATCGATGTGTTTTCCAAACAGTACGTTCCCATCGAATGGCATGTCTAAGATTTTACTTTGCACCTCTGCACCAAAGGTAGTAGACTTGTGCCATCCTTGGCAACAGAGAAGTGCTGCTCCAGCTAGATGTTTAAACGATAGAGAAACAAAATCCATGAACATTTCTATAATTTCCGATGCATACATTTCCACTTCAAGCAAAATCTTTCTTGCTTCCTGTTTTTTATCGTCAAGCCCCCCAAAAAAAAAAAAAAAGGACGGATCGCTCAACATCAGACCATATTTAGCAGTCATATCTCCCTAGGATTGCTAGGGAATTTGCAGCACACACTGACGCACAAGCAATAGTGGTGAACCTCGTCCCAATATTGTCCAAACGCCTTCCACCCTTATCAGGCAGAGCAGTAATGGGCACAGAAGGAATCCGTGATCTTCGCTGTGCAGCCTAGGAAATTACAGAATCCAGCCTAGGCTGTACCGCCAAGCATGCAGGTGCATCGTCACGGGCCTTGAACTTCTTATCAATTCTGGGAAGGATTGCCGGCACCGAATAAGGATTTTTCATAATTTTAACGCCCTCTTCCCAGACATGATGTAGAATAGGAATTGCGCCAACAGATTTTCTGTACTGATCCTTAAAATCATATAATAAGCAGTCAGACTGCTTAACAGGCAAAGGTAGGTGAAAACGATTTGCCGTTCTCTCCATTAGAGCATGGAAGCCCCCAATATCCTCAGGAGAATCAATCGCATGAGGAGCAGGCGGAGGTGCAGGAATTAGATAATCTTCCCACTCATCTACAGTGGTAGGTGTCTTAGGAATTTCACCTTCTTCAGCGACAGTCATCATCCTGTGGCATCTGGTCTTGTGGCACAGGTACAGAATTTTGAGCCTCCGTAATAGGTACTGAAACTCCTGCAGAGTCCAAAGCTGGCGGCAGAAACCTTTCTTTTTCAACACACCCTACTGCTGTAGGGAATAGAGTGTGTAGTCCTGCAGCATAGCTGTTGTGTCTTGTACCAATGCAATAGGCATTTGAATCATAGCCTCCTGGCAAGGCATCAA
Source organism: Lissotriton helveticus (assembly GCF_964261635.1). NCBI lineage: Eukaryota > Metazoa > Chordata > Amphibia > Caudata > Salamandridae > Lissotriton > Lissotriton helveticus. The sequence goes on along the minus strand of NC_136069.1, from coordinate 1,245,733,691 downwards.
CAGCTGTGACCTCTCCATGGGTTGATGATAATGTCTCCAATAATACTCATCTTCCTGAAATTTCACATGAAGTTAAGGGGCTGCGTGCCGTATTGAACAACCAATCATCTTCAGATTCCTCCAAAAACTGACTAGGAGGCAAAGGAGGGATATATGAAGGGTCCTGGTAGAAACCTCTTGACGACGGGATCATCGACAAGAACCTGGATGATAAAACTGGAGTGAATTGCAATGAAAAAGGGCCTACTTTGTTGAGGCTTCGTCGACGGTGAAACAGACACTGTTGATGCTGAAATAACCGGTGTCAACGACGGTGTAGTCATGGGCGATGCCCTCGCAGGTGGAACTACTGTCGCTGAAGAAGTAGTCGTCGACGAGGTGGTCATCGTCGATGGTGGGGGCATCAACGATGAAAGGTATCGTCGACAATCGGGGCATCAACGATGAAAGGTATCGTCGACAATGGAAGTGTCGTAGACGGTAGAGACTTAGACAGAGGAGAGGTTGCAGTCGCTGGAGGCCCCGTCGACTATGTAAGCGCTGACGATGAAGTGGTTTTTGGCAACAATGGCAAATTTTTCTTTCCGAATAGGAATGCTGAGATACCAATTCCAATAATGGTGGTTTTATCGTCGACAAAGTCATTTTCGACGATGAGGAGGTCTTGACAGACTGACTGAGTCTTAGGCTGTTTGCAGGCAGTTTTAGAGGCCACTTTTGAGGCAGTTTTAAAAGCAGATTTCTCCTCAGAAGGGAATGGAAGCTTCCCTTTTTTAGAGACAGCATGTTCAGACTCATGATTGGTCTTTTTAGAAGATTTCTTATGTCCCTCAAGAGATTCTTCAGATCTGTCCCTTTTCTTAGCAAGATGGACTTGCCTTCCTCATCGGATACCACAGAAGTTTTAGATTTCAGCCTTTCCAGCCAGATAAGCAATCTGCCTTGCCGGTCTTAAGGATTTAGAGGAAAAGCTCCTGCAGATTCTACAGTCCTTCACCTTGTGAAGAGGGTTTAGGCAATAATTACATTCCTTGTGGGGATCTTCAAAATGCAGCCTTTTCTTTCCACATGACCCACAAGGCCTGAATAGTCTTTTTTTTTTTCTTTTTTTTTTTTTAGAAGAGTCAGACATCATGTACTCACATAAAACCAACTGAAGAGAAAAATGAGCAGAGCTCAGGGAGACATCCTGTCATAACGACGTGTGGTAGAAAATCTGAGGGTCTTGCCTCTCTGTGGAGTGTTCTGGAGGGTGCTGGTGTCGGATTGGCTGTGTTTCAACTATGGTTCTTTTTACAAAAATACATGGATGGGCTACTAACATGAATGTGCAATGCATTATAGTCTATTATGATAAGTATTGCTACTAATATATATTTTTAACATGAGACTCCCACCTAGACGGCGGGGATGATTCAAGCATGTGAATCTATGAAAGATCCAATACTGGATAAGCCGGTATTTCCCTCAGAGAGACAGTCAAAAGGAGATGCACCTCTGTGTGTCCCCCAGTGGCCGCCAATGGAGTGGAGAATCTTACAAAGTAACAACTGGCTCTTTCTTGATGATGGGAGGAGGCTTGTCGCCCACTGCAGCTTACCTAAAATAACTGCCCTGTGTACCACATGAACTTCTTGAAATCTATCAAAATTGTGTACATGTTAGATGATTAAATAGGTTTTTACTCCAACTATAATCCATCTATACTATAAATATCGCTTCAGGTGGGGAAGAAATCAAATAAAAAAAGCATAACCCTAATGGAAGCACAACGTGAATATGAAAAAGAACGAGATGAACAGCAGGTTGTTCACAATGGGGACCCATTAATATTTTGTGCTAGCATCCTTTTAGTACACTTTGTTTCAGTCCTGCCTGTGGATGAAGGTAAATCTCAAACAATTTGGAATGCGGTAGAATTGAACCTGTTAGAAATGGGGGTCTCTAGTTGGCAATGGCTGGCCACTGTCCAAGTAGGGACCCTTCTTCCTAAGTCAAAGTAAGGGGGCTACACCCTTTGATAACCCCTGCTCAACCCTGTGGTAACGTAGCACGAGCAGTTAGCCTTATCTCAGAGGCAGTGTGTAAAGCATTTATGATCATACACAGTAACACAGTGAAGAACACTACAAAGGGACACCACACAAGTTGTTATAAACAAATAAGTATCTTTATATATAGACTCAACAGAAGACCAATAACGATAAAAAGCCACAATACTGTAAAATAAGGATACTCTTCAGATGCTGAAAAAATAGTTCAAAGTGTGCAAATGGGAGTTCAGTTCAAAGCAGTGGTCTCTGCGATCCTTTTACTTAAAAAGTACCAGGATTTCGTAGCAAAACAAACAAAATGTCGCAAACTAGCTGTAGCGATGGTTTTCCTCATGCGAGACCAGCGATGCGTTGAATCCTTGCCGCAAGGGAGGAAGATGCGCCGATCTGCAGGTGCGTGCGGAACAAAGCGACAGACTTCTTCACGCTAGGCCAGCGATGCGTTGAATCCTTGCCGCAAGGGAGGATGATGCGCTGACCCTGTTGCGTGTGCGATCTTGTTGCGATGAAAGAAAACGGCACTCCGCGAGGGAGCAACGATCCGGGTGTGATGCGATGAAAATGGCGGACGCACGGCGCCCGCACTGCGATGTCGTGTTGCGATGATCTTTGGGTGTTAGCGAGCACTTTGTGGCCCGCAAGCGTGCGACGATTTTTGGTGTGCGAGCGCTCGGCGGCAGCTGTGCGATGATTTTTCTTACGCTCTTCAGCTGTGGCGGCTCGCAAACGTGCGTTAGCGACGATTTCAGCACTCTCTTCTCTGTAGTAGAACTAGAGGCCCTGGAACTCACGGGAGCCTCACCTGCAGATAGAAATCCTCGGTGGGAGAAATCAGGAGGCTGGTGGAGGAGTCAGATGTGCCTGTGACTCCAGCAGGAGGCTAGCTCTATTCTAGCCCTTGGGTGATTGCTTTAGTAAAATAAACGTTCTCTCAAAATTCTTTTCCCTCTTCGTCCAAGTCCAAGGGGAACTACTGCAGGCCAATCCAAGAAATAGCACACAAGCACACGGACAGTCCTCTCCTGCAGATTCCTTCAGTAACACGGACAGAGGTTCCTCTTGACATTCCAAAGCAATACAAATTGTATGGGTTTGGGCACAGATATTTATACCCCAAAAGTCTTTGTTCTAAAGAGTCACTGGTCCCTGAACCCAGCCAGAACCAGTTCTGCTCAGGCCTGGAGCACTTTGTCAGGCTGCATTCTTCCTTTCAGAAAGAGGGGGTCTGCTATCAGACGCACAAGAGGAGGTGGAGCCAGCATTCACTTTGCCAGGCACAGCCCTGATCAGATCAAAGGGTCACCCCTCTCCTACTCCAAATGCAGATCGCTCTAATCAACCCAGGTCTGACCCAGCCTGCCTTGCCCCTCTAAACCCAGACAGTCAATACACATAACAGCAGAGCACACTGGAAGGCTTAGGCAAGAAAATACCTACTTTCTAAAAGTGGTATTTTCAAACACAGAAAGTTAAAACCAACTTCACTAAAAGATGTATTTCATCAGTCCGAGTTCAGGCATACTAAACTCGAATTTCCACCATGTTCCCTGAGTCAGATAGGACTATAAGATGTAATAGCCAGTCTGCCCATTCTAGCCTATGGCGAACAGGTAGTCTTGCAGCAGTGAAAAAACGAAATGGGGTGTAATTCACTACCAGGACATGCTACACATATCAAGCCATGTCCTACCTTACACACATCATGCACCCTGCCATAGGGGTGACTGATATGATGCCAAGGGAAGGTTCAGGGGATGGGAAGCGTGGGCACTTCACAGCCAAGATGGCAGTTCTGGACTGCACGCAGACACTGCAATGGCAGGTCTGAGGTACACTTTACAAGCTGCTTCTGTGGGTGGCGCAAACCAGAGCTGCAGGCCCACCAGCAGCATTTGGGTTACCAGTCCTGGGTTCACAGGCTACACTACTTGGGTCTAACAGGTAAACCAAATAAGCCAATCAGGGATATACCAATTCACAGTCATATTTACACAGGGAGAGCATATGCACTTTAGCACTGATCAGCAGTGGTAAAGTGCCCAGAGTCATAAAACCTACAACAACAGGTCAGAAAAAATACAAGAGGCAGGCCAAAAGTTTAAGGATGACCCTGCAAAAAGGGCCATTTCCAACAGAACCCAAGAGCACAACCACTGCCTTAATAAATTCAGACATGAATCCATTTGGCACATTCAAACGTTTCTTGGTGATAGGGACTTATTCAAGCGTACTATTGCCTAAGGGCAGAGTAGTCAGGTTTACCAGGTAACAAGAAGGACATGTAGTATGTAGTGTCTTGTGAGGGTCCTTAGACCTGGAATTTTGAAGGTGGAAGACGACAGACATGGTTTGCAGCAAAATGTGGGCAGAAGACTTCTACAGTTTATGTGTAGAAACATAGAGAGCACTGAGAAGCACATCTAGTCAAAGGCATCCAGAGAGCGGAGGTAAACTAAATGCTATCCAGATGCTAGTGCCCTGTAGAAGTTTTGTCTTGTGCAAAGAATTGACGATAGTATTACAAAGCCTTGCAAATCATGTTGTAAGTGAAAAGGAGGCACAATCAAATAACTTTACATTTTTAGTATGAACTCAACAAGTATTTTCGATAATAAACACATACGCAAGAGAAAGGTTTCTTACCTTTTCTAGGAGGTAGTTCCCCACTCTGTACTAATTCCGACCCAGTGTATACAATCTCACCATCCTTCACCATTTCATTCCACAGGCCACAGAGCCCATCTCGTGTGAAAGTCAACTGAAAGAAAAGATGAAGAAAGAAAAAAATCGTCAAGCACATTAAAAAGACTGTTTAAAAAGCCAACCAACAGTTTACATTTGGCAAATATTTAGTGACAAATGGTGGAATGTTTAATTTCAAGGCAAGTGAAATATCTGTAGCACTACCAAATCATTCTAGTCTAAATGTTATATACCTTACATACTCTATAAACCAATATTCAGTAGTTGAGACCTAGAAACATCTGCATATCCTGAACACATTTACCCTTTTACATCATCATAATAAAGTGTAGAGGTGTATTCACTAGGTAACCAGAAATGTTGCACCAATTGAACTGCTGGAGATGAGGCAGATTTGATTGTCCAGATGTCCACTGTTTTTGGTCCCGGATTGGGAACACTGAGCGATACGTTAGCTATAGAAGTGCCTCTAACTAAGAGAGAGTGGATCTATTGTATAATATGACTTACTCCCCACCCTCTAGAATCATGAAAGACTGGTGCAAGTCCCGGTGGTGACGGTCCCAAAGATATGTACCCCTAGGCACGGAAGATCTCCACAGCTTCCCAAACATAACGAGTACTTGTTGAGATGTATTAAAAAACATCGTATGAGAGACTGATTTATAAAATTCAGGACACTTTGGAGACATTCTTACAAATATAGTCCCCATTAATCTCCACACCCAAAGACAATAAAAGAGAAGCAATAGCTCACCAGTTCAATGCCCGATTTGCGACAGATGCCCATTTTGAGAAGGTGCTCCCTCCTCACACCTTTCAGTCCAGATGTCTTTTAACTCAACTCGTGGTCCTCATGGTCCTCCCCCATTTCCACTTACTATCCATAAGAAATTACCTCTCCTCTCCCAATCTCCATCAGCTCCCACCTCTCCCCCTGCCCTTTACTGTGGTACTGGATAGAGATTATGGTAGTTTTCCTCTGATTTACAAAGGCACCTAATTATGTATAACTAAGACATAATGGTATACTCCATCAAGGAGGATTTCCAATGTATATTGGCACCCTATTCCTAGCCCTAAGGTGTACATTAGAAGTTTTCAGGTTCTGTTCTGGTTAGTCTAGCAGAAAATAAGTAAAAGGAAAAAGACATGATGGGTGACTACTAAGTTTAGGAGTTTACTCTTTATATACAGTATGGTTTTATTAATTTCGAGAGAAAAAGACAGACAGACAGACAGAGACAGACAGACACAGACAGACACACACCACCCACACACACATACACGTGTGGAATTCCTATAGCCCGACGCCCAGGACATATTGTTTGGAGTCAAGGACAACAAGTTTTCATGTTTATTTTGTCCTTGGGACAAGTAAGCACAACCCCCTGCAGCACAAACGCTTTGGCTGCCAGACTACAGTACCACATTATGGATCAGGGAGGGGCATTGTCTGTAGTTAAGGTCATAGCTGTGTCCATATGTTAATGCTGTTCAAACTTGTATTTATGGTTCATTAATACAAAGCCTTAATTATTAGGGCGAGCGCTCTAAGGAAATGTAATTTCAGACTGCACTACTGACAGTGGTTCCTATATAAACATGTGTGCACAAATTTGTGAATATTAACAATACAAGGCTCTGTATAATGCTTTCAGTAAGCTCTACGATTAGATGCAAATATATGCAAAAGCTTGAAAGCAAGCTTGATGATCTGTTGCTTTCAAATGCAACTAGGAAAAAAAAACGTTTTGCTAAACTGTGAAATTTTAGGCGCTATTTCTTTGAAGCATGATTTAGTAAAATGTGTTGATGCATGCTAGTATTTCCAAGAAATAATAATAATGGAAAAGCAGTGTAACCAGTTTCAACAAATTATAGGAAACATTAAAATAAATAAGCACTAGCAAAGCCAATAGCAATGACATCGGTGATCAGCATTTTAGTTTTGTCAATGCGTGTCTTGTTTTGACATGATTTTTTGTAAAACTCTATGGTTGTAGGAGTTGCTCGGCCCTCATCATAATACCAAACATTGGCTAAAGCAAAAATATTTTTGGTCTCAAAAACCACACATTGCCACAGTAGTTCCTTGCCCTCAACAAAACTACTTGGCATACAGATATGCTACTTGTGAAAGAGCAGAATGTGGTCACTCACAGTGAAGCCAGCTACCAGACAGAGAGAGAAAGAGATAGAATGTTATTGAAAAACATGTCTTGGTTAACACCAGACCTAAAAAGGGGCTAGATTCTTAAAGAAAGTTACAAAATTTAACCCATGATGTATGTCCTTGCATTAGTTCAGATTTTCGGCTTTCATGAATTCACAAGAACTTACAGAAGTAGGTTAGGAAACCGTACTCCCGGAAAATATTTCTGAACTGCATTTGCACGAGCAAATATGCACGTGTAGATTTGATCATGCGAAAATCTGTTCAGCTGTAACAAGTTCGCTTTCCCACCAACCGCTTTTTTCCCCAACTCTGGAAGAAGTTTTACTTTTGCACTTGTCAGGAGTAAATTTCCAGAACTTTCTCTGTATCATAAAATATTAGACGACCTGACGAAAACCCATAAAACATGCAGGTTTGTAGGTTTGCTCTTTGCTTAAAGAAGGCCCTGTTTGGGGGCTTGTTGTGATTTTCTTTTCATTCTTTGCATCAGGTGTCGATTTTGCAGTCAGAAGCTAGAGGTGAGGGGTGAATGTCACGTACTAGCCAGGGATCGGGGATAAGGGTGTTAAACTGGAATGTCAATGGTTTGGGAGATAAGATAAAGATGGGTATGGTAAATCAACTAATTAGACGGCATTCCCCAGTAGTTGTATTGCTGCAGGAGACGCATCTTGTTAGGAATTGGTGCATGGCCCTCCATAAAGGGGGTTACAAACTTGTGGCACACGCTGGATTTAGATCAGGATCTAGGGGTGTGGGTATTCTTACAAAGAATTCCTTTCCGTTGGAGGTTCGGGCTACTTGGGTGGACAAAAGAGGCAGGTATGTGGGTATCTCGGGGCAGCTAGGAGGTAAGATAGCAACCTTCTTGTCAATATATGTACCACCAGGCCTTCAATCCGATACTTTCAGGGATTTGAGTACCGTTTTTCTGCCCCTGCCCCTGGGCCTTTTGGTGCTGGGGGGAGATTTCAATGCAGTGCTCGACGGGGAAGTGGATAGACACCCGACACGTGTTCATACGTCATCACAGAGGTGGCTCCCTAGTTTCCTTGAGACTCTTGGATTGGTCGATAGCTGGAAGGTACGTAACACGACCCAGAAATATTTTACCCATGTTTCCGCCGCACACAACAGCATGTCCAGGTGAGACTACATCTTGGTACCGGCTGCTGAGGCGGGCTCAGTCAGGGAGGCGAGGTACCTAGGTAGAGGCATCTCGGATCATTCTCCGATGTGGCTGCAGGTCGAGTTCAGGCAACCGACGGTCGGCAGGGTGGCCCCGATTAATGCATGGCATCTGAAAGACCCAGACATCAAAAAGGAGATACTCCGAGTCTCGGACAGCTATTTTCGTGAGAATGTGGGCACAGTTGACTCATCGCAGTCGCTGTGGGAGGCATATAAAGTGGTGCTACGTGGTGAGGTGCTCTCCTTGATAGCGGGCAGAAAGAAGAAATGCCAGGCGGAGGTGAACAGGGTGGAGGCGGAAGTTATGAGTTTAGAAAAGCGAGTTGCCGAGTCTGCTGCTCAGGAGCACCTCCGCCAACTGAAGTTAAAACAAGAGGAATATAATAGCCTCTCTAGGGAACGAACGATTACTAATAATCAGGTCGTGCAAAGTCGTATATATGAGCATGGGGACAAGGCAGGTAAACTGATCGCATGGTTGGAACGAGGGGAGTGGGCCTCTAGGTTGGTGCCCGAGCAAGAGGGGTCGGGATCTGACAGAATCACAGACCCGCAGGTGGTAGCGGATGAATTTTCTGAATATTGCGGGGACATGTATGCCTCAGCGGGCGGTTATACAGAGGCCGAAAATGGGGAGATGATTAAAGATATTGGCATGCCGAGTCTATCGGAGGATGATAAGAAATGCCTGGACTCCTCTTTCACAGATGAAGTAGCGCAGGCGATTCGCGGTATTAAATCAGGGAAGGCAACGGGCCCTAATGGGATACCAATAGAACTATAGAAATTGAATGCTCATAAAGTTGCTCCGCATGTTCGAGCCATGTTTCTGGAGAGTAGGGAACTGGGTCAGCTTTCATATGACCAACGAGTTGCCAACATTGTGGTCATATAGAAGACAGGCAAGCCAAGGACATCCCCTTCCTCGTATAGGCCTATCTCGCTGCTCAATGCAGAGCCTAAGATTTTGGCGAAGTTGCTTGCTACCAAGATGGTCACGGTCATCATAACCCTGGTGCATCCCAACCTGTCCGGCTTCATGCCGCGTCGTAACACTGCCCTGAATCTGCGGAGGCTGCATGGGATACTCGGTGGTTCCCGAAAGATATTAGAACCGGCAGTTTTGGTTTCCTTGGATGCCACTATGGCATTTGATAGGGTCGAATGGCCCTATTTATTTGCGGTATTGGTCAAGTTGGGCTTAGGCCCGGAGTTTATCGGGTGGGTTCGACTGCTGTATACCGCTCCTCTAGCTAGAGTGATCGTAAATAATTGTAAGGCAGGAGATTTCTCCCTCAGGAGGGGCACTAGACAGGGATGCCCGTTGTCCCCACTTCTCTTCGCGCTGGCATTGGAGCCTCTGGCGTCCTGGGTTCGGTGGGACCGGTCTATACGTGGCTTGCGCTACACCAGAATGGGAGTACACGATTTCGCTCTACACAGATGATATCTTGCTTTACCTCACCAATCCCACGGCATCCCTGAGCAACTTTCTGGATGTCTTGGCCAGATTTGGCAGATACTCCGGGTTTGCTATCAATTGGTCAAAGTCGGTGTTGTTTATTTTGTTGGGAGAGCCGCCTGTAATCCCACAGTCGTGCCCAATAAAGATTGAGAAGGTGGGGTTTAGATATTTAGGCATATATATATATATAAACCTAGACCCGTAAGTGAGATATGCCAATAACCTGGAACCCACCCTGCAGCGGTTTAGGAAGGCTGTGGAGCGTTGGAAAGCTCTACCCCGATCTTTGCTTGGGAGGGAAGTGTTGTTTAAGATGATGGCATTGCCTCGGGTCTTATACATGCTCCAAAACACATTAGACCCAGTGCCCCTATCCTATTTTAAGGAAATTGAATTACTACAGAGGCAGCTCCTCTGGGATGGTAGACCCCGCATAGAGTTGGTCAAGCTAACCCTCCCGTGGAACGATGGAGGTATAGGTCTCCCAGATCTGAGGAAGTATTATTGGGCCTCCCACCTAGCGGCGGTAAATCACATGGTTTATGGACACCCTGGGAACCCAGGGTATGCTATGGATCGTGTGCAGGCGCCGGGGGGAGATATCATCAAAGCCATGTATGCCAGAACAGGGAGGTTTCCACTGATGGGCCCTTTAAAAATCTTACACCTGCAATTAAAAAATCTTTTGCAGAGGGCATGAGTGCCATTATAGACTGGATGTCATCAAACTGTCTGCAGTGCAATGTCGGGAAAACCGAAGTAATGTTGTTCGGTCAAGCGACGGCACTCTGGTCATCGGATTGGTGGCCTCAAGAACTAGGTCCTGTCCCTACTCCTAATAGCAAGGTCAAAAACCTAGGAGTACTATTCGACCAACAACTTACTTTCAAGGATCACACTAATCAAGTAGCTGGCACCTGCTTTCGGGCTATCGGGATGTTAAGGCGGGTCTTCCCCTACCTACCAGACCACTACAGGAAAACATTGGTCCATGCTCTTGTTATCAGTAGGGTAGACTACTGCAATGGTTTGCTCCTTGGAGTTAACGAGGAGCAAGTCAAGAAACTGCAGGTTATTCAAAACACTGCAGCAAGGATTGTCATGAATGCTCCACCAAGGACACCTTCCTGCCCCCTATTGACTCGTCTACACTGGTTTCCTGTGAAGAAGCGAGTTCAGTTCAAGACCTTATGTACTATACATAAGAGCCTAATAGGGATGGGCCCTAAATATTTTATTGACATCTTTCAGCCCTACATCCCAGGACGCTCCTTACGCTCCAGCAATCAGCAATTGCTGAAGGTGCCCAGAGTTAAGAAAGCCAGGCAGGGTGGCCGTGCATTGGCTTATACCGGACCCACACTTTGGAACACACTGCCGTTGGAACTAAGGTCCATTACCAATCATATGAACTTTAGAAGAAATCTAAAAACTTACCTGTTTCCCACCAACTAATGATTTTATCATCTCTGGTTACACTCTTATTTTCACTCATATCTGCAGCTATAGCGCGGAGATACCCCTTCGGGAGTCTAGTCCTGCGCTCAATAAGCATATAAAATAAATAAAAATAAACAGCGCACGCTGTGCAAATTTGGCATTCAGCTACCAAAAGTGTGGGATGGGAGGGCAGATTGACACTGGCCACCCCCCTGTTTAGTTCGAAGAAACTTGGGAGCCTGTGGAGGTCTAAAGGGTTTGAGAAATGGGACCTTATTGGAATCGATCAGATTAAGGATGTGTGGGGGAGGGATGGCGTACATACATTTGAAACCTTAAAACAACAGTACAACTTAAATGACAACGAACATTTCCGATACCGACAGGTTAGGCATGCCCTTCTGGCTCACATACCCAGAGGTGCGGAACTCCCGGAGGCTTCTCCTCTTGAAGACCGGGTGTTGGATGGTCACATCCCTGAAAAAAGATCTCCTTAATATATAGAAAGCTGATAAACAATATGGAGGACCCGTTGGGGAGTATCAGAACAGCGTGGGAGGCGGATGGATTGGAGCTAGATGACGAGGACTGGGTAGAGGCTGTCTCTTCCCCTAAAGTAGTAGCGATTCAGATGAGACTCCGCTTAGTGCAACTTAAGATCTTACATAGAACTTACATCAAGATTAGTATATATGGGACGGGCAGTAAGCGGAGACTGTAGGAGAGGCTGTGGAGAACTTGGCACTTTCATGCATATCCTGTGGCACTGTGGAGAGATACAAACCTACTGGGCAGATATACATGATGAGATTACAGAAGTAATGGGAGAGGAGGTGAGACCAGAGGCCCAGATGTGTGTATACTTAATGTTTGGGAGCCCACGGATTTGAATGAGTATCAGAAACAGTGGGTTTCATTGGCGAATATGGTGGCGAAACGAAATATCGCTCAGTTGTGGGGAGCTAGTCGGCCACCCCAGATTCTTAAATGAACCGAAGACCTAGATTGGTGCATGTTTAGGGAGAGAGCTGTATATGTGGCCAGGGGTTGTCCGGAAAAATGGGAGAAGATTTGGGGGGCCTGGAATAGTCACGGCGGTGACCTTTGTACACCCCCGGTGCGGAACAGGGAAGCAGAGACACAGGCGTCCCCGTGATCCCCAATTTTATATATATTGTTCGTTATGATTCTGTAAGTAAGACAAGCTGAACTTCACGATGATGTCAAATATTGTACACCTGATGCTAATGTTTCTTTGGTTTCGGTTTAATAAAAAGAGTTTTAAAAAAAAGTTTGTAGGTTTGCACAGACTCAAAAGGGCATTCCAACCATGGGGAACTATTGCTTACCGCTTCCTCCAGCCGCAGTCTTCAGAAATGCGGAAAGGTGGCAAAATAAGGGAAATGCTAGTATTTAAACCCTACTTTGGTATGAGCTCTGGCATAATTAGAGAGGCTATTATCAGAGCTCTTATATAATGAAATTGCTGCCATAATTTGACGCCGCACTACTTATTTCCAAAAGGACAAGTGGATTTTGTTACAGTACAAGTAGATTTATGAAGCAACTTGTTTCATGGACAAGTAGATATTTTATTAAAATTCCATACGCAGAGGAGGAGGAGCCAGTGTGACCGTCCGCCGGCCGCGGCAAATGTCGAACTATGGACCCCCTTCTTTCTTTTCCTGGGCATGGTTTGTAGGATGTTGATCGTACTGTAATACTAAGGGCTTTGAAGTGCTCTGCTCCGACCCCAACGCATACTACTCGGAGACACTGGGACCCCGGATGCCTGCTACGATGTGCACTATCCTGTCCGGGGACCCCCGGGGGCGAGGAGCATTGTGACCGCCGACAGCGGAGGAAGGGAGTACACACTAGGAGATGTCCTCCTGGCTATTACTGAAGTTCACTCCTTCATGAGCCGTAGTCTGTTGACTCTTCATGACTCGCTGGCGTCTATTGCTCCTGAAATGGGGCCTGTGGGCATAGATGGGAGTATGGTATGTCGGGTACCCGGCTACGCTCGGCCATTGGACACCGAGGACTCCCTGGGTTGCAAAGTGCTGGATTTTGAGGACGGTGAGCTCACCGGCCGGATTTGCACAACTGACATTCTTTTGGTTCTCCCGACTCATGTGTTAGCCACCAAACAACAACACTGGGTACTTTTCATATTGGACAGCGACTACTGAAGAGGTGTCGTCACTGTTCTACGGCCTCTGCCGAGCACTCGGGTGGCTTATAAGAAGCAGGTTTGGTCGCCAGGCTCGCCTGCCCGTGGAACTGTTGGGCTGGGGAATTGGCTTATTCCAGCTCGAACTGGCCATGGATGAATATTGCCTGATTTGTTACTGTGTCGGTGATTCCGGTGGTTATGCAGGACTCGGCTCGTTATTGTAATTGTGGGGGACGTGAGACGGACTTATGAAGATGGCCGCTTCCCTTTTGGGGAGCTTACATATTCCTCTGAGACGCGGGGGGGGGAGGGGGGTGGGGGGGTTGGGGGCGGGTGCGAGGGTCCTCCTCCCCTTTTTTCCTTACTTGGGGTTTCAGTTGTTGGGGCGACAGGCATGCCTATAGGGGGGGGTAGGCCGTAGGCTTCTGCTGGTATGCGGGGTGGGGGGATGGGGATGGGGTTTGTTTTCGGTTCGCTTTTGTTTCTATGGCCCCTTTTTTCTTTTTTTCTGCTCGTACTCTCTTTTTTTATTTCTTATTCACCTTGGATCGGGTGGGGGGTCAAGTCTTGTTCTTTTTGGAAGAATTGGGAGAAACTTGCAATGTGCGCTTAGGTTTCTCACAGTTTTTGTTGAACCTACGGGTAGGACACTGAGTTAGCGCATTGTTATTGTATGCTTGCATATTCTGATTTTCACGCTCTCCACTAACTTCTTAACCATGCTTATACTGAAAGCGAATATCCGACTGCACGATTTGCTCCGCGTATGACTTTGCTAGACTGTTTGTCATTGATCCTTATTTCCATATTATAAAATGGAATCCTCTTCAATCCTGATATTTCGTGGACACGCTTCAATATACATCCTGCTGTTACGATTTACTATGTCTCCAGACCGAGTGATGCTGGACTGTGTTCATTTTTGCTTTGCAAGGTTTTGATTCTGTCTAGCGGCCAGCGCTAGGGGTTGTAGGCCCATGTCTGTATTTTTTTGCAGCAACATATATAAGGTTTTCCAAATAAAATAAAAAAAATAAAAAATAAATTCCATACGCACACACATACACATATACATAGAAATTCACTGACAAAACTAAAGCCATGACCTTAGAGTTTGGACTGAGGGCAACAAACGGCAGGACTAAATCCGACAGGTTGGGTGCGAACACCTATAACAGATCAAATGGCCATGACGGGATTGAGACTTTGGCATACTGTAATAGACATGGATGTAGGCAAAACAGTTGATAGCAACCATATCGCCCTCTGCCTAACAATGGTGTCAGTATGGTGGGAACCACCTGTAATGTCGAGGATCCAGCGGATATGTACTAAAGAGGTACGACCAGAAAATGACATGCACCGCTTCAGTGGCATAAACTCGCTACAGATATAGATAAGCTGCAGAATATTCATGGAGATTTGCTGGCTTGTACAGCTGAAGTCACAGTGCTACAGGAGACCCAGGAGGGGAAGATGGAAGTAACAAATGTTCATAGTCGTGTCTTTGACCATATGGGCTCCTATTTTACTGTGCCTGTGTATCCAAACACAAGGTTTACCAATACGAAGAAAGAAACACACCTGGTACAATAAGGCATGTAGGCACTTCCGGTCCCTACTAAATAAAGCAATTACATCTAGGGACCGTGAGGGGACTAGAAATAGCAGGGAAGTATATGTTAGAACTCCGGAAGGCAAAGAAGGATTGGGATGAAGCTAGATGGCAGTCCATCAAGGATGCCTGCCAAGCCAGAGACACCAAAAAGTTCTGGTCCCTGGTGGTGTGGGCAGACAAATCAGAAGCCCCCAACCCTGAGAATAATATTTCCGCCTGCGATTGGCACACCCATTTCCCAGCTTTATACACTGATCAAGAAGTTACTCTTGCCTTGGAACAACAGCCCAGAATCCCCTCCCAAACTAATGGTGTCCTCTTCACCCTGGAGGAGATTGCGTCCTCAATCAATACAATAGTTCAGTCAAAAGCCCTGGGACCCGATGGTATACCCAGCGACCTCTTTCTCTGGGACATCAATGACTGGGCACAGTATATGTGTGTGTTATTTAATGCTATAGCAGATGATGCACCGATTCCGGGATCATAGAGGTGAGCAGAAGTTGTGCTGCTGTTTAAGAAAGGCGACAAGGATCAGCCTTGCAACTGCAGGGCAATTAGTTTAATTGACTCAATCAAGTTGTTAGTCGGGCACTTTTGCATAAGATACAGGCATGGGTTAAGGTGAATGAAGTTATAACCCCATACCAAGCTGGCTTCAGAGAGAAAACTGGGACTGTTGACCAGGTATTCCGCTTTATTTTACTTTGCTGGAAAACAGTGGCCATCGGAAAAGGAATTTATATGTTGCTTTTATAGACAGTTTTCAACTTAGTGCCCAGGTAGAAATTGTAGCAAACCCTTATTGACATAACCCTACCACAGGAAATTGTAACACTGGTGATCCGCCTTCACGAAAACAATTTCGCTAGGGTACACTGGGGGCACATAATGGCAGCTCACTGACCCAATATCTGGCAGTAGGGGAGCGTGCCAAGGTTGTGTACTGGCACCGACACTCTTTTCCTTTTCATAAATAATGTAAATATTTTTACAGAGTACCCAACGGATGCTCGTTTGTTTTTTGGGGGGGCGGGGGGGGAATAGTGAACCTCCTCTTTTGCAGATGACACGTTGTTGGTGTCTAAAACACCAGAGGGTTACATAGGCTTCTAAACCTTTTCCATAATTTCTCCGACACAAAAGGCCTAGTAATAAATATAAACAAAACCAAGTTCATGGCATTGAACCCCCACAAGTCTTACAAGGGTCTGCCCTCACTAAGGGGAACACAGCTTGATAGAGGCAATGTTTGAATAGTTAGGTTTAAAATTGTCCAACAGCCTGTCATGGGAACCCCATACAGCAAAAATGTCTCTGAAACATAAGCAGTTAATCAAGGCCTTGGGAAAAGAGCATCACTCTTCATTTAGCAATCTAGTTGTATCTGCTTTGCAGGTATATGATGCTGAAGTGGTGAGCTTTGTGAATTATGGGTCAGAACTATGGGGCCTGGCGCAAATGGAGGAGTTGACCAGTACAGAAAATAAGTTCCTTAGGAGTTTAGGATGGTGCCTCAGAGTACCCTCCTGCATCTCCTTATGTTGGACATTGGTAGGCATTCTATCACAGCAAAAGCGAAACTGCGCCCCCTGTGTTGGCTAAGGATTAAGACAACTCCAAAATTATTGCCTTATGCACGTGCTCTAGAGGATGTAAGTTGTAGGGTCATTTCTAACAAAATTAGATGGCTACAAGAGTCAGTCATCGTATATTGGGCTGGGGGATATCTAGGAAGCTAACTATCTGTCCCTGAACCCTCGCAAAAGCCAAGTAAAAGAACTTCACTGGGAGTGGGGAATCCAGGGTGAGCTTCGTAGTGGGCTATGGCGGAAGCTCACTCTAGACTTAATGACCCATAAACTTGAACGATCCCTCGATGGCTACCTAGACCTTCTAGAAATCCCAAGGGATAGGACATTATTCAACCAGTTTAGGTTTGACACTTTGCCCTTGCATGATTTTACTGGAAAATGGAATACTGGTTTAGTGCCAACAAGTTGTTGCCCCAGGTGTAACATTTACAAGGAAACTCTAGCTCATGCAATGTTTGTTTACCCGCTGTGTCCAATACCAAGGAAAAACTGGCAGAGTCCAATTTGTAAACATTTGGGAACCGACAATCACAAGGAAGCATTGCGAATTCTGAAGTCTGATGCCTGGCCTCTGTTTGCATGCGGGGTGGCTACATTTTTGGGCCAAATGTGGGGCATTAGGAAAAGAGCACAGAGGGCTAAAGATAGTTGACTGCATACAATGGTTTTAATAGGTTGTGCGACCCCTGAAATCCAAAGAATGGTGGTTTACGAGAACTTAAAATTCTATATATTACATTGAATAGTATTTTATCGCTTATTGTATATTTTGTTGATGGTCATTTTATATAATGTTGCTGACCAGTTTTATGGTTTTTACTAAGATCTGGTTAATTTATAATTCCTTTTGACTCCACTGTATGTGATACATGGTATAATCAGTATGGCTGTTTACAGCAAAACATTTATGACAAAAAAGTCGAAATAAAGTATAAAAAAAAAAAAGACTAAAGGTTACAGGGACATTCTGGTTAGGCTCAGAATTCACGTGCACAAAAGCAGAGAAATTCAGCAGTTATAGTTATCCGAGTTAACTATAAAACTTAGGCCCCGCAATGCACTGCTTATGAACTCACATATTACATCACTCATGACATGGAAACTAGGTTCCAACTACAACTACCTACTGGCGAACGATGGTATGATGCACTGTAAGTTTGATATACAGAGAGAACCCAACTGGTGAGCGGTCTTCTCTTCAACTGCAAGATAGGGAAGCAATTCATCTCTATTCATGGACAGGAGGTGGCTGGCATTTATTTAGGATACTGTGTCCAGATGCATGGTTACATGTAACTGGGGAAGCATTTAGAGAGATGCCCAGAGCTAAGAAGGAGACTGCATGATGGGCTCAAGAGGTTACCCAACGAGTCAACAAGTATCAATTAGGAAAGCCCCACAGAGCTGTCATATGTGGCCCAGTCTTTTAAGGGGCATGGCTGGAAACAGGGAAAGGCCATAGTCATGCATGGGGTAAATCCTAGGTGGTCTTATCAGGAAACCAGGCAATGAAGAACATTCACCCACCTCAAAGGTGGGAAACCTTCTAGTACCCTATTCTGGAGCCTCAACAAGGAAGGGAATGTTACATTAAAAGCTATGTATGAAAGGGCGTACGAAAGAGACAGCAGCTGTATGTTATTTCTAGCAGGAGGAAGGATGTATCCAAGGCAGTTGCTATTTTCTGTTCCCACAGGGGAAAAGCTCAAGATAATCCTGAGGGCCTACTGAACACGCTGACTTTTATTCGGTTTGCTGTACACAGAGCAATGCAAAGCCTCCTCCGTTATGGAGTACACACAATAAAAAGAAAACATATTGTGCAAGCACCTCCCGATTCTTCAGCCCAACTGCACAGTTACCCTACCCTGCCTTTCCACCAATGTATATTTGACAGGCAGCCAAGTTTGAAAGAAATGCCAACTACTGGTCCACATTGTTTGTGGTAACATGATGTAAAGTTTGTTTCTGATTGCATATCTTCTTTTCATGGCCAGACAGGGAGGTTATTATTTTTGTAAATATAATGTACAGAGTAAAATACTGATTAGTGCAGAATCTTCATCAGTAAAAGACATTCACAAGTAATGATACCGTTACCAATAAAAGAGCAATATGGGCAGCAGTGGCTTAAGAAAACCTTAGGGCCCCCCCAGCAAGGAATGGTGAGGGGGACCCCTCGCAATACCCATACCCTTGAGCTGACAAGGTGAAGCGCCCGGTGTCTACATGACTGGGAACCCCCTTAAACCGCAGTGGATGAAGGGGTGCCTATTACGCCTCTGATGGGGAGGTTGTAGTTTATGGGCCCAATGTGGGGTTTGACAATCAAATTGAGTCAAAGAAAAAACAAAGGTGATGATGGACGGAGCGTTGACAATACAAACACTCACCCCCAGTCAACTGATCTGGGTTTAATCCATCACCGTTCTTTAGCTCACTCCGCCTCCCCAGTTCAGACATGGCCATATGCAAATCAGTCTGACCCTGTGCCTCATGGGAACAGTCCAGCCCAAACTGCCAAGCCATGTCTTCCCTGGACCGGAATCAAGCTTCCTAGGACCGGTTTCTGGCATTACAGCCGTCTTCAGCCGGGCTTGCTTGACTCCAGTGGCAAAGTGAGCAAGGGAATCACGTCTGAGCATACCCTGCCAACTTAGGACGAACAAAGAAAAACCAAAGGTGATGATGGACGGAGCGTTGACAATACAAACACTCACCCCCAGTCAACTGATCTGGGTTTAATCCATCACCGTTCTTTAGCTCACTCCGCCACCCCAGTTCAGACATGGCCATATGCAAATCAGTCTGACCCAGTGCCTCACGGGAACAGTCCAGCCCGAACTGCCAAGCCATGTCTTCCCTGAACCGGAATCAAGCTTCCCAGGACCGTTTTCTGGCATTACAGCCGTCTTCAGCCGGGCTTGCTTGACTCCAGTGGCAAAGTGAGCAAGGGACTCACGTCTGAGCAAACCCTGCCAACTTAGGGCGAACAAAGAAAAACCAAAGGTGATGGACGGAGCGTTGACAATACAAACACTCACCCCCAGTCAACTGATCTGGGTTTAATCCATCACCGTTCTTTAGCTCACTCCGCCACCCCAGTTCAGACATGGCTATATGCAAATCAGTCTGACCCTCTGCCTCATGGGAACAGTCCAGCCCGAACTGCCAAGCCATGTCTTCCCTGGACCGGAATCAAGCTTCCCAGGACCGGTTTCTGGCATTACAGCCGTCTTCAGCCGGGCTTGCTTGACTCCAGTGGCAAAGTGAGCAAGGAACTCACGTCTGAGCATACCCTGCCAACTTAGGGCGAACAAAGAAAAACCAAAGGTGATGATGGACGGAGCGTTGACAAGTCAAGCAAGCCCGGCTGAAGACTGCTGTAATGCCAGAAACCGGTCCTGGGAAGCTTGATTCCGGTCCAGGGAAGACATGGCTTGGCAGTTTGGGCTGGACTGTTCCCATGAGGCACAGGGTCAGACTGATTTGCATATTGCCATATCCTACCATTTAATATCCTTTCCCCAGATCGTGTTAATATCCATGTGCAAACAAAGGAGTTCAATCTGAATCTAGGGGGGCAATATCAGTATTTGGCTTGATATCTTTTTCAAATGCCCAAACATGGTTCTGGTTGGGGCATGGGGCAAAATCACCATAGAGAGATTATATCACTCTACGTTAAAGTCTTACATCGATGAATCCTATGAAAGACTTACAGAAGGGTACAAACATCTCTACTGCATGAAGAACCTTTCCCTACAGAGGCCTGGCTCTGTTAAACTCAATCAAACTGTACACAGACAATCCCACACTGGATGCATATCATCTCCCAAAACACACTGGCAGAGTTATATAAAGCAGGAATGAGTTCCTGATCGACATTGTCAAATCCACCAGCTTTTGAAAGGGGGGTTACCTGGGTTTTGGCCCCGTGCTAGATGGCCATCTAGGGAAACCTACCAAACCCACACATTTCTGAAAAGTAGACACCCGGGGGCTTCCAAGGAGGTATGGCTTGCGTGGATCCTCCAACGCTCCTTTACCCAGAATCCCTTGCAAACCTCAATTTTAGCTGGAAAAAATCAGTTTTATCACACTTTTTTGGTGTGGGAAAGCGTGGCATCACTGGGCTCACACAAATTACCTCCCACCCAGCGTTCCCCCAGGTCTCCCGATAAAAATGGTACCTCACTTGCGTGGGTAGGCATAGTGGCTGCAACAGGAAAAGGCCCAATTCGTACGGTGGAGACCTAAAAATTACCTTTAGCAAAACTATCTTATTTTTTGAGGGGCTCACCTGAGCTTTTGGCCCGGGGCTTCGCGGGCATCTTTGAAAACTACCAAACCCAAACAGTTCTGAAAACTAGACACCCGGGGGAGTCCAGGGAGGTATGGCATGCGTGGGTCCCCCAATGTTTTCCTACCCAGAAACCCCTGCAAACCTTAAATTTAGGTTAAAAAACCCACTTTTCCTTACTTTTTTGGGTGGGATCTCGCTGCCGGCACAAATGTCCTACCACCCAGCGATCCCCCTTGTTCTCCCGAGTAAAATGATACCTCACTTGTGTGGGTGGGCCAAAGGCCTGTGACTAAGGCAGGGGGGCTTAATTTGTAAAACTTAAATACTACTTTTTTCAAAATTCATTTTTGGCCTGTTCTGCTTTGGAGCACCCACACAAGTGAGGTATCCTTTTACTCAGGAGAACAAGGGGAACGCTGGGTGGTAGGACATTTTTGCCGGCACGGAGATCCTACGCAAAAAAGTTTGGAAAAGTGATATTTTTTCCTAATTTTAAGGTTTGCAAGGAGTTCTGGGTAGGAAAACATTGGGGAACCCACGCATGCCATACCTCCCTGGACTCCCCCGGGTGTCTAGATTTCAGATCTGTTTGGGTTTGGTAGTTTCCAAAGATGGCCACCGATCCCCGGGCCAAAAATTCAGGTGCCCCCCCCCCCAAAATCAAGGTAGTTTTGCAATAGGGTATTGTAAATTCACCACCGTACGATTTTAACCGTTTCCTATTGCAGCCACTATACCTACCCACGCAAGTGAGGTACCAATTTTTTCGGGAGACCTGGGGGAACACTGGGTGGGTGGAAATTTGTTGATCCACGCAGATTCCAGAACTTTCCACCACAGAAATGTGCGGAGAATGTGTTTTTTTTGTCAAATTTTTAGGTTTGCAAGGGATTCTGGGTAACAAAACCTGGGGGTAGGCAGACGAGTCACCCCATCCTGAATTCCCCTGGGTGTCTAGTTTTAAAAAATGTATAGGTTTGCTAGGTTTCCCTAGGTGCTGGCAGAGCTAGGGCGCATAAACAAAAGGTAGTCTTTTTGTCCGAAAAGTGCAAGATTTCACTGGGAAATTGAGGTGCGACCATGTTGCCTTTTGGCGCTGTTTCATGTCGCAGCCACTATGCATACCCACGCAAGTGAGGTACCATTTTTTTCGGCAGACCTGGGGGAACGCTGGGTGGGTGGAAATTTGTTGATCCACGCAGATTCCAGAACTTTCCACCACAGAAATGTGCGGAAAATGTGTTTTTTTTGTCAAATTTTTAGGTTTGCAAGGGATTCTGGGTAACAAAACCTGGTGGTAGGCAGTCGAGTCACCCCATCCTGAATTCCCCTGGGTGTCTACTTTTCAAAAATGTACAGGTTTGCTAGGTTTCCCTAGGTGCCGGCAGAGCTAGGGTGCAAAAACTACATGTAGGCACTTTGCCAAAAAAGGGTCAATTTGTAACTGCAAAATTTAGGTGTGACCACGTTGCATTTTGCGCCGTTTCCTGTCGCAGGCACAAGGCCGACCCACACAAGTGAGGTACCGTTTTTATCGGGAGACTTGGGGTAATTCAGATTTGTAAATCAACTGTTATTACCAATTGAGCTTTCATGCATTTCTCCCTTTCAATGAAAGACATTGTGTAAAAAAAAAATCTTTTTGAAAAATGACCAATAATTCTCATGCTAGTATGAGTATTCCCAATTTTGAAAATGTGCAATTATATACTGTTTCTGAACTCTATAATTTGTACCCAATTCAGAAATACATAGGTGTCTTTCATACAGAATTTTCCATGTATACATTTTCAAGGACAAAGTGCTCTATACCCAGTAAATGAAAAAATACCATTGCAAGTTGCTGCTCAGTTTTTGGATCTGGGTTCATCGGGTTCTTGGTGAAACTACAAGTCCTATATATCCCCACAACCATGAAGGTCTAACGGACGTAACAGTATATTGCTTTCCAAGAGCTGTCAAAATTAGAAAAAGTTATAGGTGAAAACGTTGAGACAAAAGGCTGTTTTTTTCAACAAATTTTCAATTATTCCAATATTTAACTGTTAGTTTCTATAAAGAAACCTTCATGGATTTAGACAAATGACCCCTTTCTGAATTCAGAATTTTGTCTACTTTTCGAAAATGTACAGCTTTCCAGGATCCATTATTGCATTCAAACTCATTTCTACCATTAACTGGAAGGAGGTGGAAAGCTCCAAAAATAGCAAAAATAGGCTATGTCCCAGAAAAATGCCAAAACTGTGTGACAAATGTCGGTTCTCTGACAAAAGACTGTCATTCCCTAAAAGCTGAGAAAATGGAGATTTCAGCCCCACAAACCCTTTTTTGAAAAACCCAGAGGCTTTCATTTGCAGCCCGTTTTTCCCATTTTTCTGAAAAAAACAAAAAAATCACTATATTTTGGTTAATTTCTGGGACCCCTCCAAGGGAATCCACAAACCCTGGGCGCCTTTAGAATCCACATGATGTTGGAAGAAAAGGACGCAAATTTGGCGTGGATACCTTATGTGGTCAAAAAGTTACAAGGGCCTAAGCGCGCACTACCACAAAACGCCAAAAAAAGCCTTAGCACAGGAGGGGAAAAGGCCTAGCAGCGAAGGGGTTAAACATACACTGTAATTGTTTATAACAAAATCATTAAATACATTTGGATTTTCATACAGTAAACCAGCTTCTAGTCACCACCTCATGTAAAAAGTATCCATCTCCTACCTTCCTAGAACTCTGAAGCTCCTGACACTTTTTTATGGAATGTCTGGCTTCCCGAGAGAAGTGAGAGATTTATGGTTAGACTTGCCAGTAACCTTTTTTACTCGGGATGTTTAAGGCAAGGTCTTCTAGCACCAAAACGCTACATATTTGTTAAAGCATACATCTCAAGGTACAGTGTCAGAATTACGAATTCATCTTTAAAGAGCTTCATTCACAGTCCATCTCTTAAGTGCTACAAGAGTATGCATGCTTCAACAAGCATTAGAAATGCAATCGGGCTTGGATTTATTTGAGTTTGAGCTAATGGCATTGTAAATGCCAATGTATTGTTGCTATGTGTTATGGAGTGTGTTCATGTGGTGTGTACTGCCAGTGATCTCCTTGTGAGTGTGAGAATATTGCACCGTTACTGCCTGTGATGTCCTTCTTGTGAGTGTGAGAAGCTTGCACCTCTGCTGCCTGTGGTCTCCTTGTGAGTGTAAGAAGCTTGCACTGATGCTGCCTGTGATGTCGTTCTTGTGAGTGGGAGAAGATTGCACCTCAGCTGCCTGTGGTCTCCTTGTGAGTTTAAGAAGCTTGCACAGCTGCTGCCTGTGATGTCCTACTCACTACTCTACTCACTACTCAATACTCTGCACTCACTACTCCGCACTCACTACTCTACTCACTACTCCGCACTCACTACTCTACTCACTACTCCGCACTCACTACTCTACTCACTACTCCGCACTCACTACTCTACTCACTACTCCGCACTCACTACTCTACTCACTACTCCGCACTCACTACTCTACTCACTACTCTGCACTCACTACTCACTACTGCACTCACTACTCACTACTCACTACTCTGCACTCACTACTCACTACTGCACTCACTACTCACTACTCACTACTCTGCACTCACTACTCACTACTGCACTCACTACTCACTACTCACTACTCACTACTGCACTCACTACTCACTACTCACTACTCACTACTCACTACTCACTACTCACTACTCCACTCACTACTCTACTCACTACTCTACTCACTACTCACTACTCACTACTGCACTCACTACTCTACTCACTACTCTACTCACTACTCTACTCACTACTCTACTCTACTCACTACTCTACTCTACTCACTACTCACTACTCACTACTCTACTCACTACTCTACTCTACTCACTACTCTACTCACTACTCTACTCTACTCACTACTCTACTCACTACTCTACTCTACTCACTACTCTACTCACTACTCTGCACTCACTACTCACTACTCTACTCACTACTGCACTCACTACTCTACTCACTACTCTACTCACTACTCACTACTCACTACTGCACTCACTACTCTACTCACTACTCTACTCACTACTCTACTCACTACTCTACTCTACTCACTACTCTACTCTACTCACTACTCACTACTCTACTCTACTCACTACTCTACTCTACTCACTACTCACTACTCACTACTCTACTCACTACTCTACTCTACTCACTACTCACTACTCACTACTGCACTCACTACTCTACTCACTACTCTACTCTACTCACTACTCTACTCTACTCACTACTCTACTCTACTCACTACTCTACTCTACTCACTACTCACTACTCACTACTCTACTCACTACTCTACTCTACTCACTACTCTACTCACTACTCTACTCTACTCACTACTCTACTCACTACTCTGCACTCACTACTCACTACTCTGCACTCACTACTCTGCACTCACTACTCTGCACTCACTACTCTGCACTCACTACTCTGCACTCACTACTCTGCACTCACTACTCTGCACTCACTACTCTGCACTCACTACTCTGCACTCACTACTCTGCACTCACTACTCTGCACTCACTACTCTGCACTCACTACTCTGCACTCACTACTCTGCACTCACTACTCTGCACTCACTACTCTGCACTCACTACTCTGCACTCACTACTCACTACTCACTACTCACTACTCACTACTCACTACTCACTACTCACTACTCACTACTCTGCACTCACTACTCACTACTCTGCACTCACTACTCAACTCTACTCACTACTCACTACTCACTACTCACTACTCTACTCACTACTCTACTCACTACTCTACTCACTACTCTACTCACTACTCTACTCACTACTCTACTCACTACTCACTACTCACTACTCAACTCTACTCACTACTCTACTCACTACTCACTACTCTACTCACTACTCACTACTCTGCACTCACTACTCACTACTGCACTCACTACTCACTACTCTACTCACTACTCACTACTCACTACTCACTACTCACTACTCTGCACTCACTACTCTGCACTCACTACTCACTACTCTGCACTCACTACTCACTACTCA
The DNA here is from genome assembly GCF_964261635.1 of Lissotriton helveticus. NCBI lineage: Eukaryota > Metazoa > Chordata > Amphibia > Caudata > Salamandridae > Lissotriton > Lissotriton helveticus. The sequence goes on along the minus strand of NC_136069.1, from coordinate 1,245,707,891 downwards.
CTACTCTGCACTCACTACTCACTACTCACTACTCTGCACTCACTACTCACTACTCTGCACTCACTACTCACTACTCTACTCACTACTCTACTCTACACTACTCTACTCACTACTCTGCACTCACTACTCACTACTGCACTCACTACTCACTACTCACTACTCACTACTCTACTCACTACTCTACTCACTACTCTACTCTACTCACTACTCTACTCTACTCACTACTCACTACTCACTACTCTACTCACTACTCACTACTCTACTCACTACTCTACTCTACTCACTACTCTACTCTACTCACTACTCTACTCACTACTCTGCACTCACTACTCACTACTGCACTCACTACTCACTACTCACTACTCAACTCTCTACTCACTACTCTACTCACTACTCTACTCACTACTCTACTCACTACTCTACTCACTACTCTACTCACTACTCTACTCACTACTCACTACTCAATTTCTGAATTGTTTTTTTTTTAACGCATAAGAGCTCGGAAGCTCCGCCCCCCACTGCGTGGTGGCGTAGGCCCGAGCCCTAAAAACAAGAGAGAAATAATATACATGCACCTGTGAAAACACAACTATACCCTCAGAAGCAGACACAAAACTATACACAGACTCAACACAATGCACAGAGACACAGAACACAAGACACACAGCCCTTTATATAATTCATAAGTTGATTTCATTTAACGTTAGAAATACTACCCACGTCATGTATAATAAACATACCAATATATTTCCTGCTTTTGAAAAGTTTGCAGTAGGCCTTCTAACGTATGCTTCGTTTTTTGGTATAAACATTCTTTTGTGGTGGAAACATTTTGGGGGTAAACGTAGCGTCCCTTTACTCCCTTTTAATTAACGTGTTTGTGATATAAATACGTTTTGTGTTGGTAACATCACATGCATCACACCAGGTGGGTTCACGTGATTCAGTTCTCGCGTGTGTTAATGTAAAATAGCGTGTTCTAAAGTAACTAGGTACAGACTGGATAATGTAGCGCAATGGGCTGAGCGTCTGCTGAGAGTCCCGCAGTCTGCGAGGCTCGTACTGACCCTGCCTTTCATCATCCCAAGCTGTTGTAGAAGCGCCTAGAGTCGCTGGGACTTATGGTGCGCGCTCTACAGGTGGAAGCTGTGATTGGGTCAGGCAAAGACGCAGCATCTCTCAAGTACTCTGTCTGCTGTGCTCGTGGCCTCTTTCAACTCTCTCGTCTTTGTTACTAACATACAGCGAACAGAAGGAAGAGAGTGGGAAAGAGAGTGATACTCCCCACACACGCCTCCCTCTCTCCATCTTTTCCCCTCTACGGGTTTGCAGGCGCCCTGCGGCTCGTGGCGGGTCCCGGTCCCTCGGCCGCCCCTGCCGGTGTGCACAGGCCCGGCCTATACTAGCCGGAGGTGAGCAGGGGTGCGCGCTGTTTATTTGAGGTGATAAAGCGGCCCTAAGCAGTAATCTGCATCGATATGTGCCAGCAGCGGATGAGGGATGAGGGGACAGGCCGCAATTAATTGCCCTGTGGTGTGTGGGAGCGAGTGGAGCCAGCGCTGACCAGCCATTGATCCTTCAGCGGGGCCGATTCATCATCCGTGGCGGGCGTGGGGCGTTCGGGGACAGGGGTCTGTCCAGGCCCAGCTGCCCCGCCCGGGCACTGGGCCTCTGCGCTCTCCGCTGCAATCAATGCCGGAAGGGGCGGGGGCGGATTCCATAAACCTGCAAACACACACACAGGTCTTAATACACTCACAGGTAGACACAGACTCACGTGCAAATACAAACACACAGAACAGACCGCCAAATGAATGGACTGCCGTGCGCGAAAGGTAAATGTTAAACGCGCGCATGATACATGCAATGCAATGGTGAACGCGCTCGCACCATCTGGATTGCATTACACGGGCACTCTGACAGCTCCTAATTAAGATTAATACGTCTGCCGTGCGCGAAACCGCCGAAAATATGCCAAATCGGGCACGCGTAAATTACATATAGCCTATCACGTCAACGCTACTAAATAGACAGCACAGCGAAGACGAATCACTAGGCAGATGCCATAAAAAACTAAGGAATGTGCCAGCCGGACCCCTTTCTGAATTTTTTTTTTTTTTTTAACGCATAAGAGCTCGGAAGCTCCGCCCCCCACTTCGTGGAGGCGTAGGCCCGAGCCCTAAAAACGGCATATTTTCTTCAATATTCCAAACTTATACACTACCTTTGAGGATTTCAGGCCTGCTATCCTTAAACTTGATTAAACATTCTTAGGTGCTCCTTGACATTCTCTGATAAAAAAAAAATTGCTTGAGAATCTTCTGGTCAGACATCACTCAAAGAGCTCAAATCCATACATTCAGCTAGATTTCAAACCCATGTGCACCATAAATACGAGCAAGAAAAAAATGACAGAATTTACGTTCTTTTCGTGGGGTGGGGGAGGGTAGTCATGGGATTAAGTGAATAACTAGTAATATAAAAGGAAAGGCACAAAACGAATCTCACAAATGTGTAGCGCTACAGATGAAACCTCATTGTTTACAGTTTGTACAATTATTGTGCATATCTTCATGGTGAAGAACCGCTTTGCGTTACTAGAGGTGTATAGGTCAAATTGTGTGGTGTGGGCCTTTATTTCTCTGTCACGTCTCCAAACCCAGGAAGGAACCTGATAAAGTAGCAACTAAATTGGAGCATGCATATATCACTTCAAAGCGTACATACACCTGTGGGTTTGAGCTATGAGTAAATGGGAATAAGAACAACTGCTTTATGTAGTTGACCTAAACAAAGTAGAAACCACGTGACATTTGACCAAGCCACCCCTCCACTTAATGCCTAAATCAACCCATTAGCTCAGGAGACAGAATCACACAATTTCCAATTCCATGCACAAGTTTATGACTCAGATAATTACGCCTATATAATAGCTCAGCAGACCAAAATAAGTCTGCAACATGTTTGGAACACATCTTTTTGGATGGGAGAAAGCTCGTTTCTCCTCAACAATACCTCAAAAATACATTTGTGCTGGATAATCTACTGTATAGGACTGACCAGGCAGTTACTGATGGCTCAATTGAACTACTACAATACCGCCTGCTCATAAAAACATAACAAGTCCAGTATCAAGCAACTAGGGTTTTGTCTCAACCAACAAATACACCACTAATTAACAAAAGCGCTGTAACCATTCAAAGTGTCTCCCTTTTATAAGCAATGATTAAACCTAATATCGCATGCAAAAATATTTCTGAAACAAAGGCATGTTCAGAAAATAGCTATTTACTGTATACTAACAAGGGCATCACATTAGATTCACAATCACAAAAATAGGATGCAGATCCTTCAGAGTTCAAGGACTGAACCTCTAGAATGTCCTAGATACCTATAAACTGAACCAAATCTCCTTAAAGTTAGGACTCTATAAAATAAAACCTTATTTAGAGAGCCATTCAACCAATAGTAGTGCAAACATAGTGGACTAGTGCAGTCTTTCTGGTACCAGTTGATGCTTAACAATGGGGCAGCCTGCATATGCGTACATACTGTCAATGCCCACCGTTATCGAGGACTGGTCCCATAGAACTTTGCAGATAGCATTTAATCAACCATTCTACATCTTAGGTCGTTAAAGAACACATAACACTAAGAGAGAACTGAGATTGAAGAAGGCCAAAGAATGACTTAACCCCAGTCAGTGTCTGACAGACTAATAGAATGGAGTGCTTTGAAGTGGATAGAAGGAGACGATAGCTGCTGCGGCTGTACATAAACACTTAAATATATAAAGATACATACGACAGTAAAGTAGTACGCTGCCTTTCATTGTGATTTGAAACTAGGCAGCTTGAGACAATGGAGATGGTCACAGCTCAAATTGTAAACCTTCAACTTGTCTCGCGATAATTTAAAGTTTGTATATTTTGGTTATACGAGGTAAACAACCAGATCACATTACTAAAACAACAAGCATTTACAATGCAATGGTCTCGGCATTGTTAAAGTTAGAGCTATTGGCATTGCTCATGACATTATTTGTATTTATGGTTTTGTTTTTAAAAACATAAATGGCATTGTCATTTACAATGCCAATAGCTTAATCTCTCGCAAATCCGAGACCTATTGCATTTGCACCCACACACACGCACACACACAGAGCCACCCACACATAGAGCCACCTACAAAAAAAGCTACCCACAGAGCCCCCCACACACACAGAGAGCCCCACACACACACGCACACACAAAGAGAGCCCCACACACACACGCACACACAAAGAGAGCCCCACACACACACGCACACACAAAGAGAGCCCCACACACACACGCACACACAAAGAGAGCCCCACACACAGAGCCACACACACACACACATAGAGCCACACACAGAGCCACACACACACACACATAGAGCCACACAAACAGAGCCACACACACACACAGAGCCACACACACACACAGAGCCACACACACACACAGAGCCACACACACACACACAGAGCCACACAGAGAGAGCCACACACACACACAGAGACACACACACACAGAGAGCCACACACACACACAGAGACACACACACACACAGAGCCACACACACAGAGACACACACACAGAGACACACACACACACAGAGCCACACACACAGAGAGCCACACACACAGAGAGCCACACACACAGAGAGCCACACACAGCCACACACACACACAGCCACACACACACACAGCCACACACACACACACACACACAGAGAGCCACACACACACAGAGCCACACACACACACACACAGAGCCACACACACACAGCCACACACACACACAGAGCCACACACACACACAGAGCCCCACACACACAGAGAGCCCCACACACACACAGAGCCACACACACACACAGAGCCACACACACAGAGAGCCACACACACAGAGAGCCACGCACACACAGAGAGCCACACACACACAGAGCCACACACACACAGAGCCACACACACACACACACAGAGAGCCACACACACACACAGAGCCACACACACACAGAGCCACACACACACACAGAGCCACACACACACACAGAGCCACACACACACAGAGCCACACACACACAGAGCCACACACACACAGAGCCACACACACACAGAGCCACACACACACACACACACACACACAGAGAGCCACACACACACACAGAGCCACACACACACAGAGCCACACACACACACAGAGCCACACACACACACAGAGCCACACACACACAGAGCCACACACACACAGAGCCACACACACACACACAGAGAGCCACACACACACACAGAGAGCCACACACACAGAGAGCCACACACACAGAGAGCCACACACACAGAGAGCCACACACACAGAGAGCCACACACACAGAGAGCCACACACACAGAGAGCCACACACACAGAGAGCCACACACACAGAGAGCCACGCACACACACACAGAGCCACACACACACAGAGAGCCACACACACACAGAGAGCCACGCACACACAGAGAGCCACGCACACAGAGAGCCACGCACACACAGAGAGCCACGCACACACACAGAGAGCCACACACGCACACAGAGAGCCACACACAGAGACACACACACACACACACACACACACAGAGAGCCACAGAGAGAGCCACACACACACACAGAGCCACACACAGAGCCACACACACACACACACACAGAGCCACACACAGAGAGCCACACACACACAGAGAGAGCCACACACACACACACAGAGCCACACACACACACACACAGAGAGCCACACACACACACACAGAGAGCCACACACACACACACAGAGAGCCACACACACACACACACAGAGAGAGCCACACACACACAGAGCCACACACACACAGAGCCACACACACACAGGGCCACACACACACACAGAGAGCCCTCCCCACACACAATGACCCCCCCACACACACACAGAGCCCCCCACACACACACAAAAAACGATCACACACACACACACACACACAGAGCCCCCGCCCCCCCCCCACACACACAGAGCCCCCACACAGGGAACACATCAAGATGGCATGTAAATTCTAGCCTAGGAGAGTAAATTGCCAAGATTAGACAAAAGAGATATAGATAAGACTGCATGCTACTATTATTCTGTGAGTAACAGCCTGGATGAAATCATATGCGGTCAGCGTCACATACGGAGTCGTTCAAAACACACCATCTAATCATCTGTATTGCTAGCCACAATACGTCCATGTGTTAACCAGATGCAAGCTATCTGTCTACGATAGAATAAGGACTTAGGCATGTATGGGAAACATAATAATCGGTGTATTATAGTAGATGCATGAGAACAACAAATTTAGCATGGGTGTCAATAATGACATGCAGTCCCACAGTCTAATATCGACATAATAACGCCATGTAAAAGCGCACGTATTAGGGTCAACTTCCCACTGCATGACGATCAGATAGCTTCACGTTGGCGGCCACAAATAGATCACACTATGCGTTGTTACAATATCCCTTACAACCAATGAAATGGACCCGCACAACAAACAATGTAGCCGGGCACTTTATCAAGCCACTTACCAGGGTGCAGATATTGCAGGAAAGGCGGGCGCTGTGGGACGAGTCAGCGAACTGGCAGTAAAAATTCAGAAATTACTGCGGTTGATTTTAAATGAAACCGCCTAAGTCCAACAAGCCGGGACGACGATGTCACGTGAACTGAATATTACAAACCAAGTCATCACGGCAACTCTAACGTGGCGGCCATCTTATAAGGGTAAGAAAGTAATGTTTGGCTATTACAATGGAGCCCATTAAGACTACCCATCAAAATATAGATTTTGAGATGGAATGTTATTAATGCTCTTATTGAAATCACCAATTTATGTGCCAACATATACAAGATTTAATAGTCCAAAAAAAAGCCTGAGTTAATTTCAGACCTGGGAGACCCGACAGCCCGGAAGACTATCATCACGTGAACCGGGCATAACAAACCACGTGGTCTAGACTACTCAGACTAAGCGGCCATCTTGTTATGGTAGACTAGTGCAAAAACAGCAGTTCTATGACAAGAGGCAAGACTACCCGACAAAGCGGAGTAAAAAGCGAAGGTATTAATGAGCGCTCCTATGCAAATAGCCTATTGGGTCGTCACCAAGCAGGACAATGAAAATATGGTTGTCCGATTACAGATGCAAAGCACACCCCCATCTCCATGAGTCAGGGATTTCATGTCTCACGCTGCCTGCACGCACCAGTTGGCCCTCTGATTGGTTAATCAGGAACACCAATCAGAGAGCTGACTTGGGCGTGCAGGCAGCGTGATGAGGGGCTGCTCTCTGCCGATGACATCAGGGAGAGAAAGAACACCGAAAACACCCCCCGAATCCCATCTTGAACCGAGTGACGCCCCTCTTCTCCAGTGGCTGGCCTCCGTTTAGGAAGCCAGCCAATGGAGAAGAGGGGCGGGTTCAAGCCCCCATACCTAAAAAACATAAAATCTCACAAGCGCAGCCATCGCTAGGCCGAGACCTAAAAAGTATTATTGTGATTGACAATCTGAAAGCATGGAGGAAGATGCAAAAGAGCGAAATGCGAGTGAAAGATCTCCATCAGTACCAAAAAAATTGATATTAATTGCATTTAGGCATGGATAGAAGTAACCACTACAGCACCAAAGTCATTAATACACTACTGGCTGCATTAGTGCTAAAATGCTATGTAAACTAAATCTTTCTTTGGGGAAAAGATGAGACGTGACCTGGATTGTGCCACCAGTTAAATTTTAAAGACTACACTGGACTAGTTGACAGGAGGTTTGGCTGGATGGTGAAGTGAATCAGATCATTTGGCTCACCTCGTAGGCATCAATATTTGATTTATCTTTCCCTTCTCACTCTCAGAACTGAGACATAGGATTACATATAGAGTTTTTCAAGAGGGCATCCATGAACCCCAATTACCTCATCATGAAAATGAAGGTTTCCCAAGGGATTCAGCTGGGATGGATTTGGGGAGCAAATCTCACATTTAATCAGCTTTGGAAAGTGTTTCTTTATTAGACACAAAGAAATGTTTTTGCAGACAGTGAAAAGGGATTGAGACAAACTGCTTCCCGAAAATGTCCCCCAGCATGTCATCTCTGGAGGTAAGCCCTTGCAGTCACCTGTGGCTTTAAAGAACGTCCCTTTAGCTCCAACGATGTATCAATGTCCACTCTAGACAGCTGTTTTAAATGGCTTTACTGGGTGCTATGAGTATCAAGGGAGGTAGGTTCACGTTTCTTAGAACAGCAGCAGACAGATTTTTAGAGTAGTGAAAAAATGTTAGACACTGCTGACCAAAAAGGATGTTCAGTTATCCATACTTAAAGGTACACAATTTCACAACCTGAAAGAACAAGATGTAACACAAATATTCACTAGCAATAATTTTCCTCCAAGAAAAACACCCGAAAGTATTCGCCACATGGAGGAAACCTTTTCATAAGGCTTTCCTTCTGCCACTTAGCAGAAATAATTTATACTTCAGTCCATCAACAACTTTTTTATGAAAATGTAATAAATCTCAGAAACAAAGAAAAATAAAGTTGCAGCTGTCCTTTACAGGTTAAACAGAGTTCTACAAACTTGCCAACAATTAATCCATTATTGCTTAGATTACCGTCAGTAACTTTTGAGCTTTTTTTATTTTACATTTTATATTAAGGTGTATTTGGAGTTTTGAATAATTCAGGACATCCTATATGGGAAAGCTTTGGTTTCTGAAAACAATATTGACCTTGGCTGGCTCTTAGCTCTGCTAGGGTAAAAACTCTGAAAACAAGCACATACCTAAATAAGTGCTACACCTTTAAAACCATGGCATTTGCCAGAATCTCATTACATGCTCCGTTTCTCATTAACATCTTGCATTAACTCGCCATTTTTGTGTCTCTCCTTGCAAGCTTGCTCCTTTATCCACCCTGCCCCTCCACCCAAGTCCTACACTTTCTCAGTGTGCGATTTATCTGAACTATCAATTTGCAAACCTGAAAATGTAGCTTTAATTATAATTCTACTCTATCAAACAATCAATCAATCATCGGTTTTGTAAAGCGCAAGCTTCTCACCCGGTAACAGGTCTCAAGGCGCTGAGGAAAGGGGGTGGTTAGGGGTGTTGGGGTAGGGGTGTTCATTAGTGAGTCAGCAGTTCCATATTCTATATATCATTTTAGACTAGCCATTTTGGTCTCATGCCTTAGCTGCATACACTATTCCCATCTCATGAATTGGAATGTTGCAGGTTGAGTTTCTACAATATACGTGGATTAAAATTTCACACAGTGCCAACAAGAAGATTAGCACTTGGTCATGATATCAAGACAAATGAAGGGCTTTGTTGCCTTGAAAGGAGTTTTCGTAACCAGGAGAGGTGAAAGTAGATATATCCTTCAATTATAGATTTGGCTTACTTTGCACCTTACTTTATGTTCCCTCAATGTCCCTTGGCCGATGGCTCGGAGCATACAATCTCAGAGGACACTTTGAACTAGACGTGATCAGTAGTGGAACAAAAAGCAATAAACTAAAAGATCACTGGGAAAAGAGAAGTGACAGCTATAGGAGGTGCATGCATTTAAGAAAAACAAATCTGACAGCTTAAGAGATAAGCGAGACACATTCCGCATAATGGGTGAATGCAATCTGAAGACAGAGAAGCAATCCAGCGGCAAAGATGAACAGGGAAGCAGTTTAACAAGAGGAGCAGATGAGCAGCGACAATGGAAACATAATTTTGGGGGCGAGCATCTAATCAGGATTCTGGGCAAGGTATCAACTGCGTCTGGTTTTGCCAAGGTCTCATTACACCTCTACCAGAATAGTTAATCCAAAACAATGGACATAACAAAGCATAGATGCTGAAACAAGTAAGAATATAAACAATGCAATTTCATTTCCATTAAAGGTCCACGTTTATGGAGCAGATAGTCTTTGATGGCTTTCACGATTTCAGCAAGGGTTTCAGTGGACTTCCTAAAGGAGGGTAATAAAGCATGTGCAAGAAAGGCTGCACCTGGAGGTCAGAGACACAAGCTGCATTAGAAAATTATCTTTGATAGGGAAGGGTGGGCATGGCCTGATGCAGGAGAAATCAGCTTCTGCAACAAACCCTAAAGCCGGCCAATCACACCTCCGATCCTCTCCCTGCTAACGCTGTTAAAGACTTAACCCCATTGATTCTGCCGCTCTGGACCAAAATCATCAGCAGCTCACTTCATCAAGGTTTCATCCCGGACACCCTCAAAGTAGGACAGGTTTCACCCATCCTAAAGAAACCCACAGCTGACCCCCACGGACCTAAACAACTATCGCCCGATTTCAAATAGCCCTATCCTGGCCAAACTCTTGGAAAAATGTGTACTCCACCAATTGACAAAACACATTGATCACTTCCACCTTCTGGACAAACACCAATCAGGCTTCAGAGCAGGGCACAGCACGGAATCAGCTATGACACACATAATTGACGATGCTTTACACATACTTGATCAGAATGGATCATGCCTACTCATCCTATTAGACCGCTCCTCAGCCTTTGATACGGTCAAACACGAGAACCTGATAGATCTGCTGAATCACAGAATGGGCCTATCAGGGTCAGTACTTAACTGGTTTACCTCCTTTCTTCAAAACCAGACTCAAAAATTCAAGGTCAACAACTCCCTGTCCAAATCCGTGCCAGTAACTTTGGGAGTACCACAAGGGTCCGCTATCCCAGACACTGTTTAATTTAGTCATGGAACCACTTACTGTTCTGTTGCAAGCATCCAACGTACAATTTCACATGCACGCAGATGATACACAACTATACCTTAAGATACACACACCAGAACACATCAAATTGCTTAACACAACACTTAGGAACACCCATCCATGGCTAGCTGAGAACCATCTCAAAGTAAATGCACTAAAAACTGAATTCCTCCTAATAGCTCCTCCCGCCAAAATACCCCTCTTGCAGGACTGGTTCAAACATCTTACGGCACTCAACGTTCAACCAACCATTGTAGACTCATCAAAATCATTGAGTATACCCCTTGACTGCAACCTCAACATGCATAAACACATTAGCAACGCAACAAAGGGGGCAAACTTCCAGATAAATACATTGAGGAAGCTGAAACCCTTCTTACCGATCAATGATTTCAAGACAGCAGTTCAAGCGCTAGTTATCCCTAGGGTGGATTATGGAAGTGTCTCTTTGTGACCTCCCAAAGCGAAAACAGCACCACTTAGAACCTCCATCAAAGATGCAGCGAGACTCGTCATGGGCTCAAAAAGAAGGTCCCACATCTCCCCGGACTAAAAATACTTGAATTGGCTACCATTTGAAGCCAGAATTCACTTGAAAATTGCCTGCATGACTCAGAAGGCTATACACGACAATGCACCCAGCTATCTCACTCAGAAATTGACTATCTCTGGTGGTATTAGATCACCAAGAAGTTCGGAAAACCTACTATTGAAGCCACACCGATTTAACAAGAGAAAACTTATAAACGTTCCTTCTCAGGGATGGTACCTAGGATTTGGAACACACTACTCTCAGAAACCAGACTTATCACCTCTACGGCATTTTTCAAAAAGGAAGTGAAAGCGATTCTCATGGAAAAATTCACATGATCGTTATCTAAGGAAACTATGAGTTCACTAGTACCTCCACCAGTAGTCCTTTTATGACACGGTTCCAACAAGACAATCTAGGCACCACAGTTGCCGTGCCGTGTCCCAACAGGACTTTCCCGTTTTGCACCTTTTTGTTTTACTTTGCGCAATATGATATGTATACTTGATCTACCGGTTTTATTTTGTTGTATAATTTTCTTCACTGATTGTAAAGCGCTCTGATATCCGCAAGGGTCTTGTTCGCGCTCTATAAAACTTTCAAAATAAATAAATAAAATAAAAACTAAAAAATCCTGCTACTATCTGAAATAGAATGAAACCTCACGGAACGCACAGATTAAGATTTCAGAAACTTGCTGGCACGAGTGGACTGAAGAATTGACATGCGCAAATTGAAATGGCAACAGATCCCAATGTCTAGATGACACCCCGTCACCCCCCTATTGACAGAGGGCTGTTTGACAAATGTTGGCCAGGCACTGGACTCTGCTGGCTAGTTGCTGCAGCAGAGTTTCCTAATTTGGCCTTGTGATCACAGATAAAGTAGACAGAAAAGCCAGTCGAGCATACCCATGCAAAAAGAAGAAAGACCAAACACGAAATTGAGCATTCTACTACCAATGACACCAGGTGGTCAAAAGAAATCAAAGGGGAAAGTGTGTATACTATTGTTCTATTTCCCAATCATCTAGAAATAACAAAGAACACATAACATACTGGATGAAAGCAGAAGGTAGGTTCAGAAGGGGAATAAGCCTCAAAACAGGAAAGAAAGAAAGAAATCAGATTTGACGAATTATGAGACTTGGCGGAAGTATAAGAAGGGACACACAATTTGATAAGAGATGAAAGCTGCCCTTCCAGGAATTCCACAGTTGTATCTCCCTGAAACAGTAAAGAATTTACCCTCGGAAACCCCCAAAAAGAAAACCATGAGACCAGATAAGATGGAAAAAGTGAGTGTGGACTAATGAGAAGACAAGCTGGCTTCGTCAAACATCAAAATGCAGAAACAATCTCAGGAATAAGCTATTGCCAGGGCAGGCACATGGTCTATGTTCAAACCTTGCCCAAAACCCCAAGGTACAGCCCATGGAACCTAAACTCTACTGAATCAATCCTTGGGACGAAAAATAGAACACAACAGAACAGTTAAACACATGAAAATTCTGCTCCAACATTAGCTGCCAAGGCCCTCCCTGCACCTTTGTTCAACCAAATGGAAACAACAACTACTAGCATTAAAGCGACTCAAGCTGAATCCCAGTCCACATCGCAGAATGTCCTCAGGGAAATCTGACACGTATTCTGTCGAAGTACAACTACTGGGAACGTGTGAGGCACTAAGCCACAGCTTTCCAAACTTTTCATGTTGGTGACACACTTTTTAGACAGTCATCATTTTGCGACACGGTAATGTGAGCGAGCGTAGCGTGAGAGTCCGAACCACCTAAGGGAGGTTCGGGAGTTTCTCCCCTGAAAAAAAATTGAAAAAATAAATAGTGGGCAAATGGTGCATTTTCAAGCACATTTGAGAAAGCAGGAAGGTTAATAAAGCAATTGTGAATCTGTTCTAACAAAAACAGTGACTGGCAAAACTGGGTGTAAGGTTAGGTTTGTGCCTGAAACAAGAATATAATCATGCACACATTGACACATGCCCCAGTGATTTACAGCACAAAAAGGGTGGGTGCACGCACTGCCAACCCTTTCAACCATGCACAAAGTCCACCTGCTGCCTTGCTGAATATGAGTTATACAAAAATCCGTTCAGGAAGGGGGAATTGTGAGTGATAAAACAATCATGCAACTTATCAGCCAGTCTCTGTGCATTGAACTCAGGTGGGACCACTTTCCTCAGCGCAGCACGCCAAAACACAACAGAAAATAAAACGAGTCATATGTTTTCCCATTCAGCACTTTGAGGTAAAATTAACTGCATATAAGAGAAAAGGCTACAAAAAATAGCTAACATTCTGCCAAACTCATACCCCAACTAAAAAAACTGTTTAAAAAATAAAGTACAAACAGTATTTTAGAGACCATTTACAAATGAGCTTCTGGCCTGGGCTGTGTGAAGAGTTGCATTCAGCTGGAGTGGGCTAGTTGAGCGCAGCCAGTGGGGCTGCGAGGGTTGTCGGAAGTCCCCAGTCAGAGCTGGAGAAGGTGCTTCTGCTGCTGACAGACACGCGCTGGCTGTGTTTGCAATAGAAATGCCAGGACAGTCTATTGTTCACATTAGCTCCCAAAAGCTGCCTGTAGTGTAGCCAGATGCTTAAACAGGGAGTAAATGGCAGAACTCTGGCTCCAGTTCCAACAAGGCGTAGTGTGGTCAGTGTCAGCCAGAGGAGCCCTATGCTGCAGCATAATGCACAACGATGGAATGACTATTTGCAGAGGACAGCCAAGTGTGTGTTTGCATCTGTTTGGATGAGATGTGTGTAGTCTGTCGCGGGTTGCTCAGGGCTCATTGCCTTGTATGCCAAGGCTACAGTAACTCTATGCATTACTATGCCAAAACTAAACAGATGGCTGTAGTATTCACTCACGCTCCTGACAAGTTCATTTCTCTGCTGTTTGACACACTTTCCCAAGGAACGAGAAATGTGATGGAGTAGTATACGGTGCTGAAACCTCCAGAGCAGATGGCCGTTTCACGCTCCCAAATGAGTGCACAGTCCCTGCTTGTGTCCTTCAGGGGTCGTGACACTTTGCCATATAAATCAAGTATTATTATGTGTCTTTGGGCAGGTGTATGTTGCCCACTCCCACGTTAGTGCTCAGTACCTGTTTGTGTTTATCAGCTGATAGAATGGCTAAACAAAATAGACAAGACCTATTGGTTTGCCAGTGCTAGTTTTTCCCCGGGCTCTGCACATTCTTCGGCTCTTAGAGCCAAGGCAGCACCCTCCCATGAATTCTCTGGCTCGCCCACCTCTACACTTACAGCCAGGTAGAGGGTAGCTGATGGATCCCTGGTGCATGGTGACTGTTTCGTGAGCCTCCTCCTCTGTACAATGAGTATCTGCATCCTGCAGATGTGCGTCTGGAATACCAACTTGTGGCTCAGATGAGGGCTATATCGCTAACCAGCGGCGAAGTGTGCAGCAGCCAATGAGGAGTGACCTACTAGACCAGCCCTCTCCACTCAAACAGTACATAATCACAATGCTGCGGCAGGCCGGGGGGGTCTTATAAACAGTAAGGCAGATATGTAGAATAAACTGAAGCCAAAAGTTCCCTCCCAACACAACCCCAAATACTTAAAATATGGCGATTTTTAAAAACTGGTTACAGGGAACATGAGTAAGAGCTTGTCCAAGCTATCATCTGGCTAAATGGCGTAGCAGAGAGGAGTACTAGACTGCTAACCAATGTTGGGGTGTGCAGCAGCCAATGAGGAGTGACTTGCCTTCTCCACTCGAACAGAGCGTAATCACCACACTGTTGAGGACCAGAGTGTCTTCTAAACAGCAAGATGAAGATTTAAAATAAACTGCAAGCCAAACGTTCCCTCTTAACACAACCCCGAAATTGTATACAGGGAACCTGAGTAAGGCTGTACAACCACTTTGTCTCCATTAAGCACTCAGTTTATCACCACTCAAAATTGTCTACCTTCTTTCAGCAGTCGTCTCTGCGTTATTATAATTTTTCTCTCACCAATCTTATCTCTTTCTCGTCTGTTTCTGTATCACCGTTCCCATATTGACATCACCTTTTTTCTGACCTATCTCATGGTGGCGAGAGAGCCGGGGCGTCTCCATGCCCCGGGGCTCAAAAAGACAGCATAGCCCGGTGGCCTCAGGGCTGTGCTCCCCCATAGTCTCCCAAAACTGCACCCTACCAAGCGCCTGGAAAGGGGGGCTGAGGTGGCGCTACTGACTGCACATTCGCTTCTGGAGAGGACTGGACCTGTAAAAGAAGGGTTTTCCCTTGGCTAACACACTTATAATTTCATGCCTATCCGCAAGTATTTCTATATAAACACTGTATACACTACAATATATCCACACACTTGTTGTATGATTTAAACCATTTATTCTTAAAATTCTTTCTTTAGTACAAAATGATTAAACATTTAAAAAAAAAAGATTTTTCATAATCTCAAAACATAATCACAATGTAACATTTAAAAATTCATAGACACAATATCATACACTTCAATGGTTAAAAAGCGCAATAAATAGATTTTTGCACTAAATTATATTTAAAAAAAAGAGAAAATCACATCGAGGGAGAGACATACGGGAGACACAAACAATTTGTCATTGAAAGTTACACATCTGAGACCCTAATATTGTCAGAATCTAAACCTAGGCCCGTTATTTTCTGGACTCCAGGGTAGATTTGTTCTCTTGATTGTGTATATGCGGCGTCAACACGTTTCGATGGCTATTATTGATACTCTGCCATCTTTTTCAAGACTGTATGATTAGTCTCTCCTAAGTTCTGGGCACTGGATGGTTGCCACTTTCAGGAATTCTCCTGTTTACATGACAGTTCTAATCTTGAGAGATTCGTTCACGGTCTCAGAACTCCGGACGTGTATTTCATCTCAATACTGCATTCTTGTGATGGATATGATGATTCCTCGAGTCCGCCTATCTCTTTGTTTCTTGGGTTCATGCACCTTAATGCCTTTATTCAGTGTGATTATTAATTGGACTGTTGTCTGACGGACTCTAGTTCTTTATTTTGGGCTTCCCGTCCTGTCGAAATGCCCCAGACTTGTTTCGTGTTGCTTGGGGCGAAACTCCTAATGGAGAGTGGGTTTGTTGACAACCTTCTTAGACAGTGTTCAATCAGCTGTCTCTTGCAGTGTAGCGCTCCACTCCCTCTCGCTTCAATCCTTACGTCTGAGCTCACGGTCCCGGCGTGAAAGAGGACTGGACCTGCCATTCTGGGATACTGGCCAAATCACAAAATCTTCTTGTGCCTAAAAACACGAATGTACCCATGTGTAATATAACATGTTAAAGTGATCCAATACATTCGGACCGAGTTTGCGCTATATAAAAGTGCAAAATTAAAGTGCCACTGTACCCCTGGTGAAAAGAAGGTGCTTGGGCGGCGGTAACCACAGACTGACTTTTACCGGTTCTGTTTTTTTTTCTTCAGGCGTGTACAGATGCTTAGAGCAGTGAAGGGCAGCAGGGGTGATACGGGCAGTTGTAAAGGGAGAGATGTGTGGTGTCTGGGGAGGGAGCAGGGCATGGGTGAAGGGCAGTACTGAAACCGCAAGAAAGTCCGGGAGAGGCTGGCGAGCCATGCAGAGACTGAGGGTCAGAGAAGTGCATGTAAATTGGTGGCAGAGCAATTAAGACATCGCATCTCCGCGACACACCCACACATGGCAGGCGACACAGTATTGTGTCGCGACAGAGTTTTGAAAGCTCTGCACTAAGCAACAAATATCCAGACATGCTAAAGCTAAAAAATAATCCAAAAGTGATATCAATAGAAGATCTGAAGGAAGTTAAAGAGTGTATGCATACCTTAATTGTACTGGAAAAGGAATTTCAGTATCACAAATGGTGCCCAATGCAATTGCCAGGAATGCATGAAACAAAACAAGAAGCTAAAGGAGATTAGCTCTTTCCTGAGTTCATGCTAAACTCACCAACTTGTGGGACAAGGGCCAAGGCAACCATCACTGAAGTAGCAAGCAAGGAGGCAATCCAAAACATGGCATTAAAAATGAGAAACCCCTTGATTGTCATTGAAAGGACCACAGGATATGAACTTTTAGTTAAGTATGAGTCATATCTCAGTTACCTTTTAATCTTCCACCATATTCCCTGGTATATTTTCCGTGGTAAAAAAAAAAAAGAAAATTACCATAATCCTTGCTTGCCTGGAAAGAAATATGGCACGACATTAGCAACAATTTGTGACCATACTTTGGACTACTCGCTAAATGCCTAAACTCATCCAACGGTGCATCACACTTCCAACAAATATATTTGCGAGACTACACATGATGACCTGTGAATTAATATAGGGCAAGAAATGGAACAGAGTTAACCTAACAGTGCTAAAAAAAAAACTAAGAGGTGGGTGGACTTTAGCTTATGGTCCGCCTGGCTACACATCTACAATAAGTAACATCATGGTATGAGGAGGGTGAAAGCCTGGAGACTCAACTTCCATCTTTATTGCTGGATGACCTGGAGTTATGCAATCTTTTACGTGCAGGAGGCTTGCATACTATTGCAAATACATAAGTAGTTGGTATGGCGGGTCTGCAATGGCGGCAGTTTTGTAAGTTCAAAGTCTAGCTCTCTTTCCTCCAAGACATTTCACTATGGAGCACTGGAGTTTAAGTCCACATATGCAATAGATCCAAGGTGGTATGAGACAACAGAATGGGTTATCCAATAGTAAATTATGACATTTGCAGAAGCTCGCCCTGCATTTGGGGTGGTCAGTACACAATTATAAGGACGATTGTTAGGAGCAGGAATGGATGCCTGGGAGAGTTCTCTGTGGGAGCCTACAACATCTAAAACAATACTTATATTGTATTACCTGACTTTATAGTGCCATCAGAGTGGCCATGCCTAAAATGGAACTAAAGGTGAAAATGCAATGGGAAAGAGCTTGTGCAAAGGAACTGACACATACAAGGTGTTTAAATAGTCGACAGAACGTAACCTATCCCTAATATGCTATATAGAATGGACAGGACAAGGAGCAGCAACTGCCCTAGATGTACACAGTGCTATCTTTTACTGTATGTTGTGGAGGTGCCCACAGATGGCAGAGTATAGGTGGAGGGGAGTGTCTTTTAGGCTACAAAATAATGTGAAAATCAAGATGCATTATGCATCTGAGATGTCTGATAGAAGCTAAAGGTAAACATAAGATGACAACAAGCATTTGCAATGCAATAGGTCTTGTATTACCGAAAGTTTGAGCTTTTAGCTTTGCTAATAATGCATCGCCAATAGCTCAAACTTTCAGTAATGCGAGAGCTATTGCATTACAAATAAATCGCAGCACTCGTGCTTTAGTGGTAAACAACCTAAAGCTAAAGTGTGGGTGCCACGATTGCTTCAAAAGTAGAGAAATAGACAAAAGAAAATAGGTTTTTTATTTCTTTACTTTTGAAGGAAACCTGTCACCTGTGATTTAGCTTAAGATGTTTAACCCCTTCCACGCTCATGACGAGCTGAGCTCGTCATGAGTTGCGCCGCTCGCATGCTCATGACGAGCTCAGCTCGTCATGTAACGCGGCTTTTAAAAAAAAGCCGCACAGCGCGAAAAAAGCCGCCGCACGCATGCGGTTAAAGCTAAAGCTCTGGTGCCGCCAATGTAACAGAAGTAAACAAATAGAAAAAAAAGGCGGCGCACGCTTTTTTTTTCTATATATTTACTTTTATTACAATGGTGGCACAAGCACTTTAGCTTTAAACATCTTAAGCAAAAGCATGGGTGCCACGAGTGCTTCAAAAGTAAAGAAATAGGAAAAAAGAAAGTTTTTTTTTCTAATTTCTTTACTTTTAAAGTATCCATGATTTAGATTAAGATGTTTAAAGCTTAAGCACGGGTGTCGCCATTGTAATCAAAGAAAAAATAAACAAAAAAACATGCATCACAACTATCAAAAGAAAGGCGTGGCCGCCATTATTCCAGCCAAGGCGTGCCATGCAGGTTAAAATAAAAAAAATTAAAAAGGCGTTGTGGGAGAACGTGTCCTGCCTGCAACAGCATCAAGGAGATAGCCATTTAAGAAAACAGTGCTCAGAGGATGTAATTAAAACGTACCGAGTAACAACACATGTAACGGGGGGGTGCACTACTGGGAGGTTACAAGAAGAGAAAAGATGGTTCTAAGGAGGGACAACAAAGTCTACTGACCAACTAAAAGTCACCATTTACAAAGGACAGTGGCAGGAGCCAATTAAAAAGATGGGTGGCGCTTCATGCCCATATCCTGAATACTGTTACAAAAGACAAGGGAACCCAAAAGGTATGCCATAGGGACCTTGGGCAGTATCATATTCTAGAGAACAGTGGTCCCTATTTTGGAAGGAAGAATCGGAACAAACATTAATCATACGCTAAATAGTTAGTATGTCTTTTGTCCAGCCGGACAAGAATTTTTATTATCATATAAGTTCAATTTCAAGAAGTCGTTTTTTCAAAAGAAACAAAACAAGAAAACTTTTGATAACAAGTGGGCACAGCCGTGACTCACGGAACACAAGACAAACCGACGAAAACAGAATGGGCAAAAGGCAGAGCAGAATCAGTCTGTATGCTTGTAATCAATTAAACAGACTTAAATCAATATTATCCCACCATTGCACATACTACAATATTGCTTATTCATATTGCACATGGCGTTTGGGTGTCGACGACGTTTCGATGCCAACGTTACATACAGGGCATCATATTCAGGACATTTAAATGTATCATTGTTTGTCTTAAGATAGTTAAATACAATAAGCCTTTATCATTAGTTAAAGGGATCAAGGACGGAGAGGGCGCTGTGGCTCACTCTCTGTGCAGGCGGGGCGGTCATCCACAAAGACCGTAATAGCTTGGACTTCAGTCTCGAATGGAGCAGATATGTCCAATTGAGTGCGCGATCGCACCATTTGCAGTGCGGGAGCTCGGTGGCTAGTTCTGCTGCACAGCTGCGGTGATAGTGAGCGTTTGGTGAGGCCCGTATACGGCTCCCATATACGGGCCTCACCAAACGCTCACTATCACCGTATAAGTAAACATTTAGATTTTAATGACAATGCTACAACAAAACAATTAACTGAGCATACACTTCAACAATCAGTCACGCTCAATGATCGACTGAATTTCAATTAATTTTGACTAACTGGATTGCTAAAGCTCTTCCTTGCTTATCTCATCTATATCACTATTACGTTAGTTCTCTATATATTTTTCATAAGAATATACTCCTGGGTTATATCACAATATTTATGGGATATTTTGGAAACAAGATAAGCAATAAGGTACAATATAAAACAAAGTTAAAAATCAAGAATACAACAATCAGCAGTAGTTCTTTAGCAAAGATTTGGCTGTTGGTCACTGACCACTTGCCACTAGCACTTATCCAGTTCTCTCATTCATGGTTTACCAGTTGCTCCTAGTGATAAAAAGAGCCACCTCACACTCCACAATGGCGTTTTCGATATGCTCAAGTAACAGTTCTACTGTGTGTATGTTAACATATGCTACTCTTGCCACTAATTTTTATGTTGTACCTTCTTTCTCGGGACTCCTCCAGCATCCTTACTGCATACTTAACTCTTTTTCTCAGCCAAGAAAATCAACTGTGAACACGTATTTCTGTGGTACTCCACATTCAAATGTTACAGTGATAAACATGCAATAATTCCAAGCTCCAACACAATAAGAAATCCGTGCTTATCCACAAGACCACTGAAACCAGTTTTGTAATCCGACATTGAAACTTAATGACAGGGAGTGAAATTACATCAAAGCTAAAACTTCTTCATGTTCTGTCCTTTATGCAATGTACATATTACTAGTCACTTGCAATGTACTCCCGGCACTAGTACTGTTAGTTCGCCGGGTCACAGTGTTTCTGATGAGGATTCTCAGTTGCTTTCATCACTTCTGCAGAAAACACCTCTCTCTACTCGAGTATGAGAGCTTACTTTCAGTGTTTTCTGGGGGTCACACGGAACCCAATAGAAGCATTTGGGTTTATTTCAATGCACATATTTTTACTTCTGTTTTTATTACCAACAAAACATGCACTTCCACATTTACCAACTGCAAGTCGTGTTCGAAAAAATGGTTTGTGTAGACGTATGCAAAAAAGTAATTTGATGTTTCCCCAAATAAGTTTCCTTTTCAGTTGTTTACCATCTGCAGATCTGTTCAGCAGTTTCATCGTGTAAACCAGGATCTCCTTGATCAGAAATATGTATTCCTTAGAACAGAGTTTCTCAAACTGTGGGTCGAAACCCGCCGATTTTTGGTGGGCGCTCAAGTCCTGGTCTTCAGAAGGTGAACAAGCAATAAATAAAGATGCATTTGAATTTTGCATTTATTGTGTCACATTTGTTGTGCTTCAAAGACAGGGGTCAAATGTCAGGCTATTTTTTCTGATTGCTGCTTATAATTTTAACATGAGGAACAGCGTTTCATTTTCTTTCTCCAACTGCACAGTGAGAAGAGTTTTTAAAGTGAACTCAGAGACAAATTTGCTGGCAAAGGCTGTAGGATGCCATTCTTTGTAACACAGCAAAATTAAAATAACTATAAATGAACTGTACGCATATTTGAGAATATAGCAGCAGTTAGGAAATCAATAACTAAGCAAATTGTCATTCTAAAGTGTAATGTAAACAAACATTTGAATGACGCAAAACAAATCAAGGCACTTTTCTTGGTGATGGACAAATGATAAATATTCACTGAAACCTAATACGCATTCATTATCATTTCTTGATCATCATTTCTGTGCCATATAGTTCTATCAGTAACAATATAGGTCTGTGCAATTTTAGTGGTCATTTCAATAGAAAATGTGCGGTCTGCAAATGACTGTGGGGTACCACATGATGCTTTAGTATGCATTAGAGCCTGGACAAGGTATTCACCCTGAACTAACACTGACACATTTCGCTGTTTTGCGAGAAAGAAGCAGCTTCCACCCCCCCCCCCCGGGGGCGGCCGGTAACAGTGACTGATTATACAAATGACTCTCCCGGCGGCGCCGTTGAGCAGGCGGCACCGCATAACATTGTCCATTAGATGTGGCGTAAGCATAGCAGACCCCCCAAGAGCGTATGCATGGTTTATGGTTTGCTTTTGTTGTACTGTTTCTTGTTTGGCACGGCTAGGTTCCGAGGCTGCGCCTCCAGAGTTGGGGTTTGGGGATGGGAGGGAACCGTCTTCTGGTCACAGTGGCGAATGCACACACTACATTACACACTGCTGTCTACTCGAGCATCGGTATTTGATTATGGCTGAAGTGAAAGGGAAGTACAGGCTGGTTACCTGGAATGTGAGAGGATTGGGGGCGATACAGAAACGACATAGAGTGCACGCCTTCCTGCTCCGTCAGAAAGCACACATTGTGTTCCTCCAAGAGTCCCACCTAACGCAGACTGATGTGCACACCCTGCGGAAAAAATCGAGAGGGACTGTTTTTTCCACTATATATTCTGCCTTCTCTAGGGGAGCCACGATCTGGGTGCGCTATGGTGTCCCCTTCGTAGAGATAGGAGGACGGATGACCAAGGGAGATATATTTTGGTTAAAGGCACTCTGGATGGGGTACTGGTAGTCCTGGGTAGTATTTATGCCCCGAACCACGATCAGGACAGGTTCCTCCCAATAGTGAGTAGGGCCCTAGCAGACTGGGCTGACATTCCTTGGATTCTGGGAGGGGACTGGAACAGGATACTGGACACGGGGTTGGACAGGTCACATCCTCCGCTACAGGGGACAGGGGTTCATAAACTGTCTGACTCCTTTCGAACATGGCTCCGAGGGTGGGGGCTGACAGATATGTGGCGGACACTATACCCGACACACAAAGAGTACTCGTTCTACTCCCCACTACATACCCTGCATACACGCCTGGACAGGTTTGTTGGCACCAAGTCCTTGATGGCACACTGTACGTCCTCGGCCTACCTTGCCAAAACGTTCTCGGACCATAGACCGCTAACGCTAGATCTGGACTGGGGCAGGATCCCCTCTCCGGTGCCCACCTGGAGGCTCAACCCCTCCCTACTTGAGGATGGCCCATTCCGTGCTCACTTGGAAGACACACTAACGGGCTATTTCAGAGACAACTGGGACTCTGGGTCCTCGAACCTGGTTGTGTGGGATGCCATGAAGGCGGTGGTGAGAGGCGCTGCGATTGGCAGATTAGTGGGCGCCAGACAGGAAGTACATGACAGACTTCGCACGGTTGAGGGCCGACTGGCAGAGCTTGAAACTGCGGTGGGGACAGACCCTGGCCGCAGGGGGGATCTCCAACTGTGCAATATTGAGCATGCAGAGCTTTTGGAATCCCTAAGGTTAATGGATTACAGAGAATACTTGCGGCGGCAACAGGCGGAGGCGGACAGGTCGGGTGCACTGCTGGCTCGGCTGATTAGAGACACCCCTGAGACCCCGATAATTACGAGTGTCAGAGATGACATGGGCAGACAGGTACACACACAGATAGAGATTAATCATGTGTTTAAGACCCACTTGGAAAGATTGTACGCCCCACCCCCTACTGACACTCGGGATGCAATGTTAGCCTTCCTGGACGAATTGCCGATCCCGGCCCTTCCCCGAGAGATCCAGACGGTGCTAGCCGGGCCCGTTACACAGCATGAAATCAAAACAGCCATCCACTCTCTAAACCGGGGCAAGACCCCTGGCATGGACGGTCTTCCAGGAGAGTTTTATCAAACTTACTGTGATACGCTGGCTCCTATTCTGGAAAAGATCTACAAGACTGCGTATGAGACAGGCCACCTACCGGCTTCGACTATGCAGGCCTTGGTCATCTCCATCCTGAAGCCCGGCAGGGATGCACTGGATGTGAGTAATTATAGACCACTGTCTATGCTCCCCTCGGAGTATAAAATCCTTAGTAAGGCTATCGCATTGAGATTACAGGCCCACCTCCCTGGCCTGATCCACACGGATCAATGTGGCTTCCTCCCGGAGAGGAGCACATCTCAAAATACGAGACGTCTACATGCCCTCATGTCCACTGCCCCCCCGGACTTACCGAATGTTGGATGCATTACCCTTGATCTACGGCAAGCGTTTGACTCTCTGACTTGGGAATTCATGTTTGAGGTCCTACGTCGCTTTGGACTCCCAGATGCCCTGATAAAATGGGTTTGTCTACTATACACGAACCCGACGGCGCGAGCACGCACTGGCCGACACACGTCGGACAGTTACGACGTACATAGGGGCACCCGGCAGGGCTGCCCGCTGTCACCGCTGTTATTTGTACTTACGCTAGAACCCCTGGCGATTGCACTCCGGACTAGGGCGGCAGAGGCGGGCATCCTAGTTGGCGACACTCATAACCTGGTCTCCGTCTACGCAGACGACATAATGCTGTTCCTACGTGACCTGCACGGTGACCATACCCTCCTGGCACATACCTTTGGGAGGTTTGAAAGAATATCAGGCCTGGCAGTTAACCCTGGGAAATCACTAGGGTTCTTTTTCCGCGAAGGGCGGCAACCCACCCACATACAGTTTGGGGAGCACGCGATCCAAGTGGCCCCGACTACGTTTAAGTACCTCGGTATTAATGTATATCGACACCCTGACGATCAGATTGAGGGTAATGTGCGGAGAGCAATTACTGGCCTTCGCAGCAGTGTGGCCTTCTGGACGTCCCTACCCCTGTCTGTTATGGGCCGGGTGGCGATATCGAAGATGGTCCTGCTTCCCCGAATCTTGTATTATTTTGTGAACTTGCCGGTCCTCCTACCACAACCCATCTTTACTATGTTGAACACGTTATTGATCGCCCTGATCTGGGGTACGGGGAGGAGACGGGTAAGCCTCAAGAAACTACAACTGTCCACCAGACAGGGGGGCCTGGGAGTGCCTGATCTATAGGGCTATTACTACGCTAGCCAGCTTCAGTGGCTGACGAGATGGGTGGCGGGTAAAAACCTCCATGAGATTGCTTTTACACCACAAGAGCTGGCACGAGGGTCTCTCCATTCCCTTCTGCTGCCTGCGGCCAAGACTCCGCGGGACTGCCACCCCTTATTGCTGGTGGCTCTGAAGTGCTGGCAGAACGCGCTTAAATACACGGCAGAGACCCCTCCCTACGGAGACAATATCCCCCTACTGGGCCTACCGACTCCACAGGGACCCCTGTCGGGACGCAGATTACAACCCTGGATAGATGCTGGGGTGGACAGAGTGGGAGACTTATTTGGGGACGACAACTTGTTGGATCATGCCACTTTTACACAAGCCACGGGAGCCCCACAACGGCTCTATCTCCTACACGCCACGGTCTCCCATTACGTAAGGCGCACTTGGGCTACACAACGCACTAAACCATCACAGCATGAATTGGTCCATCTCCTTCACTACATGGGGTCAGGCGGACATTTAGTGAAATGGCTTTATGTGGGAATTAGAGAACACGCAGCCGGATCCCTCACCCCACTCAGAGAGGCCTGGAGCACAGACACGGGAGAGGAAATTACAGATGGGGACTGGAGGACCATCCTCGGGCACCCCAGGAGAGTGTCTAGAAATGTTAAATTCAAATTTATACAAGCCATGGTGCTGCACAGGGCTTACCTCACTCCACAGAGATTACACAGGATCTTTCCCAACACCCCCCACTGCTGCCCTAGATGTCAGGGTGATGATGCTGATATTGTTCACATGATGTGGGCGTGCCCGAGACTGCGCTCATACTGGGAGACAATTCAAAACACACTACACACTATAACGGGTATGCAGGTCCCGGGAGGCGTCTTACCCTGCCTGATAGGTCATAGGAAGAGGCCCAAGGCCTGTAAGGCACAACTGAAATTTACGGATCTAGCCCTCTTGCTGGCACTCCGGACCCTCACTATGAGATGGAAGTCCCTTAGACCCCCGGACATAGAGGTGTGGAGATCCGATATGCTGAAATGGGGGAAGGCGGAGGCAGCGGAATTGCGCAGGGAGGAAGAGAGGGGCCGCCGGAAATATCCTGTAGCACAAGACTGGGACCGCATGCTGCTGGAACTGGAGGATGGGGACCTGGATTAGCCCCGGGAGGAGGGTGCTTGATTACACACCAGCTATGGGGGGAGGCACTATGTAAAGCCGACCTGCCTCGACATACTGGTGACCATGCCTATGACCTGTAATGTCCATCATTGCAGTCACATACCTGTTGGATGAAAGTTCTACATGATGTATAAGGAAAGACCAGAAGACGGGAACGGGGTGGGGGGAGCTGGGAGGGAACGGGTCACGGTTGGGCGATTCAGTACTCTATTTGTCATGAGATAAAGGAACACTTGGATTTGATGTTTAGAATTTCACGGACTGTGATGCAGGGACTGACGTATGAAGTACTACGCCAAAGTTATGTTTTGGAAAACGGAAAAGACTGACAGTATGTTAAAGATGTTCTGCACATTGTAATAACTGATCCAGTCATGAATAAAGAGTTAAAAAAAAAAAAAAAAATAGTATGCATTAGAGCCAGTGTGCTCCAAAATGCACGCCGTCTGTGTGTGGGGGTAGGTGATATCTGCGCAATCTCCCCGCCGCCAAGGTAAGCCCGCCAGACCGAGCAATCGCTCGCCGCCGCTCTGTGATGACGGCACCCATGCCAGGGCTCACGTGGAGCGCCCCGCTCCGCCGGGCTGTTTAGGCTGCATACTCAGCTAATTTATAGCTGCCCCTCGAGCCATATTCTTTGTCAGCTCTTAACTCTTGGTATAATCATTGTATATCTCATCCCTCTGGTGTTCATAAGCGGGTTTACACACACCCCTATGTCTGCACAGCACTTTGGCATTTGACAGCCTGGCGAGGCGGGGCGACCGATGTCCCCTTGCCTTACCTGCACTACATCCCTGATCACAACCTCCTGTGTTGATCCTACGCTGACATGCTTCCTTCCCTTGTTCTTTTCCTCCCTTAGGGCTAGATCCCTAGCGCAGTCCCCACAGGAACTAGCCGCGCAGACTGCCATTTGGCTACTAAGGGTAGGTTAAACATATGATACCACAACCATCCCACAGAGTGCCTGTCCCCCTCCTTGTGGCTTAGTGGCATTCTAATTGTAATGAATATATTCTCTTATTTCAGTGGCTGTAGTGTTAATAAACAACTGACCACCCTTGCAACGAGTAGTACTCACACATGCCCTGAATACCCTCGGGGTCATGTTTGGTTACATGTAATAATGGTCTCTCTCCCCTCACCACGTTGCACTCCATTTTGTCTTTGACACCTAGTATAACATGTATAACTGGGTGCTTGATTGACTTTTGGGGTGAAGTCAACGCTTAGCTTGTCAGCATTGTAATCATTAACGATTATGTAGCAATTGTTATGTTTACTTTATCCCTAGGTCTGACGGTGATGCAGTGTCCCTCGCCATCCTTAGACCTAGACCTCTCAGGTTGTATTAACAATAGCCTGTAGCTCACCTCTTGGGCACATTAGGTTTATATGAGCACTTTTTTCGGTCCTGAAGAATTGCCCTGCTGGGCATGAAACATGTTGACCAAATGGAGGGTCGATATGAGGCCACACTAATAGTTACGTTGGTCCTCAGTAACCCTCCCTGCACTTTTTAACAAAGTGGCTAGCCACCTGAATAAAGGCTCCCCTGTGGACTATCCAACTTTTTTTTAAATTATTCACCTTTTGCTCACTACCTCACTTTTTTAAGCCTCACAAGTTTCTACATATCACGGCAAGGAACAAAAGACCTCCGCAAAAGAGTGACACTTGTTGTTACCCGTCGGGCATTGCAGCGCCGGCCCGACGTAGGAGCAGGAAGCCGATGATATAAACAACATCTCAAGTAGGCTGAATGAGACATGTCATCCAGCTCATCAGTTGTGTGAGGCTTCCTTAGTTCCGTCAAGGAACTTGCTGAGCTTCTAGCATTCCACACCCTCTTGCTGACTCTCAGCTAACTAGGAGAGAGACCTTATTACCTGTTTAACCCTAGGGGAACTGTGTACAACCTTGCTTGCTTGCAAAACAAATCAAGGCACTTTTCTTGGTGATGGACAAATGATAAATATTCACTGAAACCTAATACGCATTCATTATCATTTCTTGATCATCATTTCTGTGCCATATAGTTCTATCAGTAACAATATAGGTCTGTGCAATTTTAGTGGTCATTTCAATAGAAAATGTGCGGTCTGCAAATGACTGTGGGGTACCACATGATGCTTTAGTATGCATTAGAGCCAGTGTGCTCCAAAATGCACCACCAGCTACTTACCACACCTTTGCCACCCTTCTGTTGAATACTTTTGCTACACTTGTTCTCTGTGTGGAGCTAGGATTTATCACAATTGCTATGATTTCAGTGATCAGTGAAGTCAGCACCGCCATTCTGAAAATTGTTTCAGGACCACTAGTGCAAAGGTGCTGAAATATGTAATTAAGTCCAGTTTTGTTCAAATCTGTTTTTATTATGAACACAGCGATAAGCCTACAACCCCTTTCTGGAGCCGGCCGCGCATAGAAAAGCCAGTAGGTAAAACTAGACAGGGGAGGTGGAGTCATTAACACAGCGCCCTGCCTACAACCCCCGGAGGGGGGGCCGGCCGCGTGGCTTAGGGGAGAGCAGAGCAAGAGGTGGCCATAAACTGGCAATGCGTCGTTGTGTGGGGTAGGCGCGTATGTGAGGAAAAGCAATGGTGTCACATTTTCAAAAGGCCCAACAGGGACCTAACTGCCCCAAAGAGGGGTGGAAGCCAGAGTGGCAAGTAGGAAGGAAGAAAAGTCGGAAAAGGAGCTAGCAGTGTCAAGGTGAAGAGGAGTCAGGGGGGTGTACCCGTGGCCACAAACAGGAAATGTGAAACACAAAGCGGCACTGGGGGAAGCGGTTAAGAGCCTAGTCTACTTGGGTCAGCAGGAATGAGGGCGTCCTCGAACAATTGTAGAGCGCGAAGCCTGGGAGGCATGTGGCGGGCATAGCTGATGGAGCACAGGTGACGCACTAGGGGTTCCCACACTGCCTTGTAGCGCACCCCCCTGGATTGTATCCGCGCCGTGAGTAGTTCCATAGTCAGGACCTGCCAGAGGCGCACGAACCAGGATGCTATCGGCGGCGCCTCTGCCCGCTTCCAGTACAGGGCAATGAGCTGTTTGGCAGCACCTAACATGTGAAGGGTGAGGATCCAGTCGCTGCGCGTGAGGGCTCTAAGTGTGGGGGGTCGAACGCCCAGTAGGAGTGTGCAAACCTCTTCAGGGAGGGGGAAACCCAACACCTTCTTAATGTGACTGAGGACCTCCTTCCAAAAGACAGCTAGGGTAGGGCAGGACCACCAGATGTGTACGAAGTCACCAGTCGCAGTGCCACACCTCCAGCACAGCGGCGAGGAAGTGGGGAACATTTTGCTGAGTCGCAGGGGGGTGTAGTACCATTGCGTCAGCATCTTGTACGCATTTTCTCTTTGCGGGATGCTGCGGTAGGTTTTGGGGATGTCGTTCCAGAGCCGAGTCCATTGAGAGGGTGTGATGTCAGTGCCTGTCGCCGACTGCCACTGCTTCTGATAGGGGTGCACAGGTGGGGCGGTGGGGTGCTGCAAGATGTTGTAGATCTGGGAGATGAGCCGTTTCAGTCCCCCGAGGGATCGTGCCAATTTCTCAAAGGGGGTATATGCCCTAGTAGCAGCCTGGTACATGTCGTCTCCCGAGGTCCAGTGGCGCAGCTGCGCGTATTGTAAGTGAGCGGTGAGAGGGAGCCTGAATTCCTCCTTGCAGTCTAGCCATGTTTTAGGCGACCCGCCAAGAAAAAGGTCTCCTGCAACTCTGCAGTCGCCTTGCGTCCAGCTCTCAAAAGCTCGGGTCCGGGCAGCTGGGGGGAAGTGCGGGTTACCTGCAATGGGAGTGTGTGGAGAGGGAAACGTGGTGAGACCCTTGGCCACTGCCACCCTGTCCCATACTTCAAGAACCGTCCTCGTGGGGACCGCAAGATATGCACTTCTGGAACGTGCCACCCGCGGTAACCAAGGCAGGTCCCATATGGTGCGCCCCGTGACCGATCGGTCCATGTGGAACCAGTGTTTGTCGCTTTCGCGTGCACCCCATTCGATCACGAACCGGAGGTGTGCCGCCCAATAGTAGTGGAGGAGATTCGGGCAGGCAAGGCCGCCTCTGTCTCTCGGTTCCATCAGGACTTTCTGCGAGAACCGGGGTCTTTTGCCCCCCCATATGAAGGACGTGAGGTTGCGTTGGAGGTTTCTGATGCAGTGAATCGGGATCGGGGTGGGGAGGCACTGGAAAACATACAGAATGCGGGGGAGGTTGGACGTCTTGACCGCGTTGAGCCGCCCCAGCCAGGAAATCATCAAGGGTTTCCATGTTCGCAGGTCAGCCAGAACTTCCTTGCGGCAAGAGGCCCAATTCCTCGAGGACCACGAGTCAAGATGGGGCGTGAGGTCCAGGCCCAGGTATTGAATATGGCTGTCCGCCCAGCGATAGGGCGTGACCCCCTGCAGAAAAGAGATCTCCTCGTCGGGGATGGTGAGATTAAGCGCCCAAGACTTGGTGTGGTTGATTTTAAGGCCGGACGCCTGCTCAAACAGGGAAAGGGCTTTCTGCACCGCTGGGAAGGAGACCCGAGGGTTCGTAAGAGTAAGAATCAGGTCATCAGCGAAGAGCGCCACCTTATTAGTGCGCCCTCCGTGGGAGATACCATGAATGTCAGGGGTACGCCTAATCAGCTCCGCCAGCGGCTCAACCGCAAGGGCGAACAGGAGCGGCGACAGCGGGCATCCCTGCCTCGTGCCCCTGTGGACCGAAAGCGGCGATGTCAATTGGCCATTGACCCGAATTCGGGCTTGCGGTCCTAGGTAGGGGGCCATGCACCTGGATATCATGATAGGGCCAAGACCTAGTTTCTTGAGGACCGCCCGCAGGAAGATCCAATCGATCCGGTCGAAGGCTTTTTCTGCGTCCAGCGAGAGGAGGCAAGCCGGGATTTTCCAATGGTGCACCTTTCCCACCAAGTGCGCCAGCCTGCGGACGTTGTCGGCTCCCTGGCGGTCCCGAATAAATCCCACCTGGTCCGGATTCACCAGGCCCGGCATGTGTGGGTCAAGTCGTTTGGCCAAAACCTTGGTGTAAATCTTGAGATCAGTGTTAAGGAGGGCGATGGGGCGGTAGGAGGCACACAGGTCCGGGTCCTTCCCAGGCTTGGGGATCAGGGCTATTTCCGCCAGGCCCATGTCGGGGGAGGGGCCGACGGTGTCAGAAAAGGAGCTGTATAGTCGCAACAGATGCGGGCGGAGCTGGGTCAAGAACAGGCGATAGAAGGCCAACGGCAGGCCGTCCGGCCCCGGAGTTTTCCCCACGGGGAGATCTTTAACAGCCTCCGTTATTTCCTCCTCCTGTAAGGGGCTCTCCAGCGAGGCCGCACATGCCGGGGACAGGGTAGACCCCCCGTAGTCTGCGAGGACGGCCTCCCGGGCCTCCGGAGAGGTGGGCTCCTCGGCATATAGGGAGGAGTAGTAAGCAACAAAGGCGGCCTGCTTGGTCTTCTCAGTTGTGGCGCAAGTGCCGTCCTGCTGCTTGACATTGGCGATGTGGGCCCTAGCGGTACGTGCCCGCAGCCTGCCGGCCAGTAGTCGGCCAACCTTGTCCCCTCCCTCGTAATACCGTTGCTTGAGCGCTAGCAGGGAGTGCTCCGCCTTGTTGGTACGCAGGGTGCGGAGTTGCCCCCGTAGGTTAGCGAGAGTTCTTTTTGACGCCCGCGAGGGGGAGGCCCGGTCCCGGGCCTCCGCAAGTTTGATCTCGCTAGCCAGGTCGGTTTCCAACTTGGACGCTTCCTTCCTCCGTGCCGCCGCCAGGGAGGTGATGTGGCCCCGAATGGTGGCCTTGAAGGCGTCCCAGACCGTGTGAAACGGCAGATCAGGGGTGTCGTTAACGGCGAAATACGAGTCTATGGCGTCACGGATGCTGGCGACGTCGTCCGGGTCCCGAAGGATCCTCGGAGGGAGCGTCCATTTAAGTCCAGTTTTAAAACAAACCCTTGCAAGTATTCCCAAGCAAGACTCCGGTGAGCCTTTCAATATTTGCTGCTGTTTTACCTTACAAGGCCATTTCAACAGAGAATGTGCCCATTATAGGTGATCATACACAATCACCCCAATGGTGCATGGCTGCCACACAAACTGAGAAACATGGATGTGGCCTAACAGCCAAAGCTGCCAACTTTTATTTTAGAGAACCAGGTTCAAGTCCCATGGTTGACTCAACATCCTTTGAATCTGGGTAAATCACTTAATCTCCTGTGCTTAAAATAAATTGAATCTGACCTTGTGTAATGTAATCTGGTGCTCGTGTAAAGCGATCCAATGCCCTTGGGCCGTGTTCTTGCTATATAAAACTATATCTATCTATATCTAACTCTATCTATCTATCTATATATATATATATATTCTAAAATGCACCACAAGGTCCCGTTTTAACACAAAAATGGATAGGAGACCTTACAAATACTCTGCTGCAGAAGGGTTTTTCAAATTTTCTTAATTCACTGGTATCAACACTTCTCAGAAGCCTTGTGATTTTAGTGAACGGATGGCACAGGCCAGCACCCCCCTCTGAAAAGTGTTCCAGCTCCAGTGTAGTTCACCATCTGCTACTTTTATGGGCAGATCAATATTTTGGTAACAATCGACGGGCATGGTCAAGGTTGTGACATTTACAAACAATTGCCGATGGAGGGGAACGCAAAAAGATTTTAAGAGTATGGCCCAGATGTATCAAGCGTTTTACTGTTCGCAAAAGGTAAAGAGCCTTTTGGGATGTACCATCCCAAAAGGCATTCGCAAAAAAGGGAATCAAAATTTTTTCGATTACCTATTTTGCAAATGCATTTAGGGAATCGTAATTTGCGATTCCTTAAATGCAATGCAGGAAGCAAGAAAAAATTGCGGCCTGGCTTTAAGGAATCACAAATTACCACCAACTTCAAGCTAGTGGTAATTTGCAAATTCCTAGAAAAATGCAAAAATTTGCATTTTTCTAAGTGCCCTGGGGCGCAAACACATGCCCTTGGGCATGTATGTGCACCACATGTGCATACTTACCTTTTTTGGGGGTGCATCAGGGTGGCCTTTTGCCCCTTTGCACCCTTGAAATTGCATGCACAATTTGCCAGTACCTATTTGGTACTCGCAAATTGTGAATGTAATCCCATTCATTCCTATGGGCCTCTAGGCCCATAGAAATGAATGGGAAGGTATTCCTTAATAGCAAATCGCAATTTGCGATTCGCTATTTAGAGAATCGCACATTTTTTTGCAAATCCTACAGACATTGCAGTTTGCGATTCTTAAATAGCGAATCAGTAAATATTTAAGAATCGCAAAAGCAATTCTTGATACATCCGGCCCTAAGTTATATTGATAATTCGCAGAAATTTAAAAGTGTGTCTACCATCACATAAAAAAAATAGCCCTAACCTCTTAAAGGCCATAAAGGTCCCAAAATGAGAAGTAGAATGCAAAAAGAGGTGTTTAGGTGCAACTGGTGCTCTAGCCCAAACTCCGGATATCCCAGCAATGAGAATACAGCTAGGAGACATCCTGAGATTGGTCGAATTAAGACCTCTATGCACATGTTTAGGAAATGGAGCTGTAAGGCTTTTCAGAGCTAACAAACCCACTGATCAGCACGATGAGGGCTTCCCTATAATTGCAACAAGCATTTAATTAAAAGTGACACACTAAGGGGAATCCCTCACGAAGTAGATCTCGGAGACCCTAAAAAGGAATCCCTCACGAAGTAGATCTCGGAGACCCTAAAAAGGACTCAGTGAAGCCCCCCCCCCCAATTCAAAATGAAAACCAAGGAGCCCATCATGTTGTTTATGAAGTTTTTTTATTAACTGGTACATGAAAATCAGAAAACGAAACTTGTGAACCCCCAAGCAACACTCACAGACCAAAGTCAGGGGTGTGGAAAACCTATCAGCCTATGTCCAGAACGTACTGTTTTTTGGCATGGACAACAGGTTTTCATTTTTATTTTGTCCACTGGTTAAGTATGTCCACCTCCTGCAGCTCAAACCCCTTGGTTGCCTGTTTACAGCACCACATTATGAACCCGTGAAGAGAATTCTCCTCTATTCAGACGGGTGTTAGACCGGTCAGCCCTCGGGTGGTCTTTCCCTATTTTTTTTCGTCCTTACCTCATTTTTTCCACCTACTTTCTGTTGGCCGTAGGTCTTTGGGCACCTTCCCATTGTTTCCCAATGTTAAGGTGCAGGTGCTCTCTTCCCCTAACATGGCTGCCACTGACCCCTGCTACTGCAGCGTGGTCTTTGTAAACGCACTCTAGTAGCCAGGAGCTGGCTGGAACCCTTAAACAATGTTGCGATACCAGCCTGCCAGCCTGCCCCTAGCTAGAATGAGGGAAGCTCCTGGAACCTTCTAGAACAGGGGAGGTGACACCAACTACCACTGCAACTGCCAACTGCCGCTATATAAGGAAAGGGAGGGAAACTTTCCAGTCAGTTGGGGCATCACTGACCTGGGGGACCCACGCAGGAGATTTAGGCGGTAGGGCCTAGTCAGGGACTTATGCCACTGGGAGTGACAGGGCTTAGGTGCTGCCTTCCAAGTAGGGTGAGGTACCCTGATCTAGCCAACTGATCTGGCCCGGCGGAGGGGAACCCAGGGACCATCTTCAGTGACCATTTGAGGAAACTTGACAAGCCTTCAACTCAAACCCCCCCCCCCTTCTTAAGAAACAACCCATCAAGGGCGCAGGACCATCTAGCGCCAAGAAGACTCCTTGCCTGTACTACAAAGGACTGCTGAAGGACCCCCCAGGTACAGACCTGTGTTCACTTCCCCCCCCCCCCCCAACCTGGGTTCCTGTGCGGTCCTCCCTGTCCTGTGTGAACTGCCTGAATGGACTGTGCTGCCTATCCAGCGCTCCCCTGCTGTGGTCCCTGTAGAGCGCTGCACTGCCTAGACCGGCTGTGGTCCCGAGAACTGCTGGGTGCAAGCTAGCGCTGTAATTGTGGTCCGGAGCATGGCCTCCACGAGGTGTTTACTTTTCCCCCAACTGTGCCTGTGAGAAGTACTGAAGTGCTAGAGACCTTCCTGCCCTGAAGCGCTAGATCTATGAAGCGCTTTATCTGCCCAGCGCTGATCAACTCCACGCCCCAGCGCCGAGGCTTCCTAGCGCTTTGCCACCCACCAGCGCCGTGTGTGAACTCACTGTGGGGCCCGGCGCCACGTCAACGAAGGGCCGCTGACATCCCCGGGGCCTCTGCGCCCCCCACGAGTGTCTTGCTGTTGGTTGTTTCCCCCGGCGACCCCCGGCATCGCAGAGGGCCGCCGCTTTAGGAATTCCTGTCAGGGCACGAGCGCCCCGTAGGCCGCGCTAGGCCCTGAAGGCATCTCCTCAGCTCACGTGACGGGAGAGTCGTCACCAATCCCGCCCCGCCGCGCTCCCATGGGCCCTGTCATCGTGCCCCGCAGGCCGCGCTGCCATTGGCGGCAGCGCTGCCATTGGCGGCTGCGGGCGCGCCTCTGTTGAGCCTCGCCCCAGATTGGTCCCTGGGCCGGGAAGCCACGAGAGGCCCGGGAACAGCCTGTTGGGACCCCGGAAGGCTCGGAGAAAGAGCCAGGGCCCCTACCTGTCAGCGCCGGCCCCCCGAAGGGCCGGGAATCGTTCGAGAGGCCGCAGGAGGCCTCTTCACCATCTGCAGCTGCTCCGCAAGGGGCCGTGGGCCAGAAGAGTAAAGGTAAAACCCTGGGGGAGGGCGGAGGACCAGAGTAGACGCGGGGTCTCCAAGGAGGGAACAGGAGGCCCCCGGAACCGCCCCTCCCTTCGGGGAAACGGTTGTTGGGCCCCGTTGGCCCCTAAAAGGCCCATACGAATACTGTAGACTGGGCAAGAGCCTCTTGAAGCATTGAGTAACTTTGTGACAGAGGGGGCTACAGGCGGCCAAAGACATGTTTTACGTTTAAAGAAGATGTTTGACCTCTAATGAAATGTTTTACATTGTGAGAAGTGTTATATTCTCATTTAGTGCACAGTTTATTCCTGCAGCTAGGAAACGTTACGTCTGAGTAAGACAGCGTTTTGACTTCTAATGAAATGAACAAGAAGTTAATGCTGTAGTGAATCTGTAATTGCCCTAATGATTTGGCAGCCGTGGTTTCGGCTCTAGGTGTGTGGCATTGATTATGAACTGTCCTTTGCTCCCCTCATGAAATGTACTGTTGAAATGATTATTTACCTGTAGAGATGGTTATTGGTGCTTGCTGCAATGATATCTGAATGACTTTATAAAGAATTTCTTGCAGGTGCTCAGTAAGAACTGGACTATTGCAACGCTTATGGTTATCTAATATTTATTCAGTACAGTATTTATTGCCGAGTGATGAAACACATGTATTTTTAAAGGGAGCTAATGAGTTATTGATAGTGTGAATTTTTGATTACCTTGATTCTAATCTTATATAAAAGCTTATTAATTTGAATCAAACGTAACTGGTGTGGTCTAAGTTCTTGCGTGCACTTATTGTCTCAGTGGATGCGTGTGTTGTATAGTCACTTAACACCTGAGCTTTCGGGTGCCTACCTGCTCGTGCCAGGCTACCCCCGGGGAACTGGTGACCCCGGTTCCTACAATAGGTTATCCAGGTGTATAATAAGCTGTTCAGACTTGTATACATGGTTCCTTACTGCAAAACCGTAACTATTATAATTAGCACTCTAAGGTAAGAATACAGTGAGCTGTGATCGCAGCTTGCTTCGCTGACATGTTCCAGCATAAAACCAAGTACAAACCTGCAACATTTAACAATTCAACGCTACCTATTGTGCTTCCAGTGTATATGCATATGTGTATGCAGGCGGCTGAAAGCAAGATTGGTGGTGCTATTGTTCCTCAAATAATGTGTAATTTTGGACATGATTTAATGTAGGCATAATTTAGTAAAACATGTTTGGTGTATGCCAACATCAGCATAAAAAAAAAAGATATAGGCAACATGAAAATAAATCAAGTGCCCAATTTCTACAAAAAGCCACAAAAAGGAACCCACATATATGTATCATTCCATTCTGCACAATTCAGAATATGAGCAATTAACAAGAGTTTACAGAGGCAGTCCTGGAAACCGTAGACATTGAAAAAATAAATTCTGAATTCCATTTTTGGAGGAGGAAATATACCTGCATTTGCTCATATGTAAATCTAATGAGTGATTTCAAATTCACTTTCTAAATGTTTTATTTCTGCCCTCGTCAGAAATGCATTTCCAATTTCTAGCGCAAGAAGAGATTTTCACAGGAGTTGTTGAATATTTTTAAACCTGTAGGTTTATGGGTGCACACAGATACACAGGGGATTCCATTCCTTGAAATGAGCACTTTCCACCCACTTGCCCCTCAGAGTAGATTTGCGTAAGGGTGGAAAAATCAGAGCCTTATTAGAATCCAAAGCTAGATATACGAAAGCTGCCACAAATCTCCACTCACTGCATTAAACCAAAAGGGACATGTGGATTTTATTCTGGACATGTAGAGTCAGGAATCATCCCATCCTGTACCATGGACAAGAACATTCCACACGCCTAAAGGTGAAGGGGCACCCGACAGTTCAGATACAGAGGTTTAGGGTTTCCACAAGCAACTAATCCTTTTGACAAACAGCACTCCGCCGACAGGCATTATCATTGAAAGAAGCAGTAGTGACCAACACTGTAACAAGGAACTGCTTTTGGTGAAGGTCTGGCTACTCTTCATAGTTTTCACATATGTTATTTTAAATCATATTTTGGCAGCCTGCCCCCCCTTGCCCCCACCCTAGACACAGAAAACCAAAATAAAAACACTACTGAAATTAGTATGATTTTCGGTAGGGAAATAAATATGTCATAGAAGCAGAGACAATACTAGAGATGCCAAGAGATTTCTGGTAAAATAACTAACTGTCTACACTCCACACCCTTTGATGTCCCAAGGAAATTCAAGGGCCTTTTTCCCCTGTGGGCAGCACTACTCCAAAAGGGCCAGCAAAGCAGAGAGATACATCTCTAAATGGTCACAGGTTTCATTCTGGCTGCAAAAGACAGAACACATTAATAGAATCTGTATACCCAACTTAATTGTTTAAACTGGAGTGGAAAAGATCATTGCCTTTCTTGCACAGAATTTAGTACCCTCCAGACTGGGGACAGTTTACAACCTCTTGGTCCACTGATAATCAACAGAAGGATAATACACTAAGCATGACCATACCCTGCCCTTCAAGGCACATTAGGTGGAGTCTTGTACAAGAACTGAGTTTTCTTACGTTTCCTAATTTGCAGTAACTTCACTGGTACTGACCACTTCTATGTCATCAAAATAAACAGAACAAAAGAAACTGGTGCACACATAATCCGATATATCAGCCTTTTTCAAATGTTAGTAGCCATCAAAACCAAAAATGTTATGGAAAGAAAATAATCTAGGCCAATCAATTACATCAAATAATTTCAAAACAGAATACATTTTAGTTTGCCATTTACTTATGCACACAGGGTTTGCCACACACCCAGAAACTGCAGGGGTTCAGTTCAGTAATTGCATAGGTCCCTGGCTGGAAGCCTTCCTGGAAGCACACATGTGGAAGTGGACCAAACTACTAGAAACTAAAACTGCCTCGATTGTCAAGCTTTATGCGAATATTTAAAATCTAAATGATGTTCTTAAGCAGAACAAATTCAAAATCTATGTGAATTACCTCAAATAACAAGCATTTACAATGCAATGGTTTCGCCTTTGGAAAAGTTAGAGCTATTGGCATTGTAAATGTCAAAATTTGTATTTATGTGTTGGTTTTGAAAACAGATAAATAAATGGCATTGTCATTTACATTGCCATTAGCTTAATCTCTCGCAAATGTGAGACCTATTGTACCCTACGGACGAGCTCAGCAGACAGCAATTACTACCACACACACACACACACAGCCAGCCACACACCCCCAGAGCCAGCCACACACACACCTAGAGCCAGCCACACACACCCAGAGCCACACACACACACACACACACACACACACACCCAGAGCCACACACCCAGAGCCACACACACACACACACAGAGCCACACACACACACACACACCCACACACACACCCAGAGCCACACACACACACACACCCAGAGCCACACACCCCCACCCACCCAGAGCCACACACACACACCCAGAGCCACACACACACACCCAGAGCCACACACCCCCCCACCCAGAGCCACACACACCCCCACCCAGAGCCACACACACCCCCACCCAGAGCCACACACACCCAGAGCCACACACACCCCCACCCAGAGCCACACACACCCACCCAGAGCCACACACACACTCAGCAGAGCAAGCACAGCGAGGGGGCAGGGAAGCAAGCACAGCGAGGGGGCAGGGAACTAAAAGTAAAATACTAAAAATAAAATATTCCATGTCGCAATTAAAGTTACCATCACCCAGTCACTGGTTAATGACTGTAAAAACATCATCATCACCTATATACCGAAGGGAGGAGTAAAGAACCTCAGGATTCCACAAACAATTTTGCTGCACCTCTTCAGTGGGGTATACACCCGTTACAACGGATCTTTTACTCCGCACTACCATTACAACGCGACCATTACTCCGCATACCATTACAACGCATTGCGCTGGGGGGCGCTCTAGGATAGGGAATAAGTATAATTTACTATCCAACACCTTCCTTAGGGTCCACGGGGACTGGAGTTAGAATAGTAAATTATACTTACCACTATCCAGCGCCCCAAGGCGCTATGCGTTGTAACGGTATGCGGAGTAAAAGTCGCGTTGTAATGGTCTGCGGAGTAAAAGTATGCGTTATAACGTCATACTTCCCTTCAGTGGGTGATTAGGAATGCAGAAATGGGAAAGAGACCTTTAAGCATTGGTACCAAAAATCTTGCTAAATTAGAGGCTTTGTACTATCTCAAATCATAAAGACCTGCATGCTCGGGGCTAAAGTTACTTGTTCATTAAGACATACCTTATCTTTTCTGAAATACTTTACAAACCTTTTGTGGTAGTGCAGCCCTCCCTGTTCCCCGACTGTGGTTTCCGAGCTGTTTAGCTCCAGAAAGAGCTTCTTGACAACCTTTCATCCTCCTTTACCTAGATTCGGGTTATCTGTAATATTACCCACAATTAACAGGCTCCCATAGAGCCTCTGATGGCCTTTCCTGAAGTAAGCTCTTCATATGATAACAGGTGTATCATCAGAGTGTACGGCGCCCGGGTGTTTATTGTTAACTATCCTCATTTCGTGGACCTCTGAAGAAAGAAAAACGGACTGTCCCCTCTAGGGTTTGAACCTGTGGCCATGGGTCAAACACACACCCCTCCGGTGGATGCATCAGTCCTCGGAGCCTCCAGCCCAAGCACTTTCGTCTTTTGATGAGGTCTCGAGCTTGTCAGTTCGTGCTCCTAAGAAGACGAAGAGAGATGGATACAATGTGGTGTTTTTACCTTCACAGATACTTTTCTGTGGTTTTGTGTGTTATTTTTCGTTTCTTTGCACTCCGGCCTCCTTTCCACCGGTAACATTTTTGACACGTGTTGTTGCAGACGGGCCTGGCAGGCAGCACCTCGCTTTCATCTCTTACCCCATTCCTGACTTGCTGCTCTGTGATGTGCTGGCTGCGGGTGCAGCTGACAAACACAATGCTGTCCCTGCTGCAGGACATTGGGCCCTGCTCCAGTGCTGCGTCGCAGCCACGAATCGTGGTTCAAGTAGGGCTAGTTGTAGAAATGTAAATACGAGGCTGTGAGTAACATTCGCATATGGACGTCCTGCCCCAGTGCAGTCACTTAACATTAGCTCCCTCAGTGCGGGAGGGGGGGGGGTGTCTCCCTCGAGGGCTGAAGCCGGCAGCACGCCCCGCTACAGGGCGCAGCTAGTTTACTTGACTTACGAGGGTTGTGTCTTTCCCCCGGAGCCCCTTCAACCTCCAATGAGTGCAATTATCCCCAGCTGTTGACTTTGAATTAGTGGTTTGGTCTTTAAGGCATTTTAAACAATTCCACTACCTCGGGGCGGGTTACCCTAGCAAGTCACGTTACACTGCAACCCAACGCTGAACGCTCCGATGGTTAATGGGCTACTTTCAAATTTGACCCGGCTCTCACATAAATGCCTTTTTTATGACATGGCTAGAGGAACTTTAGTGCCGTAGGAGGAACTAACTACTTGACGACCATTTCAAGCCACCCCTCCCGTTCACACTCGGAAACATCTTTTCAGTATACAAAAGCTACATTTGTGCTTCCTTTAACTTGACTGAGAGTGGCTGTAGGCGGTTATAATATTGTAGTCGAAGTGTGCATCTCATTACAATGTTATTGAGATGGTTAGAAATTCTGAATACAGGCTCGGGCGCTTGTGGCACACTGTGGTGCTATGAATATACACAGACTGTTTAATACTAAACACAGCCAGCGCAGCATTTTGGATGTGATTTTGTGATGCGGACCCACGTTACCGCATCCGCAGTCCTGTGAATTAGTAACTTAATCAAATGTGCTTAATTACAAAAAAATCACACTTTTTTTTTTTTTTTTTTAAGGTAACCGGTCATGACGCGGAATTCAAAATTAAAACTAGGGTTTACCTAGAGCTCAAGGCGGAAATGGTCAAGCGATTTGTTTAAATGTTGACTCGTAGCGGGAGTCGTAGCTACGGCGGGGCCCGTGGAAGCTGGGCCAGCCTGCTTGTTTGCAACCCCGCCCCATCAGCGGCGGCAGACGGGCAGAATTCTGTTAAAACAGTTAATTTACCTTTTAAATAATCCCCTGTGCGGGTATTTTATAGGAAGGTTTCTATATTTCCAAATTAGTCCTTATTCTAGTTAACTGTACAAAACTCTTCTGTCTCCGAGTAGAGCAGCGCGTTATCTCCGAGCCCCTGAACATTGAAGATTGTATAAAGTTGACTGATTCGCATAGTTTCGAGCTTGACCCGCTTTTTGTGAACTTAGGAGCCCCGCAGATAAATCTACCGCATTCTGTACTACAGGCACACGGACAGCGGGAGGGGGGCGGGCAGGCACACGGACAGCGGGAGGCACACGGACAGCGGGAGGGAGGCGGGCAGGCACACGGACAGTGGGAGGGGGGCGGGAACGGGGACACGAACAACAGGGGGGGCAGGAACGGGAAGACGGACAGCGGGAGGGGGGCACACGGAAAGCACTCACCTGGACCTGGACTTCCTCCGGCGGCGGTCGGCCGCGGAATGGCGAAAAGAAACCTCGACGAACCAAAAAATAAACCCCGCCCACCGCCGCACTGACGTGTCCAAAGGGGCCGGATGAGAAAAATTCGCAGAAACGCCCACGAGTCGCCTCGCAGAATGACGGACGCCTCTGTTTCCCAATGGCTAGCGTCCATTTATGGAGCTAGCCAATGGGAAACCGAGGCGGGACGAACATCCATACTGGTAAACAAAAGTTTTCGCCTGCGCGAACCGCTGCTTGCGCAGCTTTTCGCCAGGTGAAACCTAAAAAGCGGTAGTCTTCCAAAGAATTAGGTGGGGGTAGTGGGAGACATTTAGGTAAATCCTAAATGTTCAAAGGCATCATATGCAACGCTCCACAAAGCTTACGCCAACTAGTCATGCAGAGTTAAGCATTCTCTTAACATGGACAGATAGGGATAATAATCCTTTTTAGGATTGTCAGTCAGGCCCATTAATTTTCACAGGACTAAAGGATCACTTATAGCCAGAAGAGGAAAAAGGTAAGTACTTAGGCGGCGCCACTGGGGACCAACACCGTTTACCCGCGGGACTGCTACAACGGGCCACGTAGTACAGCGACCACCTCTAGGGGCCTGAAGTGAGCGATTGCTAAAGGAGCCCCTGTGGGTGCAGAAGAGGGGTAGTCTCCCTACATTGCCGGGTTATTCGATTAAAGGCGGCACAAGCAGCACTCATATATCGGGTGGACCCAGACGAGAGGCAAGTGGGACCGGGGAGCGAAACGGAGGTACACTGAGCAGCGCCCCCTGCGAGGCGGCCGGCTGAGTAGAAGGGCAGAGCGGCACCACACATGGGAGGTGAGAGCGCACACCGTGGGGGCCCATTGATGGCACCAACGGACGCCGCCTAAAGTACAGAGTGGCGGCGTGAGATCTGCCCCTTCCCTTCCCCCCCCCCCGATATTGTTGGTGGTGGACGGACCCGGCGGGCGGTACTGGAGGGGACTGGCAGCGGGGGAAAGAATCGGTGCTGCACAGGATATGAAGGCAGCGCAACTGGTGGCCAACGCAATCTGCCCGCATACAGTAAAGCAACCACTCATAGGGGCATGAAGTGAATGGCGGCGAGAGGAGCCCCAGCGCATCAACAGGAGGGACAAACTCCGTACATTACCGGGTGCCTGGATTACCGACGACACATACGACACCCCCCCGGCCTCAGTGGCTCCAGGCGAGAGGAACAGGGAAGCAACACTGAGCCGTCTTGGAGGACAATAAAAAACACGAAAAAGAAAAGTGAATAAAGTGCAGGACCAGCGCCTTGGGCATTCGGGAGTATTACTGCTGGAGGGGGTCCCCCCCCCCCCCGCTGCCGGATCGAAAGGGGGCTGGGGATAAGGGCGCGGAGGAAGATGGAGGCTCCAAAGTGACGCTGGAAGATGTAATGGCGGCCCTACATCAGGTGCAGACCACGGTTGGTACAATATCAACGGATGTCACGTTCCGACGAGCAGATCTACAGAAAATGTCAACAAGGTAACTGAAGTAGAACAAGCGACGACATCTCTCACTAAGGACACCAAGCTCCTGATTAA
Source organism: Lissotriton helveticus (assembly GCF_964261635.1). Lineage (NCBI taxonomy): Eukaryota > Metazoa > Chordata > Amphibia > Caudata > Salamandridae > Lissotriton > Lissotriton helveticus. The sequence goes on along the minus strand of NC_136069.1, from coordinate 1,245,663,675 downwards.
GAGAGTGACACAACTGGAGGATGACAACAAGCGTATGGCGGCAAAGCTGGTGAACAAGAAGGGCACTCCCGCCGCAATAATGTCCGAATAACGGGCCTTCCGGAGTCCGAGGGGGGACCTGCTATGGACCTCTACGTTGAAGACCTCATAAAAAACAAGCTGCAACCTAAAGGACTATCGACCTTCTTTTCTGTGGAGCGGGCCCACAGGGTACCAGGAGGGCGTCCGAGACCTGGAGCTCCCCCACGTCCGGTACTGGTACGCATATTTAATTTTCGGGGCAGGCACGCTGTTCTCCGGACGGCACGAGTGGTGCCACCTATACGAATACAAAACTCTGAGATCTCATTCTTTCTGGACTACACTGCGGCGGTCGCGGCACGCCGTAGGAGCTTCCTTGAGGTAAAAAAGACGCTGAGATCCCGTGAACTGCCATATTCTATGCTCTTTCCAGCAAAACTCAGAGTGGTGGCGGACAAAAAAACGTGTTTTTTCAACACGCCAGAAGAAGCTCACGACTGGCTTGAAGGATGGCGACCGGCGGAGAGGTCAGGCCGGCCGGGAAGGAGGCGAAGACAACTGGGTAAAGAAGGTGATTCTGAGGAAGTCGAACAAGAAGAAGAGGGGGATGCACGCATAACTAAGGACTCCGGGGAGTGAGTTCCTCACGCACAAGGGAAGTACCCCCCCCTCTTTCTCTTCATATATAAGGGGAACGCACCTAGTTGTCTGTTAGGGCCCATCTCCTTCTGTTGATGGTGAGGGACTTATTGATGGCTCGGGACTAAGGGACTGGGGGGGTGGTCGGTCCTCCTTGGACTTTCCCACCCTTATACAGACATCACTACCAGTTGTAGATCCTTTCAGTATGCCAATGGGAGAGGACTCACCAGTTAGCTGGCAGGGGGGCTCCGATGCCATGAACCCGTCCTTATCCATACTCACGTGGAATGTGCGCGGACTGGGCGATAAAATCAAACAGGGCTTGGTTCTACAGTGCATAAAAAGAGGAGGCGCAGCAGTGGTACTACTCCAAGAATCACACCTCACAGGCACATCTAGAAAGGCCATTGCCAGATGGGGATATAGAATGGTGGCCCACTCCGAATTTACCTCAGGCTCTAGAGGGGTTGGTATATTGATTAAAAAAGCAGTTCCCTCTAATCATCAAAGACATCAAATCTGATGGTGCAGGTAGATTTGCTGCAATACGTGCACAGTGGGAAGGGATAGCCCTAAATATTGTTTCTGTTTACATACCCCCAACATTGCATACGGTGGCCTTCCCGGACCTTAGCGCATTCTTATTGGGGCTGCCGGCGGGGGAACTGATCATTGGGGGGGGGGGGACTTTAATTCGGTAGCTAACAACTCAATAGATAGATTCCCTCTGAGAGCAAATATAGCGGGGACGTCCCGTTTTTGGAGCTTCATGGACGCAATAGGACTGGTGGACATTTGGAGGAAATATCACCCCACGGAGCGTCAATTTACTTATCACTCCAGTGTTCTTAATAGTCTCGCCAGAATTGATTATTTCCTGGATCGTTGGGTAGCCTTTGTAATATCAGTAGTGTAGAAATCAAACCACGGGGCATCTCTGACCACTCCCCACTGATACTTAGCTACACACATCACCTACAGACACGGCGTCGGACTTATCCAATACGTCCTCAATATCTCCACAATCACAAGATTAGGAAGGAATTGCAAAAGGTGATGAAACATTACTTTCAAGATAATGTTGGGTCAGTAACCTCCTCTGTCACTTTATGGGAGGCATATAAGACAGTCCTCAGAGGACAGGCAATAGCCTCCATTGTAACTCATAAGCGAGAAGGACAGTTGGAATTACAGGCTCTAGAATCGGCAGTGACTATTGCAGAAGCCCAACACACCAGTGACCCAACCCCCGATGTGGCCCATAGCTTACAACTTGCGCAGCGCCGACACAGGGAATATCTGACGAAACAGGCCAGACAACAACTGACGAGCACACGACATAAAATTTATGACGTTGGGAACAAGGCAGGAAAACTGCTGGCATGGCTGGACAAACGAGAGAAAAGGGACAAATGGATAGCACAGCTTATAAGGGAGGGAGGGCAACCCACAACGGAACCAAACATAATAGTACACATGTTGGCAAAACACTTCCAGAAAATATACTCCTCAGACTCGACGATTTCGGAGGATGAAGCACTGAAGCACTGACTTACATAAAATACCCCAAAATGCCCAAATTAGCCCCTGAAGAAGCACAAGTATTAGAAGGTGACCTCACGACGGATGAGGTGGGAACAGCTATTAAGGCGTTACAATCGGGCAAGGCGGTAGGGCCCAATAGCATACCGGTCGAATTTTATAAAAAGATGACTGACTCACTCGCGCCACACCTGTTGAATATGTTTGTTGAAAGCTTAGAAACAGGAGAACTCCCACCGGACCAGCGCACGGCCACCATAGTAGCCATTCTAAAGCCTGGGAAACCGGCGGATCAATGTACCTCATATCGCCCTATTTCACTCATGAATGCAGAGACCAAAATCCTCGCCAAATTACTAGCGCTTCAACTTACGCCACATTTATCTAAGCTCGTACATCAGGACCAATCGGGCTTTATGCCCGGCAGAAACACAGCACTAAATTTAAGAAGACTGTATGGGGTGATGGCGGGTGCGGCTTATCTGCAGGAGACGGCAGTGCTACTCTCACTGGACGCACATATGGCGTTCGACATGGTCCATTGGCCCTTTCTTTTTGCGGTATTGCGCCATCTGGGTTTCGGTCCAAAGTTTTGTGCTTGGATCAGACTACTCTATATTAAACCCATGGCACATGTTACAGCTAATGGCGATATCTCTGAAGACTTTCCCCTGGCCAGGGGCACACGCCAAGGCTGTCCGTTGTCGCCACTACTGTTTACCCTGGTACTAGAGCCTCTAGCGGCTTGGATACGTTGGGAACCAACTATTAAGGGCCTCAGATGGGCTGATAATTGGGAGGATGGAATCTCCCTTTACGCCGACGATATCCTGCTGTATTTCACTTCCCCTAGGCGTTCCGTCATCAGTCTTTTGGATGTCTGCACGGCTTATGGACGGGCATCCGGATACACTATAAACTGGTCTAAATCCACCATGTACGTGCTTCATGGCCGCCACCGCGCCTTCCGGACGGCTGTCCGTTACAGACTGTGAAAAGCACGTTTAAATACTTAGGGGTTTATACCACAGCTAATTCCGACGAATTTTACAAACTGAATTTGCAGCCGCCGCTCAAACGTCTCAAGCGAGACATACGACACTGGGAGTCGCTGCCGCTGACCCTGCTGGGACAGGCGGCGCTTTTTAAAATGATGGCTCTGCCTCGCTTTTTGCATATTCTAGAAAACACACCCTATCCAGTGCAAGCCTCCTATTTCAAAGCGATTGCGGCGCAGGTCTCCATTTTACTGTGGGGCCATAAGCCCGCGCGTATAGCACAAACCAAGTTGGCGCGCAGCTGGTATGATGGTGGTATAGCACCTCCAGACATACACCTTTATTACTGGGTGGTGCAATTCAAAGTAGTTAATCAGTGGATACATCTTCCACAATCGGAACCGGCGTTAAAGGCCGACAGAGAACAGTTAGGATTGTCTGGTATGCTGGCTCCCCTCTACAATAAAAAATTATCACTAACAAAGTTTGGACCACTGCGACACACACTTACATTATGGCATGCGGCGCAGGCAAAGCTGGGTTGGCAGGGGGTATTAATGCAGCTTTAGGGAAGCGGTTAGGGAAACTTCAACGGACCAAAGGCTTTGATCGTTGGGATGATATAGGGATATTGACGATTGGAGACATGTGGCAGAAGGGAGAAGTGCTTTCCTTTGACACACTACGACAACAATACGACTTAGCCCCCTCTGAACGGTTCAGATACGTACAGATACGACATGCCTTAACGAGAGCACTAACACCTGACTCGGAAGTCCCAGAGGCATTCCCTCTGGAGGACAGATTGTTAACTGACTAAATGCCAAAGTTTGCTAAATTTTGCTGAGGCCGGTGGTGTGCGTAGAACTTCGTCTCGAGATATTTGAGCTAGCGGCTTATCAAGGACTGCTCTTTCACTTATTTGTTCCGAGACATCCCAAGGGGTATACATATACACCTAAGGATGACAATTTGATACTTTTTGCATCGACATATTTCATGGCCCTGCATTCAGTCGCATCACGGAACCTTTGATTAGTAGCTGCACCTCTATATTGGTGCATCTCGTCTTGTTCATTCATACTTTATACTGCATTGGCGGTGGACAAATACCTTTTGAATCTTGCCCTGATGAAGCTCCAATGGTTGGGGAGTGAAACGCGTTGGCTGTCCTGTGTACTTTGAAAAAAAAGAAAATAAAAGAAAATTCTATTTTTGCTAAATTTTGGTTTCCTGCAATTTATTTAGCGATTGGTGCTGCCTCCACGTTTTCTTCAAACTACCTATCTGGGATTCCAGTGGGGCCGAACCACAGCAGGTCTCGGAGGTTGGACAGCACAAAAAAAACTTGAACATCTTTACGGGACTTTGGAAATTTGAGGTGCATTTTCTTTGGATCCGCTGTGTAGATCTCTTTGACTAAATGCCAAAGAAGGCGATCTCCCTAATTTATCGTAAATTGGTAAATAATCTGCCTGATCCAACGGGAACCCTAAGGGAGAAATGGTCTCACGATTGTGGGGAGATTGATGAATCGGAATGGCAGGAGACACTAGCATCCCCGAAAAAAGTAGGCATTCCCTTGCGTCTCCGTTTGGTACAATTGCGCATACTACACCGCTCCTACTACACTAGAAGCACTTTACATAAGATAGGAAGGATAGATCATCCCTACTGTCTGAGGGGATGTGGTGAAGAAGGGACCTTTTATCACACCATATGGGATTGCCCCAAAATAGCCGAATACTGGACACAGGTGTTAAGAACTATATCTCAATGAGAGGGAGTCTCACTACTACCGGAACCCAGGCGTTGCCTCCTAAATATATGGGAACCCAATGATCTTACACGTTCAGGGCTGGGCGACACTGGGTATGATGATGGCTAAGAGAAATATAGCGCAGAGGTGGGGTGGAATAGAGGGACAGACCTTAGCGGCATGGAGAGGGGACATGGATGCAGCCATGATAGCGGAAAGGGCGGTGTTCAGCAGCAGAGGCTGCCCTAAAAAATGGAAGAAAATTTGGGGGGCGTGGAACACTTACAGAGGTAATATCTGTGAACCACCATCAGATCATGAGGATAATAGTTCAGACTCGGAGTAGACCCACGGACACAAGACTAGCTATGAAAAGTCTGATCTCAGCTGTTGGAAAAATGTTTATTTGTGACTGTATAATACTTGAAAAGGTTTCTGATGGGAGGATACTGTGCATAATTTCATGTATGTGTTCAAAATGGTTGTATTGTATGAACCAGGAAAAACATATACAAATATTTTTTTTTTAAATAAAAAAAAGGCAAGTACTTGGGGGCTAGCCTCACCTACCAAGAGCCATTAATACTGTGTATGAGGGGCAGAGGACTAATTAAATTAAGCAAATCTGGAAGGTCACATTGTGCAGCAGACGGACTGTGTCTGGGAGAGGACAGTCACAATGGTTCTCAAGCGACCATCATTTTCAAGACATCTGCAATTGTGGGTACTGCAACCATTTAGGCACATAAGTAAGGAGGACAGGATGCTTACACAGTGGCATGGGGGGGGGGCTGTTGAGAATTAGGTGCCCTTTACCCCGGAGACAAGTTCATCACCTTCCAAGAGGCACAGGGGACATTTATTGTGAGAGGCAGGGTTGAGGTAAATTTGTGCAGTACGCCAAGCTTGCTGGGGTCGCCACAGGGAACTGGACTGGCTTCCCAATGCCCGGGGGAGACTGCAGCGGCTCGGGCACCTCCGAGTCAGCTGACTGTTGTGACAGACTGTCATGATTAGGCTGGTTGAACTTGTGTTGCCAGGCCCCCACAGCACCTTCAAGTTGTTACTTGTTGCCCTAACCAAGGGTCCAAGAAGAATATAATCGATATGCACTTTTACATGTCTATGCTGTTTAATGTATTATGAAAAGCGTCCTACACAGCTTGTCACATGTGAGAATACACCTGATAAGAAACAAGACCCACAGAACCGTTGTTCTTATTCTTATGTCATATCTTGTTTCCGGATTTGGGCGCAAAGTGTTTTGGCCTGCATTATATACTACATTTCTCCAAAGACTTATCACATTACCGAATACTCAGCCTTGGTCTCGAGTCCAGCATACCCCATACCAGAACATGCAGCCCTTCTTCAGAGCCCTGGTTATCCAACGGCAGAACACTCAGACCGTATCCAGATCATGTTATCACATTTTAGAACTTTGAGGCCCCAATCAGACTCACTGTTTTCCCAGAAATGAACCTATGCCCTTCTCTATTGTGCCAGTTATCCAAAGACTGAACTCTCACCCCTTCTTCATGCCCTGATCTCACATTACAGAACGATCACTCCTTCTTCAGAGCCTATTATCCTAAGCTTTGCGTTTTTACCGGCTTTTTAGAACCTCCAGCACAATATTAATATATTCATTGCAAATACAAAGTTTGCTTATTAGTTTATTGCTTACATTTGTTAAGTAGTGTGAAACTTTCATAAAGCTTGATACTGTATTAATACCTCATTCGTACATTTAGGCAACTGCCGACAAGAAGTACACAGGTTTCTTTTTTACACCTCAACTCACATTTCACAGGCCAGCTTCTCTTACTTATGCAAAGAAATCGTACACGTCGGACACACAGGCATGTACAGAGCAGAAATTCAGGCTTCTGACGGGGCTTCAAATCTGCAAACAGTCTGAGTGAGTAAACGTCACTCACTGGTGCTATTTGTTGCTTTCTCAGCCGAGGTATGACTGAACAAATACAGAAACTGACCTTACTTATTGCACTAATAAAACAGTGATTGGATTACTCCTACAGACATATATACATTGGGCAGGAAGTACTCAGCCACATGATCTGCACCCAAGACACACCTCAACCCACTTGAAAATTCTAATAAACTATACGGGGGGTGTGGGGGGGGGGGGGGTGTGGGGGGAAACACACCTCAACCCTTGCTCCTGGTGTGCCATTCGCTGCACTGTCCGGAACAAACCTGGGCTACAGGCACACATTCCTCAGACACGGTCCATGAGGCGTCGTGAGCAGCACTGTCCGGAGCAACACACCTCAGCTACAAGCACATATACCTCAGGCACTGTCCGTGTCATGTCGGTTAGTGCCATTCATCAATTTCTAGTGCTTTGCAGCAGTTTCAAGATCTTAGAGATTCTTGTAGCTCAAATGGGTGTAATTTTTAATATTTATGTTTTGCTAGTCTTCATTGCTTGATTTTTGCTCGAGAAAAAGTGTCACTTATAGTCGTTGAATGTTATTCATTATTTCACAAAATTATGAAAATGGCAAACATAAGCAATCTGAAACCTTGGCAGCTATGAACAACGTGCGTAGATGTTCTGCTGCTCTTTTTATACGACTATCAGATATAGTAATAGGCCAAAGACAGGTAAAAGTGCAACACTTATTTCATCTCGAGGCTTCTTTGTGATGCAAGTGTATTGTTTTCGTTTTACCTAATGTTTGACTTACCATGAATGGACTGGCAGCCAAAAGTGTTGCCCCTTCATATTTTGGAGCGAAGTAATTTTATTTATAGTAAAAAGGACACCGAGTACATACATACCCTCAAGGCAAGTCACTAAATGCCAACTTTTTAACTAGCAGCAGAAAATAGTAATTACATCTTGTGCTGATGTTCAAAGTCAAGTGCTTGTAAAAACTGGATTTGTACAGAAAATTGGTTGCAAGTTTATGAAAGTTGAATACCATATAAAGACATAAAATATATTAAGTGCACTTTAGGATCTGGTTAAATAGATTTGGGCAGAGATCACAACAGCGATATAGAAAATGGAGTCCAAGGTAAGGTTTTGGACAATACATAGTAGTCATTGGAAAAATAAAACACCAGTTTATGCAGTACCGCTTTGGAAAATGGGACACAAAAGATCTAAGGCCATCCTGGAAGGATCAGACATCGAATAAAGAATGTCGCCTATGCAAATATAAGGAAGAAACTCTTGCACGCATTTTCTGTGTTTGCCCGAGATACCGGATAGAAAGGAAACAAATGCTGAAAGGAATTTTTAGAGAGCTAGAAATACGAACATGCAGGCAAGCGGTAACCTTTTGGCTGGGTTGCTCCTCTATATCACTTATATGATGGGGAGTAACATTTTCAAAAGTAAACATGAAAGCAATATAACAAGCAACATAAGGCACCTGAACCTTAACAAAGAATTACAATTGGTAAGCAAAACCGGCAGATCATTTCATGAATAAAGTAAAACAATTAATTTGCACAAAGCATCAGCACTTTAACCCAAGGTCTATGTAACGCACAAAGGAAGAAAAGTTCTTACTTTGGGCAATAGAACTGAAGATCAATTAATAGAAATCAGGTATTGAAAGAAGCATTGGAAAATAAAAACAAGGCCATCGCACTTTAAACCCTAGGACAACAAGAATGAAGATAAACGAATTAAAATGTACCTCAGTATAATATCATTTTAAATATTAAAGCATGACTTCTACTCGTTTTTTATAATTAGTCGTATTTTAATACTTAATTTTAAGATTGTATTATTGGAAGTAAATACATTTAAACCAAATTGGGACAATATTAGGCAATTGGTGATTTACACCAAGCTCTTGCACTTTAAATAATGGGACTACATTAAGAACAAAGGAAAAAGGCTACCCTTCTTGTAGCGAGTTTTAATTAACAATTAATTGAGCCATGGTTTCATGAGAACTGTACAAATGCAAATTTGTAAAATTCGAGTTTACAGGACTTTTTTAAAGATTCGATAGGTATTTATGCCTAAAGGAATCTATTATGAAATTTAAGGAATGTACGATTGTGTAATGGTTTTTATTGACCAAATACCTAAATAAATAAATACGAAATAATAGTACATGTGGTAAATCTCAAGGCCAGACGTGTATGACAAGTATTCAACGCAAACAAAAGTGCACTTCCTTAACCCCTAGCTAAGCTTAAAAAAATAGTACCTACTGGAACTGTGTGACTGAATCATGAACATAACAAAAAGCGTATTGTAGGCCACATAAGTTACTTCCAAATAGCAGAATTCGAGGGGTATTAAAGACTGCATTTAACAGGAACACATTATACCACACCACTTTGACCATGTCTGCATATGCTTCAGCAGTGACGTTAACAGGAAACGCTTCTTGAAAAGTTTCAGTCATTTTCAGGCAACGTGAAACATATGCAGTGTAAGCACCATGGATAAACTCTTAATATAAATATGCAGAGGGCGTCAGTTCAAAAAAGGCAACAGACAATTGTACACATTCAGCGGATGAACAAATCTCAGTCCTCTAGGGAAGCAAAATAAAAATACATTGGGGTCTATCAGAATGGCGGCGATCCGCCTGCCACATTAGCATGGCAGGGGGTACCGCGGCGGACGGAAAGACCGTCCGCCGCTTTTTTGCCGGTAGGCAATCATCACGATAGCTCACCGGGCGGAAAAAGGTCTGCAATATGGTGGCGGTGTAATGCCTTTCCATGGCAGAGTATCCACCATGGAAAGACATGTAGTGTTTCCTTTTGGGGCCTGTTGCGGGCCCCCAGGGGGGTGGGGGGCTGCACTTGGGGGTAACCATGGTTCCCCCCCCCCCCCCAACATTGGCATACACAAGGTGGCCGGCACCGCACTGTGCCTGTCACCTTGTGCATGCCAATGCACAACATGCATATATGCATTGTGGCGGGTGCTGCTTACTGCACCACCCGCCAAAATGCAATATATGCGGGATGCCAGGGTGGCGGTGGCATCCTAATTGGCAGTGCAGGACCACCGCACCACTGGCGGCCGGTCCCAGCACCGCTAGGGTGGCCGGCGCACTGGAGACCGCCTGCCATCCTAATAGACGCCATAGTTTGATGCCATCTCAGGCATTCTAAAAAAAACTTAACATAAGAGAAGTCGCTTAGAAGTTCAGATGTTAAAATGTATGACATTCCTCGTCACAGACCTAATATCACTTATAATCATTTGATCTTTAAACTATGCTGCGAGGACAGATTCAACAAGTCGGGAAAGCTGTAAATTAGCCCTAGTAATTGTAGGAGAGGCAATATCATAATATGTATATATTATCGATCTGCTTTGATAAACATTTCTTGCCAAAATATAAACACATACATATACATAACATAAACACTTGATAAATTAAAACGAATTGTAAAAGCAATATCTCAAATGGTTTGATTAGCTCGATGGGTCAGGGGAAAGATGTATTCACTTTTGAAACAACAGCATCTTAACTAAGAACACAAATGGTTTGCCAAAGACCACATGGCAAACAAAACACAATTAGTCACACATACTAGACTAGGGTTTACAAAGTGAAAGAAAAACAAAGCTCAACCTTTTGATACAATCTGATCTGAAAGCTAAACTTCACTTGGTTTTCACAAAGTCTGAAGGCTCAGCAAAGTCATTTCGAAATAAGAAAAAATACCATGCAAAAACGAAAAGTGAACGAAACGAGCACTAGCGAACCCCTTGCTAAAGGACAGGGCCAGGTTTTGGGAGGTAATAAATCATTTTTTTTCCTCTGACCAGGATACCCTTAAGGTGGAAGCTACAATCCCTGAAGCCCAGTGGGTGACCCATTTCACAGGTGTATTTCAACCTGCTGAAAGAGAGTTACTACAAAACAGAGATTCACTTAGATCTTATTGGTCAGACTTAGCCCCAGCACGTTTAAAAATCCCTATTGAAATAACGGAGTATTAGCAATAAACCAGTCAGCTCCCGGGAAAGTGCCTGGCCTTGACGGGGGTCCCTGTTGACTTTTTTTTTTTTTTTTTTAAACAAATACCAACGTATCGGGCCTAGTATTTAACAATATCTTAAGAAGTGCGGTTGAAGGTGAAATCCCTGAGTCATGGAAATTTGCCACTCTTGTCCCTATTTTTAACAAGCATTGGCATTGCCAATAGGTCTCGTCTTTGGGACCTTATAAGTGTTTAGCCATGCAGCATATTATCCTGGGTGCTGTACCACAAGAGACTGAAGAGCTATAGGAGAAAATCTAGTGAGCGAGAAAGAGTCAATTAATGGGGAGGGGAAGACGGAGGAAGAGAGAAAGGTAGAGGAAAACAGAAATGAAGAGAAAGTTTGTAGGAGAAGGAAAGTGTCAGGTGGCACTGGTGAGATGCAAAGATGATGTGTCTCGAATGCTCAACCCAAATAACAGTCAAGTAGGAGTAAATGAACCATTCATCTACAGACAGACACTGCATCACGGGTAAGATATACCTTTTGCTAGAGGAAAGATTTCTGTTTAGAAAATTGCTATACTGTACTTAACCACATGAGCGCTAGCGAAATTCTGCCCCTGTGCTCATTTTTAAAAAAAAACATTATTCATGACGAGCTGGGCTCGTCATGAGCGTGCGAGGAGGCTACCTCATGACGAGCCCAGCTCGTCATGAGCGTCGAAGGGGTTAATTCAGTTTACAACAGACCGAATGCTCCACGCCGTAGACAAATGGAGTGGACATTGTTTCTTATATGACAAAGTGCTTAGTAACTGGACAGAACGGGGACAGGTGCTTTCAGAAGTACAGGATCGATTTTTGAGGTCTAATGAATATATATATCTTGTTTTTAATTGATCAGTGTTGATGATCAAGTGGTTTCAACTCTCGTCAAGTAAGTTCAGTAAAGGAGCACAGGGTGACTTAGCCCCAGGAGACAGTCAAGGCAATTCAGAGCCTAACTGAAAGTAATATGTACAAAAGTAGTGAAATATTTTATTTATGATATACAAAACTGTTACACAGTTCTGCAAATGCCTTCCACCAACTTGATATTCAAAAGCAAAGGAATCAATTACCCAAGGCATTTTAAGCGGAATAAATATGTAATGCATGCAACTTTATTTGGACATACGAGCAAGCCTTAAAGTAACTACCCCCGCCACTGCATGAAGACCAATGGGAGATATTTAAACATGCAAAAAATATTGTTTGATGCTGTTCACAAGATTGAAAGTTTAGTTTGCCAGTGCTGGTATTTTAAGATAAATTTTTCGGAATAATGAACTTTGCACCACTGCCTCTTTAATGTTCGAGACTTACAGCAGGAGCGTGAGAGTAAAGTGTTCGGCAGACAATCAGCTGTAAAAACGAGTAGACTGGTTTTGTGTGGAGGAGAGGCTCTTCACACAAGTTTCTAAGGACATGGACTGATAGAACAGAGTGTAGAGTAGAGTAAAGGACTGATTGATGAGTGAAGCAAGGCTCAAGTATATGGAATAGGCTTGTAAATTATTTGCATGAGGCAAAGAAGCTACTGCACGAAAATAAATGGGCTTGATTGAGAGTGGATAGCTTCTCACGGGGCGGTCGGAGGTCACGTCAGCGTGACAGTGGTTGTGAAGTGTTTGGGTGAGGTAAGGACGAACTGTGTCGGTGGGACGTTTATGGAGTGCCATAACGTTGGAGAACGCTGTGCAAGTTATGTGGAAGGCTATCTTGGCGGGTCAAATACTGAACACTGGGCTGCCTGAAAGCAGTTTCGGGCGGGTCTGCCTGTGCAGAGGGTGGAGCCACGGAGGCACGAAACATACAGCGAGTGAACTGGCTGTGCAGAGACTTTCGTTTTGTGCTTGCGTGAAATGTTGTGGGGCTCTGCGGGGAGGGAGAGGTCTTAGCTTGCATGGAGTTGCCGGGAGGATTGTGCTGTGCGTGCAAGGACGGTTTACGTGCACGAGGGCGTGGGTCTTCCCAAGCAGGGGCTATGAAAGAAACTGACAGGGTAGAGAGATGAGGCTAGCTCCAAGTGCTGCCTACGCAGTATGGATGGACTTCCTTGTAGATGAATGGCTGCATATATTTTAAACCAACAAATGCAGAAAACGAAATGTGACAAGAATGCAGCAAATATAGGGAAAGTGGCGGCGCATTAATTATCAAACTATTTATGGAATGTCGTGGGGTCGTGCAGTGTGTGTGGGAGGGCTAAGTATGTAGGGCTGTAGTCGTCTTGAATCAATTGTGGGTGACACAATGAATGGAAGGATGTTGGACATGCACGCAGTGCAATTGTGGCAAGCCGTAATGTGTTGTGGGTGGATGCGTGAAGGAGATGTCGGATCTGGCTGTGCAGGAGATGGATTCATTGGGGGTGAACGGTAAAGAACACAGGCGGTGAGGGCTGGTGACAAATTAGATTCCAGTGTTTAGACCTCAGCCGCCGATTTAAAGGGCTGCGAGCGCACAGAACTCATGGGCACTGACTGGGGCAGCTGGCACTACGTAATGACCTGCATTCACTACAAGTAGAGGGGGTGTGAGCACCAATCAAAACAAGCGCAGCCTGCTCCGAGGATACGGCGGCGGCAGCCCCAATGGGTGTGACGTCAGCTCTTTTCAAGCACTTGTGCTTGCACTGGTATCCACCTAGCGGAAGCGAGCAGCGGCAAGAGAGCCATCTGCTTGCTCCCGCAAGGTGGATGCCAGCAGAAGCACAAGTGCTTGAAAAGATCTGACCAATTTCTAAAGGTAATCTCCTAGAGCATAGAGCAGCGCTTGTGCACTCCCTAGGCGAGACCTAAAAAGGAAGACACATTAGCTCCAGCCTGTTATAGGCCAATTTCTTAAATTGATGCAACTGCAAAAATCCTGGGACGAGTAATCTTGGCACAATTAGAGACATGGGCAGAAGAGAACAAGGTTTTAACTCCTGACCAGTTTGGGTATAGGTCTGGCAAAGGGACCGTAGAACAAACATTAAATCTACACCTCATCACTTGCAAATACAAGAAGGCAAAAGGGGGGAAGCTATTTGCATGGCTTTTATCAACCTATCAAGTGCCTTCGATTTAGTCAATAGGAATAAATTATGGGAAATAATGCAGAAGATGGGGAGGAACAAGACTTACTCACCCCAATAAAAACGCTTGCATTACGATATGAAAGTCTTGTTTCGATATGGTCCGCAAGGGGTTGTATCCAATCATATAGAATCTTTCAGAGCAGTAAGACGGGGATGTATTTTAGCCTGATTCTTATTTCTGGTTTACATGAATGGCAGAACACTTATTACGGGCGGATGTTCCAAACGTGGGAGATCAATCAGTGCCCATACTATTATACGCGGACGATATAGTACTGTTCGCCCACACGCCAAATGCACTCCAGAAGCTGTTTGACTATTATACGGTGTATATGGAGGGTTTGGATCTAGAAGTGACTCAAAATCTTAAGCCATGACATGTGGTCCATTGCGCATGAAATCTTAACACTTCAAAATGGGGTGGGGGATTACTGCTGAAAAGGACAGGTGATTTTAGCTGTCTAGGAATCGTTTTTAGCTCATCCCCAAGATGGAAATCACACCTCCATATGAAACTACAACAAATGGGAAAGAACATGGACGCCATTTTCCACTCTGCAAGTATTTTAAAACTTAAACCCTTGGCACAGATAACAGCCTTGTATAAATCGAAATGCATCTCTGCCACCCTATATTGAGCAGGGGTACCGGGGTACCAAAAAGCGGACACGCTCCAACACAAAGAAAACAGTTTTGCGCATAGATTGCTTGCAGTCCCCAAAAAATACTGCACATTTTATATGCCACGAGAAGTTAGGCCTACCTTTTATAGGAGATCAGATAAAAATTGCACCACAACTCTTATGGATCAAGTGCTGGCAAAATGCACAGGTAGATTTAGTGAGAGCGTTTATGCCAGACTGTCTATCCCTAGATAATGTGAACAGGATACCGTGGCTGGTGTATGTAAAATAATGTTTTCACAAATTGGGCCTAATAGAAATGTTTGCATCGCCCAATCATATTAGGGCCTGTGCCAAAATCATTGTGAAATGTCACCATGCGGAATTCTGCCTTTAGGAGAGATTACAGGGTGTATTGAATATGAGAACAGTTGAGCAGCATCTGCAACTTTCAAAGGTTAAAATTGCTTAAACGTATTTAGGATGGACAGAGAATGCAAATGATCTACTTTATTTATCTTAGTTTAGATTAAATGTAATTCATTTTAAAGTTACTTTTCCAAAACTATGTGTATGGTAGCGCAAATTACCCTCATGTCATTGTAACAATGGTACAAAGCAGAGCATGTAACTTTTTTTTATTCTGCCCACTATCCTCAGGGCCAAGTAGCCCTTTTTTGGCATCCTTGCGGTGTAAGGCAGAGATTAAGCAACATCGGTTAGCAATAGAATTTTTACAAAAAATAACAACGATAGGCATATGCCAGGCAGTTTTAAACTTTATTAGGAGTGGGATCTAGATTAGAAACCTTTATGAGTTTATAACTCTCTAATGGACGTTTTTAACAATAATCTTGTTCTTATTACCATTTAGAATTATTTATGAGGGAAAATCTTAGATTGTTATTTTTTTTTAAATACGTTTATTTAGGTCTTAGAATTTGTGATGTTTTATATGGGTTTATGGCAAATTGCCGAAATAAAGAAGTTTTGACTTGACTACTTTAAACTGCATCACCAAAATCTAACAGTAACATAGCCACAAAATATCATGGGCAAGATGAGCAGCTCATGCAGGCAATGGCAAACCATGAAAAAACACATGGAAGACAATGGCTAAAAGGGCGCTAAACCCAGTCGCCTTCGTACTGCTTTTCACCCTTTTGTGAGGAACTAATGACACGTGATCATTCTCGCGAATAAAGGCATCTGTCCCCAGCTGAAAGTGTTATGCCAGGAGACAAACCTTGTACTAATATGCAAAAACAAGGCAACGCTCGAAAACTCTGCACACAAACTTATGTTCTAAACCATCATTAGATTCTCAGAAAGGTAATTGTCATCTTACCTGCAAATCTGTCTTCAGCCATTTGGAATCCAACCGAGCCTGCGCAGCCAAACAAAAAGGTTCCGATGGCATCATCCTTCCCCCAAGTATAATCCTAGCTGAGGTCTGTCAGATAAAAATAAATAAATAACTGAAGCATTTCTATATGACCGAAGTTGCTATGTACAGACATCAAAGTTTGAGAACACTCTCCTGACATTAATTGGGACACCCAACATGCATCTTGTATTTTAGAAAGCTATTAAGAACCTGCTGTTCCCTAACAAATGATCCATCAGGCGCAGATTTCATGACGTAGAGGTAAATATACACAATCTGTGAGCCTCTCCCATTCGTTCTCACTTTCGTATGTGGCGACAAGGCAGTTTCAACACAACAAGAGCTCCTTGGCTCGGCCAGAACAACACTAAGGGCCAGATGTAGGTATTTTCGATTTACCGACTCTTAAATACCGACTCATACCGAATCGGTATTTAAGAGTCGGTAAATTGGAAGGAGGCAGATGTAGGTAAAAAATTACAGATTCTGTAAGAGTCGGTATTTACCGATTCTGTAAATACCGAATCTGTATTTCCTATTGATTCCTATGGGCCTTAAAGCCCATAGGAATCAATGGGAAATACAGATTCGGTATTTACAGAATCGGTAAATACCGAATCCTGGCAGGGGGAACGGGGTGTCACTTTGACACCCTGTAGCACCCCAAATGCAGGCTTGTGTGCCATGTGGCACACATACATGCCCTAAGGGCATGTCTGTGTGTCACATGGCATAGGGGTACATGCACAGATGTGCATATACACTGGAAATCGGTATTTTACCACCCAATAGGATTGGGTGGTAAAATAAGAAATCCTAAGGGCCTGTGGCACTGCAAACTGTGCCACCTACATATGGATTTACAGAATCGGTATATTTACCGATTCGGAAAAATACCGAAGTGGTAAATTTACCGAATCGGTAAATTCCGACCCACCTACATCTCAAAAGCCAAATACCGGTCGGTAACGGCCGAAATCGGCCGTTACCGACCGGTATTTGGCTACCTATATCTGGCCCTAAATACGGATGCAGACAATTCACACATTACGAGATGCTGCTTATTTGCACAAGTCAATTTTTACATATTTATCTCTGTGCAACGTTTTGTTTCCTGTACTTGGAACGTTAATGGACTGGATTGTTTAATTAAAGTATTTTACTGACTTGAAAGAAAATAATAAACTAAAGCACATCTACAGCAAGCCAAGATAACACAGAAATGATCTTAAAAACCAAAACTCCAACACACCCATAAAAAAAAAAAGGCAGTCTCTTGACTATCTCCAAAGCACTTTCGGGCCTCATGAAGCACTATACAACTACAATACAATATCAAAGGTTTCTCCTGATGCCCAACACAAGTGAGTGTAAATATTCTATACCAAACAAATACACCCCAGTATTACAGAAGTTGCTCCTTAAACAACAAAACAAATGTACACCGGGGAGTTTAAACAAACTCATCGCACTAAAAACCAAGAATAACTATCCTGCCTGCACGACAGTGCCAGCGGCCTCTAAAGTTGATCGCCAGCAACTAGGGCATGAAATAAATGATTGATTGCTTGTTTAGAAAGCAACTCCTGCCTGAAAGCGAAGCATATCGAGACACCGAGAGAAAAATCAAAACACAGCCAGTGGATAAAAAACAACCCCCGATGACCTCCTTGAGGATAGGGTTCATTATTTTAATTGCCGGTCATCACATTAGAGAACAGAGCAAACATGAAGCCTATCCATGCTGTATTTACCCTAATATTAACCTCACATTAAAGTACTGAATTATTCACATCAAAAGCATATCTTTCTACATCAATGTGGTACCCTTATGAAACCGTTGCCTGGGAATGAGTAGTCTCAGGTACTACGAATCTAAGGTTAAAGATACTCAAGACGTTGTCTGCTGAAGTGTGTTGTTTGGGCATTGCCTGTTGCCTGAATGCATTTCAATCAGCTAGTCCAGAGGAATTATTAAGAAGTGATTATTTTAGAGCCTGTGGACTTCGTCATAGCACTAGGTAATCCATGAACATGTAGTGTGCAATTCAATCCGAAGTGGAAATGATGTGACCGAAGCGGTATCGTTGGGGGCAGACTTCGTAGCCACTGCAAGACATTGCAAATATCGGTCTAACTCTAAACTAAAATTGTGGTGTCTGAGATCATAACTAGTACAACACTATCTATTTGGTTTTAAGACAGACAGAGACATTGTGCACATTTAATATTATGGTGTTGACAACTGCAAAGTGTACCAAAGCTTTTCAAAACGTGGATATCTACTAGAACTCCCAAGTACACATGGATGGAAAAATAATTGGTTTTCGCAATGAAACAACTTAGAATTATAATATTGGCTCTTACTATACAGACAGTATACACAGTCACTGTTTCGTACTCATTCGATTACATGGAAGGGAAAAAAGAAGCTATGACATTAGTTTCTGCAAATACCTGTTCTGCCGTAGAGTAGTCTCTCGGCTCTAAGGTACATATGCAAAGAGTAGAGATAAAGTGACAGTGATCAGTAGAGCTCCAATTAAGAGTGCTGAAATAGAGGTTTTTAAAGTTAGCGTCTGAAATGTTTGGGCTCTTCTACTTCTTTCAGGGGCAGAGGAAGTCCATTCCACAGTTTTACCACACTAATAAGACAATGCATAACCACACCGTGTAGACGGTGTAAATACAGAGGGCACTAATAGACAATGCATGACCACCCCGTATAGACTGTGTAAATACAGAGGGCACTAATAGACAATGCATGACCACCCAGTGTAGACTGTGTAAATACAGAGGGCACTAATAGACAATGCATGACCACCCCGTGTAGCCTGTGTAAATACAGAGGGCACTAATAGACAATGCATGACCACCCAATGTAGACTGTGTAAATATAGAGGGCACTAATAGACAATGCATGACCAACCAGTGTAGACTGTGTAAATACAGAGGGCACTAATAGACAATGCATGACCACCCAGTGTAGACTGTGTAAATACAGAGGGCATTAATAGACAATATATGACCACCCCATGTAAACTGTAAATGTAGAGAGGTCTGAAGCCGAAGCGGATTTGTTAAAGCACAGAATTTGGGGCAGTTGGCATCTTCTGAAGCGTTGCTGAATGAAGATTCCCACAAAAAAGTATTGTGTACTAAACAGAGCAAATTACATTGGACGTGCTATTTCACAGGGAGCCAATTATAAGACGTTTATCAAGCTGGAATGACATAACCATGCCAGTTAAGGGTGCAAAGCAAGTGCCTCCCTGCATTCTGGAATTGTCATAGTCTGAGCAGCAAATAGAGAAACTCCTGGACTGGCACTGTTTGAAGTCCTAAACCACTTCTAAACGCGAGGTGTTGAATAAAGAGAACTAAATATTTGTCTCTTCGATTAAGTACTTCACCAAGGATTTCCAAAGGCAGAGTTAGGTATGTTGATGGAGTTTAGACAAAAATACAGTAAGTGGCTGGATTTTGCCACAGGTGCACGGGCACCTTTTATGTTGGGTGAGATGCCGTTCTATATTCTACAGCCATAACTAAGAGGGTGGACGCATCGACTTATTTGATTTTCTGAACCCAAGCGTCACTACTGAATTTAAGGTAAATGACTAGGAAGAAAAATGACAAGGGGCAAATAACTGGGGTTACTAAAGCCAAAATGCCACTGGAATTTAGATCAATTATAGGTGCGCTGAATAATACTATAATGGTAATGAGGCCTGGCACCTTGCGCCTCAAAATGTACAAGTTAAGGGACTACTGGTGACGGCAGTAAAAGAGCCGTTAAACAACGACAGCAAATTACACCCATTCGGACGAAGCAACCCCCTGAATATTAAATAGGTTTAACAAAAAGAGATAACCCCAATGACATCACTGGGATATCTTCTCAATTATACCTTAATCCGGCCCAGAGATAACATCCCCAAGCTACAGCTCCCCAACCGATTCCCACTTCCAAAGGTATGTGCAGGAACACCAACCATAACTTTCATTAGATTCAAGTCAAAATGTGGCTAGTTGATAATAACACTGCGAGGCACAGGCTCGATAGATAAATCAAGTAACATATTTCTGCAGAGAGTCACAGAAAATGATTTTGCAGGCGGAATTTGGGCTTATGTTTATCAGACACTGTGTGCCTCATTCTGTTTCCTAAATATCTGAGGAGGGTTTCGTTTGTCATGACTGTTGGTGCTGTGATGCTGAATAGAGGCCAACACCCCTACACCATTCTCATCTACACTGGTGACATCAGAGCATGTCCAGGTTGCTTTACTCTATAATAGGCAACAGAGCAATAGGCTAAAATGGAGGGGCATAACCATCCAGAAGAAGGGAAAGCAAACAACCTAAAGATGGGAAGGTGTATACCAAAAGACCTCGTAGATTAAGTGTCTAGCCCCGTACTGGCAGAGAAACAGACGCCGTGACCAAGGGCTAGAGGAATAACAGCGGAGGCCTTCTATAACATGCATACAATGTATGTACTGATTGGGGGCTTAAACCGTCGCAGTGCTTACCCGTTAGTGTGGGCGCCCGGGGTCTTCCTTCCCTCTCTGCTGGCCGAGGACGGCCCCTTCTCCTCCTTTCCCGCTGACCGACCCCTCTCTTCTGCTGCTTATCAGACCCCCATCGCTCTGGACAGTGCAGTGACAGTAGTGAAAGTTCCACCAATCACAGAGACAGAGAGGGGTCGGACGTCAGGCCATTACGCCAATCGCTGAGATCTCTTGGGGCGGGACATCCGCTTGGCTGAAAGGTATAGAGTCCAACGTTCCCCAGCAGGGAGCTCGGAACAGCCGCAGAGCGGCAAAAGGCGGATATGTCAGAATACTTCTGGTCACGTGAATAGCAGCCATCTTAGAATGGGATCAAACTTAATACCGAAACTGTAGGGAACTGATGTGTTAAAAGGCTCAGACATGGTTAACCTCTTCGTTACCATCGATCCTGAAGGCCTTTTATTTATTTATTTATTTATGCGTTTTTATATAGCGCGGACTTTACCCGAAGGTGTCAGAGCGCTTCACAATAGGAACGTTAAGGATACATGAGGAGAAAATTACAAGTGAACAAATTACAAAGGCAAACGTTTAGCTACATGAGGTAAAATGGACAATTGTGAGCAAACAAAATACAAGAGGTAGCAAACGGAACATTACAGGAGGAAAACAAGCATTTGCAATGCATAAGGTCTCGCATTAGGACATTTTTAGCTATTGGTATTGTAAATGACATATTTTTTATTTATGTGTTGGTTTTGAAAATAGCAAAAATAATAGCTTTGTCATTTACAATGCCAATAGTTATAACTTGTGACACCTATAGCATTTGTAATGCAATATGTGTTGTATTCACGTGACTTAGATGTATTGATATTACAAATAACAATGGCTTTTAATTTTTTTAATAATGAATACTTAAATAAAAGTTATTGTAATTTATAATGGCAATAGCTTAAACTTTTGTAAATAACTTTTGTGAAGAATATGTTCAGTGTATTTTATTGTGACGAAAATCCAAGAACAGAAGTGAAATACTAACCTCTTTTTGTGACATTTGTAATAAAGCTTGAAACATTGAGAGAACATATTTGACCCAGTTGTTGTTGAATGGTTGCACAGATTGATGCTGTGGTGGCACTGAGTGATGTTGTGGTGGCGAATAGTGATGCTGTGGCATTCAATGATCCTGTGGTAGCGCATAGTGATGTTGGTGTGCCCCTTAGTGATGCTGTGGTGGTGCTGAGTGATGCTGTGGTGATGCGATAGATAGAGTGAGTAGGATAGATAGATAGAGTGAGGGTGATAGATAGATAGAGGGAGAGCGATAGATAGAGTGAGGGCGATAGAGAGATTGAGTGAGCGAGATAGATAGATAGATAGATAGACAGATAGATAGATAGAGTGATGGCGATAGGTAGATAGAGTGAGGGCGATAGATAGATAGCATGAGGGCAAGAGATAGATAGAGTGAGGGCGACAGATAGATAGATAGAGTGAGGGCGATAGAGTGAGGGCAATAGATAGAGTGGGGGTGATAGATAGAGTGAGGGCGATAGAGTGAGGGCGATAGATAGAGTGAGGGTGATAGATAGAGTGAGGGCGATAGATAGATAGATAGATAGATAGATAGATAGAGTGAGGGAGATAGATAGATAAATAGATAGATAGATAGATAGATAGATAGATAGATAGATAGATAGATAGATAGATAGATAGATAGATAGATAGATAGATAGAGTGAGGGCGATTAGATAGACAGAGTGAGGGTGACAGATAGATAGATAGAGTTAGGGCGATAGATAGAGTGAGGGCGATAGATAGAGTGAAGGCGATAGATAGATAGATAGATAGATAGATAGATAGATAGATAGATAGATAGATAGATAGATAGATAGAT
The DNA here is from genome assembly GCF_964261635.1 of Lissotriton helveticus. Lineage (NCBI taxonomy): Eukaryota > Metazoa > Chordata > Amphibia > Caudata > Salamandridae > Lissotriton > Lissotriton helveticus. The sequence goes on along the minus strand of NC_136069.1, from coordinate 1,245,641,219 downwards.
AGATAGAGTGAGGGCGATTAGATGGATAGATAGAGTGAGGCCGATAGATAGATAGATAGAGTGAGGGCGATAGATAGACAGATAGAGTGAGGGCGATAGATAGATAGAGTGAGGCCAATAGGTAGACAGAGTGAGGGCGATAGATAGATAGTGTGAGGGCAATAGATAGATAGAGTGAGGGAGATAGAGTGAGGGCGACAGACAGATTCTATCCGCTAACGCTTGTGTTCATAGCATGCACTGTGAGCGCTGATCCAATAGCGTTTTAAAAACTTGGCGACTACTGCTAATTTTACTTGTCAGTGTATTGCTGTGTTATTTTTAAAACTGCGCCTCACCTGTAGGCTGAAATTACTTTGCTTGGGTACTTCACTGTGTAACTCCCGCCCCGGTCCGCCGCGTCCATCTTGGGCGTTTGTTGCGGAGGGTGGAGGAGGAGCCCAACACTTCCGGGCTCAGGGCTGCAAACTCAGCGCTCTAGTCGCCCCTACCCCTCCCATAAAATGTGCGTAGGACCGCGACCGCGCAGCGGACGCGTGCAGCGGGCGCGCCGAAAGCGCGCCGAAGTCGAGCCAAAGTCCAGCCCGTCTGCGCCCGTCCGCGACAGGACGGGGCGCGGGTCCAAGGACTCTGGTCTCATGTCATCCCCCATGCTACGGTATGATAGACAGGAGTTGCTAGCTCTATGTCCCGAGGTCTCCCTACACTGCAAACACTCCATGGAGGCGCTATCACTACATGGCTGTCCCCTGTGCTCGTTCAAGCCCGTTATTCCACCTATGAAGGCTCCCGCTAATAGGCAGACCAAGGCGGGACTGATAAACTGCCGCTCTCTCAGTAAACATAGTACTCAAATCTACCACCTACTTGAGGATGAGAACTTTGATATTATGTTTTTCACCGAGACTTGGCTGGGAGAATTCTCAGACCCTGACATCATAGAGGCTTATGCCGCCTGGCTACTCCCTTGCTAGACTGGATAGGAAGGAAGGCAGGGGAGGAGGTATTGCAATTGCTACTAGAACCCCTATACAATGCTCCCTATTGCCCCTGACTATCGATCACTGTGAAGCAGGCGCTTTCACCATCATCACAGGACCCCAAACCTCCCTCTCAGGCATTCTCGTGTATAGACCCCCAGGCAGGATGTACGATTTTATTGCTAGCCTGATAGAAGCCACTGCACACCAAGCGATTAGGAAAAACAGATTCCTGGTGCTTGGTGATATGAATGTTCACTTCGATGATCCCCTTGATATGGAAGCGAGGGACATCAGGTCAGAACTCCACTCCCTACAGCTCGACCTCATCAATCATGACCCCACTCACAGACTTGGTCACCTCTTAGACCCTATCTTTGGAAACCACTCTGGAGTACATTCCTCTTCCCCTATTCCGGTCCCCTGGTCCGATCATTCCATCATTCCTTTTTTCATTCAGATATCTGAGGCTGATTCTAAAAAGGACTCTGAGCACCGGTACCAGCGGCGGAAATGGAAACTTTTTTCTCAGGTTACTTTCAACGAACTACTCGTAATAGGAGGTCCTTTAGGAGGTACTGACTGTGAAACTGTCTACAGTCACCTGCAGAACCGTATCCTAGGAGCCCTTGACAAAACTGCTCCTATTCGTAGTGAGAAAAACTCCAAAAACGCGAGAAAAACCACTCAGTGGTATACTCCTGAACTTCAGACGCTTAAATCTGCTCGTAAAAAATTAGAGCGTGAATGGCGTGTTAACTTCTGCCCTATTATTAAAGCACAATATAAAAAAATGCAAAGGGAGTATAATAAAAAAATACGTACCTCCAAAGCCGCGCACTATAAAAATCGTATTGGTGAGGCAGAAAACTCTTCTAAGGAGCTCTTCAAAATCTTTAAGGAGATCTCTGTACTCTCAAATGATAATATGTCCTGCAATGACTCGGTGGAAACTTGCAATAAAATTGCAAAGTACTTCTCGGGGAAAATCACTGACATCTATGCCAACTTCTCTGGCAACCTGACCTCTGGCCATGATTTCAAGGAAAGCATAGAGGCCAGTCCTACTGAGTCATGTTTGCACGGTTTCTTGGTTCCTCCCTCTGAAATACTGGTAAACGTCTGTAAAAGTGTCAAATCAGGCTGCCCTCGTGACCCGGCCCCCCCGAAAGTACTTACTGCCAGTTTAGAAGTACTGGAACCCTATTTTAGACACATAGTTCAACTATCCTTTTCTTCGGCCTCCCTTCCGGGAGATTGGAAGAAAGCAATAGTTTTGCCAATAAAAAAAGAAACCCAATGTAAGCCAGGACATACTGGAAAATTTACAACCTATTTCTCTCCTGCCTTACCTTGCGAAAGTGACTGAAAAATTAGCCAACACCCAACTCATGGATTACTTAGAATCTAATAAAGCACTGCACAGCTCCCAATCTGGTTTCCGGAAGAATTATTCTACTGAGACTGCCCTCCTGAGAGCGACCGAAACTCTGCGGATCGGAGCAGATGAAGGTCACACAATGGCACTTATTATGCTGGACCTCAGCGCTGCGTTTGACACTGTGGCACATTCCATTTTGCTACAGTGTCTGAGCAGAGCAGGGGTCACCAAGGCGGCATTGGGTTGGCTAAAAGCTTTCCTCACTGACCGCAGTTTTCAGGTTCAGAGAGGTATGTTTCTCTCCAACAGCATAGCCTTAGAACAGGGGGTGCCTCAGGGCTCTGCCCTGAGCCCCACCCTGTTCAACCTCTATATGGCCCCGTTGGCAGATGTGGTCCAATCGTACGGCATAAAATTAGTATCTTATGCCGACGATACTCAACTGCTCATCTCCCTATCACAGGCACCCACTTTAGCAGCTGCCAACTTTAAAACCTGCATGCAGGAGCTTGCTGGCTGGATGAACCAACACTGCCTGAAGCTCAATGGCTCTAAAACTGAGGTTTTAGTGATAGGGGGCAATGATGCTAGCTGGACTCAGGAATGGTGGCCTACTTGTCTGGGCCCACTACCTATCCCTTGCAAGGAGGCTAAGAACCTGGGGGTCTGGGTTGATCCCAAACTCTCTTTTGAGAGCCACATTAATAAAGTAGTAGGGAAATGCTTTGGGGTAATGAAGACCTTAAATCGTACTCTGGACCTTCTGCCTTTAGAGGCCAGACGCACCATGACCCAAGCATTAGTCACCTCCCGTATTGATTACGCTAACGTGCTGCTACTGGGGACAACTGAAAAGAACATAAGAAGGCTCCAGGTGCTTCAAAACACGGCAGCACGGCTAGTCCTCAGACTCCCCAAAAGAACGGCATCCAAACCCACTCTGGCTGCTCTTCACTGGCTCCCTATAAAAAAGAGGATCCTATTTAAAGCACTTCTAGTTTGCTATAGGATAACCTCGATGAAAGCCCCTGAGTATCTGAAGGATCTAGCCATCCCTTACAAGCCCAACAGAGCTCTTCGCTCTATGGGCATGGGTCTTCTTAAAGTCCCTCGTATAAAGAAGGCCAGAATGGGAGGTCGCTCCTTCCATGTGTTGGCAGCCAACCAATGGAACTCCCTCCCAATCGACATTAGGTTAGCCAAGTCTGAAACAATTTTTAGGAAACTTTTAAAAACGCATCTGTTTACCCTTTAGGTCTGTCACTCCTTTTTTCTGCTGCTCTCTCCACAGCGCGGGGACACGCCGGGATGGCGTCACCAGGCGCTCTACAAACTCCTTTAAATTTAAATTTAAATAGGGTGAGGGCAATCGAGAGAGTGAGGGCGATAGAGTGAGGGCGATAGATAGATAGATAGATAGATAGATAGATAGAGTGAGGGTGATAGATAGATAGTGAGGGCAATAGATAGATAGATAGATAGATAGATAGATAGATAGATAGATAGATAGATAGATAGATAGATAGATAGATAGATAGATAGAGTGAGGGCGATAGATAGATAAATAGATAGCTAGATAGATAGAGTGAGGGCGATTAGATAGATAGAGTGAGGGTGATAGATAGATAGATAGATAGATAGAGTTAGGGCGATAGATAGAGTGAGGGCGATAGATAGATAGATAGATAGATAGATAGATAGATAGATAGATAGATAGATAGATAGATAGATAGATAGATAGATAGATAGATAGAGTGAGGGCGATTAGATAGATAGAGTGAGGGTGATAGATAGATAGATAGATAGATAGAGTTAGGGCGATAGATAGAGTGAGGGCGATAGATAGATAGATAGATAGATAGATAGATAGATAGATAGATAGATAGATAGATAGATAGATAGATAGATAGATAGATAGATAGATAGATAGATAGATAGATAGATAGATAGATAGATAGATAGATAGATAGATAGATAGATAGATAGATAGAGTGAGGGCGATTAGATGGATAGATAGAGTGAGGCCGATAGATAGATAGATAGAGTGAGGGCGATAGATAGACAGATAGAGTGAGGGCGATAGATAGATAGCGTGAGGGCAATAGATAGATAGATAGAGTGAGGGAGATAGAGTGAGGGCGACAGACAGATAGATAGAGTGAGGGCGATAGAGAGAGTGAGGGTGATAGAGTGAGGGCGATAGATAGATAGATAGATAGATAGATAGATAGATAGATAGATAGATAGATGGATAGATAGATAGGTAGATAGATAGATAGAGTGAGGGTGATAGATAGATAGTGAGGGCAATAGATAGATAGATAGATAGATAGAGTGAGGGCGATAGCAAGATAGAGTGAGGGCGATAGATAGATAGATAGAGTGAGGGCGATAGATAGAGTGAGGGCAAAAGATAGATAGATTGATAGATAGAGTGCGGCCGATAGATAGATTGATAGATAGAGTGCGGCCGATAGATAGATAGATAGATAGATAGATAGATAGATAGATAGATAGATAGATAGTTAGATAGAGTGAGGGCGATAGATAGATAGATAGAGTGAGGGCGATAGATAGAGTGAAGGTGTTAGATCGATAGATAGATAGATAGATAGATAGATAGATAGATAGATAGATAGATAGATAGAGTGAGGGCGATAGATAGATAGAGTGAGGGCGATAGATAGAGTGAGGCCGATAGATTGATAGATTGATTGATAGATAGATAGATAGATAGATAGATAGATAGATAGATAGATAGATAGATAGATAGATAGATAGATAGATAGATAGATAGATAGAGTGAGGGCGATTAGATAGATAGAGTGAGGGTGATAGATAGATAGATAGAGTTAGGGCGATAGATAGAGTGAGGGTGATAGATAGAGTGAAGGCGATAGATAGATAGATAGATAGATAGATAGATAGATAGATAGATAGATAGATAGATAGATAGATAGATAGATAGATAGATAGAGTGAGGGCGATTAGATGGATAGATAGAGTGAGGCTGATAGATAGATAGATAGAGTGAGGGCGATAGATAGACAGATAGAGTGAGGGCGATAGATAGATAGAGTGAGGCCAATAGGTAGACAGAGTGAGGGCGATAGATAGATAGCGTGAGGGCAATAGATAGATAGATAGAGTGAGGGAGATAGAGTGAGGGCGACAGACAGATAGATAGAGTGAGGGCGATAGAGAGAGTGAGGGCGATAGAGTGAGGGCGATAGATAGATAGATAGATAGATAGATAGAGTGAGGGTGATAGATAGATAGTGAGGGCAATAGATAGATAAATAGATAGATAGAGATAGAGTGAGGGTGATAGCAAGATAGAGTGAGGGCGATAGATAGATAAATAGATAGATAGATAGATAGATAGAGTGAGGGCGATTAGATAGATAGAGTGAGGGTGATAGATAGATAGATAGAGTTAGGGCAATAGATAGAGTGAGGGCGATAGATAGATAGATAGATAGATAGAGTGAGGGCGATTAGATAGATAGAGTGAGGGTGATAGATAGATAGATAGAGTTAGGGCGATAGATAGAGTGAGGGCGATAGATAGAGTGAAGGCGATAGATAGATAGATAGATAGATAGATAGATAGATAGATAGATAGATAGATAGATAGAGTGAGGGCGATTAGATGGATAGATAGAGTGAGGCCGATAGATAGATAGATAGAGTGAGGGCGATAGATAGACAGATAGAGTGAGGGCGATAGATAGATAGAGTGAGGCCAATAGGTAGATAGAGTGAGGGCGATAGATAGATAGCGTGAGGGCAATAGATAGATAGATAGAGTGAGGGAGATAGAGTGAGGGCGACAGACAGATAGATAGAGTGAGGGCGATAGAGAGAGTGAGGGCGATAGAGTGAGGGCGATAGATAGATATATAGATAGATAGATAGATAGAGTGAGGGTGATAGATAGATAGTGAGGGCAATAGATAGATAGATAGATAGATAGATAGATAGATAGAGTGAGGGCGATAGCAAGATAGAGTGAGGGCGACAGAAAGATAGATAGAGTGAGGGCGATAGATAGAGTGAGGGCAAAAGATAGATAGATTGATAGATAGAGTGCGGCCGATAGATAGATAGATAGATAGATAGATAGATAGTTAGATAGAGTGAGGGCGATAGATAGATAGATAGAGTGAGGGCGATAGATAGAGTGAGGGCGATAGATAGAGTGAAGGTGTTAGATCGATAGATAGATAGATAGATAGATAGATAGATAGATAGATAGATAGATAGATAGATAGATAGATAGATAGATAGAGTGAGGGCGATAGATAGATAGAGTGAGGGCGATAGATAGAGTGAGGCCGATAGATTGATAGATTGATTGCTAGATAGATAGATAGATAGATAGATAGATAGATAGATGGATAGATAGATAGATAGATAGATAGATAGATAGATAGATAGATAGATAGATAGATAGATAGATAGATAGATAGATAGATAGATAGATAGATAGATAGATAGATAGATAGATAGATAGATAGATAGATAGAGTGAGGGCGATTAGATAGATAGAGTGAGGGCGATAGATAGATAGATAGATAGAGTTAGGGCGATAGATAGAGTGAGGGCGATAGATAGAGTGAAGGCGATAGATAGATAGATAGATAGGTAGATAGATAGATAGATAGATAGATAGATAGATAGATAGATAGATAGATAGAGTGAGGGCGATTAGATAGATTGAGTGAGGCCGATAGATAGATAGAGTGAGGGCGATAGATAGACAGATAGAGTGAGGGCGATAGATAGATAGACAGATAGAGTGAGGGCGATAGATCGATAGACAGATAGAGTGAGGGTGATAGATCGATAGACAGATAGAGTGAGGGTGATAGATCGATAGACAGATAGAGTGAGGGAGATAGATAGATAGATAGATAGATAGATAGATAGATAGATAGATAGATAGATAGATAGATAGATAGATAGATAGATAGATAGATAGATAGAGTGAGGGCGATAGATAGATAGATAGATAGATAGATAGATAGATAGATAGATAGATAGATAGATAGATAGATAGATAGATAGATAGATAGATAGATAGATAGATGTGTGTGTGGTTGTGTGTGGTTGTGGGTGTGTGTGTGGTTGTGGTTGTGTGTGCGTGGTTGTGTGTGTGTGGTTGTGTGTGCTATGCTTTGTTTTGCTATGCTAAGTTTTGTTATGCTATGCTATGTTTTGTTGTGTTTGGTATGCTATGTTTTGCTAGGCTATGATATGTTTTGTTTTGTTATGCTATGTTTTGTTGTGTTTTGTTAAGCTATGCTATGTTTTGTTGTGTTTTGTTAAGCTATGCTATGTTTTGTTGTGTTTTGTTATGCTACGCTATGTTTTGTTATGTTATGCTATGTTTTGTTATGCTATTCAATGTTTTGTTTTGCTATTCTATGCTTTGTTTTGATATGCTATGCTATGTTTTTTGCTATCCTATGCTTTGTTTTGTTATGCTATTGTGAGACGGCGTCCCGAAGACCCCACATCGGGGGCCACCCTCCCCCGCACATACCTCGTCCATTACCTCCGGGACTGCAACTCTAGAGCCAAAACGCCATAGCCGAGACCGGACTCGGAACACCAGCCATGACCAACGAAACCCCGCCCTTCTCTCTCCCGCAGGGACCAACCAGAGCACCAGGTCCGGAGGAACCATATCGCGCTGACCCCGGAAGTCCCGCCCCAGAGGCAGCGCCAGCACAGGATAAAAACGAGGAGCGAGTAGAACCCGCCGTCGGAGTTTCGTGGCAGGACCCTCTGGCTGGAAACGGAGACGGAGAAGGAGAGCAGACGTGCGAAGAAGACGTGTGGACTGAGGAGTGGTGGAGTCCAACGGAGGTGGCTGGAGAGCGGCCGTAACTCACCGGAGAGTTACGGCGGACCGCGTGAGTGCCTTTTGACCTCCTTATTCCCTACTCATTAGGAGTCCCTGTATTGTCCCTGTAAATACCCCCTTTCTCCATAGTCTCACCTCCCCTGCACTGTATAAAATCTGTATAGCACCTCACAGCAGCCCCGACCGTCCCTTTCACGTCCCGCCTGGGCACCCTCTCTATTTTCCTACCCTGTATTCCCTTTCCCGGTACCCTCCTTCCCTCACAGCCTGTTTCCGCCCCCCCTCGCACTATCCGGGTGACGGTGAGCGGTATCCACTGCGTTGAGTTCTGGATAGGACTAACGGTCCCTTGTACTTTTGTTTCCTCTCTTACTGCCCTCCGTGGATCCTCCCCGTCATCGGAGCCATCCCTGGAGAGCCTAAAGACCTCGAGCTGAAGAGAAGAGCCGGACCAGAGTACATCGCCTGGAGCCTCCCTTCCTCTCGACTGTGACATTCCTTGTTGTTTCACGTTAATAAACTTCCAGTATTGCCCACTACCTACGGCCTCCTCGCCTGATTTTCCGGCCCGCTACGCCCACTCCCCCACATCTGGTGTCAGAAGTGGGATCCGCTGGAAGCATGGAGGCCGTAGTCAAGAAGATGGCAGAATCCCAGGAACAGTTTGGTAAACTGATGGAGCAGTTCCTAAAGACCGCAGAAGACGACAGAGGACAGCTTCACGACGTCCTGAAGGGCCAGGGGGTGGCCCACGAGCAAACCATGGGAAAGCTAACGGATGCCCTGGGGCAGCAACGGCCGGTGACCTCTCTCCCCTCTGTGGTCCTTCAAAAGTACGTCCCAGGGGAGGATCCGGACTACTTTTTCACCAATTTTGAGAGAATAGCCCAAGCCGCCAACTGGCCGGTGGACCGCTGGGGCCAATACCTGGGGCCGCTCCTCACAGGCGACCTACAAGCCGCCTACCAACAGGCCAACATACAGGGCAACACCCCATATACAGACATTAAGCGGTGTATATTAGAACGCCTTGGCATCGACGACGACACCTATAGGGTGAAACTACGCCAAGCCAGGGAGAAACCTCAAGAGAACCCAAGGGCCCTCTCATTCCGGATTCGGGACCTTGCGAACCGATGGCTTCGGCCTGAGACGTCCACCAAAGAGAACATCATGGAAAAAATATATCTGGAGCAATTCCTTACCTCCTTACACCCGGCCACACAACGCTGGGTGAGACTGCACTCCCGACTCACCCTGGAGACGGCCATAGAGATCGCTTCAGCCTATAGCCGTGCTCAGGAGCTCCAACGGGGGAAGGAGGAACACCCCCACAGGCCCTCGGCGGCTATGACCACTCGCCCTAACCGGCCACCACCTGCCCGACGACCTGAACCAACCCCCCTTTTTCCTCCCCCGGTTGTGTTTCGAACCCCTACTCCTGGACCCCAGTGTTATTCGTGTGGAGGGTTCGGACACATTGCCCGAATGTGCCCGCAGAAGGAGGAGCCGATGGAGGTCGGCTTTGTGAGGAACTATCTGTGCACCCCTCCTGGGTGTTCTCCCCCACCGTTCCACTGTCCTGTGTCAATTGACGGCCAAAACCTCATGGCCCTTGCCGACTCCGGTTGCCGTCAGAGTGTTGTCAGACCACAAGACCTTGCACACCCGGTCAGTAATCCTACTGGCCTCGTAGCCATTCAATGTGTCCATGGCGACACCAAACAGTACCCCACGACTCAGGTGCGAGTACAACATTCCAAAGACCCCGGTTCCTGTCTCACTGTTGGTCTCGTACCCGCCCTTCCAGAACAGGCCATTCTAGGGAGTGATTATCCGGGACTGCCTACGCTCCTGCAAGACACCTCCGATTCCCTGGCTCAGTGATGGAAAGACGCCCCGTATCCGGGACAACCCAATCCGGCGACGACATCCAAACCCCACAAACCCAAAAGCCAGAAAAGAAGAGAGAAGAAGGAGTACGTCGGCGCTTATCCCGCTATCGTGGAAGAACACCCTTGGCAGACCGACCGGGAGTTCAGGGCGGCCCAGCAGGAAGACCCCCTCCTACAGGAAGCCTGGGGAAGAGCCCTTGATCACGAGGACCCCTTGCAAGTAGGTCCTTACTTCTATAAGAAAAACGGCCTCCTGTACAGAAAAGGGGGTGTCCAACAAAACGCCCAGCTCCTTATCCCCGGTCCCTTTCAAGATAAAGTCCTCTTCCTGGCTCACAGTCATCTTCTAGGGGGACACTTCGGGGACGAGAAGACCAGCCAAGCAGTCTTGGAGAAATTCTATTGGCCAGGGGTGTATCAAAGAGTCAAAACCTACTGCCGTGAATGTGTAGTATGCCAAAAAAACAGCCGTCACAGACCTCCCCGTGTTCCCTTACAACCCCTCCCTCTCATAGACGTCCCCTTCAGCCGTATAGGGATGGACATTATCGGGCCCCTCTTGCCCTCCCGTAGCGGGTGTCGCTATGCGTTGGTCATAGTTGACTATGCCACCCGCTTTCCGGAGGCCATACCCCTACGCCAGCCCACTACCCAGACTATAGCAAAGGCCCTGATCTCCTTGTTTTCTCGGGTTGGGTTTCCCCGGGAAATCCTGACCGACCAGGGTACTCCTTTTATTTCGGCTCTCATGAAACGTGTCTGTTCGGAGCTTGGGATTAAACAGATCAGAACGTCTGCTTATCATCCGCAAACGGACGGGTTGGTAGAGCGTTATAACGCCACTTTGAAGCAGACGCTGAAGAAACTTTTGGGCCTAGAAGCAAAAAAATGGGAAGATATGCTTCCTTTGGCCTTATTCGCCATCCGCTGTAAAACGCAGAGTAGCACCGGATACTCCCCTTACGAATTGCTGTATGGGCGTCCCCCTCGTACCCTACTAGACATGGCACGGGAGGCCTGGGAAGACGAACCGGACCGCACTCGTCCGCTTCCCGAATATCTGGAGAATCTGAAAACTCACCTGTCCATGATCCGGGACATTGTCCGACAAAACCTAGGGACCGCCCAGGACAATCAAAAGAGGCAATACGACAAGGGCACCCGCAGCCGCGTCTTTGCTGTTCAAGACTTAGTCCTCCTCATGATGCCCTCATCCGACCAGAAACTTCTGGGACAGTGGCAAGGTCCCTACACCATCCTCCGACAAGTGACCCCAGTCACCTACGAGGTGGAATTAGACCCCACACAAGGCACTTCCCAGATTTTTCATGGTGCCCCAGCCACCTTTCAACGCGCCATGAACCAGGTCCTGCGACCTCATTCCCAGTACGCAGGCGCCTATTTAGACGACATCATTATCTTTAGTGACAGCTGGCCCCAGCACTTGAGGCATCTTTTCAGCGTCGTCTCCTCCTTGGGCTCTTTCGGATTTGCCATCAATCCAGCCAAAACCACCTTAGCGGCGAAAACAGTCAAATACCTGGGGTACCTTCTGGGGGATGGCCTGATAAGACCCCAAGAAAGCAAAACCGTGGCCATCCGGTCCCTTCCCTTTCCCCAAACAAAAAAAGACCTTCGAGCCTTTTTGGGGCTTCTCGGGTATTACCGGCGGTTTGTGCCCAATTTCTCCCAGAGAGCTGCAGCCCTTACGGACCTACTGAAGAAAACGAACCGCTCAGACGAGAAGCTACGAAACCCCTCTCCCGAAGCGTGGCATGCCTTCACGGACTTGAAAGACGCCTTGACTTCCAGTCCTGTCTTGGTACCCCCTGACTATTCCCTGCCTTTTATCCTGCAAACGGATGCTTCCGATCATGGGTTGGGGGCAGTGCTATCACAGAAAGACACCCTCGGCAACGAACGACCCATACTCTACGTGAGCCGCAAACTGTTTCCCAGAGAAAAACAATACGCTGTAGTTGAAAAGGAGGCCTTGGCCATTAAGTGGGCCGTGGACAATCTGAGGTACTACCTAGAGGGCAGAGACTTCGACCTCTACACAGACCACGCCCCCTTGGAGTGGATGGCCCTAAACAAAGGACAGAACGACAGGGTCCTACGCTGGTTTCTGTCCCTACAGCCCTTTCACTTTCAAACAAGACACCGGAAAGGCTCAGTCTTGGAGAAATTCTATTGGCCAGGGGTGTATCAAAGAGTCAAAACCTACTGCCGTGAATGTGTAGTATGCCAAAAAAACAGCCGTCACAGACCTCCCCGTGTTCCCTTACAACCCCTCCCTCTCATAGACGTCCCCTTCAGCCGTATAGGGATGGACATTATCGGGCCCCTCTTGCCCTCCCGTAGCGGGTGTCGCTATGCGTTGGTCATAGTTAACTATGCCACCCGCTTTCCGGAGGCCATACCCCTACGCCAGCCCACTACCCAGACTATAGCAAAGGCCCTGATCTCCTTGTTTTCTCGGGTTGGGTTTCCCCGGGAAATCCTGACCGACCAGGGTACTCCTTTTATTTCGGCTCTCATGAAACGTGTCTGTTCGGAGCTTGGGATTAAACAGATCAGAACGTCTGCTTATCATCCGCAAACGGACGGGTTGGTAGAGCGTTATAACGCCACTTTGAAGCAGACGCTGAAGAAACTTTTGGGCCTAGAAGCAAAAAAATGGGAAGATATGCTTCCTTTGGCCTTATTCGCCATCCGCTGTAAAACGCAGAGTAGCACCGGATACTCCCCTTACGAATTGCTGTATGGGCGTCCCCCTCGTACCCTACTAGACATGGCACGGGAGGCCTGGGAAGACGAACCGGACCGCACTCGTCCGCTTCCCGAATATCTGGAGAATCTGAAAACTCACCTGTCCATGATCCGGGACATTGTCCGACAAAACCTAGGGACCGCCCAGGACAATCAAAAGAGGCAATACGACAAGGGCACCCGCAGCCGCGTCTTTGCTGTTCAAGACTTAGTCCCCCTCATGATGCCCTCATCCGACCAGAAACTTCTGGGACAGTGGCAAGGTCCCTACACCATCCTCCGACAAGTGACCCCAGTCACCTACGAGGTGGAATTAGACCCCACACGAGGCACTTCCCAGATTTTCCACGTGAATTTATTGAAAAAATGGGAAGGTCCCCGTCCGGTGCTGTCCGGAACCAGTAAAAGGCCCCCCTTCTCTTTCGACCCCTGTCTTGACCCCGACCTGAACCCTGTGCAAATCCAAGAACTGCAACAAACCCTAGTGTCCCTGAAAGATGTCTTCTCCTCTTCCCCGGGTCGAACCAAGGTCACTGAGCATACGATAGAAACAGAACCAGGGAAAGTTGTCCGACTGAGACCCTACAGAGTACCAGAGGCCCGCCGGAAGGTTATCCGTCAGGAGATAGAAGCTATGCAAAAGATGGGGATCATAGAGCCCTCAGTTAGCGAATGGAACTCCCCTATCGTTCTGGTGCCAAAACCTGACGGGTCGGTCCGTTTTTGCATAGATTTCCGGGAGGTCAACAAGGTGTCCAGCTTCGACACCTATCCCTTGCCCCGGGTGGACGAAATGATTGAGAGGATAGGAAAGGCGAAGTATATTTCTACCCTTGACCTCTGCAAAGGGTACTGGCAGATACCCCTAAGGGAACAAGACAAAAAGAGGACTGCCTTTTCCACCCCTGAGGGGTTATACCAGTTCGTAGTCATGCCCTTTGGTCTTCATGGTGCCCCAGCCACCTTTCAACGCGCCATGAACCAGGTCCTGCGACCTCATTCCCAGTACGCAGGCGCCTATTTAGACGACATCATTATCTTTAGTGACAGCTGGCCCCAGCACTTGAGGCATCTTTTCAGCGTCGTCTCCTCCTTGGGCTCTTTCGGATTTGCCATCAATCCAGCCAAAACCACCTTAGCGGCGAAAACAGTCAAATACCTGGGGTACCTTCTGGGGGATGGCCTGATAAGACCCCAAGAAAGCAAAACCGTGGCCATCCGGTCCCTTCCCTTTCCCCAAACAAAAAAAGACCTTCGAGCCTTTTAGGGGCTTCTCGGGTATTACCGGCGGTTTGTGCCCAATTTCTCCCAGAGAGCTGCAGCCCTTACGGACCTACTGAAGAAAACGAACCGCTCAGACGAGAAGCTACGAAACCCCTCTCCCGAAGCGTGGCATGCCTTCACGGACTTGAAAGACGCCTTGACTTCCAGTCCTGTCTTGGTACCCCCTGACTATTCCCTGCCTTTTATCCTGCAAACGGATGCTTCCGATCATGGGTTGGGGGCAGTGCTATCACAGAAAGACACCCTCGGCAACGAACGACCCATACTCTACGTGAGCCGCAAACTGTTTCCCAGAGAAAAACAATACGCTGTAGTTGAAAAGGAGGCCTTGGCCATTAAGTGGGCCGTGGACAATCTGAGGTACTACCTAGAGGGCAGAGACTTCGTCCTCTACACAGACCACGCCCCCTTGGAGTGGATGGCCCGAAACAAAGGACAGAACGACAGGGTCCTACGCTGGTTTCTGTCCCTACAGCCCTTTCACTTTCAAACAAGACACCGGAAAGGCTCAGATCAGGGTAATGCAGATTTCCTTTCACGGTACCCCCAGTCTCCACTCAGTACAGGAAGGACAGCTAGGGGAAGGGGATGTGAGACTGCGTCCCGAAGACCCCACATCGGGGGCCACCCTCCCCCGCACATACCTCGTCCATTACCTCCGGGACTGCAACTCCAGAGCCAAAACGCCATAGCCGAGACGGACTCGGAACACCAGCCATGACCAACGGAACCCCGTCCTTCTCTCTCCCGCAGGGACCAACCAGAGCACCAGGTCCGGAGGAACCATATCGCGCTGACCCCGGAAGTCCCGCCCCAGAGGCAGCGCCAGCACAGGATAAAAACGAGGAGCGAGGAGAACCCGCCGTCGGAGTTTCGTGGCAGGACCCTCTGGCTGGAGACGGAGACGGAGAAGGAGAGCAGACGTGCGAAGAAGACGTGTGGACTGAGGAGTGGTGGAGTCCAACGGAGGTGGCTGGAGAGCGGCCGTAACTCACCGGAGAGTTACGGCGGACCGCGTGAGTGCCTTTTGACCTCCTTATTCCCTACTCATTAGGAGTCCCTGAAAATACCCCCTTTCTCCATAGTCTCACCTCCCCTGCACTGTATAAAATCTGTATAGCACCTCACAGCAGCCCCGACCGTCCCTTTCACGTCCCGCCTGGGCACCCTCTCTATTTTCCTACCCTGTATTCCCTTTCCCGGTATCCTCCTTTCCTCACAGCCTGTTTCCGCCCCCCCCCTCGCACTATCCGGGTGACGGTGAGCGGTATCCACTGCGTTGAGTTCTGGATAGGACTAACGGTCCCTTGTACTTTTGTTTCCTCTCTTACTGCCCTCCGTGGATCCTCCCCGTCATCGGAGCCATCCCTGGAGAGCCTAAAGACCTAGAGCTGAAGAGAAGAGCCGGACCAGAGTACATCGCCTGGAGCCTCCCTTCCTCTCGACTGTGACATTCCTTGTTGTTTCACGTTAATAAACTTCCAGTATTGCCCACTACCTACGGCCTCCTCGCCTGATTTTCCGGCCCGCTACGCCCACTCCCCCACAGCTATGCAATGCTTTGTTGTGTTTTGTTAAGCTATGCTATGTTTTGTTGTGTTTTGCTATGTTTTGTTATGCTATGTGTTGTTGTGTTTTGTTTTGCTATGCTATGTTTTGTTATGTTATGCAATGTTTTGTTATACAATAATCCGCAAGGACATTTGATGGAATAGACTACGTATTCTGAATTGCAGTTTGTGGTGTGTTTCAAGCGAATTTTTTCTCCAGTACGTGGGTGTAGTAAAGTATCGCCAGGTATAACATTGTTGCAATTCTTGCAACTGTGGCGCCTCGTAGTTCCTTTGTAGGTTTCATTTCGTTCAAGGTGTTGCTCCTGTTGTACTGGTTTACTCAGCAGCTCTTTCAAGTTTTGTGCTCTTTTATATGCGAACAATGGTCTGTCAGAAAATAATGTTCCGAAATCATTTTCAATCTGTAATAATTCCCATCTTCTTTGGATTATTCTTTTAATATCCCTCGAAGCAGTTGAATATTTAGATACGAATACCAGTCTTTTACTGTTTCTTTGAGTTTCTTTTTCAACAAATCCATTCTTGGAATAGTTTTGATCTTTTCTATATGGGCTTCTAATAATTTCTTGGGATACCCTCTCTCTAGATATCTTTGCTTTTGTTCTTCCAAATTTTTGTCACAGATTAAACTGTCCGAGGATATTCTTTTGATCCTCATAAATTGGGACACAGGTAAGTTATTATCAGACTCGCAGGGTGAAAACTTCCATAGAGCAAAGCTGTATTCTTGTCCGTTGCTTTCTTGTACAAACTTGTGCAAATGTTGTCTCCCTTTATTTCTACCATAACATCCAAAAATGGCAATGTTGTTTCACTGATGTGATGCGTGAATTTGATTCTTGAATGGGCTAAGTTTAGACTGTTGATGTTTCCAATCAATTCCGGTATAGGTCGCTTCCAAAGTATGAAGATATCATCTATATACCTTTTATAGTATGCTATTCCTTCCTGCCAGGTGACATCCTCCAATATATAGTCTAGCTCGAATTTAGCCATGAAAATATTCGCATAAACGCAAGCTCCAGGAAATCCCATCGCTGTTCCAGTCAGTTGGATATAGTATTCATTTTGCCACAAAAAATAGCTGTTCTGTAAACAAAATTCCAATAGTTGCAGGATCATGAACTTGGTGCCCTCTGGTTTATCATGCCTGAGTAATGCCCACTCCATGGCTTCCAATCCTTGTTTGTGCGGAATCGATGTATATAGAGACGTGACGTCAAGTGTGCATAGGGTCCAGTCTTTACATCCTGTAGTTTCAATTGTTGAGAGGCTCCTCAAGAAATCTGACGTGTCTTCGAGATACGTTGGCCACTGTTGTATGAATGACTGCATATGTGCGTCGATGAAAATCCCTAGATTGACACAATTTTTGCAGCTTTAACAAGGGTCTCAAAAGTATCCAGGCTCTTGTGGGAGACCGGAGCTAGAAAGGTGCTTTTTGGTTTAAACCTCATGGTTGAATTATCTTCAGTTTCAATAGGATTGACTATTGTGAAGAAATATTTGAGTCGCAGGAGCCTCATAAATTTGAAAAAAGCTACTTCTGTTTCTAATTGATTTGTGCGATATGTGCTCACAAAAGTTGTACCTTTGTTTAAGAGGTTTTCTTCAAATTTTGACAAAGGATATTGGGAAATATTGATCACGAGGTTTTGGTCTGACTCCGTAGACCAGTTTTTCTCTCTCGTTCCTTTTCCTTTTCCTTTTCCTCGTCTCGTTTTTTGTCGCTCTGTTGAGTGGTAGACTGATCCGGTGGTTTGCTTTGTTAAAGCAGACATGAGCAAAATTCAATATACGAGTCAACTCAACAATTTAACTAGAGCTGAACGTAGTGCTTTAAGAACTCTGGCAAAAAATACATCAATAGTAATCCAAAAAGCGGACAAGGGAGGCGGACTAGTCCTCATGGACACTGATTTTTACATACAAAAAGGCAACGAACATGTTTGGGATGACATTACATATGCTAAATTAGATCAAGATCCCACTGCAAAAATTGTGTCACTATTGGATAAGATTCTGGATAAAGCTGAAGAACTAAGTTGGATAGACAGCACGACCAAACGTTTCCTAAAACAAGCCTTTCCTAGAAGACCTAAAATATACTTTTTGCCTAAAATTCATAAGGATTTGCATAACCCTCCATTCAGACCTATCGTGTCTGGATGTTCATCCAGTTTTGAAAATCTAGGGATTTTCATTGACGCACATATGCAGTCATTCATACAACAGTGGCCAACATATCTCGAAGACACGTCAGATTTCTTGAGGAGCCTCTCAACAATTGAAACTACAGGATGTAAAGACTGGACCCTATGCACACTTGATGTCACGTCTCTATATACATCTATTCCGCACAAACAAGGATTGGAAGCCATGGAGTGGGCATTACTCAGGCATGATAAACCGGAGGGCACCAAGTTCATGATCCTGCAACTATTGGAATTTTGTTTACAGAACAGCTATTTTTTGTGGCAAAATGAATACTATACCCAACTGACTGGAACAGCGATGGGATTTCCTGGAGCTTGCGTTTATGCGAATATTTTCATGGCTAAATTCGAGCTAGACTATATATTGGAGGATGTCACCTGGCAGGAAGGAATAGCATACTATAAAAGGTATATAGATGATATCTTCATACTTTGGAAGCGACCTATACCGGAATTGATTGGAAACATCAACAGTCTAAACTTAGCCCATTCAAGAATCAAATTCACGCATCACATCAGTGAACCAACATTGCCATTTTTGGATGTTATGGTAGAAATAAAGGGAGACAACATTTGCACAAGTTTGTACAAGAAAGCAACGGACAAGAATACAGCTTTGCTCTATGGAAGTTTTCACCCTGCGAGTCTGATCAATAACTTACCTGTGTCCCAATTTATGAGGATCAAAAGAATATCCTCGGACAGTTTAATCTGTGACAAAAATTTGGAAGAACAAAAGCAAAGATATCTAGAGAGAGGGTATCCCAAGAAATTATTAGAAGCCCATATAGAAAAGATAAAAACTATTCCAAGAATGGATTTGTTGAAAAAGAAACTCAAAGAAACAAGTAAAAGACTGGTATTCGTATCTAAATATTCAACTGCTTCGAGGGATATTAAAAGAATAATCCAAAGAAGATGGGAATTATTACAGATTGAAAATTATTTCGGAACATTATTTTCTGACAGACCATTGTTCGCATATAAAAGAGCACAAAACTTGAAAGAGCTGCTGAGTAAACCAGTACAACAGGAGCAACACCTTGAACGAAATGAAACCTACAAAGGAACTACGAGGTGCCACAATTGCAAGAATTGCAACAATGTTATACCTGGCGATACCTTACTACACCCACGTACTGGAGAAAAAATTCGCTTGAAACACACCACAAACTGCAATTCAGAACACGTAGTCTATTCCATCAAATGTCCTTGCGGATTATTGTACATAGGCAAGACAGACAGAAAATTGAAAATACGACTCTCGGAGCACAAGAGCCGCATTCGCAATAAGAATTCAACTTCCCCAATAGCTAAACACTGGATAGAAACTGGGCACACCATTGCGCAGCTGAGATTTCAGATAATAGAACAAATTCCACAACGACTTGGAATAGACAATGCTAAAGTACTTCTGCAGAAAGAGACCTTCTGGATACGTAAACTCCAAACACTGACCCCAAGTGGACTGAATGACAAACTCGAGATGAGTTGTTTTCTCTAGAATGCTGAAATTGTATAATCTAGTGAAGTAATTCCAACTCATGAATTTGAACCCGGAGTTTCTCGGGCATACAAATAGTGTGCACAAGGGACAAATGTTTAACACTTAGGTTTAGGCAGATTAAAATTATGCCTATATGTCACCGAAATAATCAACACACTGTATTTCAAATGCTTCACATATACTACATACGCCTTGCAAGAGAAATTTATTTCTGTACTTTATTGTATGACTGTTTACGCTTTCCAAGATTGCATATGATTTCTTTTAAACAATGGAAGCAACAACTGTTTGGAAGCTGAAGTGGTTACACGTTTGTATTCTTACACTGAACACCAATGCGATATGGCTCTCACAGACTGAAATTGAACTATAGTGGTCACCTTGGTTTAATACAATGTGACAGTCTGTCTTTTCTTCTTTTTGTTAATTCTTTTTGAAAACAATGTGACAGTTCGCTATATATATTTTTTCGCTAATTGTTCACAATTATGGATCCATTCTATAATACGTATGATTTGTGCACTGTTTCTTCTTTTCTCTCGCTCTTTTTCTTTCACCCGTTTACCCTTCTTCATGAATACTTCGCATCTAAATCAACAGTATAAGCCTTGTGGATTGGCACTTAAAAATGGCCACCGTTTAGACGGATTCAAACGTGAAAGTCCTCTCTTTACTATTGTGAAACTGCAGTCAACATCAAAAAAGGACTACAAACACAAAAACACGAGCCGAACTCCGTTCGTGACTCGAGATACCGTGACAAGAGATTCCGTGTTTGTTTAACGGTAAGCCTTGATTTCTCGTTAATATATTTAAAGTTTCACACCACGAATGTGGATGATAGAGCTTAACAAAGAAAAACGCCAAACAAACGCCTTTTTCTGTTTCAACAGCAATCTTTAATCAGCAAGTTCGATGACCGCTAAAGACTCGCAGGTAAATTTCTCCTCCATCCCCCTTTTGTGTTAAAGATCCCTTTTGCTAATGTTAAACAGTAAGCCTTAACTTCTCGCTGATATTTTCAAAGTTTCACACATTTATGTGGGTGATTGAGCTTCACAAACAAACGCGCCCCTCCCTACTTATGTTTTTACAGCAACCCATGAATCGATTTAAACAGCGAGTTTGACGATCGATAAAGGCTCGCAGGTAAACCTCGTTTCAATGTTTTTTAGCTATATGAATCGTAAAGCTCGAGCTCTCGAATTAAATATAGATTTATATACGCTTAATTTCCTTTAGGGTAACACATCAAAACCGTAAATACAAGATAAACAGACGAGTCAATAAGAATACAGATCCAGGTACGGTTTATTAAAAACTCCATAGTACCAGTAGTCACCCCTGTTCCGTTATTGAACTTCACTAAATTAGATTTCATCTCTTTAGATTTTCTACAAAATACACATTTTTGCCTTGTTCATTGGATTGATTGAGACACCTCATAACTTGAGGTAAGATAGACATATCATTTATTCATCTAAAATATAGAATTTTCCACGAAACAACAAAAGTAACTGAAGCCTCCTTTTTCTCTTTTTTCTCTTTTCTTCTTTCTCCCTCTTTCTTTATTGTCTTCGTTCACAGACCCCTGACGAAGGGGCTAAAGCCCCGAAATGCATTGGGTTTTTAACAAAAATTCATGTGATGAAATGACTTGTCTTTGTTTACTTTCATCTATGATTTGAGACCATGAGAACACAATAATTTGTTTTGCAATTACTGATTGATGTACACAAAGAAGAGTATAAAATGAAGTTGTTTTGAAACTAATTAAATTTATCGATGAGACAATATTAAGTTGTTTGAATGTATTAACATTGTTAATTCAAGTAGTGCATGTTGGAGTCCTGGTCGCTTTCAAGGGCCAGGCCATATTATTTCGCTCAGAGACATAGGCCACATTTCCCTGGCGGCGGGGGCTCACGTAGAGAGTCACCTTGCAGGAGGATGCCAGGGCCGATCAGGCAGAGACCATTCCCTGCATTTACTGCTGGCTCTTGGCGACGTCAATTTTCCTGGAGTGCAAAGTCTCTTAAATGTTGCACGCAGTAGATTAATTCTCTCGTGTGTTTTTTTGTGGTGCTGTTACAATGATGGTCAGAAAACACCATGCATAATTTTAGTTTTTTAAATAAATATGGAAAAATCTAAACCAGGCCATATTTTCTTTGTTAGGAGGGGCTTCTATGCAGTTGTATTAGTTTGTTGAGGTTTCCCAATGCAAGATGGTGGGTTATTAGTTACTATTTCTTGTAGCAAACACATAGAGGTTATTCCTTTTCAAAGAGTCTTGAACAGGTTCAACTTGCATCACAATTGCTTCCATGCCTGTTGCTCTCTTGCTCATTGGTTTCTTCATGCTCTGCTCTTCCTTATTCAGCCTTGAACTTCAGCTTGGAGACTTATGCTTATTTTCTGTTGTCTGGCCTGTTTAGTTCGAAGCTTTTTGAGCTTTAGATTTTTTTCCTTCCCCCACAATTTTCCTTTAGCTACACCTCTTAGCTTTGCTACATCTTGGAGCCTGAGGTTGCAGCTGAAGGCAGCAGGCCCTACCTTCACATCAAAATGCACCAGAAGTTGCTACTCTGAAGACAGTCGTTGACACTCATTCGTGATATCAAGTGTTTTGTGAATCCAAAATCAGTGCCTCCACTCCCCTGGCTAAGGAGTAGACTAATACGCACAATACATTCCTGATACCACCTTCAATAGAAGTGCAGTCACTCCAATGAAAATAAAAGTCATACGCCAGACCTTTTGGGACAATAAGGATATATGTTAGAACCCCTGTGAGTCAGGATCAGTATTCTATGCAACGTGTTCGCTTGAGAAACATTTAAGTTACAACTTGGAAGGGAAATTCATTTCCATTGATACGATATAGATTATTATGCTATGCTTTGTTTTGCTATGCTATGTTTTGTTATGCTATGCTATGTTTTGTTGTGTTTGATATGCTATGTTTTGCTATGCTATTATATGTTTTGTTTTGCTGTGCTATATTTTGTTGTTTTTTGTTAAGCTATGCTATGTTTTGTTGTGTTTTGCTATGTTTTGTAATGCTATGTGTTGTTGTGTTTTGTTATGCTATGTTTTGTCATGTTATGCAATGTTTTGTTATGCTATGCTATGTTTTGTTTTGCTATCCTATGCTTTGTTTTGTTATGCTATGCTCTGTTTAGTTTTGCTATCCTATGCTTTGTTTTGTTATGCTATGCTATGTTTTGTTGTGTTTTGTTATGCTATGTTTTGTTGTGTTTTGATATGCTATGCTTTGTTATGCTATTTTTTGTTATGCTATGCTATGTTTTGTTGTGTTTTATTATGCTATGCTTTGTTTTGCTATGCCATGCTTTGTTATGCTATGCTTTGTTATGCTATGCTTTGTTATGCTATGCTATGTTATGCTATGTTTTGTTATGCTATGCCAAGCGTGTTTTGTTAGGCTATGCTATGTTGTGTTTTGTTATGCCTATGCTATGTTGTATTTTGTTATGCTATGCTATGTTTTGTTGTGTTTTGTTATGCTATGCTAGGTTTTGCTATGCTTTGCAATGCGATGTTTTGTTATGTATGCTATGTTTTGTTGTGTGTTGTTATGCTATGCTATGCTATGTTTCGTTGTGTTTTGCTGTTTTGTTATGCTATGCTTTGTTTTAAGTTATGTTATGCTATGTTTTGTTCTGCTATGTGTTGTTGTGTTTCTTTATGCTATGTTTTGTTATGTTATGCTATGTTTTGTTATGCTATGCTATGTTTTGTTTTGCTATCCTATGCTTTGATTTGTTTTGTTATGCTATGATATGTTTAGTTTTGCTATCCTATGCTTTGTTTTGTTATGCTATGCTTTGTTGTGTTTTGCTATGATTTGTTATGCTATGCTATGTTTTGTTGTATTTTATTATGCTATGCTTTGTTTGGCTATGCTATGTTTTGTTATGCTATGCTATGCTTTGTTATACTATGTTTTGTTATGCTAAGCTTTGTTTTGTTATGCTATGCTATGTTGTGTTTTGTTATGCTATGCTATGTTTTGTTGTGTTTTCTTATGCTATGCTATGCTATGTTTTGCTATGCTTTGCAATGCTGTGTTTTGTTATGTATGCTATGTTTTGTTGTGTATAGTTATGCTATGCTATATTTTGTTGTGTTTTGCTATGTTTTGTTATGCTATGTTTTGTTATGCTGTGCTTTGTTTTATGTTATGTTATGCTGTTTTGTTGTGTTATGTTATGCTATGCTATGTTTTGTTTTACTATGCTATGTTTTGTTTTGCTATTCTTTGTTATGTTATGCTATGGTTTCTTTTGTTATGGTATGGTTTGTTTTGTTATGCTATTCTATGTTTTGCTGTGTTTTGCTATGTTTTGTTATGCTATGTTTTGTTATGCTATGCTTTGTTTTATGTTATGTTATGCTATGTTTTGTTCTGCTATGTTTTGTTGTGTTATGTTATGCTATGCTATGTTTTGTTGTTTTACTATGATATGTTTTGTTTTGCTATGCTTTGTTATGTTATGCTTTGTTTTGTTATGCTATGCTATGTTTTGTTATGCTATGCTGGTGAGGGTATGTGAGGGTGTGTGTGTGAGTGTGTGTGAGGGTGAGTGAGGGTGAGGGGGGTGAGGGTTTTTGAGGGTGAGGGTTTTTGAGGGTGATGGTGTGTGAGGGTGAGAGGGTGAGGGGGTGTGAGGGTGAGGGGGTGTGAGGGTGAGGGTGTGAGAGTGAGTGAGGGTGTGTGAGGGTGATAGAGGGTGAGGGGGTGTGAGGGTGGGGGTGAGGGTGTGTGAGGGTGAGGGGGTGTGAGTGAGGGTGAGAGGGTGAGGGGGTGTGAGGGTGAGTGAGGGGGTGTGAGGGTGAGTGAGGGTGTGTGAGGGTATGTGAGGGGTGTGAGGGTGAGAGTGTGTGAGGGTGAGGGGGTGTGAGGGTGAGGAGGTGTGAGGGTGAGGGTGAGGGTGAGGGGGTGTGAGGGTGAGGGTGAGGGGTGTGAGGGTGGTTGAGGGGTAGTGAGGGTGACGGGTGTGAGGGTGAGGGGTGTGAGGGTGAGGGGTGTGAGGGTGAGGGGGTGAGGGGGTGTGAGGGTGAGGCGGTGTGAGGGTGACGGGGTGTGAGGGTGAGAGGGTGAGTGATGGTGAGGGTGTGTGAAGGTGAGGGGGTGTGAGGGTGAGAGGGTGTGTGAGGGTGAGAGGGTGAGTGAGGGTGAGGGTGAGTGAGGGTGAGAGGGTGAGGGGGTGTGAGGGTGAGTGAGGGGGTGTGAGGGAGTGTGAGGGTGAGGAGGTGTGTGAGGGGTCGGGGGTGTGAGGGGGGTGAGGGAGTGAGGGTGAGTGAGGGTGAGTGTCT
Source organism: Lissotriton helveticus (assembly GCF_964261635.1). NCBI lineage: Eukaryota > Metazoa > Chordata > Amphibia > Caudata > Salamandridae > Lissotriton > Lissotriton helveticus. The sequence continues at coordinate 1,245,616,395 of NC_136069.1, read as the reverse complement.
CCAATGAATGTCGCAGCTTCGCCTTCTTTGAAAATGTTCAGTGCTGCAAATAGAGCATGTCGCCCTAATTATCACAGCATGAGGCCCCAAAGTGATAATTATCACAGCATGCAGAGAGGCGCCCTAAGCTGCTGGAGCACTCAACTGCACATTAATTATAGTTGAGTGCTCCAGCAGCCTGGGGCGCCTGTTGACATGCTGTGATAAGTGGGGTCTCATGCTGTGATAATTGTTACTTGCAGCGCACAAGCTGTTCCACTGTGAAGCGCGTTCACAGACCTGAATCGGCTCGTGCCCATACTACAATCGGCTCGTGCACAGGTCTGTCTCCAGGTCTGTCTCCCTTGGAGGCTAACACGGTGACTATAAGTCTCGTTGGCGGCAGCGCTTCGCGCTGCAACGCCAGCGAGACCTAAAAAGTGACAAGTGTGCAAGTTACAAAGGCGTACAAAGTATATGTAGAGGTATAGTACTGCAATAAATAGCAGACACTCAAGCACAAGAACAAACATTACGTAGGCAATGGTGGCACTTGTGCAAGTATCTAAAGCAAACAAAATGAAGGAGATAGCAAACAGTGTGTTGCAAGAGAAAAGTGACGTGCGCATGTTACAAAAGAGTACCAGACACAAGATAATACTTCCCAAAAAAATGGCAGACCACTCAACACCACTCAAACCACAAGAACACACTGGGAAGGCACTTCCATAGTCATGGAGAATAGAATTTCCTATAATGGAAGGTCCTACTTCAGAAAATAGAGAGGGCGAGCATTATATTTGGAAGTGTCTTTGAAGGAGGAGAACTTTGAGGTCAGTTTTGAAGGCCTAGGAGGAGGTGGTGGTCCGGAGCTGAGGCGGAAGTGAGTTCCGGATTCTCACCGCGTTGCCTGAAAAGGATTGGGCCATCGATCTTTCCTTCTCGAAAGTGGGAGGTTCAAGCAGTAGATTTTCCGCTTTACGTGATGGTCTTGAGCCTCCAGAGAGTTTCAATGTATTCGCCAGGTAGCTAGGAGAGGAGGAGTGCAAGGCTTTGGGGGTGATACAGGCAGTCTTGTAGATAGATCTTGCCTCGATGGGAAGCCAGCGGAGGGTGGATAACAAGGGTGTGATGTGGTCACTTCTTTTAGCCCCATAAATGAAACGAGCTGCTGAATGGAGAACAGATTTGAGGGGGGACAGGTGGGATTTGGGGAGGCCAGTAATAAGAGAATTACAGTAGTCCAGTCTGGAGAGGAGCAGCGATTGGACTAGGGTTTTAAGGTCTTGCTCCGAGAAATAGCGACAAATTCCCCAAAGAAGGCGCAGTTGGTATCGAGCAGACTTTGCAACAGAATTGATGTGGGAGATTAGATTGATTTTTTTGTCGAGTATGACACCAAGGGATTTTGCGCTGTCGACAATGATGGGTTTATTGTTAAGTAGATTCATCGGATCCATCCATGATTGAACCGGGGGAGGAGAAAGTGAGGAGGAGAGGAGGAGGAATTCAGTTTTGGCGGGATTCAGAATCAGTTGATGAGTTGACATCCAGTTTTAAATGGAGTCGAGAGTAGAGCTTAGGATAGAGAGCTCGTGAGTGGAGGCATCCTTGAGGTAGATTTGAGTGTAGTCTGCATAGAGATGATAGTGGATCCCGGATTTACTTAGGAGATTTCCCAGTGGTTCTAAGTAGAGGTTGAACAATGTGGGTGCAAGTATGGAGCCTTGAGGAACACCTTGACCTACCGCCAAAGGAGATGAAAGACTGTTCGCTATTTTGATCATTTGGGATCTATCAGAGAGGAAGGAAGCAAACCATTTAAGCACAGTGCCCTCCATGCCCATTCTCTATTGAAGAGTGTTGAGGAGAGTGTTGTGATTGACAGTGTCAAAGGCAGCAGAAAGGTCAAGGAGGATTAGAAGACAAGACCCCCCTGAGTCGAGTATCCGCAGCGCGTCATCAATCACTTGCAGCATGGCTGTTTCAGTGCTGCAGTTTTGGATGAAGCCGGACTGAACATTGTCAAGAAGATTATTGTCCTTGATATGACGAGAGAGTTGTTTCGATACATATCTTTCTGTGCTCTTCGCAAGAAAGGGTAGATTAGTGATGGGGAGGAAATTGTTGAGGTCATTCGCATCAGCAGTGGGTTTTTTAAGCAGAGGGGTGACCTGCCCAGTTTTGAAGGAGACAGGAAGGGAGCCTTGACAGAGGGAGAGGTTGACCAGAGTGGTCCAATAGGAAAGGGAATGGGTATAGAAGTCAATGGCAATGGCACTAGGGATGGGGTTGTTTTGAGAGATGAAACATAACAGAGTAGCATCATTTGTTTTACCTCTGTCCACTTTTATAATCATTAGAAGTAATTTTGATAGCAATAAAGTGCTTTTCTACCAAGTGGTTTGTTTCTGTATTTTTTTCCTTTTTAAAGGGGGAAATGCATGCTTTGCTTGATTTCTCAATCTGTTTATTGGTACTTGCTACAATAATTCTTGCCCTGCTCGTTAAAATATTGGCTTGGTGATAACCCTAAAACTATTAAAAAAATTACCATGGAAACCACATGACTTTGAGGGACGTAAAAATGTGAGGAATTATTTTTAAATTTCAGAACCTTTACATTTTGAAAATTCGTAGGAGTACCGCGAACTGATCAGCATATTTTTTTTTTTTTTTTTTTTTTTTAAAACCTTTATTTGTACAAAGAAGCTCACAAATACGGGCCTACAACCCACCAGGGCTGGCCACCACATGGTAGAAAACATAATAACCGAAAATAAGTTCTGTACAGGATACGATATCAGGAGCATAGGAGAGACAATAAAAGACATCGAGCAATCAGAAAGAACAGGATAATAAAAGGTTAATTTTCTAATACGGGGCGGGGAACAGAACAACAACGGGCCGTGTAGGAAACAACCAGGGAGGAGGGGCCGCGGCAAGCCGCCATCTTAGGAACACAGAATGAAAAAGAAGCCATACAAACATCGCTATCAAAAATATAAACAAAATCGGAATATAAGGAAACGAGAATGGCAACAATCAAACCGCGCCCATCCATCACCGCCCCCACCCAAAGTGAGGAGGCATGATCAAAGGGCCCCCATTGTAAAAACAATACGATACGCACCCCGACAGAAATAAAAGGACCCTCATAAAGGAGGAAAAAGGGGAGAGAGAAAAAGGGGATAAAAGAAGGGACTCCCACCAAACCACGCACCCCCAGGAGATAAAGCAGGATAATAGAATCCGGCCAGCAACGTATCAAAAAGTCGATACCAAAGTACCCAGCGAGCCACAGTCAGACACCCACCGGATTACAAAAGTCACAGAAACTCCCCAGGGGGACACAGGAGGAAACGGAGTCCCGAAAAAGTGAACACACAAGAGCCATAGAACAGAAAAAGAGAAAATAAGGGAGGAAAAAGACCCCCCAATGCAGACAGACCCCCCCAACCCACCCCTAAAGCCCACCCTGCACCCCTGCAGAAGGCTACGGCCTACCCCCCCGCAGCGTGCCTGTCGCCCTAATTAGAACCCGAAATATAGCGGAGCAAAGTTAAGTCGGAATCAAAGACAAAAATGGGAAGGGAAGGGAAGGGAACAAGGGATGGGAGACACACACACACACATATACGGGGGAGGGCCGGGAGACAGGAGTAAACGTACCTCACCACCCGCCTGAATGAAGAACCAAGTACCCGGGAAGCCAAAGATCATCGGGTAAAGTCCAGGAGCACCAGCCAGTCATACATAACCATACCGGGACATGTTGACCCTCCAAATCAGTGCAAGACTACCGCACACAAACGCCAGGATACATCAGCCCTGTCCTTGTTTGTCCAAAGTGGAAACGTCCCGATCCACCGAGGACCAGGCCACGAAGAACAGGAGACAGACAGCAGGAAGATCCGACGGCAGTCCAGAAAAGACACGTGAAAAGAAACATGGAAGATCCAGGAAAGTCACTAAGTGGAGCAAACGATGCAGGCACAAGTCCAAGGATATGTCCAGAGAGACCGACCCATCTGGGCCAGCGCAGGAGACATCGCCGGGCAGCGGCGGCCGAAAGGAAGCGGGAGAGTCATGAAGGTCCGGCCAAATAAAATCCAGCTCCCGGGCCCGAGAAAAAGGAGAGAGCGCAGGAGGAGGAGGCGCCATCAAGTCCCACACATCCGCAGACGCGGTCGTGACCGGGGCCAATTCCGCCAGGATAATTCCAGCCGCACCCCGCGGCGGCGAAGCCACATGCAGCCGTGGGGACCCCGGAGGCCCGTCGCAAGGAATCACCTCCGAAGCCATAACAGGCGCGGTTATACAGAGTCGCCAGGAGAGCAGGGCGTCCAGGACCTCCTTAAGTGTAGGAAAACCTTTACAGTATCCGGCACCCGGGCCATGCGGCGGGCCTCCAGCGCTCGCCCAGGCCCGGCCAGGACACCCGGGGTCGGTCGCCATTTTGAGAGTCCAACAAGGCCGCTCGGTTGATAAACTCCGCCGGGGCGGCAGCAAGGCAAATGAAGTCCCGCCGACCGGCAACAAAGCACCCCGGGCAGGAAGGAGGGCCACCAGAAGAAAGGGGTGCGCCGGCCACCCAACGCCGCCGGTCCCGTTCTCCGAGTCCGGGCGGTAAAATCAAAATGGCCGGACCGGAGAACAAAGGGAGAGCAAGCCGGACACACGAGGAGCTCCGACAACGGAAGGCAGCGCCTCCAACATAGGCCTCCTTCCAACGGGATGCGGCCAGGAAGGACCTCCGGCCCACACGAACAACGGCCTTCCGACCACCTCCACAGCGCCCCGAAGGGAAGATCCGCAGGCTCCGTCCGGCCCGGGAGCCGGGAAGAAGATCCAGGCCAGTCCGCCCTCCACTCCCCAAAACAATCGGGGAGGCACTGCACCGGAACCACAGCAGCCAAGACAACCGGAGCAAGAGGTAAGTGCCTGCAGAGCGTTGTAGCACTAGCACACAGCAAAAGGGGCTTCCCGGGGCAGGATAACAGCAGGATAAATGTGAAAACACAGGCGGGCGAACGGAGCCGAGCTAAAGCGCGGCCATCTCGGTCGCGAGCTAGGCTCCTCCCCCCTGATCAGCATATTTGATGGCATCACAGGAAGTGGTCACAAAAACTTTGACATCAATGATAGCATGAGAAATGCTCATAGAAATAATAACTATCACATTAAATGTAAAATTAGCGAACACGATAAAAAAAACAGTGCCAAAGTAGCCTCATGCCTTCCAAAAATAGTTAATACTTTGATAGCTCCAACATAGTTCCTACCATGTACCAAAGGGAGCAGAAGGCACGTTTTCAGCTTGCTTATGTTTGACATTTCAATGCTTTATGTATGCCACTTTGAGGGACACCTTATCGCTGTGCAAAAAAAGCAGTTTCTTTTAGCATGATTGTTCTGGAACTTGTTGTGTCAGTAGAATAAACAATGTACAAGTCACCTAAATGAAATACTTGAGGTTTGGAAGTAAATTGTCATTGAGAATATATTTATATTTAACTTGTACCCAACTTAAGTTTGGTCTTTAAAAGTTGACAGCCACGCAGATGTCTGACATTCAGGCAAATAGTTGACATGTTCGTAGGAACTAATGGGGAGAACAATTGGATTATTATTTCTATACAAATTTCTCCTTTTGCAATCTATTATTAAGCAAAAAATAATAATAGCAATATGTTTGTTACATAGCGCTTCGTACCATATTTGTGTCATTTATAAGTGCTGAAAATATCAGATATTACTATTGTGCAATTTAATGGTACCGACCATGGAAGACTGAGTTTACCTTGCTGAGATTTTAACTCATGAAATTTCAATCACTCTAGTGAAGCAGCGACTTTCAACTCACTGGGCTACTCTGCCACTTCATCGAGCAAATGTTTTTCATAGAATAAGTGAATAAAACATTACACTTTAGAGGAATAAAAGCAAACACTTTGAGACTATGAGCTCTCAGGTTTTCTGATTGGTGGTGTTTGAGTAGGTCATCAAATACTTTGTTTTACGTTGCATTCTGATACTTGTAGTCCTGGGTTTATAATGGGATATATAGACCAGTGGGTACCAGCATGCAAAGAAAAACCTGGCAAGGATGCAGTGACATAGTGGTGCTTGAGAGCAGCTTGTAATTTGCTGGTTGTAATGGCAGAATTGGCACAGCAAACACTCTATGCGTCAAGAGTTATGAAAAGCGATATATATATATATATATATATATATATATATATACACACATACATATATATATATATACATACATACATATATATATATACATATATATATATATATATATATATATATATATATATATATATATATATATATATATATACACTCCACCTTTGCCAGTTAAGAGCGATGCCGCTGTCGTGAGCGGTCCAGGTAAGGTTACCGGCAAGCCTTCAAATTGTTTCCAACACCTCTCGAGTCAAGAAGTAGACCTGGACACCCAACGCCTGTAGTAAATCCTTTATTCTTTGTGGACAGGAAAAAAATCGACGCGTTTCACCTTTACGGCTTGATCACGCTCGTCTGGTCGGCAACAAACGACCATTTTTAAAATTACCTTAACCACACCCAACGTGCAGGTCATGTGATGACCAATGTAAACGTGGAGGACATTTTGGGCTAGTCAACAAATACATTAGATGGCAACACAATACGCGATACATAGTATCCTTATTCGATAAATGTACAACAAATACAATATAATTTCCAGCTGGTGGTAATGGAAATAAATACAGCACGGAAATCACCATAAATCGTTTGCAAACAAAATAATTAATGTAATGCAATATGGAGTGCCCTCCGAACCCGATTTGAATCACACACAATTCCTATATGCTCTTTTTGCCCAAGTGGGCTGCAATGTAGAACCACCAGAGTTCTTGAAGAAAATATATTAGGTGTAGTTTTCCAGCGAAATATACCGTCAAGCAAAATAGCTGTAACATCAACCGGAAAAACGAAACACATCCTGCCCAAGTGGGCTAAAACACATTGTTCTGGTAGTTCAGATGTTTTCAATAAATTGTCTGATTGTAGTTTCAGGGTATTTAGCACTCTGTAATCATATCATGTCCATCAATAAATCATATCAAAGACTGCATGGATAAACTTGAACAGGAGATCACTGCTAAGAAGCAACACAAGTTTATCCGTGACTTTAAAGATTATCAAGCAGGGCGTACCTTGACTTTCCAGAAAAAGTTTGATCATCTGTTTGACAAGAAGACGGGGATGGCAATTGTAACCTCGGCCCCAACAGGTACAGGTCAAGAGGTGATGGAAAGCGACATATCTGATGGCAATATTTCTGAGGGTTCGGTCACTTCCAATAGTGAAACGTTAATGGAAGATTCAACTGTTGCACGAAAGAAACCGAATTTTTTATTACAGTTCCAGATGTTGAACCAAAACAGGACAGAATCGTTTCAAAATGTGGGAAACCAGAGAGGCCGAGGGCGTGGAAACAGAGGAGGAACAAACGGAACACGAAAGCAAAAACGAGGAGGTACAAACGCCGCGCAGGCTCCAATGGGAATGGCAACAAGGAGCCAAATGCAGAAATAAGCATGACAGTGGTGAATTTATCAAAGCGGGTGTTAACCCAAGATGAAACTGACACACTGGCATTGGGTTTATCGTTTTGTCCTACTCAAAATTTGAACTTTGCACAGACACGGATTGACCTTTTCTACTTTTCACGCAAGCTCAAACTTAAGAAGTGGTTCTGCACCAAACCGAAAAACAGAGGAACTGTGAGTAATACTGATGTATACAGTAATCTTGATGCCAATGATGTAGAACTTTTGCATGAACTACACATGGATGGAACAGATACAGGTACTATACCTGAATGGGACACATGGGGTAGTGAATGTAATATCAACCCAGGTTCAAAGTTTAAACCGAAATCTACGTTTTTGCCATCAATTCAGTGTGATGCAATTGATGTATTTGAAAGAGGGGTCCTGAATGATCTATCAAGGATAAGATACAAAAGAACACCTGTGGGTAACAAAAACTTGTCAAACATACAGCAAATGGCTTTAGAAGCATTGAAAGGAGACCCTAACATTGTCATCAGACAATCAGACAAGGGGGGTAATGTTGTAGTAATGGATAAGGAGAAATATCTCCTAGAAGGCATTAGACAATTAAGTGACAAAGATTGTTATTCTGTGTATAACAAAAACAAAATGTTGGAATCCCATACAGCATTTAGAGAACTATTGTTGGAATGGAGGGATAAGGGATTAATCGAATGGGAAGAGTATCAGTATTTATACTGTGCCCATCCCAGGACACCCATCCTATACCTTCTTCCGAAGCTGCACAAAGATCAGGTGAATCCCCCGGGTCGTCCCATAGTATCCTCGATTGGATCTTTACTGGAGAACACTTCCAGATATATAGATCATTACTTGAGACCCTTCGTAATTGCATTACCCTCGTACATCAGGGACACCACTCATTTCCTCAGTACCATCAATGAGATCCATTGGGAATCTACTTTTACATTGGTGACTCTCGATGTAAGCAGTCTATACACGAGTATCAAACACAGTTTAGGAGTAGCAGCGGTGAAACACTTTTTAAAAACTAGATCCATCTCACTGCTGTACCATTCACAAATGATTGTGACTATGATTGAGTTTTGCCTTACCAACAATTTTTTCTATTTTGATGATGTTCTATATCGACAGTCACAGGGCACAGCCATGGGGACCTGCTTCGCCCCCAGCTATGCTAATCTTTTCATGGGCTGGTGGGAGGAGCAGGTCGTCAGGGAAATGGCAGAGTTTGACAACGTTGCCCTGTGGCTGCGATATATCGACGACATTTTTTTCATTTGGAGTGGGGATGCTATTTCGGCAAAGGAATTTGTCGACAAATTGAACAACAATAGTTTGAACCTACTCCTAACAGAACACATCAGTCAGACAGACATGGAATTTCTGGATGTGAAAGTGGAAATTAGAGAGGAGAAACTTACCACTAAGCTATTCCGAAAAAGTACGGCAGGGAATAGCATCCTCAGAGCCTCCAGTTGTCACCCTAAGAGCCTCCTATACAGCATTCCGTATGGCAAGCTATTACGCGCCAAACGGAATTGCAGTACTCCAGCAGGGTTCAAAGAGGAACGAGAGGTTATGTGCCAATGTTTCAGAAATAGAGGGTATAGCAAACAAGTGATCACTAGAGCGTCACAACGTGTTGATACCAAATCAAGGGAGGAACTGCTTCATCCTAGAGAGACAAAGGAGTCTACTGAGATTGTCAGATTCATTACTACCTTCTCTGGCCAGTCTTATGAAGTACGTAGAATCCTCATAAAACACTGGCATGTTTTAAACACTGATGAACATCTGAAAAAATATCTTGAGGAGCATCCCCAGATTACATTCCGCAAGGGAAGAACTTTGCGTGATGAATTGAGCCAGAATTATGTAACTGAGAGGGGGAAGAAAACAGACATACGTACTGGATTTACATGCTGTGGTAGATGCAAGGCATGTAAAAACAGTAGAAGTTGTAAGAGTCTGATGATTCCAGGGAGTGACAGAGAATTTACTATTCGGAAACACCTTACTTGCAATACCACGTATAGTGTGTATGTTCTGATATGTCCGTGCAACAGGTGGTATGTTGGCAGTACCAAGCATGAAGCCAAGAAAAGGGTTTTAGAACATCTGCGAGCTATACGCTCACATAACAAATTGTACCCTGTTGCGAGACATTTTTTTGACACACACATGCAAGATGAAACCTTACTGCGTATGGTGGTAATTGATGCTGTTGATTTGGGCATAAGGGGTGGCAATCTGGAATTATCACTCAGAAAATTAGAGTCCAAATATATTATTGACTTCCAATGCCTGTACCCAATGGGTCTCAATATGAGTGAAGATCTGAAAGTGCATCTATATGAATGAATGTAACCTGTGCATTATCACACAATTCGGTCGCCTGTTTCTGATTTTAACTTCTTTTAATGTTTCAGATTTGTGTGGAGGAAAGGTGGCTGTCACAGTCTTTGATATGATTTATTGATGGACATGATATGATTACAGAGTGCTAAATACCCTGAAACTACAATCAGACAATTTATTGAAAACATCTGAACTACCAGAACAATGTGTTTTAGCCCACTTGGGCAGGATGTGTTTCGTTTTTCCGGTTGATGTTACAGCTATTTTGCTTGACGGTATATTTCGCTGGAAAACTACACCTAATATATTTTCTTCAAGAACTCTGGTGGTTCTACATTGCAGCCCACTTGGGCAAAAAGAGCATATAGGAATTGTGTGTGATTCAAATCGGGTTCGGAGGGCACTCCATATTGCATTACATTAATTATTTTGTTTGCAAACGATTTATGGTGATTTCCGTGCTGTATTTATTTCCATTACCACCAACTGGAAATTATATTGTATTTGTTGTACATTTATCGAATAAGGATACTATGTATCGCGTATTGTGTTGCCATCTAATGTATTTGTTGACTAGCCCAAAATGTCCTCCACGTTTACATTGGTCATCACATGACCTGCACGTTGGGTGTGGTTAAGGTAATTTTAAAAATGGTCGTTTGTTGCCGACCAGACGAGCGTGATCAAGCCGTAAAGGTGAAACGCGTCGATTTTTTTCCTGTCCACAAAGAATAAAGGATTTACTACAGGCGTTGGGTGTCCAGGTCTACTTCTTGACTCGAGAGGTGTTGGAAACAATATATATATATATATATATCTATATATATATATATATATATATATATAGATATATATATATATATATATAGATATATATAGATATATATATATATATACAAATAAAGTAGAACATGACATAATGTGGATGCTTGGCAGAAATGTTAAGAAAAATATAATTATGAGACAAGTGAAAGGGGGATGCCGAAATCTCTTTCCTTTGCTGCTGGGGTGGGACTATGTCCCCCAGCAGTCTGCAGCCTGTATCCAGCTCAGAAGGAGCAGCACGCCACAATTCGCGCTCTTAAGCACTTTCTGCTACACGCTCCGAGGGATGCCAAATCTCTTTCCTTTGCTGATGGGATGGGACTACGCGCCCAGGCCAAGAGCGGACCCGTCTGTACCTGCCAGAGCCCAGAAGAGGCTGGGCAGGGCCACTTCTCTTGGCCTCAACGTGAAAGGTTCTGCTTTACCAATAGCTTTTAACCATTTTTAGGGCACAAGTTATAGCCTACAGTGGAGCCAGTCATTTTTAGGTCGAGCCTGGGCAGTGCATGGCCTGCTCTGCGAGGCATGCTGTATCCTAGATTGTGGCTTGAAGCACCTCACATCTTTTTCTTTTCCATTCGTTAGACTGTGGCTTTAAGCACCTGTCATCTTTTCCATTTGTTCCTGTGCGTGCCCTTCATGAATACATGGTTTTGTTTTGTCACCATGTGTAATTATTCCCACCTTTTGGTGTTTCAGACCCTCCCTGCAGACTGTCCCTGCTACATGTGGTCTTACACTGTTTTTAATTCACGTTCCTTTGTGCGCACATTTTTTTCTTTGAAGTCTGCCTCAGGCTTGTTCCAGCACATCAGCCATATAAGGCCAGCCTTCTTAGTTGCCGGCGTCTCTTCATGATTCTCTCAGAAACGCCTTCTTTCAGGTCAGCCTATTCCCGACCACGATTAGTTTTTCGATTCATGCACAGGCCTCTGTTAATTTTTCATTCCAGGCCTATATAGCACTTATGCTATTGGCAATCTGCTAGCCTGGCTGATAAAGGCTGTTACCCAGAAACCGGTCCCAGGATGCTTATTTCCGGTTCGGGGAAGACCTGGCTTGGCAGTTCAGGCTGGACTGTTCCCATGAGGCACAGGGTCAAGACTGATTTGCATATGGTTGGGTCTGATCTGAGGTGGCGAAGTGAGCTAAACAATGAGGATGGATTCAACCCAGATCTGTTACTGGGGGTGAGTGTCTGAAAAGTTTCAGCGCTCCATCCATCATCTCCTTGTGTTTGATCTGCTACTGTTCCTTGACCTCCCAGTTTTTGCCCTTCTGTCTTCACACCTGTGCTCCCACTTTAATTTGCCTGGGGTCGTTCCATGGGACTGCAGACTCACTATGGCATTAATACTCACATGTATGCGGCCCATTGGCTACGTTTTGATTTTTCCAAACTGCTCTCTTCCTCGCCCCTTCGTTTATGCTTAACTGTTTATGTGTCCTGCGTACCAATTGGGATTGGTCACGGCCTAGAAGGCTCTTTATGTCTTTAACCACACATGCATTCAGTGCTTCTCTCTTTACAATACCCACAGACCCAACATTGCGCAGTCGTGGTACAAGCCGTGCTTACTTGGGCTCATGATGTTTTTACCTCCTCACACAATAGGTCTTATTCACAGAAATCCGCCTTTACACGGTCATTCTTCACACCGTGTTTAAGTGGAATTGCTCTAAATGACCCTATTCACCAGGGTGTCCCTAGCGTTTTTTCACCTTCAGGGGATCTGATCTTCGGAGGACAGTGTTTAGTTAGCATTAATAATGTGTTTTCCAACCCAGTTATTGGATTCCCCCCATTGTTTTAAGGCTTTCGCCTGTCCTGGTCATTTCTACATTCCCACTCACAAGGGCCTGCGCATTTGCTTGATCCTCCCCATCTTCTGCACCCATCTTCTGATGCTGATTTGGAAGGGGCGGCTTCTCTCCCTTACTGTTTTCGCCTGGCTGTTCTGCGACACTGAAGCAAAGCACCCCTCCCTCTGTCTCTACAGCGCTGTTTTTAAACTTTTACTGGCTGGGCAAATGTTGCCACTGTTTGAGCCCTATCTTTTATTTTCTTCTTTATCTTGTGTAGCCTATACTCGGTGAAACGCAGTTGAGTATGCTGATGTGCATCATTAGTGATATTCCCGCTAGCTGCATAGATAGATTGGTGAGTTAATAATCCTTCTGCTAAAATGTGTAACTTGCATGTCAGGGCTTAAAACTCCATCAGAGTCACCTCAGTCTTTCTCCCCCTCTATTGACTATATAACAAGAGATAATGTTAGGCACACATTTAATTTAAAGCAGCTCGGATTAATTCTGCAACTCCGGTACATATCCACCCAAAGGTATTCAGATTAATTTTAGTGGCAAAGTCAAGTAGTTCACTGCATATCAGGGCACAAGTCCTAAAAGAAGTGGGGGGACTAACCTAGTTAAACATAATGAAAGTGGCATCTCGGTGCGTGATATCATGGCGTGTGACACCGCGGCACGTGACATCATGGCGCAATGGTGACATCACATTGCGTGACATCACATCACGGGACATCACAGGAAGAGGCATCATAAGAAGTGACATCAGATCGTAAGCCCTCACATATATGTTTAACATGTCTATTATGAGTACATTGGAGCATATTTCGAGTATACAGGGAAACCTTCCTGATTTAAGCAGCAGATTCACACTTTTGTAAGCTCCACATTAAACAATGTTGCCTTTTGTAAGCTTAAACTTCCGCTACCCTTAGTTCTTTACAAGATGGTACATAAATTATTTCAATGCCTTATCAGGGGTAGTAAGCACTATATAAATTTCATTTATTTTGTGTAAATACAGAGAAAGACCAACACATCTGACATTCTTACAGTGCATGCATATAAACAGGGACTGAACAAAGTGAAAAGCTGCCTCTCTTAAGTAAGAGTGAAGTGTTAACAAGGTGTGAGCCTTTGTTTTCCCTCTGCTGCATTTGCTTTTAGGTGTAAGGCTCCTGACTGCTCCCAGCCAAGAGACTCAAACAAAAGGCGGCCTGATGACCCCTCAAATTGGGCCTTTGTTAGGGGACCAGCAGGAGTCTGAAATGCCCGTCCCCGCCTGCACGTTCTTGCGAATCGATAGCAGACAATAACGTGCAGGTGCTGCAGAATGTGTCCCACTGTTTGCAAATTACACCAGGACGCATTCTGCATATTTTTCAGTGGGGCTCAACTTCTTAGCAGGGTGGACGGCGTCCACCCTGTGAAAATAGTGGGTGGACGCTGTCTACCCGCCTGTACCCCCAACTCGTGCCCTGCTGCATATTCTAAAGGCAAGCACGTTGTTCATAAGGCGTCATATATGTGTTGAAAGGAAGTGCTATTTCCTCGCAGCCCACATTTGAATCAATGCAATGCACTCTTACCAGCCAGTTATACAAAAATAATACCTTAGATAAGTACTTCTCAATGCAGTTCGATAATATGCCTATGTGTCACTGTGTAATGTAACTGGGGCTCATATGAAGCGCTCCAAAACCTTCAAGTCTAGTTCGTGCTATATAAAACTGCAATAAAAAATACACGTTAAAGAACACTAGCTGTTGTAGCACCCCGGATAATGTGCTGCATAGCTAAAAACTTATAAGGTCCCAAAGGCGAGACCTTTTGCATTACAAATGCTTGTTTAACTTTGTTGGTTCTCAAAATCGGCCACCTTGAGCAAACAATTTCAAAGTGCTGTTTGGACTGTGGTAGCTGGGTCATCTTGACTGATTTGATTTTTCTCAAAACTGGGACATGTTTTTGGTCTTTAATTGATATCTAATACTCTTATCTTGGACGCTGCCTCTCACAAAGGGCTTTTGGCACTGTCATTGAATACATCGGAACATCAATTACACGTGTTATATTTTTAGTATCCTTTGGCAGGGCCGGCCTTAGGCATGTGCAAGCTGTGCACCTGCACAGGGCCACCAAACCCCAGGGGCCACCACGCCAATATATATCCTTAATTTAATAATCCTCTGAGGATGGATACATATTTGCGTGGCGGCCCCTGGCAGGGATTTGGTGGCCTCCGGCTCTGTTCCACTTCCAAACACCCTGACCCTACCCCCCTCTTCACTGGCCTCGGCGCTCCGCCCCGCCCGGACCCCCTCTTCCGGGGCCCCCCACCTACGCTCCCTGCCCAGGGCCACCGTGAACCTAGAGCCGGCCGTGCCTTTGGTTAACCTTTATTAGTTTTATGATCATAGTAAGGCCCACAACTAGTGAATGTGGCAGTAACCTAGTTGTAGTGCTAATTTGTACCCCCAAATTCTAGCAACTATTAGTCTGACTAGTGAGCATGTTCCTAGTGTCCCTAAAGCTGTGAGAAGGGCCTCTCAAATAAAACGGGGAAACGAAAAGCAGTGGACAACACAGCAGAGTTTGGGAAGGCCAAGAAGCAAGCTAAACAGTCAGTTGAAAATGGCACTTTAGATGAGATAGATAGTTTAATTGAGGAAGTGGTGGGCCTATTAAGCACAAAGGAGAAGGCAAATAAGATAGTAAAGAATAAAGGTAAACAGGGGGGTATTAAGCCTTACTTAACAAAATCATGCACAAGGAAAAGCGAGGTTGTACTGGTTAGTTTCACAGTGCACTAAGATAGCACTGAGGACGTAACGAGCGAATCTTTGACCTTGAAAATTTATGGATGGGAGGAGGATGAAAGGCCAATAACCCCTTTAGTGGTCAATGTGGAGTGTAAGAATAAATTCCTATCCCTGGGATTCAAGGAGGGAATCATGACTCCCTATGATCCTGTACAAAGGGGTGCTGCAATTGCCAACCACTTGCAATAACTAGTGGGTGGTGTGGTCGAAGCATAGTTAAATCACTTGAAAGCTGAGATAGTAGGGTTAAAAAATGCTATCACTACCCTTGCACAAATACTAATCAGGAAAGTAGATACATTGAGCAAATTATTAACTAACCTTACTAAGGAGGGGTAGATTAGACACATTAGCAGTGTTGAGCAGAATTGCCCTGCTAGTGATATTTTAGTAATTCAACTAATCAAAGAACAGGCCTTTTTTCCCAACACAGCAGCGAGGCATGGCCCCTTGGGATACTGCAACAAAGAGAGGTAATACTAACATTCTGGTCGCAACTATTAGAGATGAGACACATACCTGGATTACAAGGCATTCCCAGACTATAAATATGGGCATAGATAATTTTGTAAAACCAATAATACAGGCAACTAGTTCCTCGGCCAAGAAGAGAACAGACACTGTCTCGCGGCTCCATGCACATAGGGAGAAGAAATGTATATAATAATGGTGCCAAAATTGCTGCCCAGATCTCTGGAAAATAGAGAATCACTAACCAACAAAATCATCCATTGGCTGTGACATGTCTGTAACTGTAGATCAATAATAAGGGAGAACATTGTTGCTGTGAACAGTTATACAAACAAGTATAGCAGCACGGATTACATTCGGGTAAGATCTGTTGGCACCAAAACCACTGAGGGTTTAATTGGTTTGTAGTATAGAACAATATTAACCAATGGCTCAAATATTCGTTTAAAATTAAACCCGCCATACGACACACTTCATGATAGTCAGAACAGGCATAGAGAGTTGTTTAATGAGCCTCGAGGAACTCGAGAGGAAAGCCCTTGTTCCTTGGCGACTTCCGATATAGATTGACTCCATTAGGTCCAGTGGAACACAACTGATGATAATCATTCACCATCTTATATGTCAAAGGAGTTAAATGCTTTTAATACTCAGCAGAACACATGCGTAGCTGTGGATGGTCCCATGGTTGTGAAAGAGGGCAGTTAACCCATATGGTAAATGCATAGACCTTCCTTTCAGTTTTGCCCTTGGTTAAGACTCATATTGCACTTGACGCCAGGAAGGGAGCTCCAGGTAAACTACTGTCATGGAATTTGGCTGGTCTACAAGCAAAGCACAAAGACTTAGAGTGGGGGGGGGGTGGAATTTATCGACAACCATCCCATTATCCTACTGCAGGAAACGTGGGCAGTGGAACCAGTGCACAGACCAGGCTACCTTTCATTTTATATCAATTCCATTCGTACTACCTCGGGGACAGCCTCGTGGGGCTTACTCATCTGGGGAAAAAGTCTTAGACTCTTGAATGAAGGACATACTGGGGATTATTTTGAAACTCTCCAGAGTACCTCCCCATATAACATATCACTGTGCTACATATATATATATATATATATATATATATATATATATATATATATATCGACTCCCCACTTCCCAAGTGCCTCCCCGCACAAACAGGAGCACAGACTCGAGGTACACTGGTGTCAGATTTTATTTTATTTTATTTGATATTATAATAGTGGAACGGTGCATGCCTCAGACGCGTTTCGGACACAGGGCTGTGTCCTTGCTGTGTCCTTGCTCACTCAACTCACTCAACGAACGGGGAGGCATAAACATTGAATTTAAACACCCATTTGGCGCCAACCGAGTACGTAGTATAGACATAGAAAACAGACTCATATTGTTGTACTCTGTTGAGAGCGGAGAGAGCCATCTTGCAATGTTTTCCAATTTCATTTCATAAACATATATGTGTGCACAACACTAAATATAAAAATGACCAGATGTCAAAAGGTTCATCTTCAGCCACAAAGAATTAATTAAATGCACAAAAAATGTTTCCTTACTCCATTTTAAATGTCATATGACACAATAAGCATTACATTGTATGTTAATGTATATACAAAAAGTGCAAAGTGCCTAGCTAAAAACAATTGGATGAATACAAAAATGCAATTTAAAACATATATAAATATACAAATACATTTTTTATACATTGCATAAATAATGTTTTAAAAGGCAACTGTTTGTTATGTAAAATGCTTAATAAAGGATAATATTAGGAGTCAAGCCCTAAGGCCAATGGGCGAACCTAAACTAGTCATAATATATTAGTGCAAAATATTACATGTTTGTGCAAATACGCAAAGATGGACAAAAGTGCTAGTGCAACAATAGTCGTACCAATACGAAAATGACACTCAATGGCAAATTCCCCATGCAACCTTAAAATACGGACAATCCTGATCACTAGTGCAAAAAGTTCAATGGTTTTGTATGAGTGAAATAGCCAGCTAACTATAACGCCCCTGAAACCTATGGTTTTTTCAGTGAACTTCTAATGTTTTTTAAATGCTAATTCCTAACTATAACATGCCTAAAACATATATTTTTTTCAGTGAATATATATATATATATATAAATATGCTCAGTCCAGGATAACACAGAATAGCCAACTGCATATGCTTTACAAACTTTGCTGGAATCTATACATCACACTTGGCCTGTGATCACAGCTGGAGACTGTAATGCAAATTTTGAACCCTTTGAGGCCTTCTCATCCCTATTGTCATTTGAAGATGAGGAGTGGGGAGTCTGCAAATGGGTGTCCTAAATCTGACCATAGTCCGAAACCAACTTTCGAAAGAGGACGTTATACAAGTCACATAGATTACTTACAGTCTGATTAAAGCATATGGGACTATATGGGTTATATGGAAGCAGTAGTGTGTCCCAACAGTGTCCATAAAGCTTTTGTAGCAAAATCCCATGCTGATCCTGTTTTGTAAATCACAGGAGCACACTTAATAAAATCCGCACAAAGTCACTACCTGCCACAAACAGGTTGATTTACCAGGCCTTTGCGGCTTATTTTGAACCATATGAACAGATTAACTTCACGGCACCAAGAACCAGGCTGTGGCGCCCGCAATCACTGCATCAGTCGGAGAAGGAGGCCAGCTGGAAGCAACAGGCCGAGATACAAGCGAGTGCCATTTGGCACCAAGAAAGGATTGGTCGACGTTGAGGGAAGCCGCAATGGAGCGCCAGACCCTGAGAACACGCAAGCGTAGTGAAATACCTGAATCTCAAAATCTAATGGAAGCATGCTGATTGGATGTGAGGAGCCGGCTGCAGTGAGGAGGAGACCGCTGCGGATATGGCCTGCAGCTTGAGCAACAGGGCCTGACCTGGACGTTGGCTGGAGTTCAACACCATCTGGGAGTTGAGCCCAGGCACCGGGTTCAGAGTTGCCCTCTGTACATCCAGGCCTGCTTACCGACTGTTTTGTTCCTCCCCTGGAAGTTGGTGAATGGAGTTGGGGTGGAACAGTGAAAGCATATGCAACAGAAGCGGACCTGGGACTGTAGCGGTGTTACGGCCAGGCCGGTGTTTGTGGCCGCATTCTTTGAGGAGCCTGTCCGCGCACTTTTACCCGCAAACAAAAACATGGTGAGGAGTAGCCCTTCCCTTCCCCCCCTTCTCATCGATGTAAATGGACATGAGAGAGGTGGCATTGGAAAAGGAGTGAAGTTAATTGAGGATATTGCTACGCATCTTGTTGTGAACTGCACACTTAATAGGAATGCACTAAATAAGACAGTTGCGGTGACTCCAAACGACAACACAAGCCTCATGGGATCTTACTGATGGGACCTTACGTACCTGTGTAACCCCAGAGCAGGCCTCTTTGGGTGAGATGATTTAGTGCTTCTACTGAACTTTAAGTATTTAGCATGAGACCCTGCTACAATACCTGTGGTGCCCCTGTCATCCAAATACCCGGTAGAATGCTGCAACATACCGGGTACAAGACAGCCATATATATGTAGGATGGCAGCATCGTCTTGTGGTTAAACTGAACTACACCACTTGATCCCACGAAGTTCGCGGACCTAGGATACATGCTGGTATAGGCAGACATAGTGCAGGTGTGCAATTGCACTCCAATGCGAAAAATTGAGGACCCCATTGCACTAGACACTGTTGAATAGAGTGAAAGTTTAAGAAGGGATACGCACAGATAAAAACTGCTTGCGACGGGCAGGCAGTCCCGAGGGACGCCGGAATGGGATGAACCAGAGGTGTTGGCTCCGGAACCTCCGCATGATCTTCCTCCGTAATGGAATCATAACAGCAGGACTCCCAAAATCAGCAGAACCTCGCATCTGGGGACAGATTTGAGGTGGTGCTCAATGCCATTGAATGCTCCCGGGTCTCATCCGAATCCGAAATTGATACTGTGGCAGCGGATCTTACGATTTTCCATGCGGACCACAAGAAATTGTCTGACCGCATCACAAATGTGGAGCAAACCCTAGCTGAGGTACAGCCGACCACTGATACAATGGAAAAACAAATACGTAGTTTTTCTCCCTATTTGTACTGCACAAAATGTATATATTTGTATTGATATGAGGTGTATTAATTTTTAACCAATTGAATCTGACATTTGTGCTACAGGTTGTGGGGATAATAGTCTATTTTGATGTATTGCTTGTGTATATAACTTTTTATTTTGCTTTATGTTACCTTTACCCTGTATTGCAATCATACAATGTTTTTATAGCTTTTATGACACCAGTTGTCGAAGTAAAGCTTCATACAACAACATATAAAAAAGGGAATATGAAGCAAGGCTTCGCCCTCTGGAGAACAGGGTGGAGGACACAGAAGGAGGCTCAGGATGCAATAAAATCCGCCTAATAGGCCTTTCAGAGGGAGCGGAAGGCAAAGATGCAGTAGAATTCATCCATAAATGGCTGAGAGAGTTGTTGCCAACAACGTCCTTGTCGCCTTATTTCTCAGTCGAGAAAGCGCATCGTGTCCCTTCCAGGAGGCCTGTACCAGGTTCAAGTCCCCGTCCATTTCTTTTTCAGGTACTTCACTACTGTAATAGAGACTCAATATTACGTGAGACACGGAAAACGCAAGAGGTCCGAGTGGAGAATGCTAAGGTGATGTTTTTCCCAGATGATATTGCAGGAGTACAGCACCAACACAGCTCTTTCCTAGCAGTAAAGCAGCAACTTCGACTACTTGACATCAAATATTCCTTGCTCTTCTCTGCGAGACTGCGCATGATAGCCGATGGTAAGACCCGATTCTTTGGCACGCCACAAGACACATGGGACTGACTGGAAACATCTGGGATATTTACAGGTCCCCGGCCGGCTGGCAGGGGAGGAGAGCGAGGAGACGTGGGAAAACCCCTTGAGCAATGTTGTCACAGTGCACTTTCAAATAAATCTGATTCAGCGGAATTGTTCAATTTCATCCATGTGCATACCTGCCAGTGCGCCATGTCCAAAAGGTGCCTCTTGAATAATCGACAAGTATGCTGTGAGGGAGGATCCCTCCAAGCTGGCGGGAGCACTTATCAGGGCCGGACTGGGAACCGAAACCGGCCCTGGCAAAGTGCTCGGCCGGCCACCCCCTCCCCCCAGGGGGTTGGGGGGTGCGACCGCGCTCTTTGCTAGGGCCGGTTTTCGGCCGATTTTGTTACAGTGCCGTTTTTGCAGCTATGCTGCAAAAAATGACCCTGTAACAAAACCGGCCCCCACCCTCGCGGCCGACCGGGGGATTGCCCGGTGCCTGCAACGGCCAGTCCGGGCCTGGCACTTATATAGAAACAAAAGTGTTTCAGAGTGATCTGTAGAACCGTCCTGGCTACTTCAAAAACCCGTGAGCGACATAGACAGCGGAGAAGAAACCGTACACCTAAACTGACTACTGTCCCGAACCTTGATTAAAAAATTAAGGAACATCAACAGGCCATCCGGCTTCGCAGAACGGATTTCGGATTTGGCTTAAGAATCTGACAGAAATGTAGATCCTCTGGAGACGAGGGCTCCTCTGTGGTATGTAAACTAACTCACTGACTCTGCCGGATATAACCCCACAGATGTCTGATGGAATCATCTGATATACAATATATCCTTTAAAGCCACTTGCTTATTACTGCATCTTTACCTGTCTGTATGCAGATTACTAGGCATTGATCTGTCACTTCTATGTTTGACTGGTGCTGGCGCTGGGGAGGGCAGGGGAGGCGATGGAAATACTGGCTTCCCCCAGTGGAAGGGTGAAGGCGGAATTGTTTTCCTGGCATATGGTTGAGATGTCGCTGGAGGTACTTCATTATCTTGCTTATAGGTGGATATGCTGCATCTGAATGCTTCGCAAAGCTACGTGCCCTCACACTAACATGCCTTAGGGGTTTCTTCTGATTAGTGTAGCGTATATTCTGGTTTGGGCAGCCCTTTTCCGTTTGCGAGGACTGCTCTTTTGGTATTACAAACTTGCAATGTTGGCATTATGTTTTGAGTTAAGTTTGTTCAGGCTCTGCTACGTGTGCTTTCTGCTGACCCTAGATGCTAACTTTAAGAATGATCACACATATGACGCCTACCCCCACAACTTATTGGCTTAGACACAGACACAGCAAACACAAGGAGATGATGGACGGAGCCCTGAAACCTTTCAGACACTCACCCCCAGTCACAGTTCTGGGTTGAATCTATCATTCTTCAGCTCACGTTGCCACCTCAGTTCAGACCCAGCGATATGCAAATCAGTCTCGACCCTGTGCCTCATGGGAACAGTCCAGCCCCAACTGCCAAGCCAGATCTTCCCTGAATCGAAATCAAGCATCCTGGGACCGGTTCTTGGGTAACACCCTTCATCAGCCAGGCTATCTTGAATACAGTGGTAAAGTGAGCAAGGGACCCACGTCTGAGCATACCCTGCCAACATAGGGTGAACAAAGCAAACACAAGGAGATGATGGACGGTGTTCTGAAACTTTTCAGACACTCACCCACAGTCACATATCTTGTTGAATCCATCATCATTCTTTAGCTCACTTCGCCACCTCAGTTCAGACCCAGCTATATGCAAATCAGTCTTGACCCTGTGCCTCATGGGAACAGTCCAGCCCGAATGCCAAGGCAGGTCTTCCCTGTACCGGAATCAAGCCTCCTGGGACCGGTTTCTGGGAAACAACTTCCATCAACCAGGCTAGCTTGAATCCAGTGGCAAAGTGAGCAAGGAGCCCACGTCTGGGCAAAGCCTGCCAACTTAGGGCAAACAAAGCAATAACACCACAAAGTATTATGACCTGGAACATTCAGGGCTTATGCACACCCTCCTGCAGATACGCAGTATACTCATACCTTAAACAACATAACGTACAGATAGCTTTTCTACAAGAATCCCACTTAACACACTTAGAGACAAACAAGCTGTGGCGTAGATGAAGGGAACGCATATTCGCCATGATCTACTCAGCATTTCCTCGCGGAGTGCTAACCTTGGTCCGTCCGGGCACTCTCCTCTTGGTAGAAGAGGTGGTGACAGATGTGGAAGGGAGATACATTTTTCTAAAAGAAAGACTAGATGGTAGATGCCTCTTGCTAGGCAATATATACACACCTAATATGGACCAGCGGCCATTCTGGTGTTCGTTGTCACAGATACACTTCAAATGGAGTGACCTGCCCAGGGTGATATGGGAAGACTTTAACAGCCTATTGGACATGGACTTAGACCATTCATTCCCACCACTAAGAGGCACAACAGCATCTACTGGTGTCTCGATGTTCAGAGACTGGACTAAAAAATGGGGGCTGGTGAACAAATGGACACCCCGCAATCCTGCCACATTAGTGTATTCCTTTTACTCAACCTCACATACTTTACATGTTTGAATAGACAGGATTTTGAGTATGCCCAATCTGCTACCATGTGTTATACAGACCGAGTACCTGCGTCGCACACATTCTGACCATAATCCTCAAAATATCACTGGCTTGGTACACGCAGCCCTCTCCGTTTCTCATGCGTCATTTGCAGCCTGCTATGCTGGAAGATCCACCTTTCAGTGAATCTCTCCACACTGCCACTGCGAATTATTTTGACTACAACATGGGAACGGCGATGTCAGTCCTGACAGAGTGGGGTGCCCTTAATGTGATGCTGAGAGGCCACTGCCTGGGTTTGGGATGCAGAGACAGGTAGAGAGGGAGTTAAAAAAGGTGGAGCGTGAGTTGCTGACCCTTGAGACATGCATGTCCACTGACCCCTCTTGTGCTTCAGAACCATTGACAGCGAGGACAATTCACACAGCATTAGTAGAGAGAGTGGGGTGCCTAAGTTATGAGGCACACTCGGCCAAGACACATGCAGCAGCGGATCGCACCGGAATCCTTCTCGCATCGTTAATTCGTCAGGAACAGCTGAGAAGCCCATTACATTATTGCAGTCCTCTAGTGGTTTAATCTGCTATACACAACATGAGATTCACAGGGAGTTGGTTCTTCATTTTACATCGTTAGCAATCAACCCTCGAGGCCTCTGGCTCGTGAATAAATAGTTTTTTAGAAGACCTCCCATTCCCTAAGCTAACTACAGACCAGCGTCTGGAACTAGATACTTCCATCACAATAGCTGAGATTCAGAGTGCAATGCGAACTCTAGCATTGGGGAAAGTGCCAGGCCCTGACGGCTTCCCATCGGAATTTTATGAAGCCTATACGGATCTCTTGGCACCAAAATTACAGAAGGTATATGATGAGGAATTGCACTCATCACACTTGCCGGACTCCCGTCCGGGGATAGAAAGTACCCTAGACAGGTAATCAGCATTGCCATTCTCACTTCCTTTGCGGTGTCGTACTTCAAACCTAACGGGTTGTAGGAACAAAAACCAGCGGAGTACCCTGGGGTTTTGGGTTTTATTTCTACACATTCACTTTAGTGGGGCATGATCCATATAAAGGATGAAAGGTTGCCCTTCCAAGTAATATCTAAGTTTCTCTACCGCCCACCGTATTGCTAGGCATTCCCTCTCAATCGTTGGATATCTTATTTCCCTGGGAAACAGCTTCCTACTTAGGTAGAGGATAGGGTGTTCTATTCCATCTTCGCCTATCTGGGAGAGTACTGCACCTACTCCTGTATTAGAGGCATCTGTGGCTAGGGAGAATGGTTTACTGAAGTTTGGGGATATCAACACTGTACTGGTGGTAATAGCTTTCTTTAGTGTTTGGAAGGCCTGTCTTGCTTCTGTAGTTGGATGCCGTATAAGCCTGTTGTCTTTCTTCAGCATATCAGTCAGGGGAGTGCCAATATTGGCAAAGCTATGTATAAACCTCCGATAATATCCTATCAGTCCTAAAAAAGCTTGTAGGTCTCTTTTGTTTGAAGGGATAAGGGTGTTGACTATAGCCTTGAACTTTTCCGACTGGGGAGCGATGACTCCGTCCCCTAAAACATATCCTAGGTACTTTACCAGGTGGAAGGCTGCTCGTGATTTTGTTTTGCATTAATATGCAATCCTGCCTGTTTCAATGCTCGTAGAATTGTCTGCAGGTGTTCTAGGTGTTCTGTCCACGTTTTGCTAAAAATGACGATGTCGTCTAGGTAAACTGAACAGAAAGTCTTGGATGGTATTCATAAGTCGCTGAAAAGTGGCGGGGGCCCCGTGCAAGCCAAATGGGAGAACTTGATGCAAGTAGCTTGTCTTCCTCTCGTAGGGCACCTGCCAATATCCCTTTGTTAAATCGAACGTGGTGATGTATCTTGCTTCACAGATTCGCTCAATCATTTTGTCGACTCGTGGAATCGGGTAGGCATCGAAAGAGGAAATTGCATTTAAGGCCCGAAAGTGCATGCAAAGTCTTGATGACCCGTCCGGCTTTGGGACCATTACAATGGGTGACGACCAGTTGCTTTTTGAGGGGCGAATCACTCCCAAACTGAGCATCTCTTGGATTTCCTTTTTTACATCGTCTCGTCTGGCCGCCGGTATTCGATATGGTTTCTGTCTAACATGCTTCCCTTCCACGGTCTCAATACAGTGCTCTGTTAGGCTGGTCCTTCCGGGGGTATCGGAGAATATGTCGGAATACTGGTTCAGCGTGCGTCTTAGGTCATCCTTCATCTCATTTGTGATGTCATCATTCACTGGAAGTTGGTTCACCGTGGAACTGCCTGTCATAGTAGGTATCATCAGTTGCGTTGTTTTGGGGACTGGACCCAACCATTTTTTAAGACGATTAATGTGGTTGGTTTGATGGCGAGAAGGTGATATTCGCACCCGGTATGTTGTATTGCTGATGGTTTCTATGACAGGATAGGGTCCTAACCACTCGCTCTGGAACTTCCGCGTGGAAGATGGTAACATCACCATCACCCAATCTCCAACAGACAACTTCCTCCATCTCTTCCCTTTATCATAGTATGTCTTCTGTTTCTCCTTACTTCTCGCCAATTGTGAGTACGCCAAATCCCGCAATTTTCCTATTTGTGATCTTAATTGATTGGTGTACTCCAATAAGGACCTTTGTTCTGTCTCTTCTTCTTTTTCCCAAGCCTCATTAGTGATCTCGAGGAGGGAACGTGGCTGTCTGCCATAAAGTAATTCAAATGAAGAGCATCCCAGGCTGCTCTGTATCTGTGCCCGCAACACATATAGGGCAAGTGGTAGCATATGATCCTAGTCTTTATTTTCAACGGTGAGCATTTTCTTAAGGGTGGTTTTCAGGGTCCAGTTATATCGCTCCACTAATCCGTCAGTCTGGGGATGGTATGCTGACGTTTGGATGTGGTGCATATCTAATGATTGACATACTTCCTTCATTAGGCGAGACACAAAAGGGGTCCCCTGGTCCGTTAGGATTTCCCTGGGGAACCCGACTCGTGAGAAAAGCTCCAGCCGTTTTTCAGCTATATTCTTTGAGGTGGGAGCTTTGAGAGGAAAAGCCTCTGGGAAGCGGGTGGCGTAATTCACCAGGACCAACACATAAAGATTACCCCGGGATGTGCGAGGCAGTGGACCTATGATGTCCATGCCTATTCTTTCAAATGGATTTCCAATGATTTGTATAGGCTGTAAAGAGACTGCTGGTGGTCGTTGGAGGTTTCTTTTTAGGCATATTTCACATGTTTGGCAATAGGTCTGTGTGTCCTTATAAATGCCTGGCCAGTAGAAGTCTCTCAATATGTTTTGGGTTGTTTTCTCGGCCCCAGAATGTCCTGCAGTTAGGTGAGTGTGAGCATAAAATAGTATCTGGTCTCGAAAGAGCTGGGGTACGAGTAATTTCCTTGACTCTCCCGGTTTTCCCTCCCTATATAACAGATCGTTTACTATAATAAACCGTGGGTAACTGGAGGAAGGGGAGGACTGGTCAATATGTGCGGATTCCCAAGCATTAAAGAGAGTCGCATCATTGGCTTGTGCAAAGCAAAAGCTTCTGTCTGTTACCCATGGTTCGGTTGTGACCGGGTAGGGCGGGGTGTATTCTGGTCTTTTTCTCTCTTCTTAAGCTCAAACTGAAAGAGGGACAGGAAGTCCGGATTGTGTACCCCTAAAATCAGGTCTTCGGGAACGGACTCTACTACTCCCACCCTTACCGTGCAAGGGGCCCCACTTAAAGGATAAAGGGTTACTAACGCTAGGGGATATGGTTTAACATCCCCATGTACACATCTGATGTGTACTAAAGACTCGGGGATTACCTGTTGGGGATTGACAAGGACTTTCTGGGTAACTGATTGTTTACACCCAGAATCTAAGAGTGCTCTTATAACCTTATTATTCACCTGCAAACTTACATAATATGAGGGCCCCATTTCTGCGGTGTACATGACTGCTTTTGGAATATATCCGACCTCCATAGGTTCCTCCACTGGTTTTCGTTTGGGGCACATCCTGGCGAGATGGCCCCATTCTCCACAATCAAAGCATTGTGGACCTTTAGGTAGGGTGAAGTCGGTTTTGTAAGTCTTTGGTTTCACAACCTCCATTGACGGTTTGTATCTCTTCTCTGTTTTAGATGGGGGAACTCCTTTGGTGGATTTCTCATTGTCCCAAGGCAGAACCCGGGGCTGGGCTCGTGAATAATTTGCTGCCATCTCAATGGCTTGTTCTGCGGACAACCCAGAATGCTGTCTCAACCATCTTTGGGTTCCGTAGGGTAATGCCTCCATGAATTGTTCTAAGTAGATCCTGTTCATGATCTCTTCTTTGCTACTACTGGTAGGCCTTAACCACTTGTCCGCCGCCATTTTTAATCTAAAAAACAGAGTTTTGGGATTTTCCCCTGGTATACCTTTTTCTTTTCTGAACCTAACACGATAAGCTTCGGTATCCAGGCTGAGGTGGTCCAAAATTATTTCTTTTATTGTAACATAGGGAGTGTTTCCGGTGGGATTAGCCACCTGATAGGCTGACTGGGCCTCCCCAGACAGAAGTGGTGCAAGGAAAAACTGCAATTTTTCTTCAGGCCAACCGCAAGCTTGTGCGGCCCTTTCAAAGTTTGTCAGGAAAGCGTCCGGATCCTCTCCTGTTATATATTTTCGGAGAGACACACCTGAGGGGTGAGGTATGGAAGGTCACCTTTCGGGATATCACAGGGTTCCCTGGGTCATGTATCACCTTCTGTAGACCTTTAATTTGAGCCGAGATGGTGTTTTTGAAAACTTTGCGATCCTCCTGGGCTGACGTCATCTGACGTTCCATAGCCCACTCTAGCTTCTCCTGTCCCTTTATAAGGAGTTGTATGACCTGATCCATCCTAGGTTGACTGATGGAGATCGAAGATCCCACTTCTGACACCAGATGTGGCAGGGTAGAAGTAAGGGACCAGAGACCGGGTCGTGTTAGATAGGGTTTTATTTTTTTGAACACTTTTCTTGGGCGATTACTAAGTCTTTCTCTGGTTGGATGAGCCGGATCCATGGTGGCGGTAGGTTCCTGGTGTTTGTTAGTCTCTAGTGACTCTCCTTGTCGGTTTTCTTTACTGCCAGGTGGACTCACCTCCAGCCGGTTACATAGGAGAAAGAGAGAGAATGTATCAGGGACGCTGTCCTCAAACTACTATCCGTACCTCAGGAACCGGGAGGTGTGAGGATCACCACTGTGCACTCGCGAGCTTCCAAAGTATTTGACCGTGCACGATGTAGGGACAAAGGTGAGGTTTGGTGTAGGGGGGAACAAAGGAAGGGTTAAGGAGGGAACGACGCGAGAGAGGTGCCCTGCTATTAGCGTTATTACCCCACAGGGCCTCCCCGCCTCCCTAGCCAGCCCGTGAACCTGGCTCGTACCTGATTCAGCCACGCTCCTCCGTGAGCGTGGCTCGGCGGCTCGTGTTGACGTTGGCCTTCAGGCAATGTCGAGTCTTCTCCCGGAGTCGGCCTTCTTTCCGTTTCGCTCACTTCTGCTTCTCGTCCTCTGTAGTTCTTTCCGAACGCGGTGGAAACGCCTTTCTCCTGCACTCCGCCGGTGTCGTCACAAGCTGTCCTCTCTCCTTCCTCCTTCTTAACCAATAGAGTCGTTCTTACGTCATGAGTGGGAGTGGTTTCATCATCCTGGAATGCCGAGTTAAAGGCGCTGTCGATGTTTTCTTCCTGGCTGGGTGACAGTATCGGAGCGGTGTCCCAGCTCCACTCGTCCTGTAGAGAACGAACATAAGGTAATGCAGGGGTAGGAACGGACCACCATTCTTTGTTGTCGGGGATTTGTTTTAGCAGCCGGCTCTCATTGTCACAAAGCTATAACAACAAACATATATTTGAAGAAAGAGAGAGAAACAAAAGCTGGAAAACAGATAGGCACAGAGGAAAAGAAGATAGATCAGTTGGGGAAGCGTCCCCTAATGATTCATATTTAAAAGCTATCACTTTTAAGGAGTACTTCCAAGTGCAGTATGATAATGTAATATATTAATGTCAAAGCTTCCATATGTTAAAAAAAATAACTTTTTGAATTTTGAAGAGACTTTATCATATTTTTCGTGTAGTTTATTGTATGATTTACATAGCAAACATTTTCAGGGCTCAGCTTGTGCAAAGCTCAAAGAGCTAAGCTAGACATTTGGCTCAGTGCTCACTGTTAACTTGTTGACTCGCCCACCTCCATGTAGCAGCAAGGTCGGACTAGTCGGACCACGCATTGGGCGTTTCTCCGGGAGGCTGGAAGGGTGGAGGTCAGTTTTGTTAGTGTGGGGGCAGTTGTGTAGCGGTGCAGCAGTTTTTGGTTTTTTAAACTTTTCTTTTTTTATTAAAGACAAGGTAGCACAGGTGAAAACAGAATACAAGCATGTGTGCCAATGACTCATCCATTGGTGTATCTCCAACCAATACTTAAACAAATGTCAATTTACCAACATTACGCAGTCAATCAAAATGGGACCATCCTACCCTGATTCGTGCCTTTGCATAGACAACGGCGGTTCACAGATCTCTCCCCTATAACAGTTCCATTTAGTCCATATTTGTGTCCATTTGTTAGGGCAGCCTCTAGATTCATACAATGGTCCATATCGTTTTCCCATAGTCTCAGTGATGGCTTTTCTTGCACCCCCACAGCCTTGCAATAACCTTTTGTCAATCATCATTCCCAATGTCACCCATATTCTCTCCTTGGAATTTAAGTCAGTGGGACCCTAAATATTTAAGAGACACAACTTTATGTTACAATCAATCTTAACACCCATTACTTCCTCCACGCTACTTGCCACCCCCAGCCCAGTATTCTTGAACAACTGGACATTCCGAGAGCATGTGTATGAAAGTGCCCTCTTACCCACACATCTTCATGCAGTCTGCGTCAGTCCTATAGCCCGTCTTCACCAGCGTCAGCTCTGAAAGGTATATTATGTGAAGTATCTTAAGCTGTTCGAGTCTGAGCCTGGAAGAAATAGCTGTGTTCCTGGGAGAGGCGAGAGCCTCAAGCCATTCCTCATAATCTAGTCCCGCTACGTCATGATCCCATTTAGTTCTGAGTCGGAGTAAGGGATCAGGCACAGTGTTAAGAAGCCTTTTGTATATCAATGAAATTGCCTTTTTCAGGGAAATTGCCGTTTAGTATCCTGTCCTCTAGCAGAGATGATTCTGGTGGTGTCACTCCCTTTGGTATTGCCGCATGTAATGCATGTTTTAACTGTAGGTACCTGAACCTTTCTGTATCAGCTAGGTCATATTCTTCCTGCAGTTGGGTGAAGGAAATTGTCTCCCCCGCCCTCCATAGGTCCCCAACCATAGAGATGCTTATCAAGTCCCATCGGTTGAAGCCTTTAGTGAATCGTAGATTGCCCAATAGTGCAGCGTCCCAAAGTGGGGTGGCCAATGTGATTCTATCCTTGCAGCCCAGACTCGTCATGGAAGTCAGCCACACCTGGACAGCATGTCCAGTTGTCCCCAACAATTTCAATTTAGAGGGGTTGGCATAGAGTGCGCCCATAAAACCTCCACCTGGGAGTAGCCATCTATCCATATTAAATCCCGGCTCTCCCGTGCAGCCTGCACATACAGTGGTTGAAGGCAGTGAGTTGTGCCACCCAGTAATATATCTTATGTCTGGGAGGGCTATTCCCCATCATACCAGCCTCTTGTTAGCTTTTGAATCTATATCCGTGGTGGTTTCCCCTCCCATAGGAGTTCCCTTAGGGCACGGTCAATAGATTTAAAATATTCTGCTCTCACTGGGTGTGGCGTGTTCCACAAAGCATATATGAAACGCGTAGAGACATCATTTTAAAATGGTATTAATATCCTGTCGTGACTTCAGCAATGGTGAACCCCCTTGGTAAGAATGGTGATTTACCACTAAGAATGTAAAGAACAGACTTAGTCCAGTTAACCATATATCCTGAAAACTTACCAAAGACTATAAAAATATGTAGCACTCTGTTCAGGGAGGCCGCCAGTGACGCCAGGTATAGTAGTATATTGTCAGCATTCAAAGAAATGTGGTCCTCCCATTTGTAGGAGAGTAGGGTCTGCTTCCTATGGTCACCCCCACTTTTTGCTTTTGCTTCTCTGGTTTTCGACTTAGATGTGGCTGTGGGCCTGCTAATCAGACCCACAGCCAGATGCACTCTCTCTAAATTTACACCATGTACTCTAGGTACATCCACAATTGGGAATTGGTTCATCTTATCAGCCCCTGTACAAGGGTACCATAGGTGCCCAGGGCATAGGTGTAACCAAGGCCTACCAGGGGCTGCAGCATGTATTATGCCACCCCTGGCTGGCCACTCAAATAGACACAACTGGCTGATCACTCAGCTGGGGCAAGGTCGTGTAATCACCCCTTGCTTAGGTATAGTATTCCTATATCTACCCTTATATATAGACACACAGTAACCTATAAGTCACTCCTATGGCAGGCCTTAACAATCCTGGAGGCAGAGTGTTTGGTTATGTGAGAGATGGTGCTCTAGCATGAGCTGAGCCTGTCTGCAGCTTTCAGAACCATGTCCTTATAGCTGTTCTATGATATTGCCATACCATATACTCTTAAGTGCATTATGAACCTCGCAGTTAAATGTTAACTTTGGTTTGGCTTTATCCAAACATGTCGTGAAAGGTGTCATACGCTTTGCAATACTACCCCCTCGCCAATTCTGGCGACGGGGGTAGCATTCCACCCTTCTAGAGGGAGAAGACATGTTGTTGCTGACTATCCCGGTTAAAGTTAACCAGAGCCCCAGCGTCACAAAATGGACGCTGCTGCCACCGACACAAGTCTGACCTCCTGCTGCTGGGAGTCCTTCCAGTCACGGAGGTTTGGACAATAGGTTTCCTGCCTGGAGAGGTGCGAGCACCACCCCAGACAGGACTTTGTGTATTGGGACAGGGAGGGCTGAATAGAATGAGACACTGCCTGGGGCACCCTAGGTGCTGCGTGCATACCCCAGTTCAAACCGGTTGCTGGGGCACTCCAGCTCCAGCTCTGGCGTGAAACTGGACAAAGGAGAGGGGGTGTAAATACCCCCCTTCCTGGTCCCACCCATAGGAGGGACCTAGAAAGTAATCCAGCCCCTTTTAGTTGTATAAAGGCAGGAGCTGAGTCCTGAGACTTTAGATTAATCCTGAATCGAAACTTGACACGAAACTCTGGATCTTCGACATTCTGCTGAAGCTGAAGACTGAAGAATCTCCCTTGTGGCCAAGGAGTGACCACCCTGGGCAACCAGGCACCATCCAGCAAATCAACTGCTTGCTTTGTCGACGTTCCCGCCGGAACCCGAGCACAGAGCCTGACAAGACCCAGACTTCCAGACCTCTCTGACCCTCTCTTCACGACTGTAGCATAGCTGAGATCCGTGGAGGCGACGAGACACGTGGGACCGGACATCTTGGAAAGCCTGCAACTTGCTAACTGTGCAGCTCCTGAGGAATCCTCGAAGCTGTGCACTGGGGACTGAGAAACCCCGAACCCGAGCTCCACCTGCACCAAAGATCAGCCCTCCACACTCCACGAGTTCTGCGTGGGGCCCTTCTGCTTGTGTTTTGCTCGACGTGTTGTCCGGTTGCTGGCCCGTTGGTTAGTAGCCTCTGTGACGACAATCCTTTTTGAATCACATCGCTGGTCTGGTTGCTCCAGACTGGCCCTTGCCTCCCTGCAAAGGTGAGGCACCTCAGACCTTGCTGGTCTGCACCATAAGCCTTCTTTGAATCCCGCCTGGGTTGCCTTTGCCAAGGATCGTTGACTCCAATCCGGAAGTCGACCCCTCCATCTGCGAGAACCTTCGTGGGACAGCTCCTCTCCAGTACCTGATCGTTGTCGACGCCTCCTGGTCTGCGTGGCTGAGGAGACAAGCTTCAAGACAGCACCTGATTGCTCCTCGACATCGTCTGGTTCCTTCCTGGTACCACCCGGTCACTGGCTAGTGACTCAGACTCTGTCCCCTCTGCTTTCAGGTCCTCTTCATCTTCGATCCACCCTTGGATCCACCCGGACATCTTCCTCCTGGTCGCCTGCAGCATCTTTCTTCAAAGGCTCCATAGGACTCAACGGCGAAACCCGACACATCTTCACACCTATGCACCCGCCGTCCGTGGGTGAGGTAACGCGAGTACTTCGGTGCTCCCAAGGGTATTGACTACCCAAGTGTCTAGGTTTTTAGTTTTTTCCTCCTAGCTAAACCGGAAGTGTCCTAAATCCTTCTAAATCTAACTTCTAAGTTCCCATTGACTTTGCATTGACTCACGCATGTGTGTAAAGACACTGCACGCGCCACCTGTGGGCCTCCTACTAATAAACTAAGGTTCAGATAGTGTAGCCCCAGCGATTCCCTAGGCCCTAGGCCTTTCCTTTTCTTGTGACGTGGTACTTATACCACTTTCTTAATATATTGTTTGCTTCGCCCCTAGGGCCTAACCGTAAATTGTGCAACTTAACGTATTGTATTCTAACTAAGTATCTTGGTATGTGCTTTTGCCTCTGATCTTATAAAGAGTTCAGGGGAGTGTGTTAGTAAATAAATACATATATATTTTATATATATCCTGTGTGGTGTCCTTTCATTTGATATTCAAGGGGTTACATGTGGTAAAACAGCTGGCTTTACACGCCCTCAAGAGTCTTTTAGCCTAAGACTGTTCTGTCCACGCTACCACTAGGATAGCTGGTCTATAAGGTTGACTTACAACCATCACCATAAGGGTTGTTTGGACTGGTGCAAGGTGATCACTAGAATAGTGATCATCATATACCAGGCCAACTTCTCACATTGGTGTGCAGCGGTTGGGATTAGAGCTTGCTGTTGTTTTACCACTTGTAATCTTGAGATATCATTTGAAAGATTACATAGGTACCTAGAGGTACATATAAAAACAAGTCTTAGTATACTTAAGTTCTACTGAACTTAGCTGTTGTAGAGCCTGGGCCTAGCACATCCTGACTACAACTCCTAGAAAGGTTCTGTAGGAAAACAAATAGTGTAGGTAGGTGCACACCACACCTCACTAGAAATCATGTCTCAGACAGTGAACCCCAGTGGTTCTCTGCCTGCAGAAGTAGATCCCTTGAGGACTGCTACAAGATATGAAGCCTTAGCCTTCCAAGAATTGAGACAATTGTGTACTTCTAGAAGGCTAAAACAGGGTTCAAACCCTACTCTCAGATTCCTGGTTGAGCTCTTAGAAGAGTATGATGCTCAACAGCCACCTAAGACAGGTGATTCAGGTAGTGCAGATGAAGTCCTTCCCTCCTCAGATGATAATGCTGATACTATTGAACCAGAGGAAGAAGAGGGGGTAGAAGAGGAAGATTCTGATCTAGAGACAAACAGCCAGGTCCCAGTCAGAAGACTTAGCCAGGCTACCCTAAGCATACATGGGAGTCAGAATGGGCAGCCCCCACACAGACCCCCAAGTGGGCTTAACCAGAGGCAGAGGAGAGGAAGATCCCACTCTAGGGAATCTCTCCAATCTCATGCTTCAAATGGCTCTCATGGCCCAGCTCAGAGAGGGATGACCTCCCCTCAGAGAAGGGAACATGAGGCCAAAATGAGAGAGGCTGCTCTGAGTATTGAGAGGCAAGAACTTAAGGTTGCCTTGGCCAAAGAGAAGCTTGCTCGTGCTAGAGAGCATAGAGAGAGTGGGTTAGAACCCACTGGTGGCAGCAATATCCCTAAGGATAAAGATAGGTCCTGTGAGAATAGAAACCTAAGCAAGATTGTGCCCCCCTACAAAGAAGGGGATGACATCCACAAATGGATAACTGCTTTGGAGAGGGCCTGCAAAGTACAGCAGGTACCCCAAAGTCAGTGGGCAGCAATCTTATGGCTCTCCTTTTCGGAAAAAGGTAGAGATAAGCTCCTCACAGTTAGTGATGGGGATGCTAACAACTACTCTGTCCTGAAGAGTGCTCTGATTGATGGGTTTGGCCTAACCACTGAACAATATAGGTTGTTGTTCAGGGATACCCAGAAGACACAGACTCAGGACTGGACTGATTGTGTTGAGTGTGCCACTAAGGCTCTGGGAGGCTGGTTATTGGGAAGTCAAGTTAAGGACTATACAGGATTGTATAATTTGATCATGAGAGAGAAAATCTTTAACAACTGTCAAAAGCAGTTATTGTATCGGTACCTGATTGACTCTGATCTGACCTCTCCCCAAGAATTGGGGAAGAAGGCAGACAAATGGGTCAGAACCAGGATCAAGCAGAAAAACCAGAACCAAGGGGTGATCAGAAAAAGGCAGACCAGAAGGGTAATGAGCAGAAACCAAAAGACCAGAAGTCTTCACCAGGCCCCCAAAAGGCACAGGGGGAGGGTGGCTCCAAAAAGAACAAACAGAAACAAGAACGATTCAGAAAAGGGGGTGGTGATGAACAGAGTGTCTGAATTAAGCAGACCACTCTTACCCAGTCCAAAGATCAGGGCTTGATCCATCACCGTTATTTATCTCACTGCCCCATCCCAGCTCAGAACCTGGCTATATGCAAATTAGTCTGTCCCTGGCCCAGTGCATCATGGGAACAGGGCAGACCAAACTACCAAGCCAATTCTTCACCAGAAAGGAGACAAGCTACCGGGGACCGGTTTCTGGCATTTCAGCCTCTTCGGCCCGGCTTGCTTGAATCCTGATGGAGCAGTGAGAAAGGGACTCATGTCTGAGTATACCCTGCCACACCTATAGTGGCCAAAAACGATTCAGAAAAGGGGGTGGTGATGAACAGAGTGTCTGAATTAAGCAGACCACTCTTACCCAGTCCAAAGATCAGGGCTTGATCCATCACCGTTATTTATCTCACTGCCCCATCCCAGCTCAGAACCTGGCTATATGCAAATTAGTCTGTCCCTGGCCCAGTGCATCATGGGAACAGGGCAGACCAAACTACCAAGCCAATTCTTCACCAGAAAGGAGACAAGCTACCGGGGACCGGTTTCTGGCATTTCAGCCTCTTCGGCCCGGCTTGCTTGAATCCTGATGGAGCAGTGAGAAAGGGACTCATGTCTGAGTATACCCTGCCACACCTATAGTGGCCAAAAACGATTCAGAAAAGGGGGTGGTGATGTCCATCACCACCCCTTGTTGTAAATTATTTTGTCCACCCTAAGCGTGGAAGGGTATACTCAGATGTGAGTCCCTTGCTCATTGCACCATCAGGATTCAAGCAAGCCGGGCCGAAGACGCCTGAAATGGCAGAAACCGGTCCCCGGAAGCTTGTTTCCTTCCCAGTGTAAGAATTGGCTTTTGTAGTCTGGTCTGCCCTGTTCCCATGATGCACTGGGCCAGGGACAGACTAATTTGCATACAGCCAGGTTCTGAAACTGGGATGGTGCAATGAGCTAAAAAACGGTGTTGGATCTAGCCCTGATCTCTTGACTGGGTGAGAGTACTCTGCTTAATTCAGAGACTCTGTCCATCACCACCCCTTGTTGTAAATTATTTTGTCCACCCTAAGCGTGGAAGGGTATACTCAGATGTGAGTCCCTTGCTCATTGCACCATCAGGATTCAAGCAAGCCGGGCCGAAGACGCCTGAAATGGCAGAAACCGGTCCCCGGAAGCTTGTTTCCTTCCCAGTGTAAGAATTGGCTTTTGTATTCTGGTCTGCCCTGTTCCCATGATGCACTGGGCCAGGGACAGACTAATTTACATACAGCCAGGTTCTGAAACTGGGATGGTGCAATGAGCTAAAAAACGGTGTTGGATCTAGCCCTGATCTCTTGACTGGGTGAGAGTACTCTGCTTAATTCAGAGACTCTGTCCATCACCACCCCTTGTTGTAAACAGAAACAAGAAGGCCCAAAGAAGCCATGGTGTGGATACTGTAAATCAGTCTCTCACTGGTTTAGTGAGTGCACCAAGAAGGGCACAGCACCAACCACCATTGCCCCTAAGGCAACTGTTCCCCCTAGTCCAGCTGTTAGTGGTGGTTCCCAGCAAAAGGGTGTAGTAGGGTTGACCCTGGGAACTGAGGTGGACTCTGGCCTAGTCAGAGTACCAACTCAGGCTGTTCTTGTCTGTGATGGGGACATAGCAATGTCCTCTACTGTAAGTCCCAGTAATCTGAGCAAGTACAGGCAGACGCCTTTTATTAATGATAAGATAGCTCAGGCCTACAGGGACACATGTGCCAGTGTCACCATGGTGACACCTAACTTTGTTACTTTGTGAACAGATCATACTAGGTGAGAAGTACCTAGTGACCAACGCTAGCAATGCCACTACCTCCCATAGTATGGCAGTTGTTAACTTCTCCTGGGGAGGGGTAACTGGCCTCAAAAGAGTTGTGGTGAGTTAAGACCTTCCAGTAGAGTGTCTGTTAGGAAATGATCTTGAAACCTCAGTTTGGTCTGAGGTGGAGTATAGGACCCATGCAGAAATGCTGGGAATATCAGCACATGTCCTTGCTGTGACCAGGTCACAGGCCAAAAAGTGCTTACCTGAACAGGTGCTGGATCTTGGAACAATAGACCAGACACCACCCAAGAGAAAGAGCAAGAGGGTTAAGGCAGTGCCTTCCCCCCTGCCTCAGGTTGAGGATCAGCCCTCCCAGGAGCATGATTCTCAGATCCAAGAGGGACTGTTTCTTGGGACAGGGGGCCCTCAAGGGCAGATCTGAGGCAGGCACAATTAGACTGTTCCTCTCTTGAACCCCTCAGACAGCAGGCTGCTGCTGAGGCTGCTGGGAATGCTCAAGGTACCCATAAAGTGTATTGGGATGATGGGCTCCTTTATTCAGAGGCTAGAGACCCCAAACCTGATGCTTCCAGGAGGTTGGTTATACCTCTGCAATTTAGGTGCTTCCTTCTTACCTTGGCCCATGATATTCCCTTGGCAGGACACCTGGGCCAGAACAAGACTTGGGGCAGGCTTGTCCCTCACTTTCACTGGCCCCATATGTCAGAAGATACCAAGGAGTTTTGTCACTCCTGTGTTACCTGCCAAGCCAGTGGCAAATCAGGTGGCACCACAAAGGCCCCCCTCATACCACTACCTGTGGTGGGGGTACCCTTTGAGAGAGTGGGGATAGACATTGTTGGAACAATGGACCCCCAAACAGCATCTGGGCACAGATTTATACTGGTGGTAGTGGATCATGCCACCAGGTATCCAGAAGCTATTCCCCTGAGGACCACAATAGCTCCTGTTGTGGCAAGGGCCCTACTTGGAGTTTTCTCCAAAGTGGGGTTTCGAAAGGAGGTTGTCTCTGACAGAGGTGCAAACTTCAGGTCAGGATATCTAACTGCAATGTGGAAGGAGTGTGGTGTCAACTATAAGTTCACCACCCCATATTACCCACAGTGCAATGGGCTTGTGGAGAGATTCAACAAGACCCTCAAAGGGATGATAAAAGAGTTACCAGAAAAGCTGAGGCGAAGATGGGACATCCTTTTACCCTGCCTTCTGTTTGCTTACAGAGAGGTCCCACAAAAGGGGGTTGTCTACAGCCCTTTTGAGCTTTTGTTTGGGCATCCTGTAAGGGGACCCCTATGTCTTGTGAAGGAAGGATGTGAGTTACCTCTCAAAAAGCCTAAGCATGACATAGTGGACTATGTACTTGGTCTTCGCTCCAGGATGGCTGAGTATATGGAGAAGGCTTCCAAAAACCTTGAGGCTAGCCAAGAACTTCAGAAAGCTTGGCATGACCAAAAG
This sequence comes from Lissotriton helveticus, assembly GCF_964261635.1. NCBI lineage: Eukaryota > Metazoa > Chordata > Amphibia > Caudata > Salamandridae > Lissotriton > Lissotriton helveticus. The sequence continues at coordinate 1,245,577,405 of NC_136069.1, read as the reverse complement.
GCTGTGCTGTCTGTGTACCAGACAGGACAGAAAGTGTGGGTGTTGGAGCCAGTGGCCCCAACAGCACTTCAGGACAAATGGTCTGGACCCCATACAATAGTTGAACAGAAGGGAGAAGTCACATACTTGGTGGACCTTGGGACTCCCAGAAGCCCCCACAGGGTGCTTCATGTCAACAGACTCAAAGCATTTGTCGACAGGGCAGACATGGGCTTGCTCATGGCTACAGATGAGAGGCAGGAGGAAGAGAGTGACCCTCTCCCAGACCTGCTTACTCAGAACCCTGATGATGGTTCAGTAGACAGTGTAGTCTTTGCTGAGAGCCTCTCTGAACATCAGCAACAGGACTGCAGACAAGTTCTTCAGTCCTTCAGACATCTGTTTTCCCTGACCCCAAGTCAGACAAGCTGGTGCACCCATGAGGTGGACACTGGTGACAGTCTGCCTGTCAAGAGTAAAATCTACAGGCAACCTGACCATGTCAGGCACTGTATTAGGACAGAGGTCCAAAAGATGTTGGAGCTGGGAGTTATTTAGCCCTCAGAGAGCCCTTGGGCCAGTCCAGTAGGCCTGGTGCCAAAACCTAACACCCAAGATGGTAAGAGAGAGATGAGGTTTAGTGTAGACTACAGAGGTCTCAATGCTGTCACTAGGACAGATGCCCACTGTAGGAGAGTAGGGTCTGCTTTTGATACAGAACTCTGGACCCTTCGACATCCTACTCGATGTAGAAGACTGAAGAATCTCCCTTGTGGTCAAAGAGTGACCACCCTGTACAAGCACGCACCATCAAGCGCTCAAAGGTTTGCTTTTTTTTGTTGCTCCCGCCGGAGCTCGAATGACAGAGACCGACAAGAACCGGACTTCTAGACATCCGACAGCCCGATCCACAGCCACAGCAAAGCTGAGACCCGTGGAGGCGACGTGAGACCGGCCATCTTGGAAAGCCAGTGAAGTGCTTCCCTTGCAGCTCCCGAGGCACCATCGAAGCTGTGCATTGGGGATTGAGAAGTCCCAGCCCCGAGCATCATTTGCACCGAAGATCACCTCTCCACACTCACCGAGTGCTGCGTGGGGCCCTTTTGCATTTTCCTGCTCGACGCGTCTGTCCGGTCACTTGCCCGTTGGCTAGTGGCCTCTGTGACGACGAACCTTCAAATTTACAATTCTGGTCTGGTTGCTCCGGACTGGCCCTTGCTCCCCTGAAAAGGAGCAGCCCATCAGACCTTGCTGGTCTGATCCACAAGCCATCTTCGATTCCTGCGTGGGTTGCATTTGCCAAGGCTTGTTGACTCCAATCCGGAAGCCGACACTGCCGACAGCGAGAGCCTTCATGGGACAGTCCGTGTCCGACTCCTGGTTATCGTCGATACCTTCGGATCCACGTGGCAGCGGAGACAAGCTTCTCGACAACCACCTGATTGCGCCCGACATCGCCTGGTTCATCCTGGTCACTGGCTAGTGACCCAGACTCTGTCCCCTCTGCTTTCAGGTACTCTACATCTTCGATCCACCCTTGGATCCAACCGGACTCTTCTCTCCTGGTCGCCTGCAGCATCTTTTCCTCCAGGCTCCATAGAACTCCACGACGAAACCCGACACACTTTGACACCTATGCACCCGCCTCCTGTGGGTGAGGTAACGCCAGCACTACGGTGCTCCTGTAGAGATTTACATCCCTAGTGTCCTAGTTTTAAGTGGTTAAGTTCTAGTCCAGTCGGAAGACTTCCAAAACTGCAACTTTCTAACTTTTACGCACCATTGACTTGCATTGGTGCACGCGTGTGCATTTAGACACTGCACCCGCATCCTGTGGGCCGCCCCGTCCTAACTTCTGTTAGTCCAGTGTAGCCCCAGCGATTCTCAAGGCCCTAGGCCTTCTCATTGTTCGTGACGTGGTTCTTATACCACTATTTTAGTATATGGTTTTAAGGGCCACCAGGGCCTATCCATATTTGTGCAACTTTTGTATGTTATATGAAGTTCTTTGTTTAACGCTTGTGCTTCTGTTCTCATAAAGAGTACAGGGGATTATTCTAGTAATAAATACATATATTTTTATAATATATAACTTGTGTGGTGTCCTTTTATTTGGTATTAAAAGGATTGCATATGGTAAAACAGCTGGCTTCACATGCCCTCTTGAGTTTAGCCTAAGACTGCTTTTGTCCATGCTACCCCTAGGATAGCTGGTCTATAAGGTTGACTTACAACCAATCACCATAAGGGTTGTTTGGACTGGTACAAGGTGCTTATTAGAATAGTGAACTTCATACACTAGGCCAACTTCTCACACCCACCCCATCCCCAGGGCAGATGAACTCATTGATAGATTGGCTTCTGCCAAGTTCTTGTGCACATTTGACCTGACAGCAGGCTACTGGCAAATCAGGCTAGCTGATGATGCAAAAGCCAAGACAGCATTTTCGACCCCAGGAGGACATTATCAATTTGTGGTAATGCCCTTTGGTTTGAAGAATGCACCTGCCACTTTCCAAAGGTTGGTGAGTCAAGTTCACACAGGACTGGATGACTATTGTGCAGCTTATCTAGATGATATTGCTGTCTTTAGCTCCACCTGGGAGGATCACCTGGTCCACCTGAGGAATGTTTTAGAGGCCCTGCAAAATGCAGGCCTCACTATCAAGGCCACAAAGTGCCAGATAGGGCAGAGCAAGGTTGTGTACCTGGACCACCTGGTAGGTGGGGGTCAGGTTCAACCACTGGAGAGCAAGATCCAGACCATCAAAGACTGGACTCCTCCAATCACCCAGACACAGGTCAGAGCTTTCTTGGGCCTGTCTGGGTACTACAGGAAGTTTGTTAAAAACTATGGGTCCATTGTGACACCACTGAATGACTTAACTTCCAAAAAGATGCCAAAGAAAGTTCAGTGGACAGTTAGCTGTCAAAAGGCATTTGATGACCTGAAGCAGGCCATGTGTACAGCACCTATTCTGAAAAGTCCAGATTACTCCAAAGAGTTCATAGTCCAAACAGATGCTTCTGAGTTAGGTGTGGGAGCTGTACTTTCACAACCAGCCCATTGCTTTCATAAGCAGAAGGCTGACCCCTAGGGAGAAACGTTGGTCAGCTATAGAGAGGGAGGCATTTGCTGTGGTTTGGGCCCTGAAGAAGCTGAGGCCATACTTGTTTGGCACTCACTTCAAGATTCAGACCGACCACTAGCCCCTCCTATGGCTAAATCAGATGAAGGGTGAAAACCCCAACCCCAAACTTCTTAGGTGGTTCATTTCCCTACAGGGGATGGACTTTACAGTGGAACATAGACCTGGGACTGACCATGCAAATGCAGATGGGCTCTCCAGATATTTCCACTTAGAACATGAAGACTCAACTGGTCAAGGTTAGTTTAATGTCCCTAAGTTTGTTTTTGGGGGGGGGGTGTAGGAGAGTAGGGTCTGCTTCCTATGGTCACCCCCACTTTTTGCTTTTGCTTCTCTGGTTTTCGACTTAGATGTGGCTGTGGGCCTGCTAATCAGATCCACAGCCTAGATGCACTTGTCGCGGATCAACAAGGTTCCTCGGGAGCGAAGATGAATAATCCACACCCTTCCAGAAAATAATACTTGGAGGACCAACACTAAGAAGTGCCGGCTAGATAGGATATCACGAATGCTACTTTTGCAGCATCATCCGGAAATGCTGTGGCTTTACATAGAAACTGAAGTTGACACTGGTTCATGAAGATGTTAAACTTAGCACTCTCACCGTGAAATCTTTCAGGCATCGCTAACGGCACTGGGCTAGGGGTATGAACTGTGACCTGGACTGGGGGCAATGATTCTCCCCTTGAGGTAGAGGTAGGACCTTGAGAGGGAACTGTAAAATGTTCGGGTTGAATGTAGCTCTTCCAAACCTTAGGAATGGTGCCTTTCCCCTCAGGGGTCTCTAAGTGTTTAAGATGTACGACTTCATCTTGTAATCTCTGATTTTCCATTCTTAACCTCCCTACCTCTGATTGGCGATCTATTAGGGCCGCGGCTAATTCTTCCACTGAGGGGCTCTGTAGTGTGGTATGTAGGACTGGATCTAAAGGGGCGCAGGCCCCATCGGTATTCATCTTCGCTCAGGAGAAAAATATTCTTGGGCTTGGTTTTCTGTCGCGGATCAACAAGGTTCCTCGGGAGCGAAGATGAATAATCCACACCCTTCCAGAAAATAATACTTGGAGGACCAACACTAAGAAGTGCTCACAAGCAATTATTCCCCAAAAGTGTGGGGAAAATAAAAGTGTGTCCACCACTCTTCCCCAGATGATGTAGTAGAGATGTTTTCTGGAATGAACAGGTCAGGAGGGTCTTGTACTGTAGGGAAAAGGGTACCATACATGTAATACTGTCACTATAGAGACTTAGCACACTGATAGCACAAAATAGAGTCTCACTCACCTCAGCAATCCTCACGCAGTCCTCCAATATCGAACTTTCTCTTGCAGCACCCCAACACTTAGGGGTTAAAAACCATAAGTGAAGACAAGGGATGAAAACAGCAAGACCGAGTTCACTCCAAAGGAGCAGGGTGGACAAATGAAGCGTGAACAGGAAGACACAGGGAAACAAATAAAAATAACAAAGAGCCTCTTGGAATAAGGAGGCTTTAGGGAAGGGTATAGTGACTCCCAAAGAAGTCAAAGCACCGAGGGGCTGTCTGGCGCAGTGACCAATAGAAAGGAATGGGGAAAACGAGTTGTTCAGCCTAGGGGTTTTCATGCGGAACAAACTCGCACTCCTTCATGCAAAAAGGGGCCAGGAGAATTCAGTCCGGCTATGGGAGCAATAGCGGAACCGCGGAGACGTGTTGTCCAGCTTCGGGTTTGTAAGCGGAACAAACACGCACTCCTCAGGGCAGAAAGGGGTAAGGGGAATTCAGTCCGGCTATGAGAGCAATAGCGGAACCGCGGAGACGTGTTTTCCGGCTTCGGGGTAGAAAGTGGAACAAACACGCACTCCTCAGGGCAGAAAGGGGCAATGACCAATGGCTCTCAGCAAGCAGCGGGGAAAAAAGGATGAGACCGCTCAGCGGTAATGTCGAGCCAAAAGCCGAGAACACGACGCGTTGCTCCAAGGTATGCACACGTGAGACAGCTGCGAGCACGAACCAAACGGAGGACGCGGCACTAAAAGGGCTAAGTCCGTAGCAAAGGTTTCGGACTCGGTAGCGCTCCAAACACACGCCAAAACACAGGAACAGGAAACGTATCAGGACTGGGGGCGTGGAGTTCAGGAATAGGGGTGTGGACTTCTCCAAGGGATCAGTAAACCAAGCAAAGACGCAGTGGTGGAGGTGGGTATTAAAGCGTTTCAGGGAGCGTCTCAAAATGACTACTTGGAAAAGAGATCCAAAGGACAAGGGAGTATCTTCAATTTACAGATACCAATGAAAGAGAGGAGAAGCTATTTTACCATATCAGAGCTAGTCTCTATGACACTAAATCCATGTCCTAACAGCACTCTCTCTAAATTTACACCATGTACTCTAGGTACATCTACAATTGGGAATTGGTTCACCTTATCAGCCCCTGTACAAATGTACCATAGGTGCCCAGGGCATAGGTGTAACCAAGGCCTACCAGGGGCTGCAGCATGTATTATGCCACCCCTGGCTGGCCACTCAAATAGACACAACTGGCTGATCACTCAGCTGGGGCAAGGTCGTGTAATCACCCCTTGCTTAGGTATAGTATTCCTATATCTACCCTTATATATAGACACACAGTAACCTATAAGTCACTCCTATGGCAGGCCTTAACAATCCTGCAGGCAGAGTGCTTGGTTATGTGTGAGATGGTGCTCTAGCATGAGCTAAGCCTGTCTGCCGTTTTCGTAACCATGTCCTTATAGCTGTTCTATGATATTGCCATACCATATACTCTTAAGTAAATTATGAAACTCGCGGTTAAATGCTAACTTTGGTTTGGCTTTATCCAAACATGTTGTGTAAGGTGTCACATGCTTTGGAATACTACCCCCTCGCCAATTCTGGCGACGGGGGTAGCATTCCACCCTTCTAGAGGGAAAAGACATGTTGTTGCTGACTATCCCGGTTAAAGTTAACCAGAGCCCCAGCGTCACAAAATAGACGCTGCTGCCACCGACACAAGTCTGACCTCCTGCTGCTGGGAGTCCTTCCAGTCACGGAGGTTTGGACAATAGGTTTCCTGCCTGGAGAGGTGCGAGCACCACCCCAGACAGGACTTTGTGTATTGGGACAGGGAGGGCTGAATAGAATGAGACTCTGCCTGGGGCACCCTAGGTGCTCCATGCATACCCCAGTTCAAACCGGTAGCTGGGGCACTCCAGCCCCAGCTCTGGCACGAAACTGGACAAAGGAGAGGGGGTGTAACCACCCCCTTCCTGGTCCCACCCATAGGAGGGACCTAGAAAGTAATCCAGCCCCTTTTAGTTGTATAAAGGTAGGAGCTGAGTCATGAAACTTTAGATTAATCCTGAATCGAAACTTGACACGAAACTCTGGACCTTCGACATTCTGCTGAAGCTGAAGACTGAAGAATCTCCCATGTGGCCAAGGAGTGACCACCCTGGGCAACCAGGCACCATCCAGCAAATCAACGGCTTGCTTTGTCGACGTTCCCGCCGGAACCCGAGCACAGAGCTTGACAAGACCCAGACTTCCAGACCTCTCTGACCCTCTCTTCACGACGGTAGCATAGCTGAGATCCGTGGAGGCGACGAGACACGTGGGACCGGACAGCTTGGAAAGCCTGCAACTTGCTAACTGTGCAGCTCCTGAGGCATCCTCGAAGGTGTGCACTGGGGTCTGAGAAACCCCGAACCCGAGCTCCACCTGCACCGAAAATCAGCCCTCCACACTCCACGAGTTCTGCGTGGGGCCCTTCTGCTTGTGTTCTGCTCAACGCGTTGTCCGGTTGCTGGCCCGTTGGCTAGTAGCCTCTGTGACGACATTCCTTTTGAATCACATTTCTGGTCTGGTTGCTCCAGACTGGCCTTTGCCTCCCTGCAAAGGTGAGGCACCTCAGACCTTGCTGGTCTGCACCAGAAGCCTTCTTTGAATCCTGCGTGGGTTGCCTTTGCCAAGGCTCGTTGACTCCAATCCGGAAGTCAACCCCTCCATCTGCGAGAACCTTCGTGGGACAGCTCCTCTCCAGCACCTGGTCATCGTTGACGCCTCCTGGTCCGTGTGGCTGAAGAGACAAGCTTCAAGACAGCACCTGATTGCTCCTCGACGTAGTCTGGTTCCTTCCTGGTTCCACCCGGTCACTGGCTAGTGACTCAGACTCTGTCCCCTCTGCTTTCAGGTCCTCTTCATCTTCGATCCACCCTTGGATCCACCCTGACATCTTCCTCCTGGTCGCCTGCAGCATCTTTCTTCAAAGGCTCCATAGGACTCAACGGCGAAACCCGACACATCTTCACACCTATGCACCCGCCGTCCGTGGGTGAGGTAACGCGAGTACTTCGGTGCTCCCAAGGGTATTGACTATCCAAGTGTCTAGGTTTTTAGTTGTTTCCTCCTAGCTAAACCGGAAGTGTCCTAAATCCTTCTAAATCTAACTTCTAAGTTCCCATTGACTTTGCATTGACTCACGCGTGTGTGTAAAGACACTGCACGCGCCGCCTGTGGGCCTCCTTCTAATAAACTAAGGTTCAGATAGTGTAGCCCCAGCGATTCCCTAGGCTCTAGGCCTTTCCTTTTCTCGTGACGTGGTACTTATACCACTTTCTTAATATATGGTTTGCTTTGCCCCCTAGGACCTAACTGTAAATTGTGCAACTTAACGTATTCTGACTAAGTATCTTGTTATGTGCTTTTGCCTCTGATCTCATAAAGAGTTCAGGGGAGTGTGTTAGTAAATAAATACATATATATTTTATATATATCCTGTGTGGTGTCCTTTCATTTGATATTCAAGGGGTTACATATGGTAAAACAGCTGGCTTTACATGCCCTCAAGAGTCTTTTAGCCTAAGACTGTTCTGTCCATGCTACCACTAGGATAGCTGGTCTATAAGGTTGACTTACAACCATCACCATAAGGGTTGTTTGGACTGGTGCAAAGTGATCACTAGAATAGTGATCATCATATACCAGGCCAACTTCTCACACCATTCTTCAGCCCATCTGAGCCCTCTGATAACCGGATCTTTCCGTATCCACATTGCCAAAGGCTCTAACACGAGGGCGAAGAGCAATGGGGAAAGGGGAAGCCCTGCCTGGTACCCCTTCCAAGCGTGAATTTTGAGGCTGTTCCATTGTTGACCACTATTTGAGCCAAGGGTTCCGCATATAGGAGGTGCACCCATCACAAGAAGCCCAGGCCAAACCCCATTTTCCTCAATACTGCAAACAGATATGGCCATTCGATTAGGTCGAACACCATGGCCGTGTCGAGCGACACCACCACCGCGCCCTCCAGTATTGTATTAGCCCGTTCCAGCACCCTGTGTAGTCTCCTCAAAGGTATTTCTGGCTAGCATAAAGCCAGACTGGTCAGGATACACAAGCTTAGTAATGAGGCCTAATAGACAGGTAGCAAGTATTTTAGCCAGAATCTTGGCTGCTGCGTAGGGCAACAAGATTGGTCTGTAGGAGGAACATAGGTGTTTGGGCTTCCCACTCTTGTGGATGACTACGATAGTGGCCAATCGCTGGTCGGCTGGGAGCGATCCTACCTCGCAGCTTTCATGGAACATATTGGTCAGGTATGGTACGATTTTACTTGGGGCGGGCTTATACAGTTCAACGGGCAAGCCATTCGGGCCGGCTTTTTCTACCTCTGTACTTTCTAGTCTAGCCGTTCATCGTCAGAGAGTGTCGGAAAAGGAATGTCTTGTAGTAAAGAGAGTGCATCCGTTTCTGTGTATGTAGTCTGTGTCGTGTAGACCCCGCAGTAGTAATCTCCGAACGCATTCGCAATTTCTTGCGGGTCCAAGATTGTGTGACCGGGCTCAGTCATAAGTTCTACTACCGTTGGCCTGTTCTCTACGATTGAGCCATGCAAGCAGCTTCCTGGCCTTGTCGCCCACTTCGTAGACTTTACTGAGTGTTCAGCTATACTGTGTAATGCTTGACACGAATGTTGCCTCAGAAGTACCAGGAAGGTGATGCTCTTTCCCTGTCTCCCCCAACCGGTTCACCACCTGCCAGAATTATATCGCTGCGCAGGAATAGTGATGCCCGTTAAGGGAACACAGGGAGACAAAACAAGGAAAGTGGGGAAAAACAAAGAAAATGCAGGTGTCGTCTTTGCACCGGAGGAGTAACCGTTATTCATGGAACCACAGAATGTCTGGATACCGGATTCCTAGGTAGATGTAAAGAACATAAGGTTAGTGCAGTAATACTAAGTGTAACAGACAAGGAAACTGATAGAGAGAGCAGGTACCTACAGGGGAGTTGGATGAGTAAAGCTGAGAAGGTGTATAATATGGAAGAGATGGCATCCAGGAATGGTAATCTCTGTCTCCTGTATAATATAATGCAACGTGAATAACCTGTCTCTATTCTATGCAGGGAAAATGAGTAAATAACCACTACTGCCTACCTGTGTATAGTTTATAGAGAAGCCTTAATGCCTGGAACTAGAATCGACACTCCTCTAGTTCCAGGAAAACAATGATTCAGAGCCGGGACTAGTATCAATGCTCCACTAGCCCCGGATTGTATCCACGAATGAAGGCACACTAAGTAAATCACCTTCAATCCACCACGCACCGCGTGGTAACCAAAAGCAAGAATCAATAATAAATAGAAGCTAAACAAATCCCTTAACTCAGGGAAGGCTTCGGGGCTCAATAAACAAAACAAACATTCACGCGCGTGTAAGTGCCGCTTTTGACACTGTAAACCATGAGATCTTACTACAGCGTCTTCAAGATATCGGGATCCAAGGAGGAGCGCTGAAGTGGCTCAGGTCATTTCTGTCCAACAGAACATTTCAGGTTTTTGAGGGTAATACCATCTCCACCAGTAAACCCCTGGGTTGTGGAGTCCCACAGGGCTCCTCACTCAGCCCGACGTTGTTTAACGTCTATATGAGGCCGCTAGCAGGTATCGTCCGACCATATGGTATTAAGATCGTTACCTATGCGGACGATACCCAGTTGGTGGTCTCATTGACGCGGGCTGAGGACCCTACGGCCATAGTCGATCTGGCTGAATGTCTGAGCAAAGTGAACAACTGGATGACCCTGTCTTGTCTCAAACTCAATGGGGACAAGACAGAGGTTATGATGTTAGGACGTTCGGCCCCATGCTCCCTGAACTCCATCTGGCCGGCCTGTCTGGGCCCCCCCCCCAATACCAAAGGATGCCATTAAGAGCTTGGGCATTTGGCTGGACAGAACCCTAACGCTGGACCATCAAGCGGTTAAGCTGTCTGCCACTTGCTTTGGCATTATTAGAATGCTGAGGAAGATTCTCCCCCTGTTACCTTTCCAAGCTCGACAGACTGTAGTGCAGGGATTGATCCACTCCAGGTTGGACTTTGGAAATGCACTTTATCTGGGAGCTCCTGACTTCACTTTGCGGAAGTTACAGGTAATCCAGAACTGTGCAGCCCGGACTCTACTCCAAATCCCCCGTAGGTCCTCTGCCAAACCTGGATTGGCAAAATTACATTGGCTCCCTGTGAGAGACCGGATTACTTTCAAATCCCTTTGTATTGCCCACCAGTCATTCTGGGCTACTGGCCCTTTGATTAACCGTTCCTTAATAACCCCATACCTTCCCAGTAGACAACTACGTTCATCCAGTGCTTATCTTGCAACGGTGCCCAAAGTCAACCGGGCTAGGTCAGGCGGTCGTTCTTTCACTGTGAACGCTGCCAAGCTGTGGAACAGCTTACCACTCCAACTAAGGTCTAACTCAGACCTAACCTCATTCAGAAAACATCTGAAAACTTTTTTATTCAATAAATAGTTTTTTCCTTCTCTGTGCCTAATGAGTCTCACTACCCACAATTTCTTATGCAATCCAGCGCTTGGACGCCTCCGGGCAGCTACCTGTCTCCCCCAACCGGTTCACCACCTGCCAGAATTATATCGCTGCGCAGGAATAGTGATGCCCGTTAAGGGAACACAGGGAGACAAAACAAGGAAAGTGGGGAAAAACAAAGAAAATGCAGGTGTCGTCTTTGCACCGGAGGAGTAACCGTTATTCATGGAACCACAGAATGTCTGGATACCGGATTCCTAGGTAGATGTAAAGAACATAAGGTTAGTGCAGTAATACTAAGTGTAACAGACAAGGAAACTGATAGAGAGAGCAGGTACCTACAGGGGAGTTGGATGAGTAAAGCTGAGAAGGTGTATAATATGGAAGAGATGGCATCCAGGAATGGTAATCTCTGTCTCCTGTATAATATAATGCAACGTGAATAACCTGTCTCTATTCTATGCAGGGAAAATGAGTAAATAACCACTACTGCCTACCTGTGTATAGTTTATAGAGAAGCCTTAATGCCTGGAACTAGAATCGACACTCCTCTAGTTCCAGGAAAACAATGATTCAGAGCCGGGACTAGTATCAATGCTCCACTAGCCCCGGATTGTATCCACGAATGAAGGCACACTAAGTAAATCACCTTCAATCCACCACGCACCGCGTGGTAACCAAAAGCAAGAATCAATAATAAATAGAAGCTAAACAAATCCCTTAACTCAGGGAAGGCTTCGGGGCTCAATAAACAAAACAAACATTCACGCGCGTGTAAGTGCCGCTTTTGACACTGTAAACCATGAGATCTTACTACAGCGTCTTCAAGATATCGGGATCCAAGGAGGAGCGCTGAAGTGGCTCAGGTCATTTCTGTCCAACAGAACATTTCAGGTTTTTGAGGGTAATACCATCTCCACCAGTAAACCCCTGGGTTGTGGAGTCCCACAGGGCTCCTCACTCAGCCCGACGTTGTTTAACGTCTATATGAGGCCGCTAGCAGGTATCGTCCGACCATATGGTATTAAGATCGTTACCTATGCGGACGATACCCAGTTGGTGGTCTCATTGACGCGGGCTGAGGACCCTACGGCCATAGTCGATCTGGCTGAATGTCTGAGCAAAGTGAACAACTGGATGACCCTGTCTTGTCCAAACTCAATGGGGACAAGACAGAGGTTATGATGTTAGGACGTTCGGCCCCAAGCTCCCTGAACTCCATCTGGCCGGCCTGTCTGGGTCCCCCCCCAATACCAAAGGATGCCATTAAGAGCTTGGGCATTTGGCTGGACAGAACCCTAACGCTGGACCATCAAGCGGTTAAGCTGTCTGCCACTTGCTTTGGCATTATTAGAATGCTGAGGAAGATTCTCCCCCTGTTACCTTTCCAAGCTCGACAGACTGTAGTGCAGGGATTGATCCACTCCAGGTTGGACTTTGGAAATGCACTTTATCTGGGAGCTCCTGACTTCACTTTGCGGAAGTTACAGGTAATCCAGAACTGTGCAGCCCGGACTCTACTCCAAATCCCCCGTAGGTCCTCTGCCAAACCTGGATTGGCAAAATTACATTGGCTCCCTGTGAGAGACCGGATTACTTTCAAATCCCTTTGTATTGCCCACCAGTCATTCTGGGCTACTGGCCCTTTGATTAACCGTTCCTTAATAACCCCATACCTTCCCAGTAGACAACTACGTTCATCCAGTGCTTATCTTGCAACGGTGCCCAAAGTCAACCGGGCTAGGTCAGGCGGTCGTTCTTTCACTGTGAACGCTGCCAAGCTGTGGAACAGCTTACCACTCCAACTAAGGTCTAACTCAGACCTAACCTCATTCAGAAAACATCTGAAAACTTTTTTATTCAATAAATATTTTTTTCCTTCTCTGTGCCTAATGAGTCTCACTACCCACAATTTCTTATGCAATCCAGCGCTTGGACGCCTCCGGGCAGCTACTTCGCGCTATATAAGACGCATTTTCATTTCATTTCATTTCATGAACACCCAAACACGCATCAGGTATAACTAAATAATGCGCACAACTAGAATCTCCTAATAGTCGACGGTACCTGAATGGAGAAACACCGACGCCCGGCGAAGACCCGACGGATCCCGCTGCTCGCCACCACCGTGACCCGGAAACGTAATAAATCAATGACCTCAGTACCGGAACGGAACGCGAAGCGTTCAATGCAGGGAAGGGGGGTGGTTTAATGATGGGTCTGTTCTCTCTGCGCATGCTTGGCTTTTCACGCATGCGCCGTTCGTTTGCCAACCATCAGGGGCTGGCGCTTGCCAACCACGCCTTTGTATGCAAGCACGACATACTGTGCTTTAGCCGTGTCAGTGGCCAACGCTAAGTTTTTTTTGTTTTTAGTCGCAAAGCATGCCATGTCTGTGCCGAGTCAACTGAGTGTTAATTTTTGAGAAAGTAGTGCTCTGTGTCGCGTATAATCGTGTCATGTATCTGAGGGATCTTAAGATACCAGGAGTTTATAGGGGCTATCCTCCGTCTTTTCCGGCTCTCCCACCTCCATCCGGACCCAGATAGGCGAGTGGTCTGATATACCCCTTGCGAGGTGGTTCACCTGTCTCACGTTTCCCAGTCGGCCCGCCGATGTTATAACATAGTCTATCCTTGACATACTGTGGTGGTCCCCGGAATAAAACGTGTATTGCTGCTCTGTGGGATGGAGTGCCCTCCAGATTTCTACAAGACCCATTGCTTTAAAAAAAAAAATGGATTTGTGTGCGAGATGGCGGGAGGTGGAGATGAAGTCTCCCCTATCAGGACTATCCCCTCAGACACGGAGAGTAGGTAGTTGCCCAGGTCCTTGAAGGCCCGGGATTTGAAGGCCAGGTGGAATGTAGACAGAGACTAGATTTAACGTACGTCCCTTCCAACACTTGTTTTTATATATCGATATACAAAAATGTCGAGTTTTATATATTGTTTGTAACAACTATCGATGTTTTGTATATCGATGTGAAAAATATTGATTTGTAAGTGTGTACAAAAATATCGAAGTTCATATTATCGAATGACAAAATATCGTCATGTAAAAATATTGTTATAGCATTTTATTTGTTTAATGTTTGTGTTATGAAGAAATTATTTATATGTTATATTCTTAGTAGTGTTTAGTTGTTTTTATAGGATACTAGCTATACCCGGCCACGCGTTGCTGTGGCTCAGTCTGGTTAAATGGAAGAGAAAGAAAAGAGTAAGTGCACGTTTGTAATATGTTTAATTTCACAATGCTTGTGGGTATGTGTGGATTACCAGCCAGAGACAGACCCGTTTTGATACTTTGAAGATTTATTTGTATCGTTTCTCAAAGTAAAAGTAAAACAAAAGGCCAAGGTTTAAACGGAGATTTTTAGATCAGTCCTTTTCTTTTGATTCCACCCTCCTTTATCATCAGGAAGTGGGTGGCCCGTTCCCGGTAGTTTACTCTCCGCTTCCGGCAGGCTTGGATCAGGAACCTGGACAATGTAAGAAAACAAAAAAAGGGACAACCGTCACTCTGAACTCTTTTTCTTTGTTCAATTATTCAGGGGAAAAAGAGTGAGGATGAGCACCCAAACCGTCACCAACGCTATATACAAAAACGATCGGGTGATGTTTAACCAAAAACGGCACAATAGAAAAACAAAACCACAAGGGACTTTTGTGTCGGGAGGTTATAGGGATTTAAAGCTCTCCTCCCTCCCCTAGACGGTGGACGCTAGTTGAAGCCCCCCTATGGAACCAACCCCTCACTCTGGAACGTACCTCCGGGAGCCACGCTCCCCGGTGAGCGTGGCTAGCAGACTTGTGGTACCGGATCGGGTCCGGCTCCCGCTCTAGGTTCACCCGTGGCTGGTGGCTCTGAGGCTCCGGCGTCTCCTGTTCTCTAGGGCGTAGCACGGCTGTGTCGGCGTCCTCCGGTTCTTTAGGAATTCCTCTCCAGTTACTCGTAGTATCGCAGCTTCCGGGATCCCAAGATGCTACTCCGTCATCGGGTTATGCACTGGCTGAAAAAGCCCTTCCTTCTTCATCCGGTACTCCGATTGGTGCATGTGACCCAGTCACATGGTACGATTGCTCCTCCGAGGGAAAGAGCAATGACGTCGAGTTAAAGGGGCCACTGCAGTCCAGATCTATTGGGTCCCATGGCGACTGTAAAAGAAGCACAGGAGAGATGTAAAGAGGTAGGAGGTCATCCTCCCCTTCGCTTGCTACGTCCCCAGTGGGTGGTTCCTGACACATACCTCCCCTAGGTAGTTCCCGTTCGGGGGACTGCGATACACGGGAGAGAAAGTCAGCATTTGCATTACAGCTCCCTTTTCGATGGCGAACCTCAAAGGAGTAGGGCTGAAGGGAGAGGAACCACCTAAGGACCCTAGCAATGTTCCCTTTGTTACGACACAACCATTGAAGGGGGGTATGGTCAGTATACAGAAGAAAAGGAGCCACTTCCAGATAATATTTCATCTTATCAATCGCCCACTTGACCGCCAGGCACTCCATCTCAATAATCGGATAGTTCTTTTCCCGTGGGAACAATTTACGGCTGATAAAGGCCACTGGTCGTTCAACCCTGTCCTTGGTTTCCTGGGAAAGGACAGCACCAAGACCTGTGTCGGAGGCATCGATTTGGAGAATGAAGGGGCGACTGAAATCTGGGGATACTAACACCGGGCTGGAGGTGATACAGGTCTTTAACTCGGAGAAGGCCTGGAGGGCATGGGAGTAAGGTGACAGGAGATCTTTTTCCCTGATTCCCTTTCGGAGTAAGTCAGTTAGGGGTGCGGCTATTTGGGAATAGTGAGGGATGAACCTCCGATAATATCCGAGTAACCCCAGAAATGCACGGATCCCTTTTTTGGTTGTGGGAAATGTTGTATTGATGATGGCCTTGACTTTCTCTTGTTGTGGTTCTATGAGTCCGTTCCCTAAAAGATATCCTAGATATCTGACGTTCTGGTATGCCACCTTGGATTTCTTTGAATTAATGTGTAATCCGTCAGTCCGGAGGGCCTGAAAGACACTTTGACAATGTGACAGATGCTGTTCCCAGGTGGAACTATGAATAATGATGTCATCGAGGTATGCTGAAGCATACCCTTGATGTTCCCTTAACACAACATCCATAATGCGCTGAGAAGTGGCGGGCGCCCCATGCAGACCGACTGGTAGAACTGTAAATTCATACAGGCCTAAGGGGGTGGAGAAGGCCGTTTTATGTTTGTCTTGCTGGGATAGGGACACCTGCCAGTAACCTTTGGTCAGATCCAAGGTCGTAATGTACTTAGCCTCTCCCAATTGCTCAACTAGTTCGTCCACTCGTGGCAAGGGGTAGGAATCAAACTGGGTGATGAAGTTCACCGCCCTAAAGTCTATGCAGAATCTTATGCTGCTGTCTGGTTTCGGAACTAGGACAATAGGTGAGGACCATTCGCTCTTGGAGGATTTTATGATTCCGGAAGCAAGCATGTTCTGTACTTCCTGTTCAACGGCTGCTCGTCGAGCCGCGGGAATCCTATACGGTCGTTGTCGTATAACCTTCCCAGGGATGGAACGGATGGAATGTTCGACTAATGAGGTCTGTCCTGGTTTGTCGGAGAAGATTTCAGCGAAGGAGGAAAGTAATGAACCCAGTGTCTCTTTCTCGTCTCTCGACAGGTCTTTATTTATGTCGAGCTGGGGTAGAGTGGTTTCTGTTGTTACCGAAACTAGGTTGGATTGTGGGAGGGGGCCTAACCACTTCCTTTAACAGATATATGTGAAAAATCTGTGTTTTGGTTTTAGAAAGGCAAAGTTTATAGGTAGTAGGACCCACTTTCTCAATTATCTCATAAGGTCCTTTCCACTCAGACCGACCTCTAGAGATTGCGGAGGGTAGCAGGACTGAAACCCAGTCACGGACCTGCAGATGACGCCATTTTTTTCCTTTGTCATAGAATGCCTGTTGCTTCTGTTGAGCTTTTTCCAGGTTGTTATGGGCGAACTCCCGTAATTTAGACAGCCTCGACCTTAATCCTCTTGAATACTCAAGTAAAGCATGGGTTTCCTCAGGTTTTTCCCTTTCCCAAGCTTCCTTGGTCATTTCAAGGAGAGTACGAGGCTGTCGTCCATACAGGAGCTCGAATGGAGAGCAACCCAGACTGCTCTGTTTTTGTCAGTGGTTCACAAACAGTGCCAAAGGCAAGAGGGCGTCCCAATCTGCCCCCTCGGCCGTCATAATTTTTTTAAGGGTGAGTTTTATTGTACCGTTGTACCTTTCACATAACCCGTCGGTTTGGGGGTGATAGACCGAAGTTCTTATTTGTGTTATGTCTAAATTCTTGCACACCTGACCCATTAACCGTGACACAAATGGTGTACCCTGATCCGTGAGCATCTCATGCGGAAATCCCACCCTTGAAAAGAGTTCCATCCATTTCTCACAAATAGTCATAGTGTTTGGTGTTCTCAAAGGAAAAGCCTCAGGGTATCTGGTAGCGTAGTCGATAATGACTAATGCATACTGGTTGCCCTTTCGAGATTTAGGTAAAGGACCAATAATATCCATTCCAATGCGATCGAATGGCTTCCCAATGATCGGAAGAGGTTGTAAAGGGGCAGCAGGTGGTCTATAGGATTTTTACTTTGACATACTTCGCACTCTCGACAGTATTTAGTTATTTGGGCGTGTATCCCGGGGCAATAAAAAAAATGTAAGATGGTCTGGCTGGTCTTTTGTGCTCCTGAATGGCCGGCTAAGAGATGTGCGTGTGCAAAGAACATGACCAGTTTCCTGAAACTTTGGGGTACTAAAAGTTGTGTGGAGCCTGTTGGGCTGTCTTTTCTATACAGCAGGTTGTTTTCTTTTAGAAACGCTGGGTAGGTCGTGATAGGAAGAATCGCCTGTTGCCAAGCTACTCGGAGGGTAGGGTCGTTTTTTTGAGCATAATGAAATTTTTTATCCCCTTGCCACGGGGCCTGCGTGAGAAAAACAGGGGATTTTTTTGTATAGTTTTCAACCTTCAAGCTGAGAAATGTCATACATTCGGGATGATCTGTCCCCAGTATGAGTTTATCAGGTAAACTAGGAAGAACCCCTACTATGGCTGGAAGTTCCCTCCCGTCGGGCATCCTAACCCTTATAGAAGCCGCTGGGTATACTTTAACATCTCCATGTACACACCTAATGGGTATGTGGCGTTGAGTTATGATATCTTCGGGTCTGAAAAGGGAACTTGGGATGACAGATTGTCGGCACCCAGAGTCTAAGAGAGCCCCTAACGTGTACCCCATCAATAACCAAGCTTGTGTAGAATCCTGTGCCCATTTCCTCGGTATACAGGACATGGCGTGGAAGGCTGAGGTTTCATGTTCACACAAGTTTCTGATGAACTTCAATAAAGAATATATTTTAAAGAAGAAACTGATTGTGCTTCCTAATTGAATATTATTGAACTTTGGTAGTGCACCACTCCATTCAGTTCCAAGTTTTGTTTTCCGAGCAGTGGATTGCATCCCTCGACGGCAGATGCAGGAGTTGCTGTGGTGTGGGTCAACGTATTGAGGCTTGTGCGGCATTTGGAGTCCGCCGTTGGTCTTTGTTTTTGCATGGCGTGGAAGATAACTAACGTCCATAGGCTCATCAGTGTTCCGTTTCTGGGGACAGAAGCGAGCTATGTGTCCATGTGAGAAGTTGGCCTGATGTGCAGTGTTCACTATTCTAGTGATCACTATATATCAGTCCAAACAACCCTTATTGATGATTGGTTGTAAGTCAACCTTATAGACCAGCTATCCTAGTAGCATGGATACGAGCAGTCTAAGGCTAAGACTCTAGAGGGCGTGTTAAGCCAGCTGTTTTACCATCACATTACCCCTTGAACACCCAGTGAAAGGACACCACACAAGTGTTATGAAAATAAACAATGTATTTATTAGAATCACAACAACCCTGTACTCTTTATGAGGACAGGGTGCTAAGCACACAACAAAACTCTTATGAAAATACTTAAGTTAGCACAGTATATACAAATGCCCGAGGGGCACGAAAAACCATATACTCTAAAAGTGGAATGCGAAATTACTAGCAGGTAAGTACAGTACTAATAGGCTTTGGAATCGCTAGGACTTGACTAGGGAATCGCTAGATTACTTCTAGGAGGCCTAGGGGACTCGGGTGCAGAGTGTGCACTCTCACGCGGGATGCGGGACAAAGTCTATGGAAGCTAGTAAAGGTAAAGTTAGTGTTCACGGGCGAACCCGACCTGGTAGGGAGAAAACGACAGTGGATCCTGACCCTTGGATAGTGAGGCTATGCTGGGACACCGAAGTGCCGAAGTTACCTAGCCCAGGGGCTGCAGCTGCATAGGTCTCAAAAGACGTCGGGAATCCTCGTTGCCGGACCAGGAGCCTGGAAGAAAGATGCTGGCAGGCGACCAGTGAAGAGAGTTCGAAGTGATCCAAGCCTGGATCTCGAAGATAGATGACACCTGAAAGCAGAGGGGACCAAGTTCGTGACTACTAGCCAGTAGTCAGTGGGCACCAGGAGGGCACCGGATGGTAGTCACCTCGACTAGGTGAGTGGGCGACGCTGGCTCTGCAGATCTCACGGACCAGGAGGCGTTGTCGGCGACCAGGATGGAGAGGCGAGCTGTCCCACGATGGATGAAGCTGTCGGCGTCGAAGTTACCCAGGATTGGGCAACAAGCCTTGGCTAATTCAAGCCCATGCGGTGGACCTAAAATGGCGTCTTGAGTGGACCAGGAGGGTCCGGGGTGCTCCTCTTCGGGAAGGGAGCAAGGGCCAGTCTGGAGCAACCAGACCAGCAGCAGAAATGTCGTCGGGCGTCGTTCAGAAGGCCACAAGCCAGCGGGCTAGTAGCCAAACAACGCGGTGAGCAGCAAAAAGCAGAAGGGCCCCACGCAGATCGTGGAGATGCTGGGAGGCTGCACTTCGGTGCTGGAGCTGCTCAGGGTCGGGGCTTCTCGGACCCCAAAGCACTCACCAGGAAATTACTCGGCGGGCTTGCTGTGCAGAAGTCGTGCAGTCTTGCAGATGGCCGGTCCCTCGAGGTCTCGTCGCACCCACGGTTCTCAGCTGGGCTGTAGAGGTGGGTAGAGGTCAGAGGTGCCAGGGAAGCCGGTTCTCGTCGAGCTGGGCAGTCGGATTCCGGAGGAAGGACTTGCAGCAGACCGCAGTGTTCTTGCGATGGTGCCTGCGGATGCAGGGTGACTACTCCTTAGCCACAAGGGAGAAATCTTAGGAAGAAGTCTTGAGTTCCTTTCGTAGAAAGTAGTTTCAGGATTCAAAGATGATCTGATTTGGAAGGGGGCCAGTCCCTACCTTTATCTGGGAAAAGGGGGCTGGCACGCGACTAAGTCCTGCCCTATGGGTGGGACCAGGAGGGGGGTGGTTACACCCACTTCCTTGGCGGGCTTTTCCCCAGCACAGGGTCTGGAGTGTCCCTGGAACTGGTTCAAGCCAGCCTATGCACAGTGAGCACCGGGGTGCCACGTGCAGTCACCTTCCTCTGAAGCCCTGCCTACCTACAATACACAAAATCCTGTCTGGGACGGTGCTGGCACCGCCCCTGGCAGGAAACCCTTTGTCCTTATCTCCTGCTCTGGGAGGACTCCCAGCAGCAGGAGGGCAGACTTGTGTCTCGGTGGCAGCATCCATTTTGTGGAGCTGAGGCTCTGTTTGACTTTAACCGGGGTTACAGGCTACATGCATGTCGTGTCCCTCTAGAAGGGTGGAATGCTAACCCCGTCGCCAGAATTGGCGAGGGATTAGTATTCCAATTCCTATGACACCTTACTCGACATGTTTTGATAAAGCGATACCAGAGTTGGCATATAACCGCGAGGATTATAATGCACTTAAGAGTATATGGTATGCGATATCATGGAAAAGGCTAAGGGATAGATCCCGAAAGCCGCAGACAGGCTCAGCTCATGCCAGAGCACCATCTCACACGATTCCAAGCACTCTGCCTTCAGGATTGTTAAGGCCTGCCATAGGAGTGACTGATAGGAGATCTGTGTGTCCATTTTAGGGTTAGATATAGGTATACTACATCTAAAGCAAAGGGTGTTTACACCACCTTGCCCCAGCTGTCAAGCAGCCAGTTGTGTCAGATTTGGATGGCCAGCCAGGGATGGCATAATACATGCTGCAGCCCCTGGTAGGCCCTGGGTACACCTATGCCCTGGGTACCTAAGGTACACTGTACAGGGACTGATAAGGTGACTCAGTATCCAATTTAGATATGTACCTAAGGTACATGGAATCCATTTTACAGAGAGAGCAGTAGGCCTGGGGCCCTGAATAGCAGGGTCCCAGGTCAACTAAGTCAGAAAACCAGCAGAACACCAGGCAAAAAGTTGGGGGCAACCATAGTCAGGGATCTACCTTCCTACATAACCCCCCCCCCCCAAACGAAAGGAGATAAGGCTAGCCTTGCCAGGTAAGCCTATATTGCCTGAGTGGCCATATAAGGAAGTACCAGCACTGGCATGGTTACCCCCTATCTCATGGTCCACTAAGCAATCCCTCACCCTAAGGGTGTCTGAGGGTCTCCACCATAGGGAATCTCTACCTGTGGTGTGTTTTGTCAAAGAAAAAGGCTGGTGCTGAGATGGAGTACTGAAGTGAGGCTCCACTAATTTTGGGCTCAGCTTCCTCCAATCATCATCCACCAAAGAGGCCTTTCTTTCCAAGACTGAGTTGTTTTGGGCTCTCAGGGTCAACCTCTGGCTACCTACAGCTGGAGGTTGGGTCCCTCTGTTTGGCTTACTGGAGGGACAGGTCAGGTCTGGGGCCCTCAGGTCCCAAGTTTGGCTGTGCCCAGCAGTGTCCATCTGGGGGAGGTCCCTAACTAATTTTAAGGGGGATCCCTCAGGAGTATGTGTTATTTTCACTTGGCTAGGACTACTAGCTTTAGTGCCCTTAATCTGCTGATTGGGAAATTCTTTTGGACAGGGGGCCCCTTGGGGTCCAACACTGGCCTCCCTGACCTCTACAGCCCTGGGCTGACTGAGGCAGGGTAGAGAGGGGCAGGTTACCTGCTCCAGACTGGGTCCCACCTTGGAAGGGTCCACTGACATCAGGGGTTCTGTCAGGCTATGCCTGACTACCTCTGTGGCAGTTTCTTCACAAGGGGTCAGATCAGTTCCCTGAGGAGGCTGATCTTTTCCTAAAGTCTGGTGGGAGGGAGATTTCTCTTCCTCCTCAATGCTCTCTGTCTGAGTGGAGTGATCCATAGTTTCAGGCTTCACAACACTATCATCTGTCTGAGTTTGAGCTGTGGCCATCACAACTCTCCCAGCCTTTTCAGGAGGGGACTCAGTTTGGGTATGGGCTGTGACCATCACAGCCTTGACAACCTGTTCTGGGAAGGAAGTTGTCTGAGATTGGGTTGCGACTGGCACAACCCTCCTGACCTGTTCAGGTAGGACATCTTGGACTGGGGCTGTGGCTATCACTGCCCCACTAACCTTACCATGGGTGTTTACCATTTTGGAATGGGTTTCTTGCTCTACTTCAGCCCAGGCTGAGAGCTCTAAATCATTCCCCAGTAGGCAATCTACAGGCAAGTTTGGTGACACTGCCACTCTCTTGTGGCCAGTGACACCTCCCCAGCTGAGATTGACCACTGCCATGGGATGATCTCTCTGTACTCCATCAATATTGGTCACCTGGTATGTGGCACCAGGTAAAAGTTGCCTTGAGGGGACTAGACTCTCAGTCACCATAGTGATGCTAGCCCCTGTATCTCTATAGGCCTCAACTTTTATACCATTGATGAGGGGTTCCTGTCTGTACTTGCCCAAAGTGTTGGGACAAGTTGTGAAGTTGGCAAACCCCATGCCAGTCTCACAGACAAGAGTATCTAAGTTTGGGGACCTGGTTAGGCCAGAGTCCCCAGGAACTCCCAAAGTAAATGCACCCAAATTCTTGGGGGCACTCCCACCACCTGGGGGATTACTACTAGTAGTAACAGGAGGCTTGGGAATGTTACTTGGGGGTATGTTCTCCTTATTGTTATTCTTTGGGCAACTGCTGTCAGTTTTCAAATGACCCACCTGTTTACAGGGATAACAATAAGGTTTCTTCTGGTTATTAGAAGGATTCTGGGACCCACCCCCCTCAGAGGATTTTTGGGGCCCTGATGTGGTTTGATCTGGAGATTTATTCCCACCCTTCTCTTGAGGCTTGGTTGATTCCTTTTTCTGGTCACCACCTTGGTTCTTGGGCCTAATCCTGGTTCTGACCCATTTGTCTGCCCTCTTACCCAATTCTTGTGGAGAGGTCAGATCAGAGTCTACCAGGTGCTGGTGTAATAGCTGGTTCTGACAATTATTTAAGACTTGCTCTCTCATAATAAGATTATACAATCCTGTGAAGTCAGTAACCTTGCTACCCAGTAGCCAGCCTTCCAAAGCCTTAGTGGCACAATCAACAAAGTCAGACCAGTCCTGAGACTGAGTTTTCTGGGTGTCTCTGAACAGCAACCTGTACTGCTCAGTGGTTAAGCCAAACCCATCAACCAGTGCATTTTCAGGACCTGGTAATTGTTAGCATCCTCCACTCTTGTAGTGAGGAGCTTATCTCTACCTTTACCATCAAAGGAGAGCCACAGTATAGCTGCCCACCGACTCTGGGGAATGCACTGCACAGTGCAGGCCCTCTCCAAAGCAGCCATCCATTTCTGGATGTCATCCCCTTGTTTAAAGGGGGGCACTATTTTTGTCAGGTGTTTAGTATCTAAACCCTTCTCTCTATCTCTTGGGAGATTGCTGCCACCAGTGGGAGCTAACCCACTCATCTGCTGCTCTCTAGCAAAAGCAAGCTTCTCTTCGGCCAGGGCAAGTTCTTCCCTTTCAATCCTCAGAGTAGCTTGTCTCATCCTAGCCTCATGCTCCATTCTCTGAGGGGAAGTCCATCTCCTCTGGGGAGAGTTCCTTCTCCTCTGAGAAGAGGCATTAGAGTGCAGAGATCTATTGGAGTCCCTAGAAAGAGATCTATCTCTCCTAACTCCAAGGTTAGGCCCACTTCGGGTTAGTACTGGGGGTCCCCCAGATCCTAGCCCAAGTAAGTCTAAGTTGGCCCTAGTTAGCCTTCTGACTACCTCAAGACCTTTGTCTACCTCATCCCCAGAGAGTTCCTCTTGTTCCTCCTCCTCAACTGCATTGGCAGTGTTGGGGAGGTCTGGATCTCCAGAGGTACCCTCTAAGGCTGGCATATTCTCAGGTAACTGAGAAATCTTTCTGGCATCATATGTCTCTAAGAGACCTATCAGAAAGGGAATGGTGGGGTTAGACCCCTGCTTCAGTTTCCTGGAGGTGCAGACTTGTCTCATCTCCTGGAAACTGAGAGCTGCATATCTTGAAGTGACCTGTGGAGGGTCAACACTGACCAGGGGAGTCTCAGTAGATTCTCCCTGGGTAGACATGCTTTTCTAGTGAGGTGTAAGTGGTGCACTTACCTACACTATATGTTTGCCTACTGATCCCTTGCTAGAGTTGTAGTTTAGGGTGTGCTAGGCCCTAGGAGCTACAACAGCTGGTTCAGTAGAACTCAGAGTATTCTAAGCTAAGTTATATGTACCTTTAGTACTTATGTGATCTTTCACAAGATATTCTTAGGATATGTGTGGTAAAACAACAGCAAGCTCAAATCCCAACCGCTGCTCACCAATGTGAGAAGTTGGCCTGATGTGCAGTGTTCACTATTCTAGTGATCACTATATATCAGTCCAAACAACCCTTATTGATGATTGGTTGTAAGTCAACCTTATAGACCAGCTATCCTAGTAGCATGGATACGAGCAGTCTAAGGCTAAGACTCTAGAGGGCGTGTTAAGCCAGCTGTTTTACCATCACATTACCCCTTGAACACCCAGTGAAAGGACACCACACAAGTGTTATGAAAATAAACAATGTATTTATTAGAATCACAACAACCCTGTACTCTTTATGAGGACAGGGTGCTAAGCACACAACAAAACTCTTATGAAAATACTTAAGTTAGCACAGTATATACAAATGCCCGAGGGGCACGAAAAACCATATACTCTAAAAGTGGAATGCGAAATTACTAGCAGGTAAGTACAGTACTAATAGGCTTTGGAATCGCTAGGACTTGACTAGGGAATCGCTAGATTACTTCTAGGAGGCCTAGGGGACTCGGGTGCAGAGTGTGCACTCTCACGCGGGATGCGGGACAAAGTCTATGGAAGCTAGTAAAGGTAAAGTTAGTGTTCACGGGCGAACCCGACCTGGTAGGGAGAAAACGACAGTGGATCCTGACCCTTGGATAGTGAGGCTATGCTGGGACACCGAAGTGCCGAAGTTACCTAGCCCAGGGGCTGCAGCTGCATAGGTCTCAAAAGACGTCGGGAATCCTCGTTGCCGGACCAGGAGCCTGGAAGAAAGATGCTGGCAGGCGACCAGTGAAGAGAGTTCGAAGTGATCCAAGCCTGGATCTCGAAGATAGATGACACCTGAAAGCAGAGGGGACCAAGTTCGTGACTACTAGCCAGTAGTCAGTGGGCACCAGGAGGGCACCGGATGGTAGTCACCTCGACTAGGTGAGTGGGCGACGCTGGCTCTGCAGATCTCACGGACCAGGAGGCGTTGTCGGCGACCAGGATGGAGAGGCGAGCTGTCCCACGATGGATGAAGCTGTCGGCGTCGAAGTTACCCAGGATTGGGCAACAAGCCGTGGCTAATTCAAGCCCACGCGGTGGACTCAAAATGGCGTCTTGAGTGGACCAGGAGGGTCCGGGGTGCTCCTCTTCGGGAAGGGAGCAAGGGCCAGTCTGGAGCAACCAGACCAGCAGCAGAAATGTCGTCGGGCATCGTTCAGAAGGCCACAAGCCAGCGGGCTAGTAGCCAAACAACGCGGTGAGCAGCAAAAAGCAGAAGGGCCCCACGCAGATCGTGGAGATGCTGGGAGGCTGCACTTCGGTGCTGGAGCTGCTCAGGGTCGGGGCTTCTCGGACCCCAAAGCACTCACCAGGAAATTACTCGGCGGGCTTGCTGTGCAGAAGTCGTGCAGTCTTGCAGATGGCCGGTCCCTCGAGGTCTCGTCGCACCCACGGTTCTCAGCTGGGCTGTAGAGGTGGGTAGAGGTCAGAGGTGCCAGGGAAGCCGGTTCTCGTTGAGCTGGGCAGTCGGATTCCGGAGGAAGGACTTGCAGCAGACCGCAGTGTTCTTGCGATGGTGCCTGCGGATGCAGGGTGACTACTCCTTAGCCACAAGGGAGAAATCTTAGGAAGAAGTCTTGAGTTCCTTTCGTAGAAAGTAGTTTCAGGATTCAAAGATGATCTGATTTGGAAGGGGGCCAGTCCCTACCTTTATCTGGGAAAAGGGGGCTGGCACGCGACTAAGTCCTGCCCTATGGGTGGGACCAGGAGGGGGGTGGTTACACCCACTTCCTTGGCGGGCTTTTCCCCAGCACAGGGTCTGGAGAGTCCCTGGAACTGGTTCAAGCCAGCCTATGCACAGTGAGCACCGGGGTGCCACGTGCAGTCACCTTCCTCTGAAGCCCTGCCTACCTACAATACACAAAATCCTGTCTGGGACGGTGCTGGCACCGCCCCTGGCAGGAAACCCTTTGTCCTTATCTCCTGCTCTGGGAGGACTCCCAGCAGCAGGAGGGCAGACTTGTGTCTCGGTGGCAGCATCCATTTTGTGGAGCTGAGGCTCTGTTTGACTTTAACCGGGGTTACAGGCTACATGCATGTCGTGTCCCTCTAGAAGGGTGGAATGCTAACCCCGTCGCCAGAATTGGCGAGGGGTTAGTATTCCAATTCGTATGACACCTTACTCGACATGTTTTGATAAAGCGATACCAGAGTTGGCATATAACCGCGAGGATTATAATGCACTTAAGAGTATATGGTATGCGATATCATGGAAACGGCTAAGGGATAGATCCTGAAAGCCGCAGACAGGCTCAGCTCATGCCAGAGCACCATCTCACACGATTCCAAGCACTCTGCCTTCAGGATTGTTAAGGCCTGCCATAGGAGTGACTGATAGGAGATCTGTGTGTCCATTTTAGGGTTAGATATAGGTATACTACATCTAAAGCAAAGGGTGTTTACACCACCTTGCCCCAGCTGTCAAGCAGCCAGTTGTGTCAGATTTGGATGGCCAGCCAGGGGTGGCATAATACATGCTGCAGCCCCTGGTAGGCCCTGGGTACACCTATGCCCTGGGTACCTAAGGTACACTGTACAGGGACTGATAAGGTGACTCAGTATCCAATTTAGATATGTACCTAAGGTACATGGAATCCATTTTACAGAGAGAGCAGTAGGCCTGGGGCCCTGAATAGCAGGGTCCCAGGTCAACTAAGTCAGAAAACCAGCAGAACACCAGGCAAAAAGTTGGGGGCAACCATAGTCAGGGATCTACCTTCCTACAGTCCACATGTCCCGCACTCAAAACACTGAGGCCCTTTTACTCTAGGTGCTACAGTTTTGGAGGGACGTATTTTAGCCGTTTCCATCTGAGTTTTGCTAGTATTTTTCTTCTCCTGTTTATTGGGTGGGAGTCTTGACTTGTTCTCTCCTTCCCATATGGAGGTCTTTGGTTGGGCCCTAGAGTATATAGTGGCCATTTCGATGGTTTGCTCTATGGAAAGACCAGTATGCTGCTTTAACCACCTCTGGGTGTGATATGATAGGGCTTCTAGAAATTGCTCCAGATAGATATAGCACATTATCTCCTCTTTAGTATGTTCCTGAGGTTTGAGCCATTTGTCCGCTGCGGTTCCCAACTTGTGAAAGAGAGTTTTGGGAGGATCTCCAGGGTTACCCTTCTCTTTTCGAAATCGTACCCGGTATGCTTCGGCGTCAAGCCCAAGGTGATCTAGGATAATCTACTTTATTTCCGTATAGCTGGCAGTGCCTGTAGGATTGGCTGCCTGATAAGCAGCTTGGGCTTCGCCCGTTAGCAAGGGAGCCAGAAAGAAAGGCCACTTGTTCTTGGGCCAACCTGATGCTCGGGCAGCCCGCTCGAAGTTTACAAGAAAATAGTCTGGGTCCTCCCCTGCAACATATTTCTGAAGGACGATATTAGGCAAAGGTGATAGGGACCCCTGTCGTGGGTTTGACTCTTTGGTTGCTGCTTCCTGTCAGTCGGTTAATTTATTCAACCCTTCCATTTTTTGGTTCTTGGTTGTACTGAAAAGCTCTCTGTCTGCTTGGGCAGATGTCATATGTCTTTCGAGAGCCCACTCAAGTTTGGTTTGACCGGCAATGAGTTGTTGAAGGAGGTTTTCCATTTCATCTACAATGGATATAGAAATCCCACTTCTGACACCATGTGTGGATTACCAGCCAGAGACAGACCCATTTTGATACTTTGAAGATTTATTTGTATTGTTTCTCAAAGTAAAAGTAAAACAAAAGGCCAAGGTATAAACAGAGATTTTTAGATCAGTCCTTTTCTTTTGATTCCACCCTCCTTTATCGTCAGGAAGTGGGTGGCCCAATCCCGGTAGTTTACTCTCTGCTTCCGGCAGGCTTGGATCAGGATACCGGACAATGTAAGAAAACAAAAAGAGGGACAACCGTCACTCTGGACTCTTTTTCTTTGTTCAATTATTATGGGGAAAAGGAGTGAGGATGAGCATCCAAACCGTCACCAACGCTATATACAAAAACGATCGGGTGATGTTTAACCAAAAACGGCACTATAGAAAAACAAAACCACAAAGGACTTTTGTGTCGGGAGGTTATAGGGATTTATAGCTCTCCTCCCTCCCCTAGATGGTGGACGCTAGTTGAAGCCCCCCTATGGAACCAGCCCCTCACTCTGGAACGTACCTCCGGGAGCTACGCTCCCCGGTGAGCGTGGCTAGCAGACTCGTGGTACCGGATCAGGTCCGGCTCCCGCTCTAGGTTCGCCCGTGGCTGGCGGGTCTGAGGCTCTGGTGGCTCTGAGGCTCCGGCGTCTCCTGTTCTCTAGGGCGTAGCACGGCTGTGTTGGCGTCCTCCGGTTCTTTGGGAATTCCTCTCCAGTTACTCGTAGTATCGCAGCTTCCGGGATCCCAAGATGATACTCCGTCATCGGATTCCGCACTGGCTGAAAAAGCCCTTCCTTCTTCATCCGGTACTCCGATTGGTGCATGTGACCCAGTCACATGGTACGATTGCTCCTCCGAGGGAAAGAGCAATGACTTCGAGTTAAAGGGGCCACTGCAGTCCAGATCTATCGGGTCCCATGGCGACTGTAAAAGAAGCACAGGAGAGACGTAAAGAGGTAGGTGGTCATCCTCCCCTTCCCTTGCTACATCCCCAGTGGGTGGTTCCTGACAGTATACAATAGGTTTTTGTGACTATTGTCTGTATGCGTCCCTTGTAGTTTTTGCGCAGCAAGCAAATCGATAGGGTCTGCTCGTCCTTTCGATTAAAAACACGCGTGTATTGTACACACGCTTATTTGAATCCAACGTTGTGTATATAAAAACACGCACTAATGTTGCAAAGTGAACCAACTCCTCCCCCCTCCCTCCACCCACTTCCCGGTCTGCCATCCTGACACCAACTGTCCATCCTAATATATGTAGACTATTGTCTCTATGCGTCCTTACTTAATGTTGCAAAGTAAACCCACTCCTCCCCCCTCCCTCAACCTACTTCCCGGTCTGCCATCCTGACACCAACTGTCCATCCTAAGATATGTAGATTATTGTCTCTATGCGTCCCTTTTAGTTGTTGCGCAGCAACCAAATCGATTGGGTATGTTCGCCCTTTCGATTAAAAACACGCGCGTATTCGACACGCGCGTATTCGAATCCAACGTTGTGTATATATAAACACGTGCTTAGTCGAATCCAATGTTGTGTCAAAATTTAAAAGCAATCGGTGAAGAACTTTCAGAGATTTAAGATTTTGAACAAACGAACATTGACATTTTTATGTGTCTGTTCGGGCTTTCGATTAAAAATACGCGCGTATTCGACACATGCGTATTCGATTCAACGTTGTGTATATAAAAACACGGGCGTATTTGAATCCAACGTTGTGTCAAAATTTCAAAGCAATCGGTGCAGAACTTTTGGAGATTTACGATTTTGAACAAACGAACATTTACATTTTTATTTATATAGATAAGGGTGGGTAGTGTTTGAAAATGTGTTGTGACATATTTGCAAATTGTTTTATTCATGCATTTAATTTTGAATTAAAAATTAGTATTTTGAAATGTAATTTTAATTTAGAAATTATATTTTAGAATTTTTATTTATATTTTTTGAGGTGGGACAAAGTCCGCCCGCCATCGCAAGGGAGCCAGGGACCGACTGCCAACGTTGCGGCGGTCCCGCCATTGGCATTAGGATGCACCCACCACACCGGCGGGCACATCCTGGGCCTTCTACATTGCGGGTGGATCTGCTGGCTGCAGACCCACTCGCAATGTAAAAGTACTGTGCACAGCATTGCCATGCATTACATGGCAGGCACCACGTGGTGCCTGCCACGTAGTGCATGGCAATGAAGGGGTACCATAGGTACCCCCCATGTGCACTCCCCACCACCCAACATCCTGGGTGCCCGCAACGGGCCCCAACAGCAGAAACATTGCCGCCATGGTAAGGCTGCTCTCCGCCTGCATCGTAATATGGATGGCGGTGTCTTGCAGACACCGCCACCATATCATGCCCCTTTTCAGCCCGGTGGACGAGTTGACCGGCAGAAAAGCGGCAGACGGTCTTTCCGTCCACCGCGGACCCCTCAGGCATATTAATAAGGCGGGGGGTTTTCAGGTATGAATGGCGGGCGGATTGCCTCCGCCGGGCCAGTGGTGGCTACCGCCGCGCTGCCATCCTAATGGGCCCTTTAATTGGGAATATTAATTTGGTACAATATTTAAATGAAGAAAGTGTAGTTTATATAAGTAAAAGAAATAATTATAATAAATGCAAAAATAATTATAACAGTATAACAGTTGTTTTTTATTGTGGAAGTAATAACACATTTTTCTATTGGGTAATTTGGGTAGGATAATGAAATACATTTTTTTAATACATCACATATGTGTACATACATTTCTGAAATTAGTTTATGTAGATTTACAAAAGTTTGTATATTTTTTATATAGATTAATAATTTACAAACTATTGTTCATAATTGTTTTTTATTAATAACAGTTTTGACAAGAACAGATATGTTGGAAATATTTATACAAATGAAAGGTAAATATTTTTTATTTAATATAAATGTAATCCTTTTTATATTTTTAAACAAACATATAATTAATTGTAATTAATAATATTAACATTTCAAATATTAATATTAATAACTATTACAGATGTTTTTGATTATTACATTTTTTACAATGTTTATTTTTATAATACACAAAAAAATTAAGAGCAATTTTCTATACATTGTTTTTTGATATTTTTCATTTTATGGGATTATAATATCAAATATTATATATGTTATAATATTTTATATTATGATTTTACAAAGGTTGAAAATAATGTAATGTTTTTCAAAAAATGTTATGATATTTGTAGTATTTTAATTAAATACTTTAACATTTATTTTTTTTAACAGATTTTATTTGTCAAAATAGCACATATGATGCAGACCTCTGAATCCCAGAAATAGCTGCCGCATGTAAGATACAAACATTTTGACTTTGACCATTTTACATAGTTAAGGACAGGAGAATATGAAAGGCAATACAAATAAAATCAATTCCTGCAAACAACAAACTTCCCCACCTCCCACCCCACCCCCCAGCGCACTGGCTCCATATTCCGGAACAACATATTACTGACCCAGGCTGCCATCAATCTACACCAGAGCTCAATATTCACAATACCATTATATACTGAGGAATCGCAAGCCACACATAAGGGAGTGCAACTGGTTACTCTGGGTCACGACCTCGGTCCCCCCGTGGCGGCTCCAGCTCCAGGCCACGATAATCTGTCCAGCGCCTCCAGATCTTACAGTGCTTCCTAGGGCACCTTTTAGCCTCAAAGATGGGGAGCTCGAGGCCCATACTAAAGTCAAGACCATTTTTGAGACCAAGGGGGCAACCACCGCCTTCCAGGCTCTAGCTATATCTCTCTTCGCTAAGGTAAAGCCTAGGAGCATGAGATGTCACTTATAGATGTTGCCCCCGATCCCTTCCATCACATGAAGAGAACTAGTTTTGGTGAGTGAGGAAGCTCCCACCCCAGAACTTCAGAGAGACAGGCCAGTACCCCCCTCCAGAAGCGTGCTAGCGCTGTGCAGTGCCATATAGTATGTATCAGGGTCCCCTCTTCATGCCCGCAGTGGGGACACCCCGGGGAAGCCACCAAGCCCGCCCTCCAGAGTATAACCCTGGTAAAATAAACCTGGTGGAGGTATTTAAATTGGATAAGCTGCAGGCGCACTGCAATAGCCGCCCCATGTGGGGAAGCCAAAGCTTCTGTCCAGTCCTCTTCTTCCATCTGGCCCACATCTCCCTCCCAGGCCTCCCTCAGACGCTGCAAAGAGGGGGAACAGTGCGTAACCAGAGACTGATAGATTTTGGAGATCTTGTGGTCTAGGAGATCTCCCATAAACCTTAACTTCTACCGGACTAAACTCCAGCAGTGAGTCCAGACCCTCCAAGCTGGGAGCGATGGCATGCCGATATTGTAAATATTTAAAAAACGGAGTCTTTGGCATCTGAAAAGCCGTCTGGATGTCTTGAAAGGATTTTAACACCGTGCCACGCATAACGTCCCCCAGAGTAGATATCCCGATGTTATCCCCATCGTGAAACCCGGAGAGACTCAGCAACTGCGGAAAACAGCCGTTGTGCCATAACTGGGTCTCCCTAGTCAGTCTATTCCACCAGCCCATCTTTCGCAATGCCTGCCTCCAAATCTGAAACACAATCCGCGTGGCAGACGGAAGGAGATGCCTCAACGGAGCAGAGTAAGGAATAGTGTGTAGGGAGTGGTCCCCCATACAGCACCGCTCCACAGCGTATGCTCGGTCTGCCCTGTCTCCATACCACCACTCATTTAAGACAAGAAGATGCGATGCAACATAATAGGACCAAATATCGGAGGTTGGCAGCCCAGTGCTATACGTAGATAACTTTAACATTTTTAACATTTAACATAAAAAATTTACAAAATTAAATTGCTTAATTCTCTATCTTTGAAGTTACCATATTTGTTTGGGCCTTGTATTTTGTAACCGCTCGCTGTTGTTTTGGGTTATTTGGTAGGAGAGAAGCTCGCCGTTGGAAGCTGGTTCACGTCGAACAAGTTAAGATTTAATTTCTTTTAAATAACTTTTAAACTTATTTTAAAGATAGTTAGAGAGTGCTTAGTTTATTTAGAGATTTATTAGTGATGTTAGAAAGTCTTATATGTTATAGTTACGTATTGTTTGTTTATTTAGTTTTTACGTCATTGAGGCCTGGTTAGGTAGTTAAAAATATGTTGTTTAATGTGTTATTTTTTTAAATGTAAAGTTAGTAGTAATGTTATTAAGGGGTCCATTAGCATGGCGGGCGGACTTTAGTCCGCCTGCCACCCTAGCGGTGCTGGGACCGGCTGCCAGTGCTGCGGCGGTCTCGAACCACTAATTAGGATGCGACACCCACTGTGGCGGTTGCATCCCGCATATACAACATTGTGGCGGACGGTGCTGTGAGCAGCACCCGCCACAATGTTGTAAATGAATGTTGTGCATTGGCATGCACAACATGACAGGCACCGTGTGGTGCCTGCCACCTTGTGTATGTTAATGTAGGGGGGTACCAAGTGCAGCCCCCCACCCCCCTGGGGGCCCACAATGAGCCCCCAAAGCGGTTACTGCATGCCTTTCCATGTCGGAGTCTTCGCCATGGAAAGGCATGAAACTGCCAACATCATAATATGGATGGCAGTGCCTGCAAGGCACCGCCACTATATTGTGGGCCTTTTCCGCCCAGTAGGCAATCGTAACGATTCCCTACAGGCGAAAAAGCGGCGGACGGTCTTTCCGTCCGCCACGGTACTCCCCCGCCATGCTAATGTGGCGGGAGTAATAGGCCGTCCGGAGGGGTGTTTTGGCAGTCAGATCGCCACCGCCGGTCAGGCGGTGGCTATCAGCACACCATGCTAATGACCCCCCAAGTGTTTTATGTGTTGTTTTCTGTGGGTGGGAATGTATGTGATTTTAGTTTGTAGGTTTCAATTTCAAGAAGTTACGGGTGCCGGAAGAAGTCTGTTTATTTTTTTAAGAAGTGTTTGTTAGTTTTACTAACTACTATATTTTTAACACTTCTTTAATTTTTCGGGTTTCCTGGAGTGTTCCTTATTTTAAAGATATTTTCGGGGTTTTTATGGTTTCTGGATGGTAGTTTTCTCGATGGAGGATTTATTTTTTTCCCACAGTTGGATTTTTTGCATTTTTTGGAGTAGACCTTTCTATGGATTATTGTATTCTTATTTAATTGGATTGTATCAGAAGAAGTTGGATTTTAGAGCTATGGCAACAAACTCGGTCAGTTTATTAAATGTATTTAATTGTGGGAAGGAAATAATGTTATGTTTTATTGTTGTGTTTTATTTTATTACATATATAATTAATGTGTGTGAATATATAATTATTTTTAGTTAAAAATATATTACACACAGTAATTATATTTGTGGTAAAATAAATAAATTTTATTTTTATGTTATGCTTTAAAGAAGAGTATTTTTTTATTTAATTTGTATGGATGTTTTAACGTAGAGTTTTGGCTCTCATTCCTGTATACTCCAAGCCTCTTGTACTAGGGTATAGTTTTACTTGATGTTCTAGGTATTGGTACATTTGTTTAGTCTGTTTGGATGTTTTTGGTTTTAGTTGAGTGACAGATTGTTCCAGTCGGAGTTCCTGATAGCTTTGTTGTAAGGACGTTATTAGTTTTTCTAGTGTTGGTCTGACTCTCCCTGTTGTTTGTTGGAAGGCATTATGCCATCCTTCCACTGCGTTATTAGTTTTGGCTTGTTGATTAAGTGTGCTTGTATATACATTCCACCAGGGAATTTTTAATTTGGGCTGTCTTCTGTGGCCAGATCTATGTAATCTGCCAACCCAAGTGTCTTCAAAGGAGTCCAGTAGTGGACTTAATTGTTGTTCATGTTGTTGATAAAAAGGGCTTTCTAGTAGTATGTTGTAATGTTCACCAACATCTGTTACTGGTACATAGGCTAATGCAATCAATTTTTTTATTTGGTATGCAACAGATGTATTAGTTTCATATTCTACACTCAGTGATGATTTTTGTAGGTGCCAGTATAAACATTGATTAAAATTGTAATAAAACCCTTGTATTGAGGTATGGGGGTATGTCTTTAGTGTAGCGTTGATCATTGATTGCTCAAAATCTATAATGATTTTTGAGGGAAATAATCATTAGTTTCTTCTTTTACTTTATTTAGCATTTCTAGTAGGTTGAATTGGGTTTGTTAGGTAGTAATGCGTAAATAAAGGGAATATTGCAATTTTGATGTTGCCCATAAATAGTGTAAAGTTGGAAGAATGGTTTGGGACATGTTGTGAAAGTTCCATCCATCATCCGCATATCTAAATTAGTTTCTGTACCAAACATTATTATTCTTTTTTTTCATTGCATTTATTATCATAGATAATAAATGGTTCTTTATTGAAAGTTATAGCTTGTTCAGGGCTAATTATTACTTAGTCAAGGTTTTAGGAGTTGGTGTGGAAGTTGTTGTAGCCCTTTTAGTGCACGCTATTGTTCTTTTCAATGAAGCTATGGATGGCATTTGTCAGTAGCTTCTTTGGGAATTTTAGGCAGCTATTCTTTTAGCATTGCACTTGTTGGTCTTTGTGAGCTTGTGCTAGCCTCTAACTTCTATTATGTTTGGGGGATGCTTATGTTCCCTGGTGTACATTACAGTTGTTTCTCTTGTTGTAGCATGGCTGTAACATTTATTGGAATAATATTTAGAACATTTCCAATTGACTTTGTTTCTCATGCGTGTAAACATATCCCATATAACCTAATAAAATTTTTCCTTTCTGGGATTTTATAAACTGTACTCCTTCAGTCATTTTGATGTTGAAAAATCTACAATAAATGTATATAAGAATTATTAAATATGTTGCTATATATATTGAGGTACTGGGTTTTTCAGAACCGGTACCGAACCGGTAACCCAGCGGTGTCAGGGAACACACCCAAAGACCTCCAGTACTTTCCTGATTCAGACCACAGAAACTCAGAGTCTTCTAGGTGAAGTCAAGGATCGATTTTTATTGGCTGCAACCAAGTAACAGGTCCTAGAAGTACAACAACACGGGATGTATATTCTCAGGAGACTGCTCGAATTTACAAAGTCAGGCTTCTCCTTTTATACGAAATATTGTGCTTTAGGCAAACATTCTTCGAATTTTAGTATACCATAGACATGTTCCTATTACAAAGAAAAAGCAGAGTCATGATGACAAGGCCATAGTTCAGTTTGTCCGGCCCGCAATAAATTACCTGGCAAGGCCCAACAATCTCATCAGATATCGGTGGACCCCCAATAAAACCGGGCACCTCCCCATCATAAAGCAAGTGAGAGCGAAAGGAGCAGAGACAGGTGTGAGCAAGATTCGGCAGGGTGTGTGTGCGATGAAAAGGGTTTATGGCCTGCCTCCTTGATGCTATCTCGTTCGGCCACTGGGAGAGGAACTGACCAAACAGGTTCGGCCTGGGGCAATGGTTCCAACTTGCCCAGGTCAGAGAAAAGTCAATTAAGGTGTACGTGTCCCTTGGGATCGAATTTAGCTGTATTATAAGCCTATGCAAAGGGCAACTCACAAAATGGCTGCCGTACACAAAATGGAAGCCAAGGGTTCAAGACGAAAAATGACGATTTTGAGGTGAAAACGTCATTCGAATATGACGAAAATGCTTGTACATAGTGTACTAGCCATTCTCGGTCTTTTGATATAAAAATCGTCATGCTATGATGAAGTAAAATTCTCGAGTCCAGAATTTTCAGTACTACAAACCCTCCTTTTGCCCTTACATAGGCAAATTAACCTAATCTCATGCTAATCTGAGTCCAGGTCTATATTCCTAAAGTCATTGAGATGCTGCTGTAACATCATTCTATTACTTAGTTCGTCTCTTGATACAGGCTTCCTTACACATGATGTGGCACAGAGGCCACATATTGCAGGAGCACACTGCACGCACAGACAGAACAGGAAAAGAATGGCTAAGACCATCCCAATGACCATCAGAATTTTCCATCCCCAGCCGGATATCAGTTCCAAGAACCACCCCATTAATGACCAATCTCCTTTATCCACATGAATAGATTCGGAAATCTTATGCAGTTTGGAGATGGCCTGGTACACTGTTGGAGCGTTATCTGGAATGAAAACACAGCAACTCGATTGGATCAATCTACATACCCCACCTCGGTCTGCAAGTATGACATCTAAAGCGACCCTGTTCTGAAGGGTCATAAGACGATCCGACTGGAGCTCAGCAGTCAAGTTACTAAGGGCACCAGCAGTTTCGACTACGGTGGATTCAACTACCCTTGTCAATTGCCGTATGTTCCCGCTGTTAACCATGGGTCCCCAGAACGGCAGAAAACCCTTTACGAAGTCCCCAAATTCTTGACCTGCAGTGTCTTCTTTACTCAAGACACCTCTAACTGTCCTTGTCTTGTGGTAATCTGCCGCTGCCGTGTAGGTGGGAGGCAACAGGAACGAAACATAACATGTGCCCGAGAAGTCAGGGGGCAACCATGTATAGGCTCTATCATGGCAGATGAAATAGGTACCCTTAGCTGCTAAAAACGCAGGGGAAGTCTGAGACCCGAAAACATACGTTTCAGTACAGACACTCTTCCCTAACTGAGCTCTGGGATACTTGCCAGTACCTTGCAGACATAGATGACCCTGATGGGGTACAATCCAAATCGGGGACGATCTCTTTGCTTGCTGTTTCTCACTCAGAGTAGCTCCATATCCGGTCACGTTCCATCCTATATATGCAAGTGTCTCATCTTCGGGGGTAGTTCCATAAGAAATCTCTTCCTTAATCATGTCGACTATACCCTTAACCAGAGCACTATTTTTAGGATTGTCTTTTACAGAACGTAGGGGGTAGACTTCACGAGCATATATGAACATTGTTCTGTATGCCCACACAGAACCATTGTGGCTGAATGGCAGGACCAGATAAGGGATACCTTTATCCGTTGTGTGAGGCATGAGACCACACACCCAACAGTTAGTCGTGTTCATTACAAGTTGGTGTTGGTGTAAGAGCTGAACAAAGGAGTTATTAATGAACTCTAATCTCCTAGCGGATTCATGTTCAGGGAGGAGTTGAAAAGAGTGTGGGGAAACAGTAGAAGGAGGAGGTATGGGCGATGCAGTGGGTGCAAATGTTACTCGAAAAGAGAATAAAATATATCCTATTAAAAATATCATCACACTGAATAACATAAAAATGCACAATATCAAAAAGCTTTTCTTTGTCATAATTTTACATAATTTGTGTTTAAAATTCATTTCCTTGGCAGGTCTCTCCATCCCGAAAAACTCCATCCTCTCTAAGGTGCTGCCCGCGATGGGAGGTTGATTCTGCTAAGGAATGCTTCTGTCAGTCTAGGGCAACTCCCTTGGACCAACCAGAACTGCCGACCTAACGTCGTCAGCTGCACCCCAAAGACTTTGGGCAATCGCGGCCCTAGCAGCGGAACCCGGATGGCGGTTCGAAAAACAAAAATAAGCAAGTTTTTCAGATGGGAGAGCTGCACTTTCAAAAATAGTACTTGGAGGGAAAAAAAAGGTTTTATTTGTCCATAGGTCTCGGCCTCAAATTATAGCGCTTCTTTCCAGGTACTGTCTGATCCTGAAACAGGAGTTCAGGCTCCAAAGTGTTCAATCGCTTTGATGGTGGCACAGCTTCTTGCAAAATGTTCTCACTTTCACGTTCAGAGTCAGTTCCTTTTACACATGCATCACTGAAAGGCAGAAAACGTGGCACGGTTTCAGTCTCTGAGTCGCCGACACCCTTCTGGACCCACTTGTCGTACGGCAGAGGCAGAGGGATCCGCTTGCAGTGGATCCCGTGGATCCAGTTTTTCTTCCCCTCCACTCGAACAGCTGATCTTGTGGAAAGAAGGAAGAGATGCGGTCCGGTCCACCTGGGCTGGTCGTTCTTGGTTCACTGGAAATTCTTGACCAGTACCCAGGATCCAGGGTGGATGGCGTGTCCTGGAGTTTCGGAGACCGGAGGCAGGGTGTCGTGGACCTGTTGATGTAAAACACGCAATTTAGCCGTCAATTCATACAGATAATCAAGCAAAACAGGGTGTTCTAATTCACTGAACTTTGTGGGCCTTGGCACTCCCCATATGTTGGCCGGGCGGCCAAAGACTATTTCATAGGGACTAAGTTTCACTCGCGAATGCACAGTCATTCTGGTGGATAGGAGTGCTAAGGGTAGAGCATCAGGCCATTTAAGACCTGTGCTCGCTTGAATTTTGGCCAATTTTAACTTAAGCGTGCCATTGTAACATTCTACTAGTCCAGCTGATTGGGGGTGATTTGCAGCGTGGAACTTCTGTTGGATGCCTAGCCCTTCACATACATTCTTCATCACACGACCCACAAATTCACTCCCATTATCAGTCCAGACCATTCTAGGCATTCCAAATCTGGGG
Source organism: Lissotriton helveticus (assembly GCF_964261635.1). Classification (NCBI taxonomy): domain Eukaryota; kingdom Metazoa; phylum Chordata; class Amphibia; order Caudata; family Salamandridae; genus Lissotriton; species Lissotriton helveticus. The sequence continues at coordinate 1,245,537,794 of NC_136069.1, read as the reverse complement.
AAGAATTCTTTCACAAGGGCTTTCGCTGTGGACAAGGCAGTATTGTCTTTTAGGGGATATGCTTCTACCCATCTTGAGAAGGCACACACAACAACGAGTACGTATTTTAAGTTGTTGCACCTCTCCATGTGAATGAAATCTAGCTGCAAAACCTCAAACGGATACGTAGGAGGTGCAAAATGACCAGCTGGAGTTGGGGTTCCCCTACCAGGATTGTGTTTCAGACACACCATGCAATTCTTGACCACATTCTCTGCACACTTAGGAATTCCTGCATTTTGCCATACTGGAGCCAACAACTTGCAAATCCCTTTCACGCTGATGTGAGCCATTCCATGAGCCATTGTAACCACTGCAAGCACATACGCATCGGGTAGCAACCATCTCTGATGCTCTGACAATTCAACCCAACAACCATTAGCATCCATTCTACCTGTACTTTCTTTCCACATGTTCAACTCTTTCTCTGTAGCCTCAGCTTGAATAGACTTCACACTCTCTATCGTGTCTTCACACATACCAACATCACCAACCCATCTTGCAGGGCCTGCAACATACATTCGGCTCATCACATTCCTTGCAGTTTCTTTCGCGATTTCGTCAGCAAATGCATTTCCACGACCAACATCATCAGTCACCTTCTTGTGAGCACTACATTTCACAATCGCCACTTGCAGAGGCAAGGTCAGTGATTCAAGAAGCTCATTCACCAACTGACCATGCTGAATCTTAGCTCCATGCGAAGTCAGGAACCCACGCTCTTTCCACAATCGTCCAAAACTGTGAGCCACTCCAAATGCATACTGGCTGTCGGTATAGACAGTCACTTTCATTCCTTTTGACAACACACATGCTCTTGTAAGTGCAATTAATTCTGCTGCTTGAGCTGAATTATGTGGAATACGTGCAGCTTCAACAATTGTATGCAAAGTCGTGACAGCATATGCTGCAGTCGTATCACCATTCGGGAGCTTGAAACATGAACCATCCACCCACAATGTACCATCACATTCAGCAAGAGGAGTGTCCTGGAGGTCTATTCTCCCTTTCGTTTCTTCTTCTGTTCTAAGAAAACAGTCATGCTGTTCTGAAGCATCTAATTCCTCTACAATTGGCAACAACGTAGCTGGGTTTAGGGTGTTGCATCTTTTTATATGCACATGACTCGCTAACAATGTTAATTCGTAACCTGACAATCGAGCACTAGTTAAGTGCTGTGTCTTGGTTCTGTTTAACAACGTGTCTACTGCATGTGGAACCATCACGACTAACATATTATTCATCACTAGACCAGCAGACTGTCGAATAGAAACAGCTGCTGCCGCTGTGGCTCTTAAACAACTGGGCAATGCTTTAGCTACCGGATCCAAAGTTGACGAAAAATATGCACATGGACGCTGCTGGTCTCCAAATAACTGTGTCAATACGGACAATGCACAGCCTTCTTTCTCGTGGACATACAATGTAAAGGGCTTACTGTAGTTGGGGGTACCCAACACAGGAGCCGAACATAATGCTGTGCGCAATTCAGAAAAACTTTTCTGACACTCTTCAGACCAAGGAACGGGATTGGGTGTATCTTTACACGTTAATGCCACCAAGGGTTTGGCTAATAACGAAAAATTTGGAATCCACTGTCTACAGTACGATGTAATGCCAAGAAAGCACGCACTTCTCTCTGTGTTCTTGGCACACTCAATTTCGCTATTGCCTGAATTCTTTCTGGGGTCAGTTTCCTTCCCTCCTTCGATAAGAGATGACCTAAGTAGGTCACTTCTTGTCGACAATATTGCAGTTTGTAAAGTGACACCTTGTGATGCAAATCACACAGATGACGCAACAATGACAACGTGGCTCTCTTACAGATTTCCTCAGTATCTGCAGCAACAAGCAAATCATCAACATACTGTACAATGGTAGCACCATCAGGTAAAACAATCGTATCAAGCTGTGTTTTTAAGGCTTGACTATATATTGATGGACTTTCACAGTAGCCCTGTGGAGCTCGTTTATAGCGGAAGCTTCGTCCTCCTAAACTGAAGCCAAAAATATCCCTGCTCTCCTCAGCAATTGGGATGCTGAAGAAAGCATTCTTCAAGTCAATCACCGAAAACCAGGTTGCAGAAGCTGGAATCATAGTCAATAGGGCAGTAATGTCAGGGACAACTGGAAATTGTGGCACAACTATTTTATTGACCTCTCTAAGATCAATCGCAAATCTTTACACAGGTGGCTGAGAGGGATCAGTTCGTTTCAAAACAGGCAGAACAGGACTATTGCAAACGTTGCCTCTTGTCTCTTCAATTACATCTTTTTCAATCAGATCGTAAACTATTGCTAACAACGCTTTTTCACCTTCACTAGAGATTTTGTATTGGGGAATGCGTGGCATTTTAACATTGGCTTTCAATGTTACAACATATGGTGGTATTTCCAAAAGGCCCACATCATTAGGACGAGTAGCCCAAAGAATATCCGGAAGAAACGACAATTCTGTTGGAAATGTATCCCTTGACAAATACATTGAGGAAACCACTTTCTTACCCAGTGTAACTTGTACTCCCGAAGGAGAACAGTACAAAGTTGCATACAATCTTTTTAACAGATCCAACCCCAACAAGTTTTCACCACAATCTGTTGTCAGAATAAGGGGTGCTTCTAATTCACAAGGACCAACAGAAAGAGACAAAGGGTCAGAAATCGGATTTCTAACCGGGGCGCCAGAAAAACCTACAGAAACATTCATTTCGCCAGACAAAGGTGCACCAGGGAGTTTGGAGTGCATAATAGAACTCTTTGTAGCACCAGTATCCAACAGAAAAGGCTCTGACACACCTGATGTAATCACCTCAACGTATGGTCCACTCTGATCTACTGGAACTGAAACAACTCCCTCTCTTTGTCTATGGCAGTCCTAGCAATCATTACCTTCCCAATGCTCATCTTCTGCATAGTAATCATCAGCATAGTACTGAGCTGTCCTACCAGATGCGTTATTCTGCTGATCAAACCTATTCATAGAATTTTGAGGTGGAAGAGACTGTGTGTTCTGGGGGAGGTTTCCACGTCCTCTACCCCTAGATGCTTGCTGAACACCTCTACCTCTTGTGTTTGAAACGCCATTCGCGTGCTGTAACAAAATAGGACAACTATACTTAAAATGACCCTCTTCCTTGCAATATGAACACTGATTGGGGCCTACAGGGACACGTGGTTGAGTATACTCGACTCTTTGCGAGTTCCTTTGATACTGTTGAGGCTGCTGATAATTACTCTGATAGTTATTCTGACCACCATTATTCTGGCCACCACCACCACGTGGCGGATACGCTTGCTGTAACAAAACCTTCATTTTTAACTCTTTCGTTTTCTTTTCTGCTCTATCTTTCTCGTCTTTGTCTCGATTTTCATAATATTGTGCAGTAGCCAATATTTGTGCTGAAGAGGAAACTGCCCAAGAACTCTCTGAATCCTTCAATTTTTTACACAACTTGGGAAGCAGATTGTGCACGAATTTATCGACGAACAAACGCTGACCACCTTCTGTGCTCATATCTTGACCACTGTGGTCGACAAACATTTCTTCAAACCTGGTGAAGAAATCAGACACCGTTTCTTCTTTCTTCTGCTTACACGCAGACTACTTATCCCAATTTACACGCGTCGCAGGCATTATCGTTTTCATGTACTCAATTATCCTACCAGGGAGATCTGCTACTAAAGGTTCAGGTTTAGCACCACCAATTTGTAGGGCATCTGCAGCAGTAATATTAGCCCATGAGTCACCTAATTCCTGATCATGATCTGTATGACGAATCTTTCCCCATAAAGGCTGTGGAACAACATTCCCAAACAACATATCGATATCGGCTAAATTCATGATACATGAACCAGCAGTCTGTGACAACTCTTTGTAATACCCTGCAGGATTTTTACGGGGATCAGGCAATGTCTGTTTCAGGGCCAAAACTTCAGCTCGCTTCCAAGGAACATGTACCCACAAACGCTGACAATGAGGCTGAATAGGTGGGTTAGCTTGTAGGTCCCCTTCCCTCCACTGTGGGGGAACTTCTCTCATGGGGTACTGTCGCGCCTTTTTCCTACCGGGTGCGCCATGCTCAAATAGTGATCGAGAAGTGCCCCCCTTACTCCGATACAACAACAAGGTCTCAACCGCTTTTTTGACATCGGGACCTACGATCATGCCCTCTGCGAAGTCGAACCGCGCACAACACAACTCGGGCGGGTTGCATTCCAGTTCATTGTCTTCCAAATCTTCACAGAGAAAAACACACATTTGTTCAAAACATATCTCTGCTTCGGTGCTCCCCATTGACGGAAGACTTCCATGACAGACTCTACATCATACCTTACTGCGTCTATAACCCATTTATGTGCTAAACGATTCAGTAAATCTCTCTCTCAATAGTCAGGCAGTTGACTCCGCAACTGTCTTCGTTCCGTGTTAGGGGTCGTATTAGGCGACCCGAGAAAAGGTGAGAGAAGATTAGTAACAGTGTTGGCCATTCTCTGTCGAACGGAAGGGGAAACTGACGGAAGAACGGGCGGACAAACAGGGTGAGATAAGGCAGGAACAGAGACAGTAGCAGGGGGAGCATTAGGAGAAATAGAAGGTGCACTAGGCAAAGTCGTAGAAAGCACAGGTGAAGCAGATGTGATCGGTGGGCCTTGAGGAGGCTGTACCGAAGGAGCAGGAGCCAGCTGAAGAACAGCTGGTGGGTGCTGCGGAGGAGCAGGAGGCAATGCAATTACAGGTTGCGCAGCTAAAGGCTGCGGAGGTGCCGTAGCATTCTGCGCATGGGGGGTGGTGAACTTAACAAATGCGATATTAACGGATCTTTTTCAAGCTCTTTTGCTGCATCTTGCTTAAGAGGCGGCAAAACTGGATAACATTTATCTATTACCATTTTACGTTGCCTGTGCAACTGCTCACTCATCTGTTCTTCTTCATTGTCTTTATACTGCATAGCAGCTTGCATTATCGAAATACCCCTTTCTCTCTTATTTTTCTTCGCTAATTTAATTTCCTTCTGTTTGGCCTCCTTACGCCATAGGCGGAAAGAGTCAAACATTGCCGGCCGGGCTTTCTTCTTAAAAAGTTTAACTTCAAGATTATCTAGGATTTCCGTGTCAAAACTACCGTATTGGGGCCATTTTAAAACACCATTGTTTCTGGTGTATTTGATCCACACTTCATTATATGTGATGGGGCCTACTCCATGTTTCACATACAGTTCATAAGTTGGAGTTCCAATCGGAGGAACCGGACACGAGTCCTCCAATCGGGAATCCCTTTTACTACAACCAAGACAAAACAAATTTCCAAGTCTGCTAAGACCAGGCATCTTCGCTCTCTAGTCTAGCTCCAAACTTCAAAGGATTATCGATTACGATATTTCTCGTGAATACACGAGTCCTTTGGCTTTGGCACTTGCAAGTTCCAAATAAAGCGATCCCTAAGGATACCCAAAACTAAGGACTGGGAGACGCTCCACTTATACTTAACTGAAATATCGATGACGTCACCAGAAGACTCGTCTTAGCGTTTCGCTCTACCAAACTTCAAGGGTCCAAATCAGGGCGATAGCCAGAGCAGCAGTCCTTTGTAGCCGTCGGGAAGCGGGGAACCTCGCAGCAAAGACTTTCGGACCATGTCGACATGCAGGGGTCGTTGAAGTGGTTGGCCTTCCTCCAGAATTTTCACACGAAGCTCCTCACGAACCTCTGGCTGGACCGGTACCGCTGGTATCGCCCCACGTTGGGCGCCAACTGAGGTACTGGGTTTTTCAGAACCGGTACCGAACCGGTAACCCAGCGGTGTCAGGGAACACACCCAAAGACCTCGAGTACTTTCCTGATTCAGACCACAGAAACTCAGAGTCTTCTAGGTGAAGTCAAGGATCGATTTTTATTGGCTGCAACCAAGTAACAGGTCCTAGAAGTACAACAACACGGGATGTATATTCTCAGGAGACTGCTCGAATTTACAAAGTCAGGCTTCTCCTTTTATACGAAATATTGTGCTTTAGGCAAACATTCTTCGAATTTTAGTATACCATAGGCATGTTCCTATTACAAAGAAAAAGCAGAGTCATGATGACAAGGCCATAGTTCAGTTTGTCCGGCCCACAATAAATTACCTGGCAAGGCCCAACATTCTCATCAGATATCGGTGGACCCCCAATAAAACCGGGCACCTCCCCATCATAAAGCAAGTGAGAGCGAAAGGAGCAGAGACAGGTGTGAGCAAGATTCGGCAGGGTGTGTGTGCGATGAAAAGGGTTTATGGCCTGCCTCCTTGATGCTATCTCGTTCGGCCACTGGGAGAGGAACTGACCAAACAGGTTCGGCCTGGGGCAATGGTTCCAACTTGCCCAGGTCAGAGAAAAGTCAATTAAGGTGTACGTGTCCCTTGGGATCGAATTTAGCTGTATTATAGGCCTATGTAAAGGGCAACTCACAAAATGGCTGCTGTACACAAAATGGAAGCCAAGGGTTCAAGACGAAAAATGACGATTTCGAGGTGAAAACGTCACTCGAATATGACGAAAATGCTTGTTCATAGTGTACTAGCCATTCTCGGTCTTTTGATATAAAAATCGTCATGCTATGATGAAGTAAAATTCTCGAGTCCAGAATTTTCAGTACTACAATATTAATGTTTAAAAATATACATTTTGTTAAAGTATACTTACAAAGTTTGTCTTTATGTTGTTGAAATTGATGATGTTTATTCTTTAGGTGTGGAATGTTCTTCTGTAGTTTCTTTGTCTGAAATAAATAGCTGGGGGTCTATTTTAATGGTGGGCGGATAGCCACTGCCCTTATGGCGGTGGCGATCCGCCCGCCATTATCCACCGCTTGCATGCAATTTACCCCCTGCCTGATTATTTTGGCGGGGGTACCGCGGCAGACAGGAAGACTGTCCGACGCTTTTCTGCCCGGTCGATGAGTCGACCAGGCGGAAAAGGTTGGAATATGGTGGCGGTGTCTTTTAGACACCGCCATCCATATCACTATGCATGCGTGGATCAGCCTTTCCATGGCGGCGTTGCGCCACAGAAAGGCATGCGGATTACGCTGTTGGATGCCAGTTGTGGGCCCCCAGGACATTTGGGGGGCACATGGGGGTAAGCATTTGCATGCACAACGTGGCAGGCATTGCACAGTGCCTGCCACGTTGTCCATGCAAATGCACAGTGTGCGCCACAGCCTTGCGGCGGGCGGTGCTGTGTGCACCGCCAGGTACAATGATGTGGATGAGGGATGCCACCACCGCGGTGGCATCCTAATTGCCGGTGCGGGACCGCCGCACCACTGGCGGCTGGTCCCAACACCGCAAGGGTGGCGGGCGGACGCAAGTCTGCCTGCCATCCTAATAGGCCCCCAAGATAATTTTATTATTTGTTTAAAACAATTTTATATGGGGTGGGGAGGGTGTTTGGGATGGGTTTTGGTGGGTGTTTTACAGCTTTATTTAATGCATTTTAGAAAATACTTACTTTGTTAGTTGTATCTTTTTATGGTGTTTTCTGTAGTTTGTGTCATGGCTAGGCAGAGATAGGCATATAGAAGTAGGCACAGATTACACTGTATGAATGCATAGAGAGAAAACTACATCTCACACAATATTAAGAGTAAAGAAAGACAGGGCACTGACCTGTCTACATAAGCTCCACCCTAGCAATATTCAATGCTTGTCACTCGAGTAATTAACCTGGGTGTGAGGATCGTGAGGATGCTGCAGCCGCTGGCTTTCTTTGCCCTCCTGTTCCTGCAGTGGATTGAACTTCACTAGTAAGAGAAGATCAAACTTCTTGGCGAAGCCTTGAAGGTAGAAATATAACGCGTCTGCTTCAAGCTGTTGTGGGCGGTAACAAACATCATGCCCAAACTCGGCTCCAACGGTTGAACGGACTAACGGCTGCTGCACGCTAAACCTGAGAGCGGCCGCTCTGGGAATTCTGTCCTTCGGAGCCTTGACGCTCGCTCTGTGCAGATAATGGATGGCTGCTGCACGATGAAAACGTGTGTGGCTGCCGTTTGACTGCTGCCCTTCCTTGGAGCAATTACGCTCGTGCAGTGTCTTGACACAAACTACTCCCCTTCGGTAACAGACCTGAATGCCCTGACATTGTGTTTTTCTCATCAGGAAATATACCAGGGCATACGCGCTATTGAAGCGCTTATCTATAGGGGAAAAAGATCTCATCATACAGAATGTCAGCTTAAACTCCACACGGAAATATCGGCAAGCTGAATCTTATTTCTGGAAATACCTCATAAGAGCTAGCCATCTTAAGGCACTAGATGGCGAACTAAGCTTATTATTTTTGAAAGCTCATTACTCCACAAGATCCAGAGACTAATGGATGGATAAAGGAAATACTGGAGAATCTGGGAGGAGTGAGAGTTCCAAAAGGATTATACTAGAGGATTATCTGCTGTAAGATAAGTACCTCCTTTTTGTGATATGCAAGACTGTTATTTTTAACATTTTCTTTATTTTTCTCTTTTGGGCTATTTTACGTTGGGAGCTGTACAGTTGCATTATATGTAAGTACAAACACACAAAGGGGCACATGGGGTGTGGTCATCCAGGAAGGTTATCTAATGTGTGTATTGTGTTTTATTTACAGGGCTTGCTGGGTGGATTGTAGGAGAGTGAGGTTAGCCATATCAGACGACAACCCTTATCTGAGCCTAGCCACTGCAACTTTATTGTTTCTTTTGTCCCTTTTTTCCCTTTCCCCGGTAGTGGTGTTATCCGTGCAGTATTATATCTCTATGCTCATGGGTATTACCACGTAGAGGAAAAGGTTAACTAGCATCTCATCGTTCTTGCTGTACCCGGCTATAAGGTTAGTGATAACCTACCTCTGCACGACAGTTTGTTAGTTTTCTTTAGAGTTGTCTGTAATTGAAATATAAAATAGAATAAAGATATACATTCGTTTTTTTACATTTGAATGTTATTGTTTAAAGAGTTTTACTTTTAGTTTTATTTAGTATATTTTAGTTTACTTACTTTTGGTACATTTTTTGTCGTTTTTGTATGTTGATCTTCTTACTTTTTGGTAGAATGTCTGCAGAGTTTCGCCTTCTTGAGCTTTCTTTATTTGAGGTGTGAAATAAGAGTTAGGTTTGTCAGTTTATATAGTGTTTAGTATATTGATAGTTCAATTTTATTGGTCATTTTTAAATTTGTGTGTTTCTATTGGTTAATTAGTATTTTTTGTAATTGTTTTGGAAGTTGTTTTCCTTACATGGAAAACGCTAATTAAGAGTTAGTTTTTTTTTTGTTGTATTTATATTTAAAGATTTCTGTTTAAATGTTAGATTATATATCTAAAAGGAAATAAATGCATTTTATATTAGGATAGTTGATATGTATAAATGTCGTTAATAGTGTTTTATTTATTTTAATATTTTGTTATTTTTGTTTGAAAAAAATATTTGTTTAAATTAATTTGATTTGTAATGTATTTTTAGGTGTTTATTTGTGTTTATGTAGTTTAATTCTTTTTTTTTCACAACTGCGTTTATTGACTGATTAGGCATAGCATATGTACAGTGCTCCACAATCAGGAGGACACTGTCAAGTGGCAAACATATAGCAGAATGTAAATATAGCCTAGACGCCTAAATCGCCCCCCTCCCACACCCCCTTACCCCACTAACCACCCAAAACCCCCGCTGCCCATCCCTTATCCCACCCTAACCCAACGCACGTGTTCACTTACAACCGCAGTATACAATTAGAGCACAGTAGGCATCGAATACCCTCCTAGGCCCCGAGGTCACCATCTGCAGGCAGTCCATCATCTAAGTCAATTGGGGGCTCCAAGGTCAACCCTCTGTAATCCGCCCACCGCTTCCAGATCTTGTGATGTTTCCGGGGGCATCCCCTGGCTTCAAACACTGGTAATTCTAACCCCATGAGAAAGTCCAGTCCCGCTTTCCAGGCGCTAAGTGGAGGAGCACGGTCGCTTTTCCATGCCCTCGCCAGATCCCGCTTGGCTACCACTAGGCCCAGCAACAGGAGGTGGCGTTTGTATATGTTCCCACCCACATTCTCCAGGACATGCAGAAGACCCAACCTGGGCGTACGAGTAAGGTCCCACCCCAGTACCTCTGACAAACAATTCCACACCCCATTCCAGAAACGGGTCAGACCCACACAGGACCACACAGTATGTAGCAGCGTGCCCCTCTCAGTCCCACAGCGCAGGCATTCCGGAGTAGCAATGAGGCCAGCCTTCCACAGTCTCTCTCTGGTGTAATAGGCCCTGTGTAGGTATTTGAACTGTATGAACCGGAGTCGGACGGCTATGGCAGCCCCACGGGGGGACTCCAGGGCCTCCCTCCAGTCCTCCTCATCCAGAGGGCCAATGTCCGTCTCCCAGGAGGCCCTCAGCGACAGGAGAGAAGAAGAGCAATGAGTGACAAGCGTTTGGTATATTTTGGAGACTTTCTTATCCCCCAGATCTCCCATGAAGAGCTTAGCTTCCACTGGGCTAAATTCGGGAAGTTGGTCTAGCCCCACCAAACTAGGTGCAAGCGCATGACGGAATTGTAGGTATTTAAAGAATTGGGTCTTGGGCATGGTGAACTCGGAGCTGAGATCTTGAAAGGATTTGAGGGTAGTCCCAGTAAGGACATGACCAAGTGACGAAATCCCAATAGAGTCCCAGCCACCAAACCCCGACAGCGAGGCTAGTGCGGGGAGGAGTCCATTGTTCCATAGTGGGGTTTCGACTGTCAGCCTACCCCACCAGCCCATGCGGCGCAGCACCTGTCTCCAGATCATGAAGATCACCTGAGTGACCTGCGGCAGTCTCCTCCGCCGCCCGGCCGAGTACAACAGCGTATGTAGCGTGGCATCGCCCATCAAGAAGCGTTCCAGTGCATATGCTGGGTCGTTGTGATCGCCGTACCACCACTCGTTCAGAACCAATAAGTGGGAGGCCTGATAGTAGGACAGAAGGTCCGATGTAGCCAGACCTCCACAATACGTGGATAAGAAGCAAGTCTGCAGCGCCACCCTAGAAGCACCCCCCGCCCACAGAAAGCGGCCCAGCACCGAATTTACGCGACGGAACCACTGTGGGTCGATCCTATGTGGATGGTTCTGCAGTTGGTACAGGAGCCGTGGGAGGGCGACCATTTTAAAGATTGCGGACCTACCATAGATATTGAGAGGCATGCGAGACCAGGTTTTGATGTCCGATTGGACTCTATCCCACACCGGCAGCACGTTGCGCTCCCATGCAATTGCGGCAGACTCGGACAGGAAGACTCCTAGGTATTTTAGACCACCGACCGCCACCCGTAAGGTCGATGCCCAGGGGTATGTCTCCGACTCTCCGCCCAGCACCCACAGGGTCGATTTGCACGGGTTGAGGAAGAGTCCCGACACCTCTCCAAATATACGCATTATTTCCAGTATTCGAGGGCCAGAGCGGTTAAGATCAGTCATTAAGAAGAGGACATCTTCCGCGTATAGCGCGATTCTGTCTGAGAGACCCGCCCCCCACACAAAGCCACGAAGCTGTGCATCAATGCGCACCCACGCGGCCAATGGTTCCATGGCCAGTGCAAAGAGGTAAGGGGGTAGGGGGCATCCCTGTCTGGTCTCCCTGGCAACTGAGAATTTCTCCGAAATCGCCCCTGAGATACGCACCGAGGCAGTGATGTCCGTATATAGCAGCCTGATATATGAAACAAACACCGGGCCCAGGTTGAGGCACGGCAGGAGGGCGAAGAGGTACGTCCAGCTGACCGAGTCGAACGCCCTGTCTATGTCCGCCAGCAGTAGCGCTGCCCGTTCTCCAGTCGCACCCATAGCGTCCACCGCCGCCTGTGCGCGTCTGATGTTGTGTCGCGTCGCCCTATGCGGCATGAAGCCAGCCTGATCCGGGTGGACCAAGTCTGCGATATATGGGAGAAGGCGGTTCGCCAACGCTTTGGCCAATAATTTGGCTTCAAAGTTGATCAAAGATATGGGGCGATAAGACTCATTTCGGTCGGGGGGCCTATCAATCATCAATCAATCATAGCATTTGTATAGCGCACTACTCACCCGGAGGGTCTCAAGGCGCTTCTGAAAAACTACAATTTCAGCCTGACGCCAGTCCGCCGGCAAGCTACCACGTTCCCGTGCTGCCTCCAACGCCCGCCTATAGTGCGGTCCCAGCTGCAGGTGGAATTTCTTGTAAAATTCACTGGGGAATCCACTCGGCCCGGGCGCCTTACCAGTGTTGAGTTGCCCTAGCGCATCTCCCAGTTCCTCCGCCGTCAAGGGGAGGTCCAGGGCTTTCCTGGCATCGTCTGATATCGCACGGGGGGAAGGTCAGCGATGAACTTGTCAATCGCATCCGGTGGGAGGCTGTCCCGGTGAGCATATTGCTCCGCATAATAGCTGGCGAAGCTCGCCGCAAGAGTCGCAGGGTCCGTTATGGCAGTCCCCTCCCCATCGGTGAGGCCCGGTAGAGTGATCGGCTGCAGAGTTTGTTGACACAGCCTATGGAGCATGGTGCAGGACTTATCGCCCCACTGGTACACCCTGCTCCGTGTGGCCAGCCACGCTTGTCTAGCCTCATCCATTAAGACCGAGGCATAGGATTGCTGCGCTTGCAGGAGCAGTCGTATCGCCACGCCGTCACCATCCCCCTGGCACCGTCTTTCCAACACCTCCACCCGTGCCGCAGCCGCAACAGTGGCCTCCGACGACTACGACGGGCAGCGGCGCACCATGCAATGTCAATGCCTCTCAGGGTGGGCTTCATGGCCTCCCAGACCGTCACTCCATCCACCCCCTCCACCAGATTCTACTGCCAGTAGCGGGCAATTGCGCTGCGCATATGTTGTGTATAGTCCGCCTGCTGGAGGTGCCACGAGGACATCCGCCACCGGAATGGCTGACGTGTCTTGAGCAATTCGATCTGTATCACAACAGGGGAGTGGTCAGATAGCCCCCGAGGCTGAATTGCAGCCTGCTTCACCCTGTCAAGGAAGGCTTCCGGTACAAACACACAGTCCAGCCGTGAGAAGGAGCCATGCACAGCAGACACATACGTGTATTCACGCGTCGAGGCATGCAAGTGTCTCCAGGCATCCACCCAGCCCAACCCGTCAATCATCGCTTTTAACCGTGTAGGGGAGGTCGCCGCCACTGTCCCCTGTGACCTCCTACGGTCCAGGCACACATCCACAACATCATTCCAGTCACCACCTATCACGGCCAAGGAGTCTGGGATCTCGGCCCATAGTTCAAACAGTCTCTCTGCCAAGGACCATTGTAGAGGGGGGGGAGCATACACACTGCCAAACACCACCGGCTCCATACCAATCATGCCCTTAACAAACACATACCGACCCTGGGGATCAAGCCAGTGACGCTCGTGGGTATAAGACAACCTCCGATGGATAAGAATGGCCACCCCCCTCGAGCCCCTGGAAAACCCGGCATGAAATACTTGATGGTAACCAAATCGCTGTAGGCTCAGCACCTTTGTCCCCAGCATGTGCGTCTCTTGTAGTAGCATCACGTCAGCCGAGTCTCTTTTACCCCAGCGTAAGACTGCCCCACGCTTAATTTTGTCCAGCATCCCCCTGACATTCCAACTCAATATTCGCATAGAATCTCCAGCGAGTTCCTGCCTTGAGATATCTATGTAGTTTAATTTTAATGTTTTCTATGGTTTTGTATAGTCGATATATTTAAAATAACAATATTTGTGTGGTCGATATGTTTGGGGTCGATATTTTGTACGTAGTGCATGTTTTTAATCAATGTTCGATATTTTGAACATCGAGAAAAATGACTATGATATTTGTGATATTGATGTTTATGTTGTACAATATTATTGTTTCGATATTTTAGTCTTTTCTTAATTAAGTATAGTGTCAATATAAATGTCGATATTTCTGTGTCGAAAGAACTGTAGGTCGATATTATGTCTCTCAAAATTATGGTAGTGATTCGCTTTTCCGGCGGGTCATCCACATCTTTGTCCCTAGGGCCCACTCCCTTAGCCTGTGTAGAGGCTTTAGTAGTTCTTCCACTGGCCATTATAGATTTACACGAGTCCAGGAGTGAAGCAACAAGGTGCCCAATCGTTGATTAAATGTTGCAACTACCAGGTAGGCAGGCTGTACCTTCAGGACAAGGCGGCCCGGGTAATTTGTTATTTGGAACTAACTCGCAACTCAGGCTTTCCACCCCTTGGGCCACCCTGTCCTCGACAAGTGGGGCACCCTCTCAACAGTCCCAGGATCTCCTGAGTGTCCCCAGATCCGTCCCCGCCCCGGAGTGTCCGAGTGGGCAGATGGCTTGCTAGTAGTCACTAGGGCCCGCAGCCCTGTTCAATTTGGGGATTCCTGTGGCAATGCTGCAGCTCACTCGAAGGGCGGGAGACGAGTTATTGCGCCAGATCAAGGCCACGACCCACGCCACAGGATACGGCCACTTCTAGTAATTTGCACCGTGGCCACTGGGCAACATTACTGACGGCATGATAGGAATCCGCTGCAAAGCTTACCATTGGTGGAATTGCACCTGAGTACTATTGTCTGCCTGGCCTCAGACGGACTGCAGAGAATGTCCGATGTGTCCTTGTCATTTGTGGCACACCTATAGTCAGCAGCCGAGAGTTCGTCCCCGGACACCCGCAGAAGCCCCTTCCAGGCTCTAGGCAATAATCAAAGGGTTCTCCAAAAGGCCCACAGTTGATGCTGCGGCCCAGTAGGCTCAGGGCACAACGCCGTGTATTTATTAAATGTTCATCACATGCAGGCACAGGCCTCGGTCGGGCACCAGAAGGCCAGCACTGCGCCATGCGCGCCACTCCCCATGCTTCAAATAGCAGCTGCTCCTCACCTCTGTAAATACGGAGTCCCCACCAGTCCACTGCAAACCCCAGCTCCCCAGAGGCCTCAGACCCCCAAGGGCACTATGATGGGGCTACGGCCTTTCTTTTTCCCGTTGTAAACGGCCGTATCTGGGAACGCGGGTGCCCCTCCTCCACCGCTCAACAGTAATCAAAGGGCTGTCCACAAGGCCCACAATTGATGCGGTGGCCCAGTATGCTTGGAGCACAATGCTCATTGCTGGTATATTCATTAAAAAGTCATATCTTGCAGGCACAGGCCACTGTTGAACACCGGGAGGCCAGCACTGCTCCAAATGCGGCACTCCTCATGCCGCCGATGGCTGTTGCTCCTCATCGCTGTAGAGTACGGGGCCTCCACCGGTCCGCTGCACACCCCTGCCCTTCGGAGGCCTCATACCCCCATGGGCACCGTGCTGGGGCTTTGTCCTTTCTTTGCCGTTGTGGACGCCCGTACTTGGAGACTCTGGTGCCCCTCCTCCACTGCTCGAACCACACAGGCGGAGTCGCTATGGGGACCGGTGCTTCGTTCGTCTTCACGTTGACGATTTCGCCTGTTCCTTTGGCGAAATTACTCCGGGAGGGCTCCGGTTGCTGAAACCGTGAATAAATCACACATCCTCAGGATATTTGAACAGATTTTAATGTAGAACGGGATCGCTCGGACAGAGCCGCACTAGGTTGCGGCCATCTTGTAGGGCGGTTGGCCACGGCCCCCCAGTGTAGCAGTTTTAAAAGCACGGCAAAGTTCTTTGTATATTCAGCAGTTTTCAGACAGCTAATACAGTGTCAAGTTAACTCTAGTGAGTTTTGTCTAGTGGAAGTTTACACTTATCTAAAGAAGCACAGAGGGTTAATATGCCTGCTGCAAGAACATGTACCATGCATTTCAAAAAACAATGTTTTATGTGCATAGGTCAGTGGGTTACTGTCTTTGTCACAGAGATTCATTTCATCAACGTTATGCATGTACAGTTAGGCATATATCCTCTGGTACACTTTAATCTTATTACAAAAACAAAATCCCCCTCCCTTGAGTTGCAGTCAGTTCCAAATAAACGTTTCGTCAAGCATTGCGCGCGCTCTATGGACCTTGCCTTGGTTTTCGGTGTTTAAGGCACACATGTCGCTATAATAGCATCTCTAGTCAACCTGCCCCTGGTCTGCCAGTTCACTTCCCCCCTCTTCTCGGTCTTGTGCTACTGGCTGGGGGGACTCCGTTCTGCGGCATCCATGCTCATTAGCTGTTAATCCACACACTA
Source organism: Lissotriton helveticus (assembly GCF_964261635.1). Taxonomy (NCBI): domain Eukaryota; kingdom Metazoa; phylum Chordata; class Amphibia; order Caudata; family Salamandridae; genus Lissotriton; species Lissotriton helveticus. The sequence goes on along the minus strand of NC_136069.1, from coordinate 1,245,521,620 downwards.
GGTGCTCCCATGCTATCACCCAGTCTATGTTGCCTATCCCCCGCCTCACTTCTCTAAGTAAGAGTCTTCCTTCTGCCCCGCCCATTTTTCTAATTCCTTCTTCCATGGACCCACCAGCGGCCCCCCTGGAGCTTTCCAGTTCCTAGCTAGCTCCCATTTGGCTAGGACATATGCGAGGTCTTGGAATTTCCTGGTCATTTTGTTTTTGGCCATATATGGGAACCATCCTAGTAGGTAGTGGTCTGGGTTTTGCAGCAGTTCCTTGACTATGGTGTCGCCTATTGTGCGTCGTATCTCATCCCAAAATGTGTGCAAGATAGGGCAGTCCCAAAACATGTGTTGTATGTGGGCTTCTCTCTCTCCGTACCTGGGGCATGCTGCCAAGTCTACTCCAAAGTACTGCCTTATTCAGGACGGGGTAAGATATGCTCAGTGGAGCACGTAGTAGTTTATTAGTTTGAACTGCACAATTCTGAACTTCTTCTGTGTTCTTTGCACTATCATATCCCAGTCTTTCTCTGGGATCTGTCTCCCTAGGCCCTCCTCCCATGGCACTCGCAAGCGATCCAGTGGTCCTTGCATGTCCTGCTTGATCGCCTTGTAAAGGCAAGAGACCGTTTTGATTGTTCCCGCTGAGAGTGCGATGCATCGGCATCCCGCGAGCGCACAGGGCTCTGCGCTGCCTGTGCCCCAGTGCTTCCTAATCCTCCGTGTGAGAGCTCTATGCTTCAGGAACTGGCCCCTGAACAAGTCATGTTCTGTTCGGAGCTAGCCAAAAGGGAGCAGTTCCGAGTCCCTGTAGAGGTCCCTCATCACTTTCAGACCTCCCTCTTCCCAATCCTCGAGCCCTGCCCAGTGCTCCCTCTGTGGGAGACAGCGAAGCATAGCCATTGGTAGGTCCAGAGAATAGGGTATTCTGGAGGCCACCCACATCAGATGCTGAGCCCAGCAATGCATCACTACCCTGGTTTCTGTTGTGTCTCCCGAAGGGTTCCTCTGCACCCTCTGTAGCATTTGCGCAAGCATTGGGGCAGCCAGCGCGGAGGGGCACCGCTCTCTATATGGGTTCCTTCCGGCCACTAGCCACTGGATCAACCAGTACAGCTGAGCTGCTATGTAGTATCCTTCGAAGTCTTGGACTGCTAAGTCTCCTTAAGCCATGGGGCGCTGCAATGTGGCCAGCACTACTCTCCTGCGTCTTTCCCCCCAGAGGAAGGATACGATTGTTGAGTCAATGTCCCTAAATGTCGCTAGTGGTATCCACACTGGGAGGGTTCTGAAGAAGTACAGCAGCCGTGGGAGTGCCACCATCTTCAGGACTGTTCTTCGTCCAGCTACAGAGAGCGGTAAGGTCCTCCAGAAATCTATAGCGGACCGGATCGAGCGTATTGCTCCACCCACATTGCCCTCTAACAGCTATTTTAACTCCTAAGTACGGCAGACAGCTGGGCCACTGCAGGTTTCCTAGGTCAGGCTACGAGGGTCTATTGGGCACCATGGGGTACAGTTTTGATTTCTGACAGTTGACCTTAAGACCAGATAACCCGCCAAATTGAGCCAGCATGGACCGCGCTCCTGTCAGCTCCGTAGATGTATTGCGGAGGAACAACATAAGATTATCTGCCTATAGAGCTATATAATGCCTCACGTCTCCAATCCACAAACCACTGTAGTCTTGCCCACTCCTCACTCTGCAAGCCAGGGGCTCTATGGCAAGGGTGAACAGCAGCGGGGCCAATCCTGAAACTACAGGAAAGCAGAGTGAGGATTGGCCCGAGCGCTTGCAACTTGCGCTCCCAGGCTGACTGGGAGCCTGTGCCTGCTCTCTCCAGCTCCAGCAACGCAGCTGGGGAGAACTTCACTGCGCATGAGGGGTTTGGTCCACCAGAGACGGCCGGCCAAACACCTCAAGCACAGTAAAGGGCGTGCCTCACTCCCCCACCAGCAATCACCCCCTAGACCCGCCGCCACGACTCATCGGAGTCCTGGGGGCGGTCCAAGGGGATTTAAATAAAACAACAACAAAACTGGTTTAAAACCAGTTTAAATTGCTGGGGGGGAGGGTTCCTCCACTCTGGTGGAGCGGCTGCCGCTGTTTAATGGTTCATTGCCTCTGTATGAGTGTGGTGTAAAGACCTCCGACATCCAACACTGGTAGAGAGTTGCTATAAATCAAATGAAATGCATGTGGCAGAGGGGCTATGGAGAGATGAGAGGCATTGTTGGAGGGTGATATAGTGAGGGAATCATTGAAGAGCCCCAACAAACATTGTCATATCCTGGTGCACAGCAAGGTCATCATTTACTATGTTTTAAAAGCTTATACAATTGAATATCTAATTATAAATGTGTTGTAGCATGTGCTGATATCCGTGTTTGGAACTTTACTTTGGAATTCGAATTGGACGTTTGAAAGGAGAGCCCACGGTCGCAAAACCAGAACACGCCGGGCAAAACTACATTTTGCAATAAAGTCGACGAAATATATTCGTCAGAAGGTGTGTGGTGGGGAGATAGAAGTGCAATAGCAACCTTATGTTCATAACCCGCTGGATGGGGAATAACATAAAATAATCAAACGTGCCAGAGGATGGCATAACCTGGTTATAGCGCATTGATGCGGCTTGACTTGAGAACTTACTGTGATGGTAGACGATTTGGCGGAGGTGGAAGGCGCTACATCACATCACACACGATAGACGGGGGTCCGAGTATTCACCCCACTCCGAGGGTAGGGTAGCACCTTCGGGCTTTGCAGTGAAACGTCCATCCCTGACAATTTTCGGGGCAGCCATGGACATCTTCATGTGGAGGGCGCGCCCTGGGCCACCACTCGACCTCTAGGGTGTTGGAGGGGCGCCCCCGCCCTGTGTGCTCTAGATAACATACTTGTCAGGGAACACGACCAGTCTCCACGCCTTGTCGGGCAAACCCTCGGTGAATATTCGATACAGGTTAGGAATGCACGGGTGAACGTCACAAAGGGCAGCGTTACGTTGACGGCCTACGTGGCATTGTGATTAAAGCGCCTACGCAAGATGACGAGTTTGGCCACTGAAATGACTGAAGCTCAGGGAGAAAAACGTGATTTGCCTAGGATCACACTGCGTGGACGCGGGGGTGACGGGATTCAGGTCCCACGTCTCCTGAAAAGCCACCGTTGACACTAACCGCATCATATAATGTCGCGACATCATGACCCACGTGGGTGTTACTTTTGATAGCTGTCCCTGTTTTACCTCAGTCACACTTGCACTGTAACCCCACCCTTAAATGTATTTGGCTGCCCACTCTCCCCATAATACCCCCACTCCTATCGTGACAAGATACAAAATAACATTAAAGATTTGTGATATGGGTGAAATCGACAATACAAATGGACATCGGGGAGACCTGTTTGGTCACAAGACGACATTTTTTTAATTTTTTTATTTTATTTAATGCGATTTTATATAGCGCGAACTTTACCCGAAGGTGTCAGAGCCCTTTACATAAGAACCAGTTGCAAAACATAAGGACTAAGGATTACATGCGTTACATAAAAGATACAAACAGAAAAAAAAATGCAAAAGTTAACACCTTCTGTACAGGCTCAGGGGGTGTCAGCGACATTCATCTTGGCTTACTAGGAGAGCCTCGGACTGTCTGCCAAGCGCCTGGAGGCGAAACAGTCCTCACTGCAAGATTTAAATGTAGGGTTGATTTCTGCAAAATTCTGTTCTCCCTAACCATAGTTCACTCACAACCTAAGGCCACCCTATCACATATCTGTCTTCTCGCGGATGTAGGAACCGTTTATTGTAAAACCTCCGATGTCTTAAAATACTTATATTCATTACCACGCGCTTTCACTTGCATTATAAATAAAAGGTGTTAAGATTAGTCCAACTGGGTAGTTCTATCTTCATAGACCTTGGAAGACAGAAAGATGATACTGCACTTAAGTTTGTCGGTGACACGGGACCTGCTGTAGGCGCACGAACCCACCAAGCTAACCCTCTAACACAGATGCAAGTTATACACCTGGTTCTCGCTATCCACCTCATCTGGAAGAAGACAAATAGACAGGGTGTGGCGTTACTGCAAAGCTGCCGACTTTGGAACTGGGGAACCAGGTGCGCATCCCGGCGCTGGCTCAACATCCTGTGATTCTGGGCAAATCACTTAACCCCAAACGCCCCCCCCTCTCGCCTGAAAAATGAATATGGCCTCGTGTAATGTAACTGGCGCTCATGTAAAGCGTTCCAATTCATTCGCGGGGGGATCCCGCTATATACATAAAACTGCAAATAAATATGTTTCCTAAACAAATGTATGTATCGTATACCTTCAGGACAGGACTGGGAGAGCAAATAAGACTGGGCACCAGAATAAAAGTGGCTCCTGTTAGCGACCGAGATAGCTTAAAAAAACAAGCATTGAAAATGCAATAGGTCTCGCCTTTGAGTAAGTTAAAGCCATTTGCTTTGCTAATTGTATTGTATAGCAAAGCAAAAGGTAGCTTAATAAAAGGCGAGATCTATTGCATTTTTGGGTTTCGCCTGCCGAAGGCTGCGCTCTGTGCAGCTTTTCGGCGCAGGTGAAATCCTATGTTGACAATAAGGAGTTCGGGAACGTCCCCCGGCTCTCATTGGCTAGCTCCATAAATGGAGGCTAGCCATTGGGTGCCGGATCTGTCCGTCAAGGCCGGACCAGATTCGGGGGCGTTCCCGAGATTTTTTCCCTGGGCGGAGTTACGTTTTTTCCCGTTCCCTCCCCTTTCCCGCCGTCCGTGTCCTCTCCCGCCCCCCTCCCGCCGTCCGTGTCCTCTCCCGCCCCCCTCCTGCCGTCCGTGTCCTCTCCCGCCCCCTCCCGTCGTCCGTGTTCTCTCCCGCCCCCCTCCCGTCGTCCGTGTTCTCTCCCTCCCGCACAATTTTCGGTTCGCTGACAGCTGCCTGTCCTTTGACGTCACCCTGTCTGCACGTGCCCCTTCATTAGCAGGCGGGGAGCCCCCGCTCTCGCGTGCAGCCTCTCTGCCCCCCTCCTGCGACGGCAGAGCTTCTGCAAACAGCTGCCCAGATCCGAGCAGGTTAGTGGGGACCAGTGATCCCTCCCCTCCCCCCGCCGACTCCCACACAGATGCCTCGGATAGCGCCGCGTCCCCAGCACCTCCTGCCCCTCTACTGAGGGACAGGAGGGGGAGGGGCGGACATTTGCAGAGCTGGGGAAGAAGGTGGAGTGAGGGGGGGCAGAATGTGAAAATGGTGGAGTGAGGGAGGGCAGAATGTGTAGATGGTGAAGTGAGGCAGGGTAGAATTGATTGTGGGGATGATGGAGTGGGAGGAACCGCGGAGCACAAATGGGAAGACGGCGGGGGGAGGGTCGCCTGCCGGAGCGGATGAAGGCTGGAAGTGGAGCTCGCTGAGTGGGGCTTTCTGGGGAGGGCAGTGTGTGGAGATGCTGTAGTGAGGGCGCCTCCCGCCTGCCCTGATGGAGAGTGGGATGCTGATGAGGCGAGTCAACGTGAAGATGGAGCAGTGGGGGTGCTGGGGGCGGGGACAGAATGTTGAGCGGGTGACGGGAGGGGTCATCTGGTGAAGGTTGCAGAGAGGGCATAAGCCCCCATCAAAACATTCCGATTTTCAGTGAACATTTCGGAGCTGGGCCTGTGGAAGGAGCCCCGGGCTGTGGCCGAGAGAGCGTCCGGCCCCTTGCTTCGGAGATTTTCGATCTCAATGCCATTATATTCACCTGAGCTCTCGCTCGCCTCTATGAATGCCTTGCGTCTTTTCCCATTTTAACACTTCTAGCTTTTTCCTTAAGGTTAAATCGGCTATTTGCAGAGTCCCCTCCCGAGTCCAGGCCCCTCTGTACACCATACAGGCGTACACGGGCGCTGTGCCCGTGAGCTATCTATAGCTGCCTCCCGGGCCTGCTTTGCGAGGGTATTATGTGCGTGCCCCACCCCTCGGGGATGAACCAACAGCTTGGGGGTGATGGGGGCTCTTGACAAAGGACAATTTTCACCGCCCGCGCCCCTCCTCTGCCGCCAGGCCCCTCTCGCCGGGCAGCCTCCTTTTATAGTCAGCCGGAGTTGCTCCTGCGGCTGGTCCGCCCCCAGAAGCCAAGGTCTGGAGGTATATAGGGGTGCAGCGACGTCTCCTGCTGTCCTGCTCACCTCTGTGCTCTCTGCTCCTCCTCTTCTCCGTTCATCTCGGTATTTCTGCTCCTCCTTTTGTGCACGCATTTTCATCCCCCGCTACTCCTCTACTTTCATGGCTCATCATTGACACCAGGGCAACTTGTTCCTCCTTTTTTCCATTATCCTAATTACTTTTTGCTCCTCCTTTTCTCCACTCGTAGTGGTACTTTCCGCTTCTTCTTTGCCCTCACCGCGCCATTGTCCTCCATTTACCCCAAGACTATAATCTACTTTTCATTATTCACCCTGGTGTGCTACGTCCCCGTTTTTGTCTGCTCGTCTTTTTCTTCAGCTGTCAGTATTCACTGTGCCTCATTCCCCCCACTTGCCTGGCTTCTCTGCGCTTCTTTTCAACGCACCTCACTACTGTGCTCCTCATTTTCTCTGCTGATTTGAAAACGCGACTTCTTTTCTCCTGCAGGGGGTAGTTCCCACAGACTCCAGGCCCCATCATGCCCCCCAAGAAGATTGAACCCAAGAAGGACGCCAAGGCGGCTCCTGCCGCAGCACCTGCGCCCGCCGCCTCCGAGCCCCCGAAGGAGCCTGCATTTGACCCTAAAAATATTACTGTGAGTATCTCATGTACATTGAATTGCAGTATTATTCTAGCCCGCTGTTTCCAAGAGGATCAATCTTTCCCATTTAGGGTCTCATGACGTCAGCTTTAAACGCTGCGTTAACACTATAATTGCCGACAATGTCAAGTGTTGTAATTACCAGTTGCAGCAGTTCTGTGCTAATATAAGGTTTGAATATCGAAATGGGGGAATAACTGCGGGGGATCTGAGGTCGCAGATTATTCCCCATTCTGAACAGTTTGCTCTAGATGAATGCTGCTTGCTTTTTATTGCTGAAATGCTCTGGGTGTGTGTGTGTGTGTGGCTGGCTCTGGGTGTGTGTGGCTGGCTCTGGGTGTGTGTGGCTGGCTCTGGGTGTGTGTGGCTGGCTCTGGGTGTGTGTGGCTGGCTCTGGGTGTGTGTGGCTGGCTCTGGGTGTGTGTGGCTGGCTTTGGGTGTGTGGCTGGCTTTGGGTGTGTGTGTGTGGCTCTGGGTGTGTGTGGTAGTAACTGCTGTCTGCTGAGCTCGTCCGTAGGGTACAATAGGTCTCACATTTGCGAGAGATTAAGCTAATGGCAATGTAAATGACAATGCCATTTATTTATCTGTTTTCAAAACCAAATAAATACAAATTTTGTCATTTACAATGCCAATAGCTCTAACTTTTCCAAAGGCGAAACCATTGCATTGTAAATGCTTGTTAATGCTTGTTTCTCTTCCTCCTTTTCCCCATGTGCGTTTTTCACTCTCTTGCTCTGGGTCCAAGTATGGAGAGGAAAAAAAAAAGCACTGGTCCCCAGGGCGGTCTTATTAGCATTAAAGGCCTCCGGACAAAGCAGTGCACTGGACCCTGCTTACACAAGCACTCAGAGGAATACAAATGTTTAAAGGATATTGAGTGTTAAAAGCCAGGTCTGCATGGGGCCCCTATGCTCGTGGGGCCCCCAGGCAACTGCCCAGCGTGCCCTTGCGTTAAGATGCGGTACAAAAGGGGGTGGTGATGGACAGAGCATCCGAACCAATCAAACACTCACTCCCAGTCAAAAGATCTGGGTTTAATCCATCACCGTTCTTTAGCCCACTCTGCCACCCCAGTTCAGACATGGCTATATGCAAATCAGTCTGACCCTGTGCCTCATGGGAACAGTCCAGCCCGAACTGCCAAGCCATGCCTTCCCTGGACCGGAAACAAGCTTCCGAGGACCGGTTTCTGGCATTACAGCGGTCTTCAGCCCGGCTTGCTTGAATCCAGTGGCAAAGTGAGCAAGGGACTCACGTCTGAGCATACCCTGCCACACTTATGGCGGCCAAAAGCGGTACAAAAGGGGGTGGTGATGGACAGAGCATCCGAACCAATCAAACACTCACACCCAGTCAAAAGATCTGGGTTTAATCCATCACCGTTCTTTAGCCCACTCTGCCACCCCAGTTCAGACATGGCTATATGCAAATCAGTCTGACCCTGTGCCTCATGGGAACAGTCCAGCCCGAACTGCCAAGCCATGCCTTCCCTGGACCGGAAACAAGCTTCCGAGGACCGGTTTCTGGCATTACAGCCGTCTTCAGCCCGGCTTGCTTGAATCCAGTGGCAAAGTGAGCAAGGGACTCACGTCTGAGCATACCCTGCCACACTTATGGCGGCCAAAAGCGGTACAAAAGGGGGTGGTGATGGACAGGGTATGCTCAGACGTGAGTCCCTTGCTCACTTTGCCACTGGATTCAAGAATCCAGTGGCAAAGTGAGCAAGGGACTCACGTCTGAGCATACCCTGCCACACTTATGGCGGCCAAAAGCGGTACAAAAGGGGGTGGTGATAGACAGGGTATGCTCAGACGTGAGTCCCTTGCTCACTTTGCCACTGGATTCAAGCAAGCCGGGCTGAAGACGGCTGGAATGCCAGAAACCGGTCCTCGGAAGCTTGTTTCCGGTCCAGGGAAGGCATGGCTTGGCAGTTCGGGCTGGTCTGTTCCCATGAGGCACAGGGTCAGACTGATTTGCATATAGCCATGTCTGAACTGGGGTGGCAGAGTGGGCTAAAGAACGGTGATGGATCAAACCCAGATCTTTTGACTGGGTGTGAGTGTTGGATTGGTTCAGATGCTCCGTCCATCACCACCCCCTTTTGTACCGCTTTGGCCGCCATAAGTGTGGCAGGGTATGCTCAGACGTGAGTCCCTTGCTCACTTTGCCACTGGATTCAAGCAAGCCGGGCTGAAGACGGCTGGAATGCCAGAAACCGGTCCTCGGAAGCTTGTTTCCGGTCCAGGGAAGGCATGGCTTGGCAGTTCGGACTGGTCTGTTCCCATGAGGCACAGGGTCAGACTGATTTGCATATAGCCATGTCTGAACTGGGGTGGCAGAGTGGGCTAAAGAACGGTGATGGATCAAACCCAGATCTTTTGACTGGGTGTGAGTGTTTGATTGGTTCAGATGCTCCGTCTATCACCACCCCCTTTTGTACCGCTTTGGCCGCCATAAGTGTGGCAGGGTATGCTCAGACGGGAGTCCCTTGCTCACTTTGCCACTGGATTCAAGCAAGCCGGGCTGAAGACGGCTGGAATGCCAGAAACCGGTCCTCGGAAGCTTGTTTTCGGTCAGGGAAGGCATGGCTTGGCAGTTCGGACTGGTCTGTTCCCATGAGGCACAGGGTCAGACTGATTTGCATATAGAGCCATGTCTGAACTGGAGTGGCAGAGTGGGCTAAAGAACGGTGATGGATCAAACCCAGATCTTTTGACTGGGTGTGAGTGTTTGATTGGTTCAGATGCTTCGTCCATCACCACCCTCTTTTGTACCGCTTTGGCCGCCATAAGTGTGGCAGGGTATGCTCAGACGTGAGTCCCTTGCTCACTTTGCCACTGGATTCAAGCAAGCCGGGCTGAAGACGGCTGGAATGCCAGAAACCGGTCCTCGGAAGCTTGTTTCCGGTCCAGGGAAGGCATGGCTTGGCAGTTCGGGCTGGTCTGTTCCCATGAGGCACAGGGTCAGACTGATTTGCATATAGCCATGTCTGAACTGGGGTGGCAGAGTGGGCTAAAGAACGGTGATGGATCAAACCCAGATCTTTTGACTGGGTGTGAGTGTTTGATTGGTTCAGATGCTCCGTCCATCACCACCCCCTTTTGTACCGCTTTGGCCGCCATAAGTGTGGCAGGGTATGCTCAGACGGGAGTCCCTTGCTCACTTTGCCACTGGATTCAAGCAAGCCGGGCTGAAGACGGCTGGAATGCCAGAAACCGGTCCTCGGAAGCTTGTTTTCGGTCAGGGAAGGCATGGCTTGGCAGTTCGGACTGGTCTGTTCCCATGAGGCACAGGGTCAGACTGATTTGCATATAGAGCCATGTCTGAACTGGAGTGGCAGAGTGGGCTAAAGAACGGTGATGGATCAAACCCAGATCTTTTGACTGGGTGTGAGTGTTTGATTGGTTCAGATGCTTCGTCCATCACCACCCTCTTTTGTACCGCTTTGGCCGCCATAAGTGTGGCAGGGTATGCTCAGACGTGAGTCCCTTGCTCACTTTGCCACTGGATTCAAGCAAGCCGGGCTGAAGACGGCTGGAATGCCAGAAACCGGTCCTCGGAAGCTTGTTTCCGGTCCAGGGAAGGCATGGCTTGGCAGTTCGGGCTGGTCTGTTCCCATGAGGCACAGGGTCAGACTGATTTGCATATAGCCATGTCTGAACTGGGGTGGCAGAGTGGGCTAAAGAACGGTGATGGATCAAACCCAGATCTTTTGACTGGGTGTGAGTGTTTGATTGGTTCAGATGCTCCGTCCATCACCACCCCCTTTTGTACCGCTTTGGCCGCCATAAGTGTGGCAGGGTATGCTCAGACGTGAGTCCCTTGCTCACTTTGCCACTGGATTCAAGCAAGCCGGGCTGAAGACGGCTGGAATGCCAGAAACCGGTCCTCGGAAGCTTGTTTCCGGTCCAGGGAAGGCATGGCTTGGCAGTTCGGGCTGGTCTGTTCCCATGAGGCACAGGGTCAGACTGATTTGCATATAGCCATGTCTGAACTGGGGTGGCAGAGTGGGCTAAAGAACGGTGATGGATCAAACCCAGATCTTTTGACTGGGTGTGAGTGTTTGATTGGTTCAGATGCTCCGGCCATCACCACCCCCTTTTGTACCGCTTTGGCCGCCATAAGTGTGGCAGGGTATGCTCAGACGTGAGTCCCTTGCTCACTTTGCCACTGGATTCAAGCAAGCCGGGCTGAAGACGGCTGGAATGCCAGAAACCGGTCCTCGGAAGCTTGTTTCCGGTCCAGGGAAGGCATGGCATGGCAGTTCGGGCTGGTCTGTTCCCATGAGGCACAGGGTCAGACTGATTTGCATATAACCATGTCTGAACTGGGGTGGCAGAGTGGGCTAAAGAACGGTGATGGATCAAACCCAGATCTTTTGACTGGGTGTGAGTGTTTGATTGGTTCAGATGCTCCGTCCATCACCACCCCCTTTTGTACCGCTTGCGTTAAGATGGCACTGCTGGTCCCCTAAAGTGAGGGGTACAGCTACTGGCTCAAATTAAGTGTGCTTGAGACTAGTGTTAATGTGGCAAGCCGTTATTCTCTTTTATACTGTTGTTTGAGTTTGAAGACATTTGGCAGGTGAAAAATAGAGCTCTATTAAATATCTAATTGGGTTATTTTAACAATTGTGAGGAACATGTTCCGAAATTAGATCACGCAAACCGCATTAGGGCGAGTTTGAAGTTCAAATAAAATAAAAGCCCGGATAATGTGTTTAGGAATTCATTTAGCAAGCGAGTTAGGCATATTTGGAGATTACAAAGAACAACTACATTGGTTTAGTGGGTGTAGAGGAAAGTTACCATTTCGTGTCTTTAAACACCAAAATTGGATTTTTAGCATATCTTCTTAAAAGGAGCCATATTTCAGCCCATCTTATCTTTCACTTTGCATGCAAGGCTTTCCTTTCATCATCCATTTTCCACAACGTATAATACGCGTTCATGCCGCCATTATTCTCGTATTCCACCGGCTGAAATCTGTCTGCACAAAATGTTTCTTCACACGCCTGCGCACGACTCTCTGAAATGTCACGGCGCTTTGGGAGTGTAAACTAAACCAGTCCTAATGTTTTTGCCAAAGTGGGTGCATGCTTTTTAATTCTGTTCATGACTTCTCTGTAGTAGTGGCACCCGTGCTTTACTTAAACATCTTAAGCTAAAGTCGGGTGCCGAGATTGCTTAAAAAGTAAAGAATTGTCTATCTCTTTACTTTTGAGGCAATCTCTGCCCCCTACTTTAGCTTAAGATGTTTAAGCTAAGGCACATGTGCCACTGCTACAGAGAAGTCATGAACAGAAAAAAAAGCATGTGCCCGCTTTGAGAAATGACTGCCGTGTGCCACCAACGTGAAGACAACAGACCGCGAAAGTGAAAGCGTGCAATGCGCGCGCACTGTTCAAACACAATCCTCCAGGGACAGGAGATGTGCACGTGTACGGAGTGCACATCTCCTGTCCGGGTGCGTGCCATCTCCTGTCTCCCTTTGGCACAGAAACCGACGGCTATAGGTCTCGCCAAGGCGAGCAACGTATGCTCTGCGTCGCTAGGCGAGACCTAAAAAAAAGTGGTCCACATTTGGAAATTAGACCAGTTGTGAACTTGTAAAGACACTGTATGGAATTTTGCAGGGTATGAGAGACTGCTTACATTTGTGTATGCTACAAGCTGTGTTTGTAGCAATATCAGGAAATCAACAGTAACAAGCATTGGCAATGCAAATAGGTCTGACTTTAAAACAATATTGTATGGAAATGTGAAGCGTTACCAGCAAATCACAAGGGAATGGATATGTAATTGTGTGAAAGCAAAGAACCAAATAATAATACTGGAGTGTATTTTAAAAGGTCAGGTGACAGTTACACTATCAAGCCAGATCAAAATATCCATGTAGGTTAATGACTGCCCTCCTCCAATCTGTGCTGCTGCCAGATAAAAATACCATACATTATCTAGTTATCTAAGCCACTAAATGCATTGCAATGTTATGTCTGTAACTCACGCTTAAGTACGCCTGATCTTGTGATGCGAAAAGGGCTAATGGCTAGTCCATAGCCCGGAACTGTAGCCTGTTTAGATAAGTATGTATGTGATCAAGTTGCTTTCATGGAAGAGATCCTTTTTAGGACAAGAACCCTCACTCACCCGAAGGTGTCATGCTTCATCATTGAGGTCCCTCCTCACACCCGGACTTTGAGGTCCATGGTGTGGGCTACAACTCCCTTAAATGGAAGGAGCAGAGGTGTTTTGATGAGCGATGGAAATGAGGTCAGTGAGGGACAGAGTGCTAGTGAAGAATACAGTGTGTAGTGTTGGTTGAAACTACCTCCAGGGGGCCAAAATAACTTTAATCTGTAGGTCCAACGGGGTAGGGTTAAAAAGAGGACAGGGGTTGTAAACCAAATATACCCCTCTCAATGGTCAACATGTTTCTGCCCGCACGTGGTCCCCAGAAGGGGTTCCAGGGCATTCATCAGAACCCTAGGTGTTAGTCACTCTGATCACAGTGTTTCTTTATACAAAAAGTTTCTTATACTGGCCAGCCAAGGATCAAGATGGCCACAGAGATGGTGGCCTGTATGTGTGGTGGGACGGCCACAGAGATGGTGGCCCGTATGTGTGGTGGGTCCACTGTCGTTCTTCTCAAAGAGTAAGTAGTATCCACCCTCAAGCCACTGGGTACATCCAGAAGTGCCCCACTGTAGTGTAATGATTTCTTCCTACACGGAGTCCCGGCGAGGGTGACCATTCACTGCACGCACATCACTCCTAGATGGGACATCATCTGTGACGCACATCACCAACTGTCGGACTGGGTTTGCTCAACTCCATCAGCCGGGCAAAGAAGTCTTCCTTGTACAGCTGGTTAAAAACGTGTGCATCACAGGCCACCGCAATGGACATTTCCTTAGTGTTCTCATTGTGCCAGGCTGCAGGAAAATACAGTTGACAGTGGAAGCTAGGTATGCAGGGTCGGGGTCACTGACTTATATGGTGCACACTGGTCTTCAGAGAAGCAGACCTAAAACATAACAACATCCTCCTACAATCATGTTTAAAGAACCATCCTCACCCATCCCTAATAGACCATTCTTTGTGACTTTGACAGGCTATGACTTGCTCTAATCAAGGACTTTCTCTCCAAAGTGGAAGCAAAGCGATTAAAACAATCCATTGCGCGCCCCCCCCTCACTTTACACATTGTGGGAGCATTAATGTTAAGGAAACACATCCACTGTCTTGGAGTCACCACCACGACTGTCACAGTTCGATTTTTGCACCAAATTCCTTGCCCTGAGCTGAATGAGTATCTTTTATTTCCAAAATGTGAATCCTGCTATTGTTTGTTTCAATATGAAATCATTTGAGTGTCATTTCTTTTGGAAAACCTATTAGGACTGTAGGTCAGATGTTCGAAGCATTTTTACTGTCACAAACACTCTGATTTGGAGACTGCGAAAAATAGTTTGTGCAATGTGCTAAACCCATTTTAGGACTGTGGAAATTTTTTCTGGCTTCCTAAAATGGATTTATAAATGGATGAGGATTGTGTTGTAGGCTTTGTTATCCATGTGTAGCATTGGTTTAAGTCGTAAACCATTTAAAAGTTGCTTACTCATAGGTTGGGCGCTTACTGTAAGAAATAGGATTATTATTTGGGTTGGGCGACTGTCTACCTCAAGGAATAATCATAACTCTTGTCTGGGTGAACCCTTGAAGTGGCTAAATTAATCTGAGCCCTACCCTCTGGTAGCTATGCCACAGAGCAGACAGGCTTAACCTAGGACAATGTGAAAAATACATATGCCGTACCAAAACAGTGATAGAGTCAAAATGCCAAACAATAAAAACCCAAACAAACTTACGAAAATGGAGAAGCATTTAAAGAACAAAATGACTCCAAAATGACAACAATCCAATACAGTGAAACGAAGATAATCATTTTTAAAGCTGTAAGTAGAAAAAGCACCAAGAAAAAGTAAAGCATCAATGAGCGTCAATGGTTGTGGTAGACCAGGAATAAGGTACAATTTCAGGACGACCACGATGGAGCCCAGTTCCAATACAACAAATTGATTGGTCCAGGTGAAAGTGTGAAAGTCAAAACATTTGAAAAATGTTCTAAGTCTGAAGAACAGTTTTCCAAAGTCTCCAAACTTTCTTCTTGTGCCCAAACACATACAGGAATATACAGTTCTAAAGCCCCTATGACTTCAGGGGAGGAACTTAGTGACTAACAGGTTATAAGGCAGAGGCCAACAGGAGGGTTCAGTCCTGGTTCAGCTGTCACTGGTCAGCTGGGTACCTCCAGGAAAAGAAGGCCTCTTACATCTTGTTGTGACACTGTAGCCAGAGAGGACATCAGCCAACTGACCCTTGGAGTCCACTTCTTTTTCCTGGGTATAAGGAGGGACAGGTCCAGCCCTGAGCTCCTCTCAGGTAACAGATAACCGGTCCTGCCCCCTTCTGTTCTTCTGCAGGTCCAGAAAGTGTTTTGATAGAGTGCCTTGGGGTGCTTTACTGCAAACAGGCCTGAAAATGCCATGGATCAGGGCATTTTCAAGATGTCGAAAATCTTCAGCCATACTAAACTTGGGCTCTGGGGTTTTTGGGTATGTAGGGGCGTGCACTATGATAATCACCAGTGTCTTCCAACATCTAAGCCTAAAATGCAGTTTAAAGAAGCATTGTACCCACAAGAAGCCCACAGTCTGATAGGAAAAAACGCAAGCTCCTTCAGCAACCAGACAGGGGATGCATAAGAATTGTCCTGGCATCCTGATGTCTCACTTTCATGTGTGCCAAAGTGTTACTTGTGGCTCAACAGATCTGTCAGGCGTGATTTAACACTATGGAGTCAACAGAATGCCCCAGCCAACCCTCTGCATTTTCTGGTGAGCTTAGAAGACCGTTCTCTAACCATTCTGATCAGCTATGGGTGCACTTGGGAGGAATTTCCCACGTCTTCCTGTGATGAACACAGGCTGAGTGATGCTGGAGAGTTAATGCAAATTAGTCTGAAAAAATTCAGGTTTAGAAAAAGTAACTTTTTAAAAGCTCCTTTCATAAATATTTATCAAAAATCCGACTTCTCCACTGAATTGGTTGTTTAATAACTAGTAAGAGTAGTTGTTTAATTATTTTTCTAGCAAGTCTCATTCCTCAGATACAATACCAGTATTGTAATGTGTACTCTGATTTTCTGCATAGGACATCTAGGCCTGCCACAGATAAAATAGCTTTTAGAGTCTTGTCACTGAACGGGACATTATAATAATTTCCTGCATAACCCACTTTTAAATACCATTCACCTGGCTTGTTGGGCTACAAGGCGTACATATTTAAAAGGGAGGTCTTAACTTGTCAAAAAAGGTTATGACAAATCACACTGCAGGTTTAACACTGCAGCAGGCACGCTACACAGGATAGGCCTGTAGCCATGTTTGCACTGCCACTGTAGTGAATGTCACAGTAGGTGTTGCAGTGAACAAGTGGAATTTAACTTCCAGGCCTCAGTTGCACTTTTACACCAATTACTAGGGACGTATAGGCAAGTTAAATGTGGTAATCAAGAATAAGGTAATGTAACAATGTTTAAAGGGGAGCAAAGACACTTTACTCGTGGTTAGACGGGGCAAAGTGCAATGAGTTCCAAAACCAGCAAAAATGAGGTCCAGCAAAAAGGAAAAATTCTGGGGTGACCATGCAGAAAAGGTGTATTTTCTACAGCAGTGATGCTCAAAGTACAGCCTAGGGGCCGCAGGTGTCCATGCTGACCTTTACATGCAACCTCTAGGTCAACGGCAGGGCTGAGCTGCTGTATACTCAATTCAGCAATAACATTCAGAAATGTGTTAAATAAAGAGGCAAGCAGGTATTTACAGGTTAACTGAAGTTAAAGAAAGGAAGTAACTAGAGTGCCCTACACTACTTAACATAGAAACATTTGTCATTTTTAAAGACATCATGCAACAAACGTGCAAACATATGATAGTCTCTTCAAAATTCAAAAAGTGTATTTCATTAACATGCAGGAGCATTTCACCATAGTACATCAGATTATATCAGGGCATTGAGAATTGTTTTTCGAATGTGATACGTTTCAAACAGAAATTTACTAGCATCCTTGGTTCCCTCCACCCTGACAACAATGCCAATACTGAGCTAAGAGGTAAGTCAATTGTTATGAGCACTCTCTGGTTGACCTGGGTTTCTATTATAGAGGTGTAAAGGTGTAGTTTACTAAATCATGAGAAGGTTTTCTACAGTGCATATCCTGAAGCAATGCATTTCTATGTCCTCTTATATGTGATAATGAAGAAAAAGATTGGAATGTGAAAAAAACAATTGCCTGGGCTCACACAGTTTAGGCAAATGGTAAGCCAGGATTGATCCAAGGATTTATGGTTTCAAATTGTACAGTTCAGTCACTATATGCACATGCTTTGCTTCCAGTAAGCCTACCTTACACACCCGCACCGACCGCCACCGTGCGGCCCTGGTCACATCACGGACCAAAATTTTGACCCCTGGGAAAATATTTGTGAATATCCATGTTCTACAGTAACCCATTCGCAAAAGGGAAGAAGTCCCTTTGGGACCCTTTTCCGTTTGTGGGTGTTAAAAAAGGTTTCCTTAGGAGTAGGCAGTCATTTACTGGATGTTTGCCATCTCGCCAACATACTTTAAAAAAAAGTAAACTTTTCTTTTTAAACACGGTTCCATTTCCTTTAAGGAAAATGGGTGGTATTAAAAATTAATACTTTATTAAAAACCATTTACAGACATGGTGGCCTGTTGACACTTACAAAGAACCAACCTCATGATTGTGTCCAATCTGATTGAGTCCCAATTTGCGACCCATCTAATGAATATTAATTAGGTTGGTAGGATTGCAACTCAATACAAATCACTTTTTTATGAGCCAACTTAATTGTACATTATTTGGTTCATGAAAATATTTACTTGCTGGAAAAAGACTGGTTGCAATTTGCAACCAATATGTCTTAGGTCATGGAGAAGAAGCAATTAAGAAAAATAATTAAAATACTCTTTACCGAGAAAAAGAAATGTGGACTTCCAAAAGCAATAGTTACCAATTAACAAAGGAGTTTATTATTTGAGCTTATTTTATGTTTGATAGAATGGAACAGCCGCAGTCCATGTAGGTAACAGCGGTGGAGCCACGTTGGGGGGATTTCGAGAGTGATGCAGAGGGAAAATTAAATAAATAGATAATTTTCTCTCACGTCGTCCTTCAAAATCCCCTCCAACACGGCCCCACCACCCCACCGCACGGACCACAGCTGGAATGGAATAATTTGCAGTGATGGCAGAAAAGTTTGTTTATACAAGAGATACATAGAAAATATAAAAAGAAACATATCTGACTTTGAAAACAAAAGGCGAAGTGCTTGATATGTTTGAAAGGAAGGGTTTACTACAATTAATCGAAAGGAAGATAAAACTTAAAGACTCAACTAAATGTTTTTCTTTTTTTTACGTTAACCTAGGGGCTTTCAAGGAAGTATCAGAAGCAATTAATCAAGTTTAGTCTAGATGAATTTAAGGTCAGTTTCACAGTTATTTGTTGCCTGACTCTGGGTTTCTGGCAATTATGTTGCTTTCATTATCCATGTGCTGTTACAGTGCAAATCTTCCAATAAGAATGTCTATTGGTTTACTCCCTGGTCTGGATAAACTTATCCACTCCACCTTTTGATAAGCTCCCCTACCTGACAACTGACATTTCTACCCTTCGTCACTGGCTTTATAACACCTTTAACTGTAACTCTTTTAAGGAACTGCCTTTCGTAACCTTGCATCTTTGAAATGGTTCACCGAGGAGCTCGCTACTCTCAGAACTGAAAATCAGACCATGCAGTGGAGATGAAGGAAAGTATTAGACCCTGTGGGCAAACAATGCTTCAAACACGACCTTAACATGCATAAAAAAAACTTTAAAAATAAAAAAGAGTAATCATTCTGTTCACTTTATTTCTGCCTCTTGTTCCGTGGCCCTTTGAGACAAAAATGTTAATATCTACACCTAAACCTGTACCTGTAAAACAGCTTATAAATGGAATTCACAATTTTTATGTGTGGATTTACAGATAGATGTAAAATTAAGTGAATCATGAGCGTACCTCCCACCATTTGGGCAGCAATCTGACTATAGAAAGTAATAGGGAAGTTTAAAATAATGAATTTTAAATAAAAATAATAAAAATAAAATTAAATAAAAGATATTACAACACATTCCTCTAACTCTTCTCCATCTTAGACTGCCACAGTAAGAATAGACAACCCACCTGCATTAAAACCTATTATGACATTTTAACTTCATTTGTTATTTAATCTTGCCTAATCCCTGTATGATTTGGTAGCAAGAACTATACAAATGAATTCAGATTACTGTATGAATCATTTTATGATACCTGAAGAACACGCCTGCAGGCTTCCTTCAATTGCATTAGTACAAATAATGACCATTTCTGTCTGGTACTTGGAGTGTCTATAACCGTGTAGTCGTTTATATGCACTCACATAATCAGAAAAGGATTTTAGACAGCACTTTGATGAGGATTTAGCCCACAGATTAGACTATCACAGACCCCAGCCTTCTCTCCTTTATTTTGTGTGCAATACAACAATTAGTTGGATTAGAGATAAAAACAGGTACTCATTGTCCTTAATATCTATTCTTTTAGATCAGATCAGCAACATTTTGCACCAAGATCGATATTAGGAGAGTGTATTATTTGGTTAGAGTCTGAGAGGGTGATGAATGGAAAACTGCGTTTCATACCGCATTTAGATTGTTTGAATAATGCGTCACGCCCTTTTTCATTGAAGCATGGAGAGGAATTTTTGGATGCATTTTGTTTAGCAGATATGTGAAACCACCATCTTTGTGCCAAAAATAATAAGTATGTATATTTTTTTATATGTATATTACTATGGGGGAGAAAAAATAAGCACATACATAACATCAAAAGGAGAAAATTACATATACATTTTATGCAATAATGAGCCTACAAAGATACTATTTCATTATTCCAGTTTATAATTCTGAATGATCCAAGATAGGTCCCCAAATTTTCTCAACTTTCTTTCTCCCTAATATCCCATTGGCATTTTGTTTGGAGCCTGTTTAAATGCCAATTCTAAAAAATCACAATATAGGGTTCCACCTTTTATCAATTTTAGGCAGATCTGGATTAATCCATGCCTGAGCTATGCCCAATCTAGCTATAACAATAACTGCAAATGTGAAAGATGTAATGCCTCTAAGCCTAACATAATACTTATGATAGTAATGATTAAATCCACCTTGGTAATATTTAAAATATCATTAGTTACATCATTTCAACATTAATTCATTTGGTACATTTAGCAAACATGTTATGGCATCTGCTACATCACTGCAAGCTCTGGGGCATTTCATGTCAAGTCTGGACTTCCATAGAAACATCCTGTATAAAGTATAATGTAACATATTCGGAACATTAACATGTTGGAGTCTGAGGTTACATACTCTGAGAGTTTCATGAGGATGCTCCTTTCAAGCGTGTATTCCATACCACGTCCATAGAATCTTTGGGGTATATAATCAGAATGCAACAAATTAAAATGGATAACAGAAAATATTGAGTTATAATCCACTCTCCTACACCTACCTCTATTAAAGTTGTGCAAAATTTTCTAGGCTTTCCTAATTTTTACAGAAGATGTATTCATCAATTTTCGGAGCCAGCCGGGCCCGTTACCAAACTTCTTCACTATTGAGTCTCAAGCTTTCAGCTTTTTCTAAAAATGCTTTTTTGTGCTCCTATCTTTCATCATCCAAATATTGAATTTCCATTTATTGTTGGGGCAGATGACTCGTATGCCAGTTTTGTCCTAGAGATTTCCAACCATTGAACAACTGCATCCAGTGGATTTTTTTTAAACACATTTTATTATGTCAAAACGTCATATACAGTGCAGTGCTCCTTAACCCAGGAAACAACTGCCATATCAAGCATTGCAAATCATTGACTTTGACAGATGATGTAGATATTTTTTATCAACTATATCAAAGTATACAATATAACATGAACACCTTAAGCTCCCTCGCCCTCCCCTATTGCCCCCACACACAGCCACACTTCGGTTATTTCCACAAGTCCCATCTTCAGCAACACCGTCCCACCATTACATTTCCAGTCCCCCATTCTAATAACCACAAATCAGGGCAGATATAGATGCCTCCACTGGGGGTATTGGGTCTAGTTCCAGGCATCTGTAGTTTGCCCATCGTTTTCAGATTTTAGTATGTTTTTGCAGGCAGCCCCTGGCCTTGAATATTGGGATCTCCAACCCCATGCTGAAATCCAGCCCATTCTTCCATGCCGACAGCGAGGGTGAGGTCGCAGCGTTCCACAGCCTTGCTATGTCTCTGTTCACTAAAGTCAGTCCCAGCAAACAGAAAGTGCCTCTTATATATGTTACCCCCTATATCCTCAATAATGTGCAGAATCGTCAGTTTTGGTGAGGCAGGGAGCTCCCACCCCAGTACCTCCGCCAGGCAGGCCAACACCCCTTTCCAAAATTGTGTAAATGCTGTACAGTGCCAGATGGTGTGAATAAGGGACCCTTCTTCTCGTCCACATCTCAGGCACAGCAGGAATGCTACCAGGCCAGCCCTACACAGCCTGAGCCTTGTATAATAGACCTGATCAAGGTATTTGAATTGAATGAGTCAAAGCCGCATTGATATCGCTGCTGCTGTAGAAGAAACCGGCGCATCCGTCCAGTCATCCCTATCTAATTGGCCCACATCCCCCTCCCAGGCCGCTCTGAGTTTATCTAGCGTAGTGGAACAGTGAGTTTCTAGGGTTTGATAAATCTTTGAGATCTTATGATCCTATAAATCTCCCAAAAATACCTTGGCCTCAATCGGACTGAATTCAGGAAACACCTCCAACCCTGAGGTACTCGGGGAGATAGCATGCCGAAACTAGAGTTATTTATAAAATTGAGTTTTTGGCATATGGTACTCTTGTTGAAGCTCTTGGAAAGATTTGAATATAGGGCCACGAATTACATCTCCCAATGTGGAGATACCAATATTGTCCCAACCTTTGAATTCAGCTACGCAGCAAGGTGCGGTAGCCGACCATTATGCCACAGTGGGGTCTCCCTAGTTAGTTTATTCCACCAACCCATCTTACGAAGGGATTGCTTCCACACTCGAAACACCACCGGGTAGCAGATGGTAGAGAATTGCGCAGCGATGCTGAATACAGAATGGTATGCACGGTGGACTCACCCATAATCCTCCGTTCAACCGCACAGGTGGGATCCTCTCGATTACCATACCACCATTCGTTGAATATAAGCAGCTGTGAGGCCATATAATACGACTGAATATCAGAGGTGGCCTGCCCCCCACAGTATGTGGACTGAAAGCAGGTCCGCACCAGTGGCTTATTTTTCTCCAAAATTTTTCCCAGTAGATTTAAAGTACGCTCTACAGACAAGGAGCTTTTGACAATGAAGAGAACTTGTGACAAATGGAGAGAATATTTGTTGGGAGCTAGACATATAGTAGAAGTATATACCAATCATATAAATGTACAGTTTTTAATGTCTGGTAGGATGGAAGCTCCCAAACAGACGATATGGACATTTTTCTGTTCCGTTTATGACTTTGCGATTAATTATAAACGTGGTCCTGGCAATGGTAAGACGGATGCCTTATCTTCACAAATCAACCAGAAAATGTCAACAAGATTGTCAGTGATCTCCATTGATTTTGTTGTCTGAGCATGAGAACAGCAATTCTACAGTCTTAATCAATGTTGAGGTCTTTCTAATCACACACAGAGTTACAGCCTATTGATAAAAAGGCTTGTATGAGAGTAAAAGGAGGTGTAAGTGAGAAAGATGAGCAGTTATATGAAAGGAAAGTTTTGCATTTATCTTCAGTTCAATTAAGAAAAGAAGGTATTAGTCGTCTTCATGACACTAAGACTGTGGGGAACCTGGAATAACTAAAACAATAAAGGACCTAATTACGACGTCCGATCGACACTGTGGCGGAAATGGGACCACCCAACAAGGAGTTGGCGGTCCCGTTGCCATCATTACGATGCAATCGCCTTTATGGCAGTCGTAAATTGTATGTTTTCTATTGCGGCTTATGGTGCGGGCTGTTGCACAAGCCACAATATAAAAATACACTTTTAAAGCATCCATGCACCATGTGGCAGGCACCATGCGGTGCCTGCCACACAATGCATGGATGTTTCAGGGTGCAACTTAGGGACTCCCTCCACTATGGAGCCTGGAGGAAAGGGGGTCAGTTTCTGCCTGCCTTTTCATGGCGGGTGGACTGTAATGAAAGGGTAGGTGGAACCCGACATTGTGATCTCGACGGCAGAGCCTAGGCTGGCTCAGCTGTCAATTTGGGATTACTATTCCAACCAACGCCCCGATGGGCTCTTTTGGAATTCCCCCTTCGGGTTTCCCTCCGACCATATCATAATACGGCGGTCGGATGGAAACCTATGATGCCAGGTGGAAAGGCTCCAATGAGCTGTCGGATGGCTTTTCGCCCAACATGATAATGAGGTGGCTAACATTGCCTAAAGATTTTAAGCAATATGTTCAAACATTGTATTTGTGCTCAAATTAAGAGCTCACACACAAAACCCAACCAATACCTGTTCTTTCCAGCCATACCACACAGTATCCATAGAATGTATTGTAGAATTACCTAAGAGTCAAAATTGCACTGTTATTCTTAATATTGTTGGTCATTTGACTAAAATGGAAAATTATATTATACTGACTGGGCGTTCACCTCTTCTAAAGAGTTAACACAAATCTTTGCACATAATATTACTCAATTACATGGTGTGCCTTGTTTTGATAAGAGAGGTTCTCAATTTTACTTAATTTTTGTACCTTAAAATGTGTGTCTACATTATGTAGATAGCTAGACATGGAAGTTCATCTGTCGACTAGCTATCAGTTTCAAAGAGAGGAGGACGACTAAATCAATGTGTTGAATGGTTTCTGAGATATGAATCGTTATTGTAAGAAGAGGATTGGAACAAGATATTATGGTTAGCAGAATTAATCAATAACAATACTGAGCATTCTGTCACAGGGATTTCACATTTCTGTATGGACATCAGCCTAGCGTATCTTGATTAAAGACATTAGATTTACATCTGTCGGTATCAGTTTCTTCAGTGCAGGAACATATAAATGAAGTTTAGAAAATTCAAAAGCCTGTATATGAGGCTTATGAAGAAAGCTTTAGTTGGCACAAGTTATATGGTGATAGAAAACTTATTCCTGGGCCCATGTGTACTGTGTATGAAAAAGTCTTGCTATTCACAGTATTTGCATTTAAATAAGTTTTACAAACTGCAACCCAGGTTTGGCAGTCCATTTACCATTGACCAAATTGTTAATCCTGTAACTGTGTAATGAAAAATTACTACAGCCAGTCTATGACAATTCGGACTGTGTTTCATGTATCCCTTTTAAAACCCTCTTCTACAAAGACACCTCTTTCTCCATATCCAGCATCTTGTCAGGTAAATTCTGATAACTAAAATAGAATACACAAGATTTTAGATGTGCATATTTGTTGAAAATAATTGCAATATTTAGTGGACTGGAAGAGGTATGGCCTTATGGAGCAATCATGAGAACCAGCCTCCAATCTTCATGCTCAATGCTTAAAGTAATCTTCAGGATAAACCTGGAGCCTCTTTACTGAGATGCTGGCCCTTGTGGGAGAACTGTCATGATCCGTGGACCTGGATCATCTATGTATACTGGACAAGCAAGGAAATGGCCTTCTCTCAAGTTCTTGGGTGCACAAGTCTTTTACAGCATAAGAGCGTCTTCGCGTCAGTGCCACACGTACTACACAAAGCATGATGCTGGAGTCATGACAGAATATAAGCGGCAGGGTGCCTCAGGACTCTCACAAGACTTTGAATAGTGACCGTCATCTTGGACTCATGGACTTTCAACGCGTTCTGTGCTAGGCAATCAAGATACTTCTTAGTTGCTGTGGCTAGATCTTGTTGACAAACTTTGGAACTGTGTGTCAGGATTTGGAGTTGAGTCCCACCGAGAGACCCTGCCATCCCTTAGCTGCTGACCTGATGAACAGAGTATCACCAGACACAGCAACTGGGGGAGAAACAGGGGAAAGGATTAAGAGAAAAATCCTAGACTGGAGCTCACTGTCAGAGACTTCCTCTGTTTCAAGGGATGGTAACATTCTTCCTTGATAATATGAATCTTGGGCAGTTCATACCAGTTGTAAAACACAAGGCAGAGAGTTGGTATATGTACCAGCTGGAATGACATATACCAGTAACAACAGATACAAGGCTTACCAACTCCAGCAGCACATGATGCTATGCTGAGCCTGGAGCCCACTAGCAATCCGCTGAAGGCACCAGAACGCTTCTGGGCACACACAGTTGAAAACCCACAAGAAACTGGCGTTAACAGACAGACAAACAAGAGGTCAATTCTACAGAAAGCACTAACAGCAAATGAGAGAAACAAATGCAGAACACCAACAAACAGTATGGGATACCAAAACAGGTGCAAACTATAGTGAAGATCAGAAAAGTCAGTGAAACCACACAACTTGTTGCCAGGCACTGAGCTCAGATCTTAGGAAGTCTAAAAAGGACTCCACCCCTCCTGGCCTGGAAATCACCTTCACCCAGGAAGTGAGTGAGCATCCATTCTCAGGAGTTAGGAGTATAGTGATTTCACCAGTCTGGGCTTCCATGGGGCCTTTCTTCCTCACTGCCGGACCCTTTGTGCCTGTCGCCTAAACTGTTTCCTGACACTTCACCTAGAAGTATTCAGAGGCTCGCTGGATATGGAGACGTATCTTGGCAAACACTTGAGAACACGGATTTAGACTCTAGATGGTTGCTTAGTATTATTTGAGACAGCCTTCAAATGTCTGTGAACTCTAATTGCACTTGAACTATTCTTCTAACTTTCAAACTGAGACTTTTTTTCTCAGAAGAGGACGCTACTTTTCGTTCGGCACAGTGGCCGTTTACTTTGATGTGGACACAGAATTCGTAGACACACGATGTGAGGACTGTGCACATTGGACACAGCCAGCACGCCCTGATGAAGTTCTTTGAACGAAACGCGTTGGCTGCTTAAAAGAGAATTGAATAAAGAAGAAACTAAACAAGACATAACAGTTCTTGGACATTCTTTATTGATACTTGTATTTTGATCTCTGGTGGTGCAACCCACAGCGGGTGAAAATTTACTGTTTTTGTTAACAATTGCCTCTTGGGAGCAACAGGGGCGGTGGGAGTGCACACCAAAGGAGCTAATAGCTCTGCATTGGATGTACAATTGAGACGGGTGGGCCTAAGGCCAGTAGAGAGGTGCGGCACACTCAAAATTTCTTTTTGGGGGTCGAGTTGAGTTGCTCAGGAATCGGGTTATATATTCTTCTAAAGGATCAAAAGGAATTCTCGACTTGTACAGACTTTGTTTGAATTTTCTTTTGAACTCACATGAGTAGATAGGTGTTGAGAGGGCTGTGATAGTGAACGCTTGTTATCAATTTGAAAGGTATGATAGGAATGTGTATTCATTATATTACAGTTGATGAACCCCTTACATTAAGTATCACTCATAGCCCAAAGTTAATTTATGAATTAATTAAGCTAGTTATCAATATTGAAATGAGCGTTATAGTTCAAGTATTCCCATGTGACTGTTTAGAAGTTTGATTTCTATTTCAGGTCTTTGAAGTCTAAGAGTTTCAACCATCTACAGAGAGTCAGAAATACAAATATTGCCACCAGGCATATAATTTCCATACTAGGAATAGTGATTTGGAACTTCAGTTGTTAAATACAAAAAAGTAACTTCTTGTTTTAGATATCAAAGCTTCTACTCGGTGGGTTGTAACAATCTGTAAAAACATAGAGTGAAACTATTCAGTGTCTCTGCTTCTCTTTTTCTTGTCCTGCTCCCCTTTTCCTGGATTCTCTGCTGTCAGCATAGTATCCTTTGCATGGTTATCAGTGTGTTCAGTGAAGGTAAGAGACTGACTTCATTCCTGTTGGATCCAGATTGCCAGGTTAGTGCAAACTTGACACAATGTTGTGGAGCCACCCAATGAAGTACCACTTACTCTATGCTCAGGAAAGGTTCCCCCTGCACACTCCTCATGATAAACCTCAGCCCCTACAAATTGGGCCACACAACAGCTCACAAACACAGCAGCCATGTTGGAGTTTAGTCGGCCCCACCACATTGGGCGAAAGTTCTGAAGATGATCCTTGAAAAAGCAGAAGGTATGTGGTCTATTCACAGTTCGATTTGATTGCCTTAAAGGTAGATGTTTAAGAAGCTACACTATCAAAGGACCGCTATTGGTTCCGGTTATGTCTAAGAATGCCTATTTTCTGTTGCAGTGTTGTATCAGCTAGCAAAGTTAACAGGCAACAATTGCCCTTCATTTTTTGTGATCTCTGTGGGTTTTTGAAGGTCATAAAATGTCATTGTTATTTAATTTCAGCCAACGTTGCAGCTTTCATTTCCTGGACAACAGAAACATGCCCCTACCCCATTCCAATGCAGACAAGCGTTTAGGTCTCCCATATCTGCTGATTGGTAAAAGTGGTCAAGGTCAAAATTGAATGCATATATTAGGTAACTATGCCCAGAAAACCGCAGCATTATAGGCTGAAGGTATACTACAGACTTTACATCATTAACTTTATTCAGAAGAGGAGTCTCACCATAAGTTGAGAATCGATAACCAAAGAATTAATTGTATTTTATTTTTTTATTAAGTTTTATATAGCGCGAACTAGATCCCATAGGATATCAGAGCGCTTTACATTAGGAAGGAAAGGAAGGACAATAATGCAAATACATCAACAGGTAGGGATAAAAATAAGCATGATCACAGATTACACGACAAATGCCATAAGGAGGTCATATTAGACACAACTAAGATTATGCGCATCACCACGATCACGCAATGCCTTATTTCTATTGAGGACAGCACATAGGTATGCTGGTATGTCACTGGTCTCTGGGAATGACTTGTACCAAGATGTAATTCTTGGCATTAATGACACCAGGGAAATTGCCAAATACCTCTAATATGCAATTTTGAAACACATCAGGAGATGCTGGGGATAACAAAGCTAAGGCATCCTCCAACATGTGTTGAAAGGTGGTAACGGATCCTAAAAACTCATTGAGCAAAAATGAGTGGTATCCAGAGAAAAGACTGATTTTAGGGAACGACTTAAGTTCATTCGCTGGACCAACTTTTTCAGTTAGGTTGTGATGTAGCTCTCTCTTTTGATTGCTTCACTTGGCATGCATTTACCAATACACAGGAAAACTTTTGTCTGACTGATCCGGTTTCTAGCCAAAGTCTATTGGGAAACCCCTTCTGTAGGACCTTCTACGTTCACTATGGTCAGCACATTTCAATTTGTCAATATCTACTTCTACATTGCATCATACACAGAAGGGGATTCAGTGGTGTCAAACAGCCATGGGCTGCACGAGTTATCAATATGCAGCTCAATTCTCTTCCATTTTAGTCACCCTATATATTCAAATATTTATTTCAACTCCCACAACATAGGCGGGATCATAAAACATTTTTGACTGGTGGTATTTCATATCCATGGTGGCCAATTATGTCAATGCTTGGGGAAAACACCTTTTACCTCCATATTATGGAAGCAGAGTTCTGGAGGTGGTAATGTGTGATTAGAATGTTTATGCAAATTTGTTGTTGTGTGGCATTTTTGTTGTAGTGGTGAAATAGGCCTTGTGCTGCTGTGTTTTTGCACTGCATTATTGCAATGTCATGTTGTTTTGTACTGAGGATGTTGTGTTGCGTACTGATTTGACTGTTTTGTCCTGTGGAATTAATTGCATTGTTATTCTGCTTTGTGTATGTTATTGTATTACTTTGTTTACAATATGTATCTAAAATGCTGCTACATTTCCAACCATAAACAGCATGTGCCTTTAAATTCCTCTTATATGTTACCATTTACAAATGTCAAGGATGATAAAATAGCAATGCCCAGTTCTTCTACACTTTAGGACACTAGTCAACCCAAAACTGTGCAGAGACTTTATCTTAAATTAGCACTTGAAGTGTTCGCTTTATGTGAAACGGCACCATGTATCCTAGCGGACACGAGCCAATGCCAAACACGAATGGGGTAAATTGAAGAGCTTCTGCAACATTGCTGCTGTATTCTAAGTAACTAAGGGGTAAATGTACTACAGTTTTTTTGTGGTTGCAAATGGGAATTTGGCCCGTTTGCGACCGCAAAATAGGTCAGTCCCATGTACAAACCATATTTTGCGAGTTGCTAACCTATTAGCGACTAGCCAAATATGGTTTGCAACTCGCTATTAGGAAGGGGCGTGCCAAGGGCGTCCCTTCCTATCAGTGAGTCCATCACCCATGTAAGATTGTTTTGCGACCGCATTTGGTCCCAGAGAGCACTGCATGCCCTTAAAAAATGAAACTGAAAAGTTTCATTTAACTTTTTTTAAATGCATCCCGTTTTCCTTTAAGGAAAACAGGCTTCATTTTTTTTTAAACTGCTTTATTAAAAAAGCAGTCACAGACATGATGGTCTGCTGACCCCAGAGGCCACCATGCCTATGAGTGCAAGTCATTCCCAATGGGGTTGCAAATTACGACAGCCTCATGAATATTAATGAGGCATGACATTTGCGACCCCATTGGGGATCGCAAACAGTCTGAGACACTGTTGTACATTAATTTTAGTGAGTCACAAATTGCGAGTCGCAATTTGACGCAGTTTGCGACTCGCAAAAATGAATGGTCGTACATCTGGCCCTATTTGCCTTAAAACAAAGAATTTGTCTCTGATGTTGCCTGGCTTGTAGGTGACATTGGTGACCAAAACACCAGTTTGCATATATCATATTTAGAAGATGTGCTTATAATACCTGTGAGAAAATGCAATTTTTGCATGGTCAACCCATTTTCTTTTGCTGAATTTTATTGGTGGGTTTTAGACTCCGCACAGTGGGGTACTGCTGTCCAGTATGCTGTGGGTGTTCTCTGACCCCTAGTGCAAAAACAACAGTTGAAGGAGAGAATGCAGAACAATGTCATACATTCACCCCAGTACAGAGATCTGGGCCTAAATCCATCGCTTTTTTGCTCACCATGCCATTCCAGTTTGAACCCAGCCATATGCAAATCAGGCTTGACCCTGTGCCCCATGGGAACAGTCTAGCCCGAACTGCCAAGCCAGGTCCTCCCTAGACTGGAAACAAGCATCCTAGGACCGGTTTCTGGCTTTCAGCCCTCATCAGCCAGGATAGCTTGATTCCAGTGGCAAGGAGAGCACGGGACTCACGTCTGAGCATACCAGTCCCACTCGGGTGGACAAATGCAAAAACAACAGTTAATGGACAGAATGCAGAACAATGTCATACATTTACCCCAGTACAGAGATCTGGGCCTAAATCCATAGTTTTTTTTCTCACCATGCCATTCCATTTTGAACCCAGCCATATGCAAATCAGGCTTGACCCTGTGGCCCATGGGAACAGTCCAGCCCAAACTGCCAAGCCAGGTCCTCCCTGGACTGGAAACAAGCATCCTAGGACCGGTTTCGGGCTTTCATCCCTCATCAGCCAGGATAGGTTGATTCCAGTGGCAAGGAGAGCACGGGACTCACGTCTGAGCATACCAGTCCCACTCGGGGTGACAAATGCAAAAACAACAATTAATGGAGAGAATGCAGAACAATGTCATACATTCACCCCAGTACACAGATCTGGGCCTAAATCCATCGTTTTTTTGCTCACCATGCCATTCCAGTTTGAACCCAGCCATATGCAAATCAGGCTTGACCCTGTGCCCCATGGGAACAGTCCAGCCCGAACTGCCAAGCCAGGTCCTCCCTGGACTTGAAACAAGTATCCTAGGACCGGTTTTGGGCTTTCAGCCCTCATCAGCCAGGATAGATTGATTCCAGTGGCAAGGAGAGCACGGGACTCAAGTCTGAGCATACCCGTCCCACTCGGGGTGACAAATGCAAAAACAACAGTTGATGGGCAGAATGCAGAACAATGTCATACATTCACCCCAGTACAGAGATCTGGGCTTAAATCCATCAACGTGGGTCCCGTGCTCACTACGCCACTGGAGTCAAGCTATCCTGGCTGAAGACGGCTGATAGCCAGAAACCGGTCCTAGGATGCTTGATTCCGGTCCAGGGAAGACATGGCTTAGCAGTTTGGGCTGGACTGTTCCCATGAGGCACAGGGTAAAGTCTGATTTGCATATGGCCATGTCTGAACTGGGGTGGCTTGGTGAGCAAAATAACGATGGATTAAACCCAGATCTGTGACTGGCGGTGAATGTTTTGCCATTGTGCGACATTCCGTCCATCACCTTGTGTGTTTTGCTGTTCACCCTATGTGGGAAGGGAATGCCCAGACGTGGGTCCCGTGCTCACTACGCCACTGGAGTCAAGCTATTCTGGCTAAAGACGGCTTATAGCCAGAAACCGGTCCTAGGATGCCTGATTCCGGTCCAGGGAAGACATGGCTTGGCAGTTCGGGCTGGACTGTTCCCATGAGGCACAGGGTCAAGGCTGATTTGCATATGCCCATGTCTGAACTGGGGTGGCTTGGTGAGCAAAATAACGATGGATTAAACCCAGATCTGTGACTGGGGTGAATGTTTTGCCATTGTGCGACATTCCGTCCATCACCTTGTGTGTTTTGCTGTTCTCCCTATGTGGGAAGGGAATGCCCAGACGTGGGTCCCGTGCTCACTACGCCACTGGAGTCAAGCTATTCTGGCTAAAGACGGCTTATAGCCAGAAACCGGTCCTAGGATGCCTGATTCCGGTCCAGGGAAGACATGGCTTGGCAGTTCGGGCTGGACTGTTCCCATGAGGCACAGGGTCAAGGCTGATTTGCATATGCCCATGTCTGAACTGGGGTGGCTTGGTGAGCAAAATAACGATGGATTAAACCCAGATCTGTGACTGGGGTGAATGTTTTGCCATTGTGCGACATTCCGTCCATCAACTTGTGTGTTTTGCTGTTCACCCTATGTGGGAAGGGAATGCCCAGACCTGGGTCCCGTGATCACTATGCCACTGGAGTCAAGCTATCCTGGCTGAAGACGGCTGATAGCCAGAAACCAGTCCCAGGATGCTTGAGTCCGGTCCAGGGAAGACATGGCTTGGCAGTTCGGGCTGGACTGTTCCCATGAGGCACAGGGTCAAGGCTGATTTGCATATGGCCATGTCTGAACTGGGGTGGCTTGGTGAGCAAAATAACGATGGATTAAACCCAGATCTGTGACTGGGGGTGAATGTTTTGCCATTGTGCGACATTCCGTCCATCACCTTGTGTGTTTCTCTGACCCCTAAACATGTAGAAATTAGCTAATGCCTGGTTGGGGTACTTAACTTTTCTATAAAGCTATATTATATATCCAGTAATAAACTCATAGAATTAAAAGTTAAATGTCTCTTGTGTCTGCAACACTTATCGTGCCATCCACTTGACTGACAAAGAAAAACATGGCTTCAGGGCTACCAGTGTAGCCTGGCTGCTGCAGTGAAAACCTGCAATGTGACTTGTTAATAAAATACCCTTTAAACAGGTAAAACCTCCCTTTTAAATATTAGTTTTTCACCCCTATATACGCCTTGTAGCCCTCAAGGTAGGGTGCATGGTATTTAAAAATTGGACAAGCAAAAACTTAATATTACCATGTGCCTACAGTGACAAGGCCCAAAAAGCTATGTTCATTGTGGCAGGCCTAGGTGTCCCTTGTAAGTAAGTAAGTAAACTTTATTGTATTAGGTTAATTAAAACCATCACAAAAATATATTGGTAGCACATATCCACAGGTAAAAGTTTTATGATTTTTTATTTTTTTTTAAACAGTAGACTTGTTATAAAAGTAGTTGTGCTAAAAACAGTGTTATATGGAAGGTGAGCGTTGTTCATTGCATCAAGTCTTGGCCATAGTTCCTATAGTCAGGTCTGGGCCGAATGCATGGCTTGTTAGTTTCTGCTCAATCTTGTTTCAAGAATTTCACCAACTTCCCATTTAGTGGCGGGAGACCTGGATCAAAACAAGCAAGAACTGCTTGTCTGCGTGTGCGGATTCTTTGTTCATTGAAGGCAGTTTTTAGCAGGGCTACTCTTTCCTCTTTCAGCCCCGGGCAGGAGCATAGCAGATGTTCAAAGTCCTCATTCTCTGCGCCGCACAGCCTACATTTTGTCCCACAGTTCCTTCTCAGCCAAGGTTGGAGATGTGGTATAGATGGTAGGATACCTAGCCTATATTTTAAAAAGGCTTCTTTAGTTTTCCTGCCATACCCCAAACCAAGGTATGCTTGTCGGCCAGATGATTTATATGTGGACAGAGTCATCCAGGCATGCCGCCTGTGGGAAAAGATTGCTTTATCTTCCACATGCAAGAGTCTTTTTATGCACTTGTTTACTACTATCAGGGTTGTCAGCAGCGCAAGAGTAAATAGAGTGCCACTAACCTCTGTCTGGTCTCCAGCGGGAACGATGCCGTGCAGAGAAACCTCCCTCTTCGCCTGAGCGCTACCCCTCCCAGTGCAATGACACACACTAGGAAATATAACACCCAAGGGAAAAGGGAAGGGGACAAAATAATAAAGCCTGCTGGGCATTCTTACTTCCTAGGTCTGGTCTGGGTAGGCAATCAAAGACACTACAGAAGGAGACAGAGCAGACAATAATTATATCACGATAAACATAACTAGCCATAAACCCCTAAGGCAACAGAAGCAACAAGTAAATGAGAAATTACCAGTAGGCAAGCAGATAGCTTGGAGAATATCGTAAACAACTCCTAGAAACGCAAGGCTCCTTTGCGTCACCAGTAAGTGCACAGTCTCAAGCTGTTACAGCACAGCAAACACGAAATAGCCACTAATTATTGTCTGCGTAGTGGACTTCGAGAGAGAGAGGCAAAATAATATGTCCTCGAATAGCACTAGCACCTTGAAATCTCCTAGTTAAATCACTGGAGAAAATCGTTTTCCGTGCAGAAAGTAAACGAAACGACAAAATCCAAATGATTAAGGCTTATAGAATCCCAAGGAAGCGCTCCCTGTTCTAAGCATGAATTAAACACACAGTACCTGAATTTCTCCCAGCCAGGAAAATGTTACGAGGAGACAACAGGAGGAGCTGGATACGCGGAACCTAGCCAGGTTACACGAGAGTGCAGTGCAGAATGTGTTCCCTCCGCAGCCCAAAAATCCTTCTGCGGCCGGGAAACGGAACTCGGGAAAAATGATATCCACGAAGAAGCGGGAGGATCTTTTGAAGTCCTCTCAGCAAACGCGGTCAGGAAAGCTCAAACGAATCAAATCCAAGCGGGAAGGCAAGCGTCCGCTACGGCTCAAGGAATGGGTCCGATTGTCAAGCGCCGGCCCCTTGCCCCGGTATTGAATATATAGAAGGCGGTCCCTCCCAGATGACTTCCTGTATTCTTTGATAGGTCCCTTGGCCTTCTGGGACTTGTAGTGTAGGAAGGATCTGCCCCGAATCTGCCCTTCCTTTGCTAGCATCGCGACAACTACATGCTTGACTTGCGCATGCGGCAGTGAAGTTTCCCATAGTTCTTTCAGGCTTGTGACAGTCAGGGATTCCTCTAAGTATATTTTGGCCGGCGATTTGGAGGAGCTGGTTAAGTCTTCCCAGAGCTGATGCTTCAAGGTGTTTTCTGGTGAGTTCTTTATTTTGTACCAGCACTTTATATATGACCCCCTTCTTGCAAGCATTTGGCAGGTCAGTCCAAGTTCTAACCGGATCTGGGCTTGTGAGGTGTAGGATGACAGGTTAAAGAGAAGTCTGTAGGCCTTTGCAATGGTTGTATCCAACAGTTTCGCGTCCGTCCCTCTTAAAGCCTCACTGCCATACGTGATAGATGACTCTATTTTGACTTGCGCCACGCGGAGCAGTGGACGAAGGGTGGGACCATTCAGGTTTGACTTTAGCTGTTTAAGTGTGGTGGCTATCAGCATACCTCTCCTCTTGACGGCCTCCAGTTGGTTTGAGAAGCGACCTCCTTTGTCGACCAAGATTCCAAGATATTTGTATTCTGAGCAGTTTGCGACAACCTTTGTTCCGAGGAACCAAGTATGCGGCTTTTTATTCCCAGTTATGGACAGAACTTTGGTCTTGTCGATGTTCACTTCTGCATAGGATATGCTGGGCAGTGCTTTGCCCCCCATGCGTGGTGCATGCGCGTTGCAGGCTTCTAGTGCAGGTGGCAGGCCAGCTGTAAATAACTTGAAAAGGGTGGGCGCTAAAACACCCCCTTGCTTTAGGGCTTTTGTAGTCGCAATACGACTAGATAGGTGTGTGCCATTCCCGAGCTTAACCTGGACCCACGTGTCAGTGTGCAGTTCAATTAAAAGGTTTAGTAGAGGAGCGGGGATGCCCCAAGAGGCCAGTTTTCTCCATAGGTTCCCTCGGTTGACATTGTCAAATGCTGCCTTGAAGTCCACAAAGCAAAGGTGCAGAGCCTGTTTAGTCGCCCTTGCCTTGTCGATTAGTAACGAAATTGCCAGCAGATTTTTTGTTGTCCCCGTGTCTCTACAGAATCCCGTTTGGCTAGATGGAATCAGGTTGCGGTTTGTTGCCCATTAGCGGAGCTGGATCAGTAGGAGCCCCGCGAAGTATTTAGCCTCAATATCCAAAAGTGCTATCAGGCGGTAGTTTTTTGGCAATGTTCTGTCCCCCGCCTTATATATTGGTGATATAGCCCCTCCATAGGGTAGGAAGGCGCCCAGATTGGCTGACAGACATGTAGAGGGGGGGTCAGCGTTTCTGCCCAGTATTCAGGCTCAGATTTAAACAGGGCCGGGGGAATTCCTGCCCCTTGTAGAAAATCAAAGTACAGAATAAAATACTAATACTGTATCTAAGGAATGGGACTAGCTAGGAAAATAGTCATACCACTATTTTAAATAGGTATTAAAAATACAATTCAATTGTGGAGTCGAATTTTAATAAATATTGAGGAAAAGTAACTTTTAGAAGGGTACCTTTTTCCTGCCTGAAGTTCATGGAAGGTAATTTGCATTAACTCTCCAACTTCTCCCCGCGTGTGCTTGGCCTGGGAAGAGATGCTAAAGATTAATTAAATGCCTCCCAGGAGCAAACAATAGGTGGGCCTAAATTAGCAGAGATGACTTTTCTGTCTTCCACAGAATATGCGGGGTGGGGGCTGTGGGCATCCTGTGACAAGGCAATTCTTGTGTATCTGCTGTCTGGTTGCTGAATAACCCTGCTTTGGTCTTACAAGTCATCTGTCTCTGGGTTTGTTGTTGGTACAGTGTTGCTTCGAACTGGATTCTAGAGTTAGACATGAGAGGACACATGGGATTTCCCCATGATACTCCCACACACACACTCTTAGCCCTCAGTGCCTAGGTTCAGTGTGACCGAAGACTTTTAACTTGAAAATGTCTTGGTACATGGTATTTTGAGCCTGTTAACAGTAAGGTAAAGAAGAACTACTGGAAAGTGGTTAGGGTTGCCCCTGGTGAACTTTCACCCCATCAGTTAGAGTGCCGAAGAGTAACCCCCACCCACAAGTAGGTGCCAGACATAAATGTGGCACCCATCAGTACCCTGCAGAACTTGTAAAAGGACCCCAGGTGGATTGAACATGCTGTACTCAGTATTTGTGTCCTGTGATAAGGACCTGAGGAGGTTGGACCCACTTCCACTTGAAATTCAAGGACTGAAAGATCTCGAAGGTCTAAAAGCTGATTTACTGAGTGGCTCCAAGAACATAAAAAAGCTGAAGAGGACATTCCAGTAAAGACTCCCAGCTAGTAAAGGGCAACTGGACCAAAACTTGACTTTGCTGTTGACTTCTACGTGACACCCTGAGAGTCTCTAAGTGCTCCTCCTGAGGACCTGGGGCCTTGGACATGTACTCCTGTAGTTGTTTATGCACCACATGGAGTTTGGGAACTTTAAAAAACTTTTTCTCTAGAACTTCAAGGAGGCCGCCTGCATAAGAGACCCAACCGACATTTCCATGGCATTGGATTCAATTTTAAGTTTGTCCAGTGCAAAGAAGAGTTTTAGCTCAGAAAAACTCTGCAGCCTCTTTCAAGATTTCTTCCAGGCCCTATTAGGGCTAATTTACTTGGTGTGTCGATCTGTCTCAAAACGTGCCTAGATCCAGGTCTCCTGCGACCATTGACTACTATTCGCGCTTTGCTCTTTTTGGTGCATTTTGCACATAAACATTTAAAATTCATATCTCTGGTTCCCCTTATTAGATTTGTGTACGTTTTTGTTTTTGTATTCCTTTTAACATGTTTTTATTAATGTTTTTTACAATTTAAAATCATCCACAGCAAAAACATTGCCAACATTATAACTTTGCAGCAGTGTTACGTCACAAAACTTTTCAGAATTCCGTAAGCCCACCTGACTATCACAGAGTGAGTGGGGGGAGAGGAAATGGAGAAGGAGGCAGGGCCCAGATACAGCTACCCACTCTCTCTCTTACGCATCTGTGTTATTCATCCCCCCAGTGCTTAATTTGAGTCAGTGATTTCCAGTGTTCTGTAACGTCACTTAACTGTCAACACTGGCACTTAACTGTCAACACCAGCACTTATGACAGCTGCCACATAGTAGCGCTGTTTGTGTAATTTAGTGATGAGCAGAGCAGCAGTTGTTTATTAATTCAGCATACATTAAAAACAACTAATACCTGTCGCCCAAGCCATTCTAATAGTTTTTGGGGCCTCAAACAGTCTGAATTTGCACACTTGTAGCAATGTGATGGTTATTAGTTGTGCAGGTACTGTCAGTGGTAGCGCTGGCAGTGGCAATGGGCGATGCACGCTGCAGTGGCCTCCTGATAAAGGCCCTGGCACGTATTTTTCTTTTTTTTTTTACAAATATAGCACTGATCCCAGACACACAGTAGATACCCCCTCCTTTCCCCTGATCCTGGTCCCTACTACACACAACTCTCCGCTATCAATTGCTCGCTCCGGACCTCAATGTCTTCTATCTCACTAAATGTATCTCCACTCCTTCAGGAGGACTCCGGATGTACATCGGTCCCCTGATCATCTGCTGCCAGGCTCTCCAGCCTGTCTCCCCATATTTCCAGGTCATGCTCTGCATGTTCATCCACTCTAACTTTTTTCAGCCTGCATTCCTCAGCCACCGCCCACTCTCTGAAGTTCGCCAGCCATCAGTTTGGTGACGGTGGCGTAGGTCTAGGCCAGTGTATTGTAATACGCCTCCTCGCCAGTACCAAAACCAGCTTGGCAAAGCGAAACCTCATCTTCCTCTCCTTAGCAGGGCTAGCCAGCAATCCCAACAAGCAGTGCTGCATCACCTCCTCCACACGGGTGCTCGTCACCCTGCGAGGACTGTCCACCATCTCCGTTTAGTAGTCCCCTAGTCTGGGACTGTCCCATGCCATATGCATGAAGTGTCCTGGAGTTCCACGCAACTGGGGCACCCATTGGCTCTAGGTGGGAGAATCCTGTGTAGTCATTGTGGTGTGGGGTAGGCGTGATGCAAGTAGAAAAACTGTGTGAGCTTAAACCATGCATTACTAGCTGAATCCTGGAACTGAGCTTGCGCACGTTTCGGCCCACCCTCCTTGAGTTGGCCTCAAAGTGCATCATTCCATTCATTATGGTCCCACTCCATGTGTCATTTTGCTTTTTACAATTTTTTTCTCTTTGTATAAATTGAAGTGGGATTTGTATGACGTGTTTTCGATTTCTTAACTGTTTTGGTGCTTCTAAATGCTTTACACATTTTCCTAGCCTGTCTGCCTTGTGCCATAGCTATGGCAGTTGAGCTAAGGTTTACATTAATAAAACTTTGACCGGGCCTAACAAGACAGTGCCATTATTACTTGTGGTGGACAGCATTCCACCCCAACTAACAAACAGCTTTCTCACAATAACAAAACAAACGTTTGACTAGTGAAAACCCCATGGGCCCTGAGGCATTATGGTATATGGTATTGAAAATCAAGGGACATTTTCTGTCTCAGTCTCTCAGATTGGATAATGATAACCTTTTCAAGACTGATTTTGAGATGATGCGGGACATGGTGTGGCTACAGGGATTTGGGAGCTGGGACCTGAAAGAAATGTTCGTACTAATGACAATTGCAAGATAGGATGATGTTAAATGATTGGCCCGATTATTAGTACAAATTGAACTGATCTCTGGTCTCTCTCA
This sequence comes from Lissotriton helveticus, assembly GCF_964261635.1. Taxonomy (NCBI): domain Eukaryota; kingdom Metazoa; phylum Chordata; class Amphibia; order Caudata; family Salamandridae; genus Lissotriton; species Lissotriton helveticus. The sequence goes on along the minus strand of NC_136069.1, from coordinate 1,245,482,510 downwards.
AAACTGAGAGTAGTGTTCAGTTATGGATTTTTACTTTCATCTATCCTTCTTAATTCTGGTACCACTTAAAGGAAGTTTGGCGCAGATCACCTGTCAGCTCATCCTGCATCATTTTGGCAGACTGGTAAGGTAGGGATCATGGGATACCAGCCTAGTGTCAATCAGAGTGGAAATCTCTTAACCATGAATGAGAATTTTGCACTTGGGGGAGATTTCCTTTTTCTGACTTCATCGTCAACTACCTTTATGAGATGGGTCTTCGAAACCTCCAGTTCTAACTTACCATAAGTTAATACAACTAAAATTGTTTGTAGAGAGTACATGCTTTGTCATTTTAGATGACACTTGTCCTGGTTGCTGGCTATAAGTGTAAAGTGACACACTATGACAAAGAGAGTCAGTCTTTGTATGTGAAGCCGTTTTTAACCTTTTGATAAGAAGGCGGATTCTTTAGGGGGGTACTGTTACAGTAACTGCATGGTTCCTTCTTCTTGGGTCCCGATCTCTTGGCTGGGATCCCTCAGGGTCTATCTTGATGTCAGTGGAAGAAGCCTCCATGTGCGGTGCAGACGCCTTCAACAGTTTGTGTGAAAATTCCAACATGGACACATACTGCAGGGTCAACCATTTGTTCATCAGAATTACCGGTTCAGGTTCCTGCAGAGTCAGCCCTGTGAAGGCATATCATATAGAACAGTCCAACTCTTGAAGATGTGCCTGAAGATCATGTATGGTTCCTTTGCTCCCTGTTTTGCCAGCTACAGACTTACCCCCTCAGCAGAGGACTGGATTTCATACTTCATGTTTAGTACAGCATATGTTGTGTTGGAATTATCAGCGAGGTGGTTGCAAAAAGTGTGATTAAGAACTTCTTCCCCATTGGCGTCCATTAGCATTGAAAATGATTGCATTGCCTCCTACTTTGATGCCAGATAGCTCTCCAGCCTTGCCACTCATTGTATCCACCTACGTGGGAAGGGTGGACACCATACTGTTGTGTCTTGACCAAAGAAAGACCGACACTTCTTTATATTTCAAGGAGCTTTATTCATTGCATCATACGCTGTCCCTGTCCCTATCCTATATGTTCCTTAGCCAGTCCCCGGCTCCTCCTGTTCCTGTTCCTAGCTCCGCCCCCCACAAGCACTAGACTACATTGTACAATGTTACATCTCCCCCTTTCTTAACAAAATGAAATTAACTTCTACCGTGTTCATAATTTTCCACCCATCCACATGAGTCAGCAAACAGTCTGGTTGGGCCACAGGAATATGTCTCCAGGCATGAGATCAGATTCAGTCCGGTCTTCACACCTCAGTAATGTCGACCCAGTGATGGACCTGTCTTTGGTCGATCTTTCCGTTGTCTCGACACGAACGTCTTTGACCACAGGATTGCATCCTTGAAAATGTGAGACATTGTGCGTGAACTGCTCGTTCTCAGTTTCCGCAGTTGTCATGATTTCTTTTTGCTGTGTGACTGCTGATATCTCCGCTCGGTAGTGGCAGTCGTGTCTCCATTGTGACACTTGTTTTTCTAGGCATCCACTTGTGGTCTCACTTCTTTTGCCCATTAGGTCAGGGTCAGCAATGCTCTCATGTTCACGGCCCTGCATAGTGGACGATAAGGCATTGTCTGATAAGACATTATCTGAATCGATTGTCCTGGTTCGGTTGTGGGACTTATTTGCGGGCTCCATTTGTCCTATCTGCTCCCACTCGCGTTTGTCACTGTTGAACTCTTTGAACATCGGGGCATGAGCAAGTTCCGTTCTCGTCCCCTTTCGTCTTCGTGATGATGATCCATCTTTGCCAACACACTTTGTCTTCTTGACGTAGCGATGAGACGGTCCTTTCCCAAGCCGGTGTACAGTGTCCCATATTGTTGTATTTCTTTTGAAAACCCTTGGAGTCAACCTCGCAGACCCCGTCAGGGGTGACGGTACCCTCCTCATGGCCGGATATGCCTGCAACTGACAGGACAGGCTGCTTGACGGGGTGATCGAATGTTCCGAGCCATCGGCGTGAGATATGTTGTTTTGGACGGGTAGAGCATTCTCTGAGTCCAATGTCCGTTCAGGTGATCGGTGCCATGGGTGTTGTCGTGAACTTGATTCTGTTGACCCCAGTGATGGTACCGACATGTCTTCTGAATCAGGGAGGTCTCTTGCTGCTTTCCTTCGGGACCCTTCCTTCAAATGTGTTTTGACTGATACACTTCTTGAACTGGTAGGCTGTGACAAACTGCTCTTAGAGTCAGAGCTGTCTTTGGGACATTTCTTGGCGTATGTCTCTCGACATGCCTTCCGCGCTGTTTCAGTGGAATGATTGTCTGACAACCAAGCGTCTATTTCTTTTGTTCGATCCCAAGGCCCTTTGTGGCTGCCCCTCTCGTATGATGTTACTTGTCTCCTCTCAGTTCCCTCATTTTCACGGGTGTCCTGAGTGTTCTTGCCTATCACTTTCTGGTGACGGAGTGAATCACCCAGTTTTGTGAGGTCTCTTTCTTCTTTTCGCTTGTTGGGGGCCCTGGTGTCTGTGTCCTGGGAGTGGTGTTTTCTTCGGCTACATGTTTCTTCTGACTTGTCTGTGAAGGTTGGTGACCCGCGGGTTGCTCGGGTGTGCTTGTGTATCGGCTCCCAGAGTTGACATGACTGGTCCGGTGTTCTGTAGCTTGTCTTTTCATCATACTTGTTGAGTAGGTTTACATCGGTTCCATCTATGTGATCTATCCCACTTGACTCTTCTTCAGAATAGTTTGTACCATTTGTTGAGTGACTCCTTGAAGTTGAATAACTCCCTGAGGTTATGTCGGTGGGGCTGTCATAATCCTGAATCATCCCAGTCTTTTGTCTTCGCGTTGTTGACTCAGAGTATTTCATGTCACTTTGTCTCTCCCGCTGTCTTGTCTCTAGTCTACCTTCGCCCTCCCTCTTTCTGGTTTCGGTTGCCTCTTGGATTTTATGCTCTGACATGAGGGATGTCTCCTTTCGCTTATCTTCCTTTCTTGCCTTGACATGCAATTCTCTTGACAACTCTCTTGTTTCAGCTCGCTCTCCAGCTTTAGCCCTCCTAATGATTTCCTTTAACGAGAATTGCTTTTGAAGCATCTTGCGCTGTGCGTCTGGTTTTGAACAGCTCTCAATCGCCCGGAGGCGGATCGCTTCCCCATTTCTGAATGTATTGAATTGACAGTATCGTACCAACTTTTGTAACCTCGTTATGAAGGTTGGTAATGATTCCCCTGGTTCCCGCCATGCTGCATTGAAAACGATGCGTTCATGATTGACATCTTCCTTTGTGGTGAAATGAGCACGTATCGTCTTTTTGAGTTTTCTATATTTCTCTGTGTCCTTTGCTGGAAAGGTTCTGATTAGGCGTCGGCCTTCGTGACCCACCAGTTGAAGTAGTAATAGTAGACGTTTGCTATCTCTTCGCTCTCCGGTTACGTCCAGAAATGCATCCAGTGATTCCAACCACCAGTTCCATTTGGGACCCAGACTCTGGTTGCCGGTCTGTGTCACTGGGGGCGGCACTCCAATGCAGGGGTTAGATGTATGTGTTTCTTGTCTCACTAACATGATGGTGGAATGTGGTGGCATGACAATGTCACAGGATTGTTCCCTTTGCTTCCTGTCTTCTTTTGCCGACCCTCCTCGGCCGATAGTCTTTGTTTGGTCATTACCTTTGATTTTGATAAGATTCGGTATGCTTCAGTGAGTTAAGCTTGGATCTCCTGTGGTCAAATGGCCACCATTCAGCTGCACCATGCGCGACTCGTGTCTCTGCGAATTCCCGCTTTCTTTGGTGTTGCGTGCTAACTGCAGGTAGTCGGTGGGGCTGTCGCAACGATACGTGGCAACGTTGACATCTTCTTCTGTCGTTTTGTTCCAGACTAGTGCCGGTTGTCCAGCTACTTGGTTGATGAGGGACGGCTTCTTTGATGTTTGTTTACTCCTGCTTCTGGATCCTTTGTTTCTTCGCTTCTTCTACTTTTAATTATTTGCCTTCACGTGGTTCTGAGGTTTACTTTGGTACTTGCCTTGGCTTGTGCTTGTTCCGTTTGGGATTTGCATTCGAGGTTTGTGCGGGCTGGTGCTTGTTTCCGGTGCATCCCTTGCACTTGCCAGTGTTTGCTGTCTTTATTGGCCCTTTGCTCCTTTCACTTCATGTTGCTTGTACTCGTGCATATTTACATTCAGATTTACATTCTGTGCGATCTTCGCTTGTTTCTGGTACTGTCTTCTTCCATTCTGCCCTCTTCGGGGTCTTCTGCACTTCTGCCCTCTTCGGGGTCTTTCGCAGGACTGCCCTCTTCGGGGTCTTCTGCACTTCTGCCCTCTTCGGGGTCTGCACTTCTGCCCTATTCGGGGTCTTTCGCAGGACTGCCCTCTTCGGGGTCTTCTGCACTTCTGCCCTCTTCGGGGTCTTTCGCAGGACTGCCCTCTTCGGGGTCTTCTGCACTTCTGCCCTCTTCGGGGTCTTTCGCAGGACTGCCCTCTTCGGGGTCTTCTGCACTTCTTGCATTTACTCGTGGTTGCTTGTGTTTTCACCCTTTTCTTTGCATGTGCTTGTTTACTTGCTCAGCCTCTTGCATGGGCTTGTGCTTGTTTCTCTTTTGCATTAACTCGTGCTTATGTATGTCCCCGTTGCCTTTACTTGTGCTTATTTACATCATTTGTGCTTGCATGCTTTTGTGTCCATTTATCTTTTGCACTCGCCAGTGCTTGTTTGCTTGCATCCGTCAAGGCTTGTTTACTAATATAGTCTGACACTTGCCAATGTTTGTTTACTGCAGCTGCTCCATTTGCCACTGCTTGTTCCTTTTGTTCACTTACATTGACCAGTGCTTGTTGTGTTTCTTCACTCTCGTGTTTGCTTGGGTCTGTCTTTGCCAATGTTTGTTTTCCATTCGCCAGTGCTTGTTTGTTGTTTTTACTCTTGACTTGCTCATGCTTGTTTATTTCCAACTGTTCGTGTGCACCAATGCTTGTTTGTCACTGGAGCGCCTGACCTCAAAATGGCCGCTCCCGAATTGCACAGGGATGTCCCTCTAGGCTGCCTGACTCCAAGATGGCCGCTCACTTGTAACTCCCATACACCACGAGGTTTGTGGCTGCATTCGATTTCCAGGCTCACAGGGCTCACACGGCACTCACCGGCGGCTTTCCTGGCAGGCAGCAGGTCTCCCTCAGTCTCTCTTGTGCTTCTGGTCCACTTGCACCCTCAGGTAGGCTCGGGCTCCGCTCCCGATTTCCTTCACTTGTCTGTATGCCGTTCCTCACGCATCGGGGGTGAGCTCCGGCTCTCGGCAATCTCGGCACGGGGATTCTCAACTTCCCCACGGCTCTCCACACCTCTCCAGACAGTCTCGGCCTTCAGGGGTCTTCCGGAAGTCTGGCGTGGGCTCCCAGTTTCTTCTTTAGCCCCGCACGGCTCCCGGGCTCCCTTTCACTTTTGGGCGCGAAACAGCGCCGGGTTTAAAATTTTCTTTGGCGCTCGACTGCGCTCCTCTCACACGGCTCTACGCGAACGCTGAATCGCGGAGCTGGGACACTGGCTGCTGGCCTCTTCGTTTGGCGGCAGTTTCCTCGGGGCACTTATGTCGCGACCGCGACTGTTCTCGGGCGGCAGTTTCCTCGGGGCACTTATGTCGCGACCGCGACTGTTCTCCAGACGATGCCCCAGGGACAGGACGCTGTTTCCAGGGTTCAGAGAGAGCAGGCTGCTCATCCCACCCTCGTCGCCAGTTGTTGTGTCTTGACAAAAGAAAGACCAACACTTCTTTATATTTCAAGGAGCTTTATTCATTGCGTCCTACGCTGTCCCTGTCCCTATACTATATGTTCCTTAGCCAGTCCCCGGCTCCTCCTGTTCCTGTTCCTAGCTCTGCCCCCCCAAGCACTAGACTACATTGTACAATGTTACTGTTGGACTTGGCCCTTAGGGCAGGTTCACCCCTAAACTTTTTGCTTTTATTTGTGACCCTGTGTTAGTAATTTTTGGGTCTCTGCGCACTTTTTCCCTGTGTCCCAGAGTAAAGTGCGTGCGTGTAGTATGGCTGGCCTGCCCTCCCATAGGAATGCATGGGGAATGTGTGTGTCCCTGGTAGTTCCTGATGCGTGGGGAGTGCAGGCTCGAGTTTAGTATGTGTGAACTCGTGAGAGTGAATGCTGCGAGATGGTGTATGCGGCATGTATGTGTCTAGTAGGGAAGTGCCACTTCCAGACATTGATATGTGTGTGCAGTGAGGGTGCTGGAGCGTGATTGGCTGGAGCTGGCTGGCATGCCAGGCTCCAGGAAGTCTGGATGGGTTTGCCCGGTGGTGAGTGTGAGATTAGCATGAGTGATGTGTGGGAGGAGTGTACCTGTGTCCTGAATGGGCTGGGTTTTTCCCCACACAATGCTGGCTCCGCCCCCCTGTGGTGTGTCTAACGACCCTAGCCTCCCCAGTGAATGAAAGGGGTGGTTGGGCCATCAAGGGTGCTCCAAGACCAGCTGCGACTGGTCTCCCCCCAACCTGCACCTACAAACAAAGGAGTTATGAGTATAAAAATGGGGCTGTGTCCCCACAGAAACTGTTCTCTTTTCTGATCCTGCCAGAGGGGGCTGTTGCTGCTGCTGGGGCCAGGAGGACCGCCACTTGGACTGTCTCCCTGCCTGGAGACCCAGTGAGCTGGCTCTGGGCCCAGCCTTGCCCCCCTGCCTGCCTCCAGCCCCTGCTGGAGCTTGTGCTGTGCCTACAGCACTGAGAGCGCTGCTCTCTGCCCTTCAGCGCTGGGGAGCGCTAAAACCCCTTGCCTAGCGCTTGAGAGCGCTTTATTTGGCTTGTAGCGCTGTGAGCGCTGTATTTCGTCCTGTGGCGCTTGGGAGCGCCAGTTCTTCGTTGCTAGCGCTACGAGCGCTTCGTGTGCCCAGCCGGTGCCCACCCGGCATCTGCTGATTTGGCGGTGCCACCGTTTGATGTGTGAGTGCCCACCTCGGATTATTGCCGTTTTGGAGGCCGGTGCCCACCCGGCATTGCCCCGTCCTGGGATTTTAATTGATCACGAGGGAGCCCACTCCTTGGATAATGGGACCCCGCCTGCCTGTCTGAAGCGCGCTGCCCGCGGCGACCCGGAAGTGATCTTTGGCCCGGCCAATCACAGCGCGGCCCGGGAGAGGCGAACCGGAAGTCCCGCCCCCGTCGCCGAGCAACGAAGATAGAAGCAGCCGGCCGTGTCCCCGAGGCTCCCCGAGTGGAGAGAGGAGCCCCGCGCTGCCGAGAGGAGGAGCCGCCCCGCCAGCGAGACAGCCGGTGAGTGGGGCACACAGAAAGGGAGGGGCGCCGGTCGTTTGAGAGCCAGAGAAGCTCTGGGGGCTATTTTTCTATTTAGAGCCCGAGAGGCTCGAGGGCCCATTCGATTTACGAGCCTGCGAGGCTCGAGGCGCCATCTTTGTTCTTGAGCCCCGAGAGGCTCCACCGCCCAGTGAGGCGGCCTTTCTTCGTTCTGCGAGCCCAGTGAGGCTCTGAAGGTGCCATTTGCTTACCGAGCCCAGAGAGGCTCGAGTGCCCATTCTGGTGTGAGAGCCTGAGAGAGGCTCAGGGGGCCAGTTCGTGTCTAGAGCCCAGAGAGGCTCCTTGTCCGCATTTGTTCTTGTCCAGAGCCCAGAGAGGCTCAGCAGTGCCACAGTGGTGGTTCTTGAGCCCACGAGGCTCCAACGTTGCCCTAACTTTCCCTGCACCAGTTGCCCAGCACTTTGTCGGCAACTGCCACGTTTAGGCCCCCTGACTTTGGGACACAGGGCGTCCTAGCCCTAGAGAGGCCAGTTGGCCTAGGGACAGTCACAGGTGGTGACTTATGTGAGTTTGGCGCAATTGTTCATTTCCTACACCTCTGAATGTATTGTTGATGCATCATGTGTTTTCCTTCCTTACACCTCTGAATGAATGTTATGCATTGCATCATGTGTTATGTTCTTACACCCCTACAGGTATTGTGATACTTAGGTGATTGTTTTTCTCCTAGTGCAGGTGGTGCTAGTGAGGGCCTGGTTACCAGTGATTACTGGTTGTGTGCTCTATTTTTATATTGTGTGCTACAGTGATTTTACATTCTAAAAGTATTCTTTCTACAAGTGCTGAGTTCTAAAAGTGCATACCCCTGACAGTGGTCCAGGTGGCCCTGTCCTGTACAATATCCCTTGTAAATTCCGCCCGTGCCTGTTGGCACAGTGTAACAAGATGTGTGTTTTATCTAATGTATGTTTATTATAATACAAAGGCTATTTTTATATAACCTGGTGTGGAGTTTCCTTTGTGGTGGGCCTTGGGAGTTGTTGCTGGGGTGCGTGCGCAAATACTTAACTCACATCGCCTCCAGGTTTAGCCTTGCTGCTCGCTGCTCGCGCCACGTTACCTAGAGGGTGAGCAGGGGTTATCTTGGCGTGTGACTCCCTTGCCCTAACTTGGGAATGGGGATCTCTGACTAACTTTGGCTAAAGCCCTGGCCAGCCGTGGGGTCCCGTTTCCAACATTGGCGGCAGCGAGTGGGATAAGGATTTGTGTTTGCATTGTACCACAGTAGCAGCTGGCCGAACTTCAAAGCTCTACATTTTTAGATAACTACATTTTGAGGATTATTGTTTTTGGTGAAGTTCCATTATTGCTTCTCCTGAAGAGTGTCATTTGATAATTGTGTTCAGTTCATTTGTCCCCCGCCCTGCTTCCAGAGTTTGGTACCTGTGTCGCTTTTGGTCAGGTTGAGAAGTCAGGGGTGGTAGAAACTGCCTTACCGATCCGAGGAGAGGGTGTGTGTGGATGAATGGTGTGTTTTCCTGGACGCATGAGTATGAGTTCTCTTTGATAAGGAGATTGTGGAAGTCTTGGAATTGTGTACTCTTACTTCAGACTGCAAGGTCCCTTGTGTTGCACGTGTCTGTGAGCATCCTGTTAAGATGAAATCTCCTTTTTTTTTTTCAAAACCAGATTTTATTGACATTTTCAAATACGGATTGCGAAAACATTCACAGCGCTCCAGACACTGGAGAGGCTGTAAGCACAGAACCAAGAATCATAATGGCCGCAATCTGCAGTTAACCTACATAGGATGTATTGCTTTTAACCTCCCGGATCCCTCCCTCCAACACCCCAACAACCCCCCACCTGGTTCCCACCCCTGTCCCGTTCACGATGGTCACCAGTAACGAAGAAAACATGAGCTGTACAGAAGCATGTGTTCACTCTCACTCCCGCCCCGGTACACATGGCTGTTGGTCCACTAATGAGTCCTGCTGCCGTGGCGGCTCCAGCCACAGTCCCCTATATTCTGCCCACCTCTTCCATATTTTATAATGTTTTCTGGGGCAGCCCCGGGCCTCAAAGACGGGGTGTTCCAGTCCCATACAATAGTCCAAGCCCCGTTTCCAGACTCCAATCGGGGGCGCCCCCGGATCCTTCCAGGCGCGGGCCACATCCCACTTAGCAACTGTAAGGCCCAAAAGCAAGAGGTGCCGCTTATAGACGTTGCCGCCCACCTGCTCCAAGACATGTAGAAGGCCCAGCTGCGCCGTGCGCGGGAGCTGCCAGCCCAGAACCTCATCCAAGCAGTCCCAAACACGCTTCCAATAGCGGGCAAGAACCCCACAGGACCATACTGTGTGCAGAAACGTGCCCATCTCCCTTCCACATCTCAAACAGTCAGGGGAGGCAATCAATCCAGCCCGCCACAGCCTCTCTCTCGTGTAATACGCTCTGTGTAAGTATTTAAATTGGATAAAACGCAGCCGCACGGCGACAGCCGCCTCCCTCGGGGCCGCAAGAGCCTCCCTCCACCCGTCCTCATCAATCTCACCAACATCACTCTCCCATTTAGACCGCAGGCCATCTAAGGAGGACGCACAGTGTGTAACAAGGGACTGGTATATGCTCGAAATCTTCTTCTCCGTCAATTCACCCATGAACAGTTTAGCCTCTATAGGACTAAATTCCGGGAGGGAGTCCAACCCCTCCAACGCGGGGGAGATAGCATGACGGAACTGCAGATATCGGTAGAACTGGGTGCTCGGCATTTCAAATTCATCTCTCAGTTCCTGGAAGGACTTCAGGGTCGTGCCCTTCATAACGTGTCCCAACGCCGAGATGCCTATCAGGTCCCAACCTCAAAACCCTGATAGGGTCGACAAGGCCGGCAGGCGGCCATTCTGCCACAGCGGGGTCTCCCCCGTCAGTTTATTCCACCACCCCATACGACCAAGCGCTCGACGCCAGACCTGAAAGACAGTCTGCGTAACTACCGGAAGCTTCTTCCTTTTCCCGGCTGAGTAGAGGAGCGTGTGTAGGGTGTCGGGTTCCATTAAGTACCTCTCCAAGGCGTATGTCGGGTCGCCTCGATCCCCATACCACCACTCATTAAGTATCAGGAGATGGGATGCCTGATAGTAGGATAGAATGTCTGACGACGCCAGGCCACCGCAGTACGTGGACAAGAAGCAGGTGCGCAGGGCCACGCGCACCGCACCCCCAGCCCAGAGGAAGCGGCCCAGGGGCGAATTGACCTGGCGGAACCACTGTGGCGAAACAGGATATGGGTGGTTCTGTAGTTGATAAAGTAAGCGTGGAAGGGCGACCATCTTAAAGATGGCCGAGCGGCCATAGAGATTCAAGGGCATACGGGACCACGTCTTCATGTCCGATCGGACTCGGTCCCAGACCGGAACAACATTATGCTCCCATGATACCCCAGGGATGTCGGTCAGGAACACCGCTAGGTATTTAAGGCCTCCCGTCGCTATTTGGAGAGCCGAGGCCCAGGCACCGGGAGCCATCCCTCCACCTAGGGTCCATAGAACAGACTTCCTCACATTGAGATGCAGCCCCGACACCTCGCCAAACACTCTCATGATCTCCAGGACCCTGGGGCCCGATCTGTTGAGGTCCGTAAGAAAAAACAGGACATCATCCGCGTATAACGCGATGCGGTCCGACGGTCCCGCTTCCCACTCGAAGCCTCTCACTTGCGCATCGATTCTCACCCAAGCCGCAAGGGGTTCCATTGCGAGAGCAAATAAGTACGGCGAGAGCGGGCAGCCCTGCCGGGTGCCCCTGCCGATGGCGAATGCGTCGGAAATTGCGCCTGCCACCCGCACAGACGCCGTCAGATCCGTATATAGTAGTCGCACATACGAAAGGAAGTGAGGTCCAAGATTCAAGCGAGGCAGGAGCGCTTGCAGGTACGACCAGCTCAGGGAATCAAAGGCCCTATCTATGTCGGCTAAGAGGAGCGCCCCCTGGGAGCCAGTGGCGTTCATCATTTCCAGAGCAACTTGGGCCCGCCTAATGTTGTGCCTAGTGGCCCTGTGGGGCATGAAACCAGCCTGGTCCGGGTGGACCAGAGTGGGAATGAGAGGCAGGAGACGATTGGCCAGTGCCTTCGCCAGGATCTTCGCCTCTACATTCAGGAGAGAGATAGGGCGATAAGAGTCTTGTCTATCCGGCGGCCTCCCTGGCTTACAAAACACCACTATCTCTGCATGTCTCCAGTCCTGCGGCATCCGACCTCGCTCCCTTGCTGCGTCCAACGCCTTCTTGAAGCGGGGCCCTAACTGGGGGTGGTATTTCCTTACAAACTCGCACGGGAAACCGTTCGGCCCAGGGGCCTTTCCGGCATTCAGCTCGCCCAATGCCCTATCCAGTTCTTCCGCGGACAGAGGGAGCTCCATATCCACCCGCTCCTCATCGGAAACCCCCCGCGGCAGGAGATCCGCCAGAAATTTGTCTACCTCCGCCGCCAGCAGGGAATTCCTGGGGGCGTACTGCGCTTCATAGTAACGCGTGAAACTGGCAGCCACTGCCCCAGGGTCGGTGATAGGGGTCCCAGCGTCATCCATCAGTGCAGGCATTGTGTGCGCCTGGAGCGCCCCCTGGCATAGCCTGTACAGCATAGAGCTGGATTTATCCCCCCACTGGTATATTCTACTCTGCGTGGCTAGCCATATAGTGCGCGACTCCTCAAGTAACATAGAGGCAGCATCATTCTGCGCCTGCAGGAGCCGTCGCGTATCCTCCTCCGCCCCCGTCTCCGTAGACCGCGCCTCGAGAGTGCGGACGCGATCCTCCGCCTTCTCCAAGTCTTCCTTCCGAGTTTTACGGGCCCTCGCGCACCAGGCTATGTCCACACCTCTGAGCGTTGGCTTCATAGCTTCCCACAGGGTCACCGTATCCATGTCGGGACCCTCATTCTCCTCCCAGTAGTGAGCTATAGCTTCACGCTTCTGGGATTGATAATCCTCCCGTTGTAAATGCCAGGTGGATAGGCGCCATCGAAACGGCTGGCGCCGCCTGTCTAGAAGGATGTCAACCATAATCGGGGAGTGGTCCGAAAGCCCCCTGGGCAAAATAGCGGTCGATGTCACCCTTCCCATGACGGCGCGCGGGACAAACAGATAATCTAGCCGCGAGAATGAGCGATGTACAGCCGACACGTATGTGAATTCTCTACTGTGAGGGTGTTGGCAGCGCCAGGCATCCATCCATCCCATACCACCGACCATATCACTTAGTTTCGTAGGTGCAGCCGCCAGCGGTCCGCCATCAGGCCTAAAGCGATCCACAGAGCCATCCATTACATCATTCCAGTCTCCGCCAATCACCGACAATACATCCGGCACCTCAGCCCAGACCATAAACAGCTTCTCCACTAGAGACCATTACAATGGGGGGGGAGCATACACACTACCAAACACCACTTGTTCCTCACCGATCATTCCCTTAATGATGACATACCTCCCTTGGGCGTCAATCCATTGCGAGGAATGGGTATAAGCAACCCTACGATGGACCAAGATCGCCACCCCCCGGGACCCCCGGACAAACCCTGCGTGAAACACCTGGTGATACCCATAGCGTTGCAGACTCAGCGTCTTCGTACCTAGCAGATGGGTTTCCTGTAGTAAAAGGACGTCTGCTTTTTCCCGCTTCCCCTGACGTAGCACAGCCCCACGCTTGATTTTGTCGAGCATGCCCCTCACATTCCAACTTACAACTTTCAACGCAGCCCTAGAGGGCTCCAAAGTACGACCTCTAGCCGCCATGAAAAGCATCTGGGCGCAGCCGCCCGGGCATAGGAGAGCACACCTGCTCAAATGACAAGAATCGAACCTGGCGAACCATCGTGCGTGAACAAGTTACCCCTGTGGACCCAAACAGTGTGCATCCCCCCTCCCCCAGCCCCCAGACCCAACCCCAACTCAACATCCCGCATCCCAACCACCCCCCTCCCCCATACCTCAACAACATTGAAGTACCTGTCGCGGCGCAGGCGCGCCCCATTCCCCAACGGGGGGTCAGCGGCCACCCACTCCAATGGATCCCCATAAGTCTCTTCCCCAACTGTCCCAACTACCCACCCAACTAATCGACTCCCCTCCCCAACATCTCCCACTTAAGTAGGAGGCAAAGCCCCTATAGAAGGGCTAACCGAACCCCCCTACCCCCCACACCGCCACACAACTGTTAGGATATCTAGCAACCAGCAATGACACAGTTCTGGCAGCAAGCAGCTGTTCAAACAGACCTAGGAAAGCCCTACTCCCAGCGGGAGTTTGTAATCAGCACACGTTGAGTCAGTCCCCTGAGGTACCACCGTCCTTGCCAGAGTGGTCCGAGTCTGCAGGCGCGCCTTCCCGCCTCCCACCCCGTGAAGGGGAGCGTTTACGTGACCTTGACCGTCTATTTCTTTTGCCTTTGACGACGGGATCCTCACGCTCCGGCGACGGGCCCCTCGAGTGGCCCGGGTTCAGTCCCGGCTGGTCGTGCGGCCGGACCCTTACTGTCTCATCCGTCCACTTAAAAACATCCTCTGGAGTGTCAAAGAAGTGAGTCCGTGACTGGAATATTACCCGCAGGCGGGCCGGATAAAGAAGAGAGTACTGGATCTTCAGGCCTCGCAGCTTTGCCTTGGCTGCGATAAACGAGTGGCGCTGTTGTTGCACAATCCTGGTATAATCCGGGAAGATCATTATCTTCTGATTTTCAAATAAAAGCGAGTCTTTAGACCGTGCTTCCCGTAGGATAGTGTCCCTGTCGTGGAAGTTTAGGATCCGTGCGATCACTGGTCTGGGCCGCTCCCCCGCCGGCGGTTTCTGCGTCAGGGCCCTATGTGCCCGCTCAATCACAAAACATTGTGACAGCACCTCAGGGGGAAGCCAGGACTCCAGCCATTGGGACAAGAATTGCTCCATGTTGCCCTTCTCGCAGCCTTCCGGGAAGCCCACGAAACGCAGGTTGTTTCTGCGCGCCCGCCCTTCCGCGTCCTCCACGCGGAGCGCAAGGCCTCGCTGAACGTTTTCCATCGCCGCCATTTTTCGCTTCAGGGTCACGACGTCGTCTTCCACCTCCGATATTCGGGATTCGGCTTCAGTAATGCGCACCACGGCGTTCCTCAAATCCTGACGCAGGAGGGTCACATCCGCACCAACCGCCCCGATCTTGGCGTCCAGCATGTCTCTGGACTGGGTGATTGCCGCCATCAGAGCCGCGTTGTCAGGGCCCGAGCCATGGCCCCCGCCCGAGGCACCCGATGCCCCACACATTCCGGTAAATTTATCCAGGGTCCCTTGCTTAGCGGATCCGCTGCCGCCCCCTCCTCTGGTCATGGCCACAGCACCCCATGGTCCGACAAATGTCCGAGCAGTTGCGACCAGCCTCTGGGCCCACCTCAGCACCCCGGACCACCGGCACGCACTCACCGCAGGATGGACACCTGGCCCACAAGTCCTCAAGCACTGTCCGCCACCAGGGGGGGGAATAAAGGGCCAGGGGGGAGGAGGGGGCTTTCTTCTTATCGTCACCCGCGCTCCACTAGATCGTCTGGAGAGAACGTGTGCACTGCAGTGCACCGGCCGGGCCCAGCCTCTGCTCCGCCTTACCCCACCGGTACTCCAGACACCAGCGGGGGGTCCCGTGAGGCCACTCCCGTCCACACCGCAAACCACCACCTGTAGTCAGTCGGGGAGCCCCCCCGCTCTGTCGACCAGCAGTCTCGGGCACTCACCGGCGGCTCTCAGGCCCAACCAGGATATCGTCCAGCCAGGCACCCCCACCGGTCTTCTCAGGTTCGCCCCTGCTGCTGCTCCAGCCGGCCTCGCCGCTTCCGCACTGCCTCTGCTGTTGTTGTTGAAGACCCCGAAAATCGAGGCCCTGGTCTCTCGGCCCCGATGTAGGCCGCGTCGCTCTCCAGCTGCCTCCTGACGCCAGAACGAAACACCCACCACAGCTGGAGGGTCCGTCCAGCAGCTCCTCACTCCGCCAGTTAGGAGAGCCCCGCCAGCCCCGAGGAAGCGGGTGTCAGCTGGCCGGCGCGAAGACCCCCCGGCCGGGGAGCGCCAAACTCGAGGTCCCGGCTTTCCCTCGGGGACAAGGCCGCAGACTGCTGCCGCTGCTTTCGGCTCTGCCAACGATCCGGGAGCACCGAAGGGCACACCGGATGACACCTACTGCCCTCCGCAACTCTCACCGGCGGTGTGGGTGACTAAAGGTGTCCGGAAGCCAGGATAATTAATCGGATTAAGAACGGGCCGGTGGGAGCTCTAACAAGCTGCGTCCACCATCTTCGCCCGCGTAGCCACGCCGAAATCTCCTTTTAACCTCTGTGGCCTGTTTAAGTACAGTGTGCATGAGTTGGTACGGTTTTGTGAGGAGAGAGACATCCCAGTGAGTGAGTCAGACACCCAGTCCAAGCTTAGGGATAACATGATCCTATGGCAGAAGGATGACTGGGAGCGTGAGCACAGTGAGAGAGAGAGGGCCCGGGCCGCACACCATGAGGGTGGTGGGTCTGAGGGGAGCCCTGAAGAGTCTGAAGTGGAGAGTGAGTTTGACAGTGACTGGGCTCCAGCAGAGAGCGAGTACCCCCTAGATAGGGAGTCCCTTGCTGGGTCCAGTGTCCGATGCAGCACCCCATCCCTTTCCCTGTCCCCAGAGGAGTGGTTGGATAGGATGGAAGAGAGGGAGCACCAGCTGGCTATGGAGAAGCTCAGGTTAGAGCATGCCAGAGAGATGGCGCAGCTGGGTGTGCAGGAGCGGATTGCAGAGGCTGAGAGGGCCTTGGCCAGGGAGAAGATAGCCCTAGAGGGTAGGTTATCCCCTGACCGCAGTCATGATTTTCTGGACTCCCCAGGGAGGGCTGAGTCCAGTGGTGGCAGCTATTTAGATTCCAGTATAGGAAGTCCCAGTCCCAGTTCCCCCAGTCTGGTACCTGTTTCCCCAGAAGAGGAGTATAGGTTGAAGTTCAGGGACAGTAGGAAACTGTCTCACCAGTCTTGGGTAGATTTTGAGGATGAATGTTGTGATACACTGTGGGCTTGGGTGCAAGTTCACACGAAAGATGATTTTGATGTCTTGTTTGAGCTGATTGTCAAAGAGCACCTGCTCAGTTGTTGTTCACCAGGGTTGCGCCAACACCTGTTGGGGTGTGGATTGTCTGAGGCATGTGAGCTTGCAGATGAAGCAGACCGCTGGGAGAGGGCCAGAGGTTCTTTAGAGTCTCTAGTGAGTGAGTCCAAAAGAAGTGGTTCAGGTATCTTCCAGCCCAGCGTGGTGGAAGAGGCTCAGTATAGCCCAGCTAGGTCCCAGGATAGCGAGGAGGGTGTAGGGGCTTACTGCCTGGCTCAGTAGAGCAGGAGTAAGTGGGAGACCGAGGTTCCCCAGACGCCCGAAGCCCTGCCTCAGGACTTGGATGGTTTCTGTAGGGAACACCAGGTTGGGGACCTAGGCTGTCCTGTTAGCCCATTTGAGGAAGATCTCCTAGTGAGTAGAGGACCTGGAGCGTCTGTAACCAGAGCTCCTGTGGTTCTAGAGTCTGGCAGTACCGCTCCGGTAGGGAGGGTACAGGAGTCCAGCGTGAGGAGTGATTGGGGGATGAGTTTTCCAGTGGATGCACCAGTGGACCAGGGACTAGCCAGTTGGGCTAGATCTTCTTGGGGGGACCCGGGTGGTGCCACTTCTGGTCTGGGGGATCTCCGCGCACTGTCAGGTGGACAGGGGACGGGAGATCTGCGCCAGACAGACAGTCACACAACAGATGTGTCATTTGTTAGCCTCAGGGGGAGGGTGTGTGAATCCCCAGAAGTCCTGGAGTGCCAGGCAATTGTTCCACCAAAGGTTTTAGACCGGAGGTTGGGAGGCCAGGTTCAGGATCAGCCTAACCTGAAGGGTAGGACGACGGTAACCAGTGTCCTGACCGGTTCTTCTTCCAGAGGAACCTCTCCAATTGGGAGAGGGCAGACCTCTGGAAGGGGGTGCAGAGGGTGGGAGAGCCCACCTCTGACCCCGGTGCAACCTGAGGGGTTAAACCCTAGGTTGGGAGAATGGCGTTCTGAGGGTACCCTTCGCAGGAGGAGGAGGAACCCTAGAAGAAGAGGTAGGGGGAGGAGAGCCTTCCCCGAGACTCCTGGTCCGCCTGAGGTTGTAGGCCCTAGGCTGGAGAACCAGTGGCAGTCTAGCCCTGTCTCGCAGACAGGAAGGGTGGAGAGTGGCTATTATGTGCCTGGGGTTACTACCCCCCACTTTGTGAGTAGGCAGGATCCAGTGGCACCTGGGTGGCCTAGGGCCTGGTCCTGGCCGAGGGCAGCTGGAGATTACCAGTGGGGTAGCCCAGTTAGTCCCTACAGTAGTTTTAGAAGGAACCCCAGGGGTTCACCGTGGCATAAAACAGGAAGGTGTCCCTGCAGTTGCGGGCCCGCGTCCGTGTTTTAT
Organism: Lissotriton helveticus; assembly: GCF_964261635.1. Classification (NCBI taxonomy): domain Eukaryota; kingdom Metazoa; phylum Chordata; class Amphibia; order Caudata; family Salamandridae; genus Lissotriton; species Lissotriton helveticus. Next base: position 1,245,464,777 of record NC_136069.1, on the reverse strand, counting down.
CGCCCCAAGCAGGGAGGCCCATCACGGTGGAGATTGGTCTGCCCTGCGTTTTGGCTGGAAGGGGGTTGTGTTGGACTTGGCCCTTAGGGCAGGTTCACCCCTAAATTTTTTTCATTTATTTGTGACCCTGTGTTAGTGATTTTTGGGTCTCTGCGCACTTTTTCCCTGTGTCCCAGAGTAAAGTGCGTGCGTGTAGTATGGCTGGCCTGCCCTCCCATAGGAATGCACGGGGAATGTGTGTGTCCCTGGTAGTTCCTGATGCGTGGGGAGTGCAGGCTCGAGTTTAGTATGTGTGAACTCGTGAGAGTGAATGCTGCGAGATGGTGTATGCGGCATGTATGTGTCTAGTAGGGAAGTGCCACTTCCAGACATTGATATGTGTGTGCAGTGAGGGTGCTGGAGCGTGATTGGCTGGAGCTGGCTGGCATGCCAGGCTCCAGGAAGTCTGGATGGGTTTGCCCGGTGGTGAGTGTGAGATTAGCATGAGTGATGTGTGGGAGGAGTGTACCTGTGTCCTGAATGGGCTGGGTTTTCCCCACACAATGCTGGCTCCGCCCCCCTGTGGTGTGTCTAACGACCCTAGCCTCCCCAGTGAATGAAAGGGGTGGTTGGGCCATCAAGGGTGCTCCAAGACCAGCTGCGACTGCTCTCCCCCCACCCTGCACCTACAAACAAAGGAGTTATGAGTATAAAAATGGGACTGTGTCCCCACAGAAACTGTTCTCTTTTCTGATCCTGCCAGAGGGGGCTGTTGCTGCTGCTGGGGCCAGGAGGACCGCCACTTGGACTGTTTCCCTGCCTGGAGACCCAGTGAGCTGGCTCTGGGCCCAGCCTTGCCCCCCTGCCTGCCTCCAGCCCCTGCTGGAGCTTGTGCTGTGCCTACAGCACTGAGAGCGCTGCTCTCTGCCCTTCAGTGCTGGGGAGCGCTGAAACCCCTTGCCTAGCGCTTGAGAGCGCTTTATTTGGCTTGTAGCGCTGTGAGCGCTGTATTTCGTCCTGTGGCGCTTGGGAGCGCCAGTTCTTCGTTGCTAGCGCTACGAGCGCTTCGTGTGCCCAGCCGGTGCCCGCCCGGCATCTGCTGATTTGGCGGTGCCACCGTTTGATGTCCGAGTGCCCACCTCGGATTATTGCCGTTTTGGAGGCCGGTGCCCACCCAGCATTGCCCCGTCCTGGGATTTTAATTGATCACGAGGGAGCCCACTCCTCGGATAATGGGACCCCGCCTGCCTGTCTGAAGCGAGCCGCCGCGCTGCCCGCGGCGACGCGGAAGTGATCGTTGGCCCGGCCAATCACAGCGCGGCCCGGGAGAGGCGAACCGGAAGTCCCGCCCCCGCCGCCGAGCAACGAAGATAGAAGCAGCCGGCCGTGTCCCCGAGGCTCCCCGAGTGGAGAGAGGAACCCCGCGCTGCCGAGAGGAGGAGCCGCCCCGCCAGCGAGACAGCCGGTGAGTGTGGCACACAGAAAGGGAGGGGCGCCAGGACACATTGTCGGTGTCCGCCCCCCCCCTTCCCGGTAGCGCGAGCTCGCGCTAGTTTTCAGAGTGAAGCCACGAGGGCTTCAAGGGGGCCTTACCGACGTCTCGAGTCCCCCAGAGGGGGGGGACTCCAAACCAGGGTGCACACGTGTTCACGGGCCCCCCGTGAGGGGCCCCACCGGCCCAGAAAGCCGCACCTTTGGTCGTTTGAGAGCCAGAGAAGCTCTGGGGGCTATTTTTCTATTTAGAGCCCGAGAGGCTCGAGGGCCCATTCGATTTACGAGCCTGCGAGGCTCGAGGCGCCATCTTTGTTCTTGAGCCCCGAGAGGCTCCACCGCCCAGTGAGGCGGCCTTCCTTCGTTCTGCGAGCCCAGTGAGGCTCTGAAGGTGCCATTTGCTTAGCGAGCCCAGAGAGGCTCGAGTGCCCATTCTGGTGTGAGAGCCTGAGAGAGGCTCAGGGGGCCAGTTCGTGTCTAGAGCCCAGAGAGGCTCCTTGTCCGCATTTGTTCTTGTCCAGAGCCCAGAGAGGCTCAGCAGTGCCACAGTGGTGGTTCTTGAGCCCACAAGGCTCCAACGTTGCCCTAATTTTCCCTGCACCAGTTGCCCAGCACTTTGTGGGCAACTGCCACGTTTAGGCCCCCTGACTTTGGGACACAGGGCGTCCTAGCCCTAGAGAGGCCAGTTGGCCTAGGGACAGTCACAGGTGGTGACTTATGTGAGTTTGGCGCAATTGTTCATTTCCTACACCTCTGAATGTATTGTTGATGCATCATGTGTTTTCCTTCCTTACACCTCTGAATGAATGTTATGCATTGCATCATGTGTTATGTTCTTACACCCCTACAGGTATTGTGATACTTAGGTGGTTGTTTTTCTCCTAGTGCAGGTGGTGCTAGTGAGGGCCTGGTTACCAGTGATTACTGGTTGTGTGCTCTATTTTTATATTGTGTGCTACAGTGATTTTACATTCTAAAAGTATTCTTTCTACAAGTGCTAAGTTCTAAAAGTGCATACCCCTGACAGTGGTCCAGGTGGCCCTGTCCTGTACAATATCCCTTGTAAATTCCGCCCGTGCCTGTTGGCACAGTGTAACAAGATGTGTGTTTTATCTAATGTATGTTTATTATAATACAAAGGCTATTTTTATATAACCTGGTGTGGAGTTTCCTTTGTGGTGGACCTTGGGAGTTGTTGCTGGGGTGCGTGCGCAAATACTTAACTCACATCGCCTCCAAGTTTAGCCTTGCTGCTCGCGCCACGTTACCTAGAGGGTGAGCAGGGGTTATCTTGGCGTGTGACTCCCTTGCCCTGACTTGGGAATGGGGATCTCTGACTGACTTTGGCGAAAGCCCTGGCCAGCCGGGGGTCCCGTTTCCAACAGTTACACGTACCAAAAGGCAGAAAAACATGTTTCCTTGTAAGATGGCATCAGTGTAGGAGGTGGTCAAGACGTGGCAGAGTTGGTGGTCAGATGAGCTAGGCCTTGCACAGGAAGAAAAGAAAGAACAAACTGCAAAAATGAGGTAAAGCCTTTTACAATTGATGCACACCAAACCCCGCCTTGACTATTAGCATTCATTTTACTGAAAAGGAAGAAAAACATATTCATATTCATATTCATTTGCACCAAATGTTGCACCATCATACTTGCCAGCACTTAAAGATTTAGGCAGTCTTTCCTCTGGCCTTTTTAGTGGCCACTATTTCCTACCGATTTTACAGATAATGATTCCTATGGTTTTTAAGGCCTGCAATTGAAACCCAATCAATATTCTTCCACGATGAGCTGGTGCAATGTCTATGCAGAAGTAAGCACACATGGTTGCCCTGCCTGAGGCTCAGCAGAGTTAACAGTGACAAATCAGGTGTTTGACCAATCAGATCTGTCGCTGTAGGCTTTAAGCCTGCCTCGCGGTGCCTTCAGAGGACGTGGCCTCCTATCTTAGAGATAAAGTGATTTCTGAAACATTAGCACATTTGAGGTTCACGAGCCCCTCTTGTCCAATTAAAACATCAAGCACGGGTACTGAGTACAAATAACCATTTCTTTTTCTCTCCTTCCAGTGTCTCTGAATCCCCTCATTTCCCTGGAAGAACTGACACCCGATGCCCAGAATTACACTCTCGCCTTTTTTCCTTTCCTGCGAATGGCGTCTATGTGGCCCCTGTAGTGCTCATTTAGGGCTTACCTACCTACCTCCATTCCTCGGCCCGAGAAGTACTCCTGCTCCTCTCGCCCTGCACTCTCTACAACACCCTACCCCAAAGGAGGGGCTCCTGTGGCCTTACTCTGTGGAGTAAGTGCCTGGGTGCGATCCGCCCTCCTCTAGGAGTCTGTTCTACAGTCCAGTCTTTATAATGACTTTTTAGACCGAGCAGAGGTCCATCTGTCAGTAGTTCATCCAATCTTGGTTATTGCTTTACATTCTGGGACTTGAAGTCTTGAGTTTCTAATGGTATAATCAGGACTACAAGTCTCATAATGGAGAGCAAAGCCCTGGCATGGTCTACTGATGTGTGAACCGGGTGAACTTGAGAGCTCCTTGTGCAATTGTGGTATGCATAATAATGAAGAAATATGTCTATCACTGCAAGCTGACTGGTGATATGATGCATAATACAAAAATGACGGATGGAATGCTTGAACGAATCTCAGCCACTGGTTTTTACTCTGGGCGACATCCCAATCCTGCCTTATTTTGTCTCCCATGCCACCATAGATTAAACCCACTCATATGCAAATCAGTCTTTGCCCTGCTCCAATATGAACAGTCCAGCTGGACAGCCTATTCAGATCCTCTCTGAACTGGAACACAAACAACCCGAGACCTGTTTTGACCCATTGGGCTTCTTCTGTTGAGTGCAGCTTGGTTCCAGTACCATATGTCATTACGTTTTATGTTGTAGTCAGGTCTAAAGTCATGTGATGCGAATTACTTGTATTGCTGTGACATTTTCCTGCAATTTTGTCAGATCAAAGGACATATAAGGCCAGATGTAGGAGCCCAAATACCGGTCGGGCCGTTACCGACCGGTATTTAGGAATTGGCATGTAGGTGCCTTTATTTTACAGAATCGGTAAATTTACCGATTCGGTAAATTTACCGATTCTGTAAAATACCGAATCGGTATTTTTACCGATTCGGTAAATCCAAATGTAGGTTGGACTCTTCTGAGTCCCAAAGGCCTTACAGATTCGGTATTTTACCACCCAATCCAATTGGGTGTTAAAATACCGAATCCAGGTGTGCATGCACATATGTGCATGCACACCTATGCCATGTGACAGACAGACATGCCCTTAGGGCATGTCTGTGTGCCACATGGCACACATGCCTGTATTTGGGGAGCTAGAGGGTGTCAAAGTGACACCCCCTGCACCCTTGCAGGATTCGGTATTTACCGAATCGGTAATTACCGATTCGGTATTGCCCATTGATTCCTATGGGCTTCAAGGCCCATAGGAATCAATGGGCATTACCGAATCGGTATTTACCGATTCGGTAAATACCGATTTTTACAGATTCGGTAATTCAATTACCGAATCTACCTAAATCTCCCTCCTTCTATTTTACCGATTCATAAATACCGAATCGGTAAAATTCGGTATTTGAGTCGGTAAAATAGAATTACCTACATCTGGCCCATAGTGTATTTCCCTGCAACGACAACATTATGATTACAACCATTTTAGAACCCTGAAAAATACTACCTCTATTTAGGGAACAGAACGCTGGCACGCATGTTCCAAAGCAAACACAAGGAGATGATGGACAGAGCGCTGAAACTTTTCAGACACTCACCCCCAGTCACAGTTCTGGGTTGAATCCATTATCATTCTTTAGCTCACTTCGCCACCCCAGTTCAGATACAGCTATGCAAATCAGTCTTGACCCTGTGCCTCATGGGAACTGTCCAGCCCAAACTGCCATGCCATGTCTTCCCTAGACTGGAAACCAGCATCCTGCGACCGGTTTCAGGCTAACAGTCCTCATCAGCCAGGCCAGCTTGAATCCAGTGGCAAAGTGAGAAAGGGACCCACGTCTGGGAATACCCTGCCAACTTAGGGGGAACAAAGCAAACACAAGGAGATGATGGATGGATTACTGAAACTTTCAGACACTCACCCACAGTCACAGATATGGGTTGAATTCATCATTGTTCTTTAGCTCACTTCGCCACCCCAGTTCAGACACAGCTATATGCAAATCAGTCTTGACGCTGTGCCTCATGGAAACAGTCTAGCATGAACTGCCAAGCCATGTCTTCCCTGGACCGGAAACCATCATCCTGGGACCAGTTTTGGGATAACAGTCCTCATCAGCCAGGCTAGCTTGAATCCAGTGGCAAAGTGAGCAAGGGACACACATCTGGGCATAACCTATTATTATAAAAAAAAAGCAATTACAAAATTTGAAGAACAAAATAAATGATTAAAAGGACAGGTGTAGTGCTATAAAAATGAAAGATTTAGAAATAAAAACATATACAATTTTAAAAGGATCTTGCTGTGGGCCTGACACGGATTTGCAGGGATTTCTCCTAAAATGGCATGAGATATTAGGAACCACTCCTGAAGATTTGAAGATTATGATCAAGGTAATTTTAAACAAGAGCAGTGGCTGCTACAAGGAAGTATATTGCTAGATTTTAAGGAATCGTTTGTGAAAACGTTTTCTCTTAAGCAAGCTGCTCAGGGTATTGCTGTCTTTCTGTTGCCCAAAACAAAAGTACTGCTGTCTCCCAACGGCTATGTCTTAGAAATAAATCTTTTTAATGTTTTTCCATTTCCAAAACTGACTGCTGCAAGCTCGAGGGGACATTGTTATACTCAGTCCTACCAGCGCTGAGCCACGGACACCTGGTAACCTGCTCCGCTCTCCCCCGCCGCCGCTCCTGACACGGCGGCCGCTGACAGGGGGGAGCCAAACAGAACTACACTACCCAGTGTCCCCTGCTTCCACACGGGGACGCCGACTGACTGCCACGCCAAAGTCCCGCGCCCGGAGGCGCATAAGAGCGAGCCGCTCCTCCCGCATCTAAACCTTGCTGGAACTTTCAGGAAACTTAATGGGGAGTCAGATAATTTCCTCATATTAAAATGGTTTGTTTCCGATAAGTATTATCTTTTGATTAATTTGTATAATGCCATGGAAGGCTCCGTAAAGAAGGAGCATTTTAGTGTGTTAGAGCAATTTTTGTCAGTCTATAAACTTAACAACCCTTTTGTGCCAGAGATGTTTTTAATGGGAGATTTTAATATACACCCTTGTTCGTGGGACTGTTATGGTGATGACCTCGATGGGCAGATGAACGGGAGGGTACCACACTTTGAACACGGTAAACATGGTGGGGCTCTGGAGGAACTGCTTTCAGATTTAAATCTATTTGAACCAGGCAAGGAAAGCGGTAGCGAGATTGTCCCCACCTTTATAGGTCGAGGAGCTAACTCTGTGATCGACTACATTTTTTTATCCCCCTCAGTTCTGATTAAGACCTTGGACAATAGAGTAGTGACGTCAACCTTCAGCGATCATAATCCCCTTGTATTGGAAGTTGATCTAGGGGTCAAGACCGCCACCATTGATCAAGGAAGGGAGGTAGTACGGGACTTATCTAAAAAAGACCAAGGCAGACGGATAAAGTGGGATGCTATAGTTCCGGAAGCCTTTTTCGAGGATCTGGTAGCCAAGGTAGAAACCAACATTGGTATCTGCCTGGACGATTGTGCTGTAGGAGCAGGAACTATAACTTCCTTTACAGCAATTTGCAAGCAAATTGCTGAAAACCTACACAAGGGGAGCGGGCTACATTCTAGGAAGGTACAGAAATGGTTTGATTCCTCATGTACAAAGGCCCATGAGGTTCTTCTTAATGCTCTTAAGAAGACCCCGAGGGATAGGGCTCTAGTGTCCTCTCTCCGCAAGGAGTATAAACAAGCAATCACCAGGCGGAAAAATAAAATTAAGGAGGAGGCCTGGGATAATTTGCAGTCTACCGACGTATGAAGGGGCAGCAGAAAGTTTTGGCCACGATAAATCAGCCATTCTTCTCAGAAAGTGATAATCTAGACACGGAATGCGTAATTCCAGACGACATCTGGCTCCAGCACTTTAAGGGCATCTATGGCGATAAGGAGCATCAGGAGCCAACTTTAGGAATAGCCATCACGGGCTGTCCCACAAACCCTGTCAAATTTGAGCAGGCTGAAGTAGAAAGGGCTATTCGAGATACATCTAAAAACAAGGCCCCAGGACCCGACGGGGTTCCTGCTGACCTCTCCATCATGTACCCCAATTTGTGGGTGAAGATCTTAACCAACGTGTTCAATGCAGCAACCCTAGTGGGTTTCCCTACTTCCTGGGCATCCTCCATTATTGTGCCAATTTTCAAAAAGGGGAGCAGAGGGGACCCTGCCTGCTATAGGCCAATCTCCCTGTTGGACTCTGCAGTCAATATCATGGGCAGAGTCATCCTTCAGAAACTGGGAGATTGGATGAATGGTAGGGGGTGCTCTCGAACCTCCAGTACGGCTTCAGGCAACATAGAAGTACCATGGACCAATGCTTAAACCTACATCTTTTGATCAATAAGTACACAATAGCAAAAGAGGGCTTTTTATACCTCGGGTTCATGTATTTATAATCAGCCTTCGATCTGGTGAATCGATCCAAACTATGGCGCATTTTGCTGGAAATGGGCATAGATGCACCCCTGGTTTACTTTCTTAGCGATCTCCACCAAGACCTAGCGGCAGTCATTAGGGTCACGCAGGACGGCAGATGTACGGGCAAACTCAGCTCCAGGCGGGGGGGGCGGGGTCAGTCAAGGTTGCATTCTGGCCCCTCTACTTTTTACGATCTATATTATTGGCCTGGAAAAATCTTTAGCCGGGGTCAGTGCGGACATTCCGCATGCAGGGGGATCGGGTATCCCGGTCCTTCTGTATGCGGACGATGCCGTACTCATTGCCCGTACAGGCCTGGGTTTACAGAGGCTGCTGGATAACTTTGGTACATTCATGGAGTCCCTAGACTTAAAAGTAAATAGCAACAAATCCCATGTAATGATCGTTGGGGCCCGCAGGAGGATCAGCAAGGTCAACACATTCAGATGCTTGGGCGCGGAAGTTTCTAGGGTCCCAGTGTTCACTTACTTGGGAGTACTGTTTGACGAGAAGGGCAACTGGGGCCCTCAGCAGAAGCATAAAAGTAACGCCGTTGTAAGATCCACAGTAGCCCTTCTTAGTTTCGCCAAAAGGCTGGGATCCAGGCCCATGGAGGCCATGCTTAAAATATATAAGTCTAAGTGCTGTGCGATCGCCTCCTATGGGGCATCGGTATGGGGCTTCGCACCTGTGGATAAAATACAATTAGCAGAAAATAGGTTCCTTAGATCCCTGTTGGCGGTCCCTCAGTCGTCCCCGACTTTGTCTGTACATTCTGAATTAGGTCTGGGTTATATAACAGACTACTTAAAAGCAGCCCCACTGATTTGCTGGGCAAAGACTTGGCTCAATGACCAAATTACTCTCAATCACCTTATCCTAAAAGACGGCTTGGCCCTCGACAAGGCAGATAGCATTCCATGGCTGGCATACGTTAGAGCGGCGTGTGCCAGACTGGGACGTCCTGAACGATATACAGCCCCAGAGGGAATCAAGAAAGAGGATTTGGTGTGTATTAAACATAACTTCCGGGTCATGTTGGAGGCAGAGAGGGAAGAGGTGGAGCTTAAAAAACAAGGAGTAAGAAGTATCTATGTTTTACAGACCTCCCCATCCATTGAACCTTACCTGAAGATCGTCACTAAGTCTTTCCATCGCTTTTTGTTGACAAGATTTAGGTTCAATTTAATTCACCTCACTTTAGGAACCTTTCCGCATTGGGGTAAACCAGATGAGTCTCCACCTTGCTCTTGTGATAATTTCTCGTCACAGGATACCCTCCACCTGATCATGTTTTGTGAACATTTTTCCAGGGCACGTAAAAAATTCCTATGTCCTATAATACGTGAAGCTGGGTTTCTGCAGGTGAGGCCTGCACTCTTACATCTGCAACTGTTGAGTAGCATGCGCGTTATTTTTAGCGTAGCAATCTTTCTGGTGGCCGCAACCAGAGTGAATAACAAAAGAAGTATCTGCATGCATTGAGTACAGCAGATTGAGAAGGGGGGGTATATTTGTCCTTTTAGTAGGGAAATTTATATGATGTTTTTAGATTTTTATATTGCAGCTCACATCGCGGTCCCATAGGTTAGGTGGAGACATTTGTGTTAACTGTTTGGTACAAATCATGAACTGTAAATAGTGTATATATATGAATGCCTGCAAATGTATGCATATTTATTTTTTTTATCTATTTTATTCATTTTATGCACAATGGATGTATGTATTGCTGCTTCTTTTATGATTTTAACTAATCGAAATAAAGAGTTTTGGCTGACTGACTGACTGACTTTTATCTCAAGACTTTACCATTAGTATTTACCATAAAATGAAAAACTTTGATCTATACATAGTTCCTTTGTTTTTGTGGCTTTTTGCTAATTTATTCTCTATTTAATTAAGTCTTTTTTGACCTTCTATTTTCTTAACTCCATTCATGCTTTCGTCACTTCTCACACAAGTGAAGGGCACATCTTTACTATTCTTTACATTCCCACTCCACCAAAACTGTCTCCCCATTACACCTCTTTAATCCTGGTGCTCTTTACTGTGCACCTCCCTCTTTTGTCACTAGGCTCCAACTCACATTGTCCATCCCACCTACCAACTCCCCCACCTTCTACTTGTCTCGCCTGCCATACTGTGGATCCAAGAGTGTCGACCGTCTCTGTTGAAGGATTCCCCACATTCGCTTGTGTGTTTGGAGCTTCAGAAATTCAGGAACTACCTCTCTACTCCCTTCCAAGTGTCCGAGCTCTCTGAAGTATATGGCCATACAGCATGCAGGTACTGTCACTGCAAATAACACTATAAAAGGGGGTCAAAGGGGAATATTTACCGACCTAGTATCCCATACCCCTAATTGACAACACAAACTACAAAAGGGGATACTGGGTCAAGAGTGTGTGTAGGCACAAAAACTAAGGTGAAAGAGACCACATACTATACATGCTGAGTCATATCTGGCTGAGAAATACCCATCCGACCACCCTTATTGGCGGAGTATCGTCATATGGGAGTTGGTACATGATCCTAGTACCGCCCAAACCATCGAACGACGGTGCGGGTCTGGATCTGTAAAGAGACTCTTGCCAAGATAATGCTCAAAAGGGTGGAAAAAGATGAAAGTAAAGTGCAGTGCTCAAAATGTAAAGTGAAACTAAAATTGACTACTTAAACAAAAAATATGTTTAATCAGGATTGTCTAAGTGTCAAAATTAAAACCACGCCCTGTAGTGGAAATTAATATCTACAAAGTGGCGCTGTGCAGGACGGTCAACATGTTTCAGCCAGTTGGAAAAATTTATCCGGCTTTCTTCAGGACCCAATGATATAACAGCTACTGCAAATATACAAAGTGTAGTAAAAACGAAAATTTGATACTTTACAAAAACAGCAGTTTCCCTGGACCTTGGAGCCCCAATGTATCCTGGAGAGCTAGCTTTCCTTTCCTGTTTATAAAAAGAAAAACTTTCAGCATATATATATGTATAGTGTATATAGCCACCTCACACACATAGAAATTTGTAGGAACCACACACTAGCATAAGTAATATTTACTTAGCCGCAACACAAGAGTAATAAATCTCTATTTCAGGGAGGTATTAGCCTCCGCCGAGATACTCACCCAGCTTTATGTGGGAAAAGACCTCACCTCACCCGGCAACCTACTCGGGAAATTGAGGCCCGCTCTAATTTGCAATATAGAAAAAAAGGGGGAAAACATAATGTTAATCATACAATGTCCCCAACTCACTGGCTTTGCATAAAAAAACCAATTTTAAAAAACATTGGACTGCACGCCCTGAATCACAGCCTGACCATTTACAGGAATAGTGGATATAGAAGTTTGGTTAATCATGTTGCCAAGATTTGTTTTATTGGTATGTTTGAGAAAGCAAATGGCAAACAAGGCTCCCAAGAGCAAGAGGAAATAGCCCCTGTTCTAACTCAAACTGTAGAGAATACCAGAAGAGGGGAAAAAACGATGTTTACTTAAACAAAGAAAGAATCTATTTAAGCTAAGGTGTCATGGAGCTCATACACAAACTGATTGCTACCACCACAGAACGCCTATGGGCTGAAGAACTCACCTGTCCGTCGGTACCTCTCGCAGTCATCCGAGGGGAAGTGGAGGTACCGACCAGACAGCCTCTTCCGTTTAAATACTCTCGCTGATTGGTCGAAATTGCGAGGTTGCTTGTTGCAAGAGGCCAATTAGTTGTTAGATTGTCACTTAGTCATGTAAATCGTGTGCTTACTCGCCAGCGCCTGCGCACTAGCTCAGGCGTTAGGTCCGCTTTCCACTCTCGATGTCCAGCGCGCATGCGCGAAAGTATAGTGAACTAGGAGCTCGTAATGCTAGTGTTCATGTAGCAATGTTGTGTATCATGCTCATGCGCATGCGCATGCGCAATGGCTCGCTATTATATTTTGCTAGTGGAGCAAGATAAAAAGAGGGAAAGAGAAACATTATTTCATATTAATTTGTGGGGCCGAAAAATATATCGATAATTAGGGACATTCTTCCTTAACTGCAGTAATATTGATGGTAAAAATTCCTTAATTTTTACGTGTTTAGTGCAGAAACAATCAATGAGGAAACCAAAAGCAAAATTAAATGCAGTGTTAGCATTGTTGAGAGGCGGTGAAAAATGTATAGATGGCAGTAGCTCACCGCTATCTCCGTTTATCAGTGTACTAGTGTTGTGAGAGATGGAAAATCGTACCCAACACACTGAAGTCCCGAAGAACAAGCATCATAGTGACTAGTCACGACTACAAGTAGACCCAGGGAATGGCATCATTAAGGCCCTTGGTGTCACATTGAAGTTTATAAATCCATTTTTGTTCTTTCAAAAATAGGAACTTTGAGACGTCACTGATGTGTGGCGGAATGAATGGATGCTCTAATATCACCCACCGCAGGTCCTCTGCTTGATGTTTGAGAGAGATGAAATGGTTAGTGAGGCAAGTAGACTGTTTTAGGCGTCTGATGGTACTCTTGTGTTCACTAATTTGTATTTTCATTTTTCGAGTGGTATGACCAACGTATCTTAGTGAACAGGGGCAGGCTATCATATATATGACGCCCTCAGTATTGCAGTTGGTATGCTTTCTTAGCAACCATGGCCTTCCTGTGCCTATGTCAACTTGGTCGATCTTATAGGTTTGTGGACATGCACTACATGACCCGCAGGGATAGTGACCTCGTACAGATGGAAGATTCCACAATGTGTTAGTCACATCATTAGTCTGTAATCTCGGTCTGGTATGTACTAAGGTGTCACGTAAACTAGGGGCTCTTTTAAAGGAGAAGAGTGGTGGTATTACTCCAGTCTGTGCCACATTCAAGATATTCCAGTGTCGCCTGATGGTTTTTTAAATCTGATTTGAGAGGACACTAAAGGTGCTGACAAACGTGAGTCTCGCCAGTGGTTGTTTTTCTGTTTTCTTTTCCAACAGAGCTTCTCGATTATTGTTGGAAGCCCTTTTCCATGCTCGATTCACGAGATGGCGGGGATATTCTCTTTCCTGGAGCTGCTGGGCCAGTTTTGTAGCGTGTTTTTCATAAAGTGGTAGGGACGAACAGTTTCTGCGAACTCGCAAAAACTGTCCCACTGGAAGATTTTCTCGTAGGGCCCGCGGGTGGTGGCTATTGAATGCAAGTAGTGAGTTCCTCGACATAGGTTTTTTATATAGTTCACTCTCCAGTTTGCCACCACTTGGAAAGATTAAAATATCCAGGAATGGCAATTGATGTTGACTATACTCAATGGTGAACTTAAGGTAACGATTCTGCTGGTTGAGCCATCCATGGAATGATCCCACCTCAGATGGTGTGCCTCGGCAAATCACTAAGATGTCATCAATGTATCTCTTCCATAGCAACACCTGATGGTAGTACGGGTTGCTATGGTTGAGTACATGAGCCTGTTCGAACAAGTGAACATAGAGGTTGGCGAGGCTGGGGGCAAAAATGCTACCCATGGAGGTCCCCGAGGTTTGGAGATAGATATCGTCCTCAAATCTAAAAAAGTTCTCCATCATTGCCAATCTGGCGCACTCCATGATGAAGTTGACCGGAGTAATACTATTTAAGTCACGGGCATCCAGAAGCAGTCTAATAGCCTCTAAAGTTTCTTCTTGCGGAATGCAAGTGTATAATGACTCAACGTCAAAACTGACTAGGAGGTCAGTACTGACGTCGAAGTCAACCTCTGGTAACAACCTGAATACGTCAGCCGTATCTTGAAGGTATGTGGGCATCTCTCTCACTAGAGGCCTAAGAAAAAAATCCACAAAAGTGGAAAGTGGTTCCAGAAGAGAACCAATCCCTGAAATGATAGGTCGCCCAGGGGGGGGGCCTGGTTGCCTTATGTATTTTTGGCAGGCAATAGAACCCTGGCATTACGGGATTGGGAGTAACCAGAAATTGAGCCTCCTGGGGTGTAATCCAACCTTCTGCGTTGCCCTCATCGACCAGAGTTTTGATCTCCAAGAGTAGCCTTGGAGTAGGGTCACTGAGTAAGCGCCGGTATGACCTGTGATCGTTTAATTGTCTGAGGCATTCCTGGCGGTAGGTTGTCATGTCCATGACAACCGTAGCGCCGCCTTTGTCTGCCGGCTTAATTATAATTGATGGATCCGAGGACAAATTTGTTAGGGCAAGTCTTTCTCTAGTTGGAAGATTTTGAAAATGTGGTTGGTTACTTTCAAAAAGAGCCATGACGTCATGTGTTACAGCTTGTTCGAAAGTGCTCACCTTAGAAGGTACTTGATGTACTTGGGGTGTAAACGTAGACTTTGGCCGTAGACCTGTGTTAATGGAGCTATCATCTCTTAATAACGTATCACTCTCTTTAGATTTAAAGAAGAAGTGAAGACGTATTTTTCTAAAAAACTTTTCTAGCTCGCATCTGGTTTGAAAAGGGTCACCTTTGTTGGTTGGGACAAAGCCCAAACCTTTCCTCAGAATGACTTGTTCATCGTCAGTTAGTTGTTTAGAACTCAGGTTGACTACTAGGTCCCTGTCGTCTCTGTTGTCGACGTTTGTTGTGCTACCCTCCTGCTCCTGGTATTCTGGAAGGGTTGTTCTGGTTCCCAATGAACGTTTTGCTGCCCTCTCCTTCTGCCATAGCTGCGCCCTCTGCCCTGCAATAAAAAAGAGGGATCTTGAAAAAATTTAGGTGGGTATTGTGGGAAACCTTGCATCTGTTGTGAAAAGGGTGGTGGTTGGTAGCCCCATGGTCCCGGCGGCCACCATTGGCCTTGATTTTGATACGGGCCACGCGATCCTCTTCTCCTATTGAATCTGCATTGTTGGCCTCTTCCTCTCAGTTGTGAGGTAGCTGTGTCCGACCCATCCGAGTCATTACCTTGGTCTGAGCCTGAGGAGGAATAATTGGACCCATACCGTCTCCCTTTGTTATTAAATTCAGGTGCAGTCCAAGTGTCACTCGTGTAAGGGAAGGTTTTAGTCATGGAGAAGTTCGCTAGGTCTTTTTTAAATTTATCTACTTTGATGGCAAGAATATTATCACCATAGTCTTTGTTACTTTTGTTTGTCTCATCTAGATGTTTTTTAAAAACACTATTGGTCAAAGTAGTTTTGATTTTGCCTTCTAGCAGTTGAATTTCTATTAAGATTGCATCTGCTGCCCGTTTCGCGGTGTTGACGATGAGAATCAGCCAATCACGTGTGCATCGCCACGCTATGAGTGACCAATCTCGAAGAAATATTTTATCAGTAAGGAAGAGTCTGGGGGTATTTGTGACAATTAAGCCTGTTGGTGTGCATTTGCCCCGTAAATATTCTGCCATGATAATACCATGTATAGATGTTCTGGAGTAACTTTCCTTTATATTCAACAAAGTTGTCCAGTCATCTTGTGTGGTGATTGTTCTTTCTGGTACAGAGTCTAGGATACTCAGATTATTCTCTAGAATGAAGTTAAGTGCCTCATCATCAAACGCTAATCCTGAAAAATCGGCCATGACTGAGCGTGCAGGTGTCCAATGTAGAAAAAATAGGTGAGCAAATAAGTGGAGCAAACCAACTATGTTTACAATCACATGTTCATGACCCGCAACCGAAGTTGCTCTGAAACGCAAATAACACTATAAAAGGGGGTCAAAGGGGAATATTTACCGACCTAGAATCCCATACCCCTAATTGACAACACAAACTACAAAAGGGGATACTGGGTCAAGAGTGTGTGTAGGCACAAAAACTAAGGTGAAAGAGACCACATACTATACATGCTGAGTCATATATGGCTGAGAAATACCCATCCGACCACCCTTATTGGCGGAGTATCGTCATATGGGAGTTGGTACATGATCCTAGTACCGCCCAAACCATCGAACGACGGTGCGGGTCTGGATCTGTAAAGAGACTCTTGCCAAGATAATGCTCAAAAGGGTGGAAAAAGATGAAAGTAAAGTGCAGTGCTCAAAGTGTAAAGTGAAACTAAAATTGACTACTTAAACAAAAAATATGTTTAATCAGGATTGTCTAAGTGTCAAAATTAAAACCACGCCCTGTAGTGGAAATTAATAACTACAAAGTGGCGCTGTGCAGGACGGTCAACATGTTTCAGCCAGTTGGAAAAAATTATCCGGCTTTCTTCAGGACCCAATGATATAACAGCTACTGCAAATATACAAAGTGTAGTAAAAACGAAAATTTGATACTTTACAAAAACAGCAGTCTCCCTGGACCTTGGAGCCCCAATGTATCTTGGAGAGCTAGCTTTCCTTTCCTGTTTATAAAAAGAAAAACTTTCAGCATATATATATGTATAGTGTATGTAGCCACCTCACACACATAGAAAATTGTAGGAACCACACACTAGCATAAGTAAAATTTACTTAGCCGCAACACAAGAGTAATAAATCTCTATTTCAGGGAGGTATTAGCCTCCGCCGAGATACTCACCCAGCTTTATGTGGGAAAAGACTTCACCTCACCCGGCAACCTACTCGGGAAATTGAGGCCCCGCTCTAATTTGCAATATAGAAAAAAAGGGGGAAAACATAATGTTAATCATACAATGTCCCCAGCTCACTGGCTTTGCATAAAAAAACCAATTTTAAAAAACATTGGACTGCACGCCCTGAATCACAGCCTGACCATTTACAGGAATAGTGGATATAGAAGTTTGGTTAATCATGTTGCCAAGATTTGTTTTATTGGTATGTTTGAGAAAGCAAATGGCAAACAAGGCTCCCAAGAGCAAGAGGAAATAGCCCCTGTTCTAACTCAAACTGTAGAGAATACCAGAAGAGGGGAAAAAACGATGTTTACTTAAACAAAGAAAGAATCTATTTAAGCTAAGGTGTCATGGAGCTCATACACAAACTGATTGCTACCACCACAGAACGCCTATGGGCTGAAGAACTCACCTGTCCGTCAGTACCTCTCGCAGTCATCCGAGGGGAAGTGGAGGTACCGACCAGACAGCCTCTTCCGTTTAAATACTCTCGCTGATTGGTCGAAATTGCGAGGTTGCTTGTTGCAAGAGGCCAATTAGTTGTTAGATTGTCACTTAGTCATGTAAATCGTGTGCTTACTCGCCAGCGCCTGCGCACTAGCTCAGGCGTTAGGTCCGCTTTCCACTCTCGATGTCCAGCGCGCATGCGCGAAAGTATAGTGAACTAGGAGCTCACAATGCTAGTGTTCACGTAGCAATGTTGTGTATCATGCTCATGCGCATGCGCAATGGCTCGCTATTATATTTGCTAGTGTACTCGCAATGCGCGTGTTAACGGAGCAATGTTGTGTATCATGCTCATGCGCATGCGCAATGGCTCGCTATTATATTTTGCTAGTGGAGCAAGATAAAAAGAGGGAAAGAGAAGCATTATTTCATATTAATTTGTGGGGCCGAAAAATATATAGATAATTAGGGACATTCTTCCTTAACTGCAGTAATATTGATGGTAAAAATTCCTTCATTTTTGCGTGTTTAGTGCAGAAACAATCAATGAGGAAACCAAAAGCAAAATTAAATGCAGTGTTAGCATTGTTGAGAGGCGGTGAAAAATGTATAGATGGCAGTAGCTCACCGCTATCTCCGTTTATCAGTGTACTAGTGTTGTGAGAGATGGAAAATCGTACCCAACACACTGAAGTCCCGAAGAACAAGCATCATAGTGACTAGTCACGACTACAAGGAGACCCAGGGAATGGCATCATTAAGGCCCTTGGTGTCACATTGAAGTTTATAAATCCATTTTTGTTCTTTCAAAAATAGGAACTTTGAGACGTCACTGATGTGTGGCGAAATGAATGGATGCTCTAATATCACCCACCGCAGGTCCTCTGCTTGATGTTTAAGAGAGATAAAATGGTTAGTGAGGCAAGTAGACTGTTTTAGGTGTCTGATGGTACTCTTGTGTTCACTAATTTGTATTTTCATTTTTCGAGTGGTATGACCAACGTATCTTAGTGAACAGGGGCAGGTTATCATATATATGACGCTCTCAGTATTGCAGTTGGTATGCTTTCTTAGCAACCATGGTCTTCCTGTGCCTATGTCAACTTGGTCGATCTTATAGGTTTGTGGACATGCACTACATGACCCGCAGGGATAGTGACCTCGTACAGGTGGAAGATTCCACAATGTGTTAGTCACATCACTGGTCTGTAATCTCGGTCTGGTATGTACTAAGGTGTCCTGCACAGCGCCACTTTGTAGTTATTAATTTCCAATACAGGGCGTGGTTTTAATTTTGACACTTAGACAATCCTGATTAAACATATTTTTTGTTTAAGTAGTCAATTTTAGTTTCACTTTACACTTTGAGCACTGCACTTTACTTTCATCTTTTTCCACCCTTTTGAGCATTATCTTGGCAAGAGTCTCTTTACAGATCCAGACCCGCACAGTCGTTCGATGGTTTGGGCGGTACTAGGATCATGTACCAACTCCCATATGACGATACTCCGCCAATAAGGGTGGTCGGATGGGTATTTCTCAGCCAGATATGACTCAGCATGTATGTGGTCTCTTTCACCTTAGTTTTTGTGCCTACACACACTCTTGGTACTGTCACTGCGCCTCAGAAGGAGATTCGCACTGTCGCTCAGTGGTCCCTCCTTAAATACGATGCTGCCCTCTATCAAACCACAGTGTTGACGCAGGCCTCTTCTACCTCACTGTTTGGGCACATTTGCCATAAGATATGTTCAGATTTCCAGTGGCGGCCGCTACTTAACGGGGTTGGCAGGGTGAGGGTTGGGGAGGCTGGTGGGTAAATAAAAAACGTTTTTAAACCACTTAGCTACACACCGGTCAGCTGCTGCCTCTCAGTCCTCTTCATGCCTCCAGGAGCAGGAGTAAAGCAGGAAGCACCCAGGCTCCTAGACTCCCCTGACCAATTACATTGCTGCCTTACAGCAGCACTGTGATGTGTCTGAACACCGTGGTTCGGTGCTCAGAGAGGGGCTGGTGGCCTGGGAATGTTCTCCACCCGGGATGTAATACAGCCTAGGTGGAGAACATGCAAAGTGCGCATTACTGTTTGGCCGGGCAAACATTCATGTGCACCTAAGAAAGTGCCACCACTGTTCCTGTGATGTCCAGCCCAGCCCAATCCCTAACCAGCTGGGCCACAGACCAAAATCTAAAATGATAATAACATTTGTTATAATCATTTTCTTTTTTTTCCTACTGCTCACAGCACAGTGGGCGACTCTCCACCTCCTTAGTGGAGGAGCCGCCCCTGCAGATTTCCTACTCAGTACCCTGTCTACAGTATGAGATAACTATCTCTTGCCATAAGTTGCAATTCCAAGGGGGGTAGCTTCTGACCAGTGGACTAGCTGGACACCATTTTCCCCGTCTCCCTAACCAAGCCATCCGTGCACACCTGGGATGCACCCGTCAGGAATAAACTCAGTAACATACGTGCAAAGCCAGCGATACAGAGAGAGGAAAGCTCCAGCTATCTATAAACCGCAAAACAAACTCAAAATAACTCCTTCACTCTGAAATATCTTTAAGGTCCAACCTAGGAAAACAAAGCCTAAGGGAACAGAGGTTCGACCCTCAAAATATCAGAGTCACAGGCAAGCTCAGGACTTAACATGAAAAAACAAAGCACTCTTCAGCATCTAAGGCAAAACAGCATGTTGAGCCACAGGAGGGAGGAAGAAGATGACATTTTAACAGAGAATAAATTACAGGTATGTGTAGAAGAAGGGATAGAGAACAACATAAAAGTCAATATGGCACATGGGCCTGGGCAACATCAAATTGACAACCAAGCAGAAAGTGAAAGAGGCCCAATAGTAGGCATCCAGAGAGATTTTGTGGAGGGTAGTATTGAAAAGATGTTAGGGTCTCTAACAGCCGAGATAAAATCAAGGTGCTCTATATCTGAAAGTAGCCAGAAAGAAATATAAGGAGATATTGGAAGGGAAATTTGATAACTTAGCACAAAGGATGCAAGCTGTATAGGATTCTGTGAGGGAGCTCAGAGGAGTAGCAGACTCAAACATGGAGGAGAAATTAAAACTAAGAGAGAGAGAAACACAGGAAACACTTGTAAGGCTTGAAAATAATGCAAGAAGGAATAATATAAAGATTTTGAACATCTTTGAAGGTTCTGTAGGGGGCATTTAAAATCATTTTGTTGTAGAATTACTAAAAAGGGCTGCACCCCTGAAAGATACAACAAAAAATTTCTCGACGGACATTCAGAGGGCTCACCGTGACCCCTTTAAGAACAATCCCAATAGGAAAAACCAGAGAAAACTCACGGTGAACTTTAAAACATATGCAGTTAAAGAAGTAATAAAATAGGTTGGCCACAGCTCCTAAACAAAGAATTTGAATGTGACTATCTTTCCCTTCAAAATCATATCTGATCTCTCCAGAGCATGGGTACTTGCACACATTTGCCCAGGGGCCACAACGTACGGTCTGTGGTGTGACATAGGGCCGCACTGATGCCAGCAGGTTGGTGGTAGTGGGTCTGCGTGGGTCCGGGATTATGAAAGGAGGTCTAAAAAATGTTCAATAAATGAGAAAGCATGCAGTGTGCCACTCCGGAGACACTCATCAAGGAAGACATATTGTGGTCAGAGGAGCGTAACTCATGTTGTCAGGTACCACAAAAGGCTGTTTCACCAAGACCATTCATTGAGTGTGGTTATGCTCTAGGCTACCTTAAATTGTGGCTAAGGTTGAGCAAGCAAGTCATCAGGAGCAAAACTATGGAAGGCAGCAGGAGAAAGGAGACCAGACTCAAAATCTTTGTCCTTAATTGACTCCCCACACTACATGTGTTTCCATGAATTAGCTCTCGCTCTTAGTGCCTATATAGGCAACACTCCCCATCTTTGCAGAACCTAGCATGCAATTGGAATAAATAACGACACACACAATTTTGTTGGGAAAAGTTTGCTGCAGGTTTATTACTTACAAATGAATGCCAACATGGTGGGTTATCTTACGGGCGATGCAAGGGCAGGCAGCGGTGACTGACCTACTCTGCTCTGCCCGCCTGAAGATCCAAATTGTACCATGGCCAATCCAATCGGTGCTACCAGTTATGACGGGATTCCCCCTTTGAATACCGTGAACCACTGGTCCACCACTTTACTCACGCCCTTTTTAGGGCGGAACGTTGCAAGGCAAGCCCCCGGTTGCTCAGGCTTCCAACTGCCCCAAGGACTAGCAGGGTGCCGACGATTCTTTCTGCAGGGTCCTGCCATAACGACTCCTTGGGTTTGGGACAGGTACCCCTATTTGCTCCTGAAGAAGTACCCTTCCGTACCCTTCCACCTCTGGAACGCCCTGTAACTCCACCTGCAACACAAATGAAAAAACATTAAACAGTCCTACCTAGCCGTGCTCACCAGCCGACTCGCCAGGTATGCGGTAGGGCGGGAGAAAGCGTGTCCAGCGCCAAAGAGGGCGCCATATGGGCAGGTGCATGTATAAATACCTCGCCCCTAACCTCTGTGCGCCGGAAGTGACGCGGCCGGCGCATCGGGCTGGGGGACTCCTCCAAGGGGTCCCCTTAACTAGAGGGGTGGCGGTGTGCCTAAGTGGCACTAAAGTGGCCGCCCTTCTAGGTGGCCCACTGCGTGAGCCACAGGCAGCCTCATTCTTTCTTTCTCTCTCACTCTCTCTCACACACACACATCAAGCATATATATATATATATATATATATATATATATATATATATTCACTGAAAAAACCATAGGTTATAGACCATATATAGTTAGGAATTAGCATTTAGAAAACCTTATTTTACTCACACAAAACCATTGAAATTCCATATATAGTTAGTTGCACTAACTATATATCGCGCACCCGCAATCCACTGCTGATGATGTCACATATTACATCATTCATGACATGGTCAGTGACATCACTGATGACATCTCAAATGACATCACTGATGACATCATCTAGTGTCTGTGTGTTTTTGTAAAGTTTAAATACGTTTTACATATTGAAGAATGACTGGATGTATGGAAGACTGAGTGTGTGTGTGGCTGGCTGGGAGGTGTGTGACTCTGTGCATATCAATGTGTACTTGTATCAGTGATTGTATAAGAGAGTAAGTATGTGTTAGTATATGTGTGAAAAGTATGGTGTTCTGTGTTTAACTATAGATGAGGAAATCGAAGTGTGATTGATTCTTCACAGGACTGACTAGGTGTATGAGTGCATATGATAGTGTTCTAATAATAACTGACTGTATGTATGAGTAATTGTATGGGTGAATGAGTGAATGTGTGTGTAGACGTACGAATCAGTGAGTGCGTATGTAGTAACTGGTATTGGTGTGTCATGATGTCATCAGTGATGTCATTTGAGATGTCATCAGTGATGTCATTTCAGATGTCATTAGTGATGTCATCAGTGATGTCACTGAAGTATGGTGTTCTGTGTTTAACTGTATAGATGAAGAAATGGAAGTGTGATTGATTCTTTACAGGACTGACTTGGTGTGTGAGTAACTCCATGGATGAGTGGCAGTGTGTGACTGTCTGCATAGGTGTATGAGTGCATATGATAGTGTTGTAATAATAAGTGACTGTATGTATGAGTTATTGTATGGGTGAATGAGTGAATGTGTGTGTAGACGTAGGAATCAGTGAGTGCGTATGTAGTAACTGGTATTGGTGTGTCATGATGTCATCAGTGATGTCATTTGAGATGTCATCAGTGATGTCATCAGTGATGTCATTTGAGATGTCATCAGTGATGTCATCAGTGATGTCACTGACCATGTCATGAATGATGTAATATGTGACATCATCAGCAGTGGATTGCGGGTGCGCGATATATAGTTAGTGCAACTAACTATATATGGAATTTCAATGGTTTTGTGTGAGTAAAATAAGGTTTTCTAAATGCTAATTCCTAACTATATATGGTCTATAACCTATGGTTTTTTCAGTGAATTTTCAAGGTTTTGTAAATGCTAATTCCTAACTATATATGGTCTATAACCTATGGTTTTTTCAGTGAATTTCATTGGTTTTTTAACAGCTAATATCTGTAGCTGTAAAATGTATTCTTCTTTAAATCCAAAAATATATTTTATATGTTTATGAATAATTTTTTTTTTAAATATTTTTTTTTCTTCGTTCCCGCTTCGCGAATCGGGAAGCTTCCCGTTAGCTGACCTTGATGCCGCGAAATAGACCGCGAGCCGGTAAACGTTTCTTTACCGCAAGTGCCGCGTTAGAAAACAACATCGTGACGCCTCCCGTCCGCATGACGTTTCACGTTGTCGCGTGATACGTCATATGACGTGCTACGTTAGCGGACTGGTACGCGAAGCGAGTCGCAAAGCGCAGGTTTCTGGAAGCAAACCGGGAGGCCCTGCAAAGCGCTTAACGTAAACACAGCAAGTCATGTGACTTGGTAATAACACTTTTCATTGGTTCATTTCACTTTTGGTTTCCTAATGATGTAAGACTAGGTCATATAATCTAAAATGAACACTTTTGATTGGTTGAGAACTCTTGTTTTTCCCAAATGATGAAAATCCCTCCTTCTTTCCTCACTCTGACTTTCATCATTGTGAGAGAAAGACCCTTTGTGATCACTGAGCAATGGCTTCTTTAGTAGCTTCAGCTGGTGCTTCCCCACCACCTCCACCACATCCAAGGAAGAGTGGACCACCTGCTCAAGTTATAATTCAGCAAGAAGAGGAAGAAGAGGAAGACGAGGAAGAGCAGGAAGAGAGGCAGTTTTTGCCTGAGGAACCCAGGACGTCTCACCGGAAAGAAAACTTCATTTGGCAATTTTTTAAAATTCCCAAAGGTCAGAAAAAAGTAAATGCAAGATACGTAACTTGCCTTATATGTCAAGATAGACTGTCCAGAGGAACCGAGAAAAAATACAGTTTCGGAAACTACACAATGCATCGCCATATGACTAGGTGGCATCCTAACAACTACAGTGCTGCACAGTTTCGGAACGACCTAGATAATCTCCCTATTATGGCCAGAAGATCTGTTGTACCGGAAGTAACGGGACCAGAGGGCAGGGAGATGGTGCCAAATATACAAATGAGATTTGGTGAAGTAAAACACATCTGCGTATTTTGCGATGGATTCATTTGCTACGGAGAAAGAAGCATCACTCTGATCAACAGAGCTATTGACTATCATATGCAAGTTTGTACGAAACGCCCAAAATAATAAATACTTTTTTTTTGTTTTGTTGCTCCTGTTGAGCCCTTTACAATGAATCGTTTTCATTGCCCCCTCCAAGAAAAACCCCAAAAAATATAAAACTGTTCAGAACAATTCAAAAAAAGTAAAAAAATGTTCTGAAAAATAATAAAAAAAATATAAAACAACAAAAACAATAAAAAAAAAAGTTCTTTTCAGAACTACCTCCCCGGTATTAAAAAATTGGTACAATATTTGGAACTGTGCCAACCTCTATTTCTCTTAGTTCGCTTCCCAGTTCGCTCGCCGGTACGCGAACCGGAAGCGAACCAAAAACAGTAAGTATAAGGGAAGGAAACAGACACTTATGTTAAAAGAAAGACAGCTATAGGGGAGTAAACTAGAGATACTATTACCCGTAATCCACTGCTGATGATGTCACATATTACATCATTCATGACATGCTCAGTGACATCATCAGCAGAGGATTGCGGGTTTTTTGGCAACGTGCCTTATCCACGGTTTAATAACGCTGCCTTATATAAGTTTTCAAATTGTATGAAATATATACCAATAGGTCGTTATGAACCTTTAGGTAGTGCTTTTCTTCATGAGGTCTGGTCGCTTCCATACACATACAGATGTTTCAAAGATGATCAAGAAGTTTATCTGAATGGAGAGGAATGCACTGAGACGCCAGATCATTCACTAATGTGTAGGCACATACAGTTACACGGTTCATGCAACAAACACCGACCAAATATGGCTTGCGTGTTGCAAGGCACGCCAGTTCCTGCTATCATCCCCACGTTCAAGTTGTTGGAAAATGGTAGTTATTTGATGCTCAATAATGAAGATTGTTCTGAGTTAATTAAAAGTATTCCTTTTATCGTAACAGTAAGTGAACGGGTTATTTGCTGCAGAAATGTTCTATTTTCTCCCACACATGAACATAGGGAGTTTTCAATCTGGCCACAAATACCAACCTTGGGAGAGATTTCAACGGCATGGCAAGAATAAGAGCTCTTTTGTCTCAGAGAGAGGTGGCCTTGAGTTCGGCCCGTGAAACTTTCGTGCTTCACATAGCGAACACCCGTACAGAGGTGCAGACCCTTTTCAATTCAGATTTGCCTTTCAATTTCAGCAAGATGGTTCGGACTATCTTTAACGCATCCTCCACAAAGGCCCTGGCGCACTTTTTTAAAGTTGTTACCAGTGGTCTCGTGACTTCATTTGAGAAAATCTTTGGAGTCATCCCTGCTTTCTTTCATTCTATTTTCTCCACTCTGCTTCGTGGATTGGCATTTTTACTTGCATTACCAGCGGACGCTCTTGTGCTTTTTTACATTTTTAAATATGGATGTCCCTCCTATGCAACCTCCCACCCTGCAGCTGCTGACACTGTTCCGCAATCGCATGCTAGAATATTATGGCACAATGCCGTTGGCGATATTAAGCACGGCATATGGATTATCTTTTCGATTCTCCTACTTCACCTGTGTCCAGCCTGTATTTCACTGCCTGACCTGTGATTTCGATTGGGCCATTGATTTGTGTCTCTGCGGACCGGTTTCTCTTGACGTCGACTTTAATCAGCTGATGACTCCTATCATTACTCACGAGTTGGTTTGTCCTGGCGAAAGGATTATGGCTGTGGCATTGATGCATGGACTAATTGGTCCCTGGAATTTATTGGCGGCAGCACAGTCTTTCTTGGAACAGAGCTTTCTTGAAAACCCACCGAGCTGTCCTCTGATGGTGATAGAGGATCTGGTGCTGGGAGAGCACGTATGTTCTTTTCCGCTTTTAAATTGGATGGCTGAACTGTTTTCGGATGAAGACGGTGACTTCCTATTGGAGGCTGTTGCAGCTTATTTTGCATACACAGTTATGTCATAGACCTTTTTCATGTTTGATATGCTGAGTACTAGCATTTCATTGACAATTCATTGACTTATTTGTCAAGTTTTTATTATTTACCTTGCCTATTGGCTTAAGACTCGATAAAGTACTTGGCTGTTTTATTTTTCTTTAGCATTAAATTTTCCTAGTTTTTAATGCTTTACCTTGCGGACCGTCCACATATAAACTTGCAATCTGCTCTCATGAGATGGCACTTCTATTATCTTATTCAGTTCGTTTCCGGATCATGGGGAGGTGTCATCTAGGTCCTGGATATCTTTACACCGTGTTAAGTTAGCATGGGCTCATTACCGGTTTAAACGCCATTTTTCCTTTTTTGCAACTTCTGCACACAACACTTAGTTGTTGCTTTAGCTTTCCACCTAGTAGTTCATCGTGGTTTACATGAGAATAATATGTTATTGCTCTACTATCTGCTTTGCTTGTTAAACTATATCTGTACAGCGAGTGCTAAAGTTTCAAGAACAACACGATACAGAATTGTTATGAGGTCTGATCTCCACGACTTCATACTCATAACATAAGTGCAACTTCTGCCAATTCTGGGCATGAGGCGGGTTTTATATTGCTTTGCCGAACACACATACACAACAGTTGATGCGGTTCACATGAAGAGAGAGCTGGTGTATGCTGATGTGATTCCTTCAAATCTAAGACACTAAAGTATGGGCACGCCCTAAACCAACACAAAGAGACCTTCTTAGCAAATAATATAATATGTGTATTAGGGAGGGTGAGATATAAGCAGCCGCGGGCCGTGGAGGGAGTTACGGTGAGGCAGGGAGGCGGGGAGGGGGAGAAGCAGGGTGGAGACCTCTCTACCCTGCCCCTCCCCCTCCCCGCCTCCCTGCCCCACCGTAACTCCCTCCACGGCCCGCGGCTGCTTATAAGTGTTGCTAACTCTTATTCATTTACAGCATGTTAACATACTGTCACCATTCGCTTTTTATGTACTAGTAACTATGCTGGTAATTTTGCTACTGATAATATGTGTACTTGTATTCTCCACCCTGCTTCTCCCCCTCCCCGCCTCCCTGCCTCACCGTAACTCCCTCCACGGCCCGCGGCTGCTTATAAGTGTTGCTAACTCTTATTCATTTACAGCATGTTAACATACTATCACCATTCGCTTTTTATGTACTAGTAACTATGCTGGTAATTTTGCTACTGATAATATGTGTACTTGTATTATCTAAGATACTACGCCTGAGAAGACGGCATTAGTAAATAAACATTTCAAATACACATGTGTTCTTCTTAACTCCATGTTCTGGTTTCTAAGAAATATATAACGACCGACTGTTCATGAGTTCCACGTATCCTGAGGTACTATAAGTTCATATTCTGGATTGTCTAAACATTGAGAGTTTGTTATATCCAATGTGACACTGTACCTAGCTTGCTAAGGAGTTTTTGATTACTAACGTGAGTTTTGGGACACCCTAATTCGCCGAGGTTCCAATCCTCTGTCCACAGTTCTGTGTGAGAACAGAAACCCTGCGACAGGGGCACCCCCGACCCTTGCTGGAGCTTCATCACACTTGCGATACAACTCCAGCAATGCGCCACCTTTACGGCACAGATACATCACGCATCTGTGCTGTTTTTGCCCCATGATGTGCCGCATTGTAAATGCAGCACACCATAGGTGACGGAACAGCGGCACAGAATGACTAACACATCCCTGGTGATGCGCCAGTCATCATAAATGTATCCATATGCTTCTTATCTTGTTAGAGATGAACCGCCATATGTATCATCAAAGTTTTTTGCATTTCCTAAATAGCGAACTTTAAGGAATAAATAGCGATTCTTTACCATTCCTAGTTTGCGATTAGCTATTTGCTAATTACAAATTACCCATTCATTTCCTTCATTTCCATAGGGCGGTTGGACTCACTTTTAGCTCGAACGGCTGAATGGATTTCCACGAAACTTGGCAAAATTGTAGGGACTGGTAGCCCGATGTGCCTTTGCTATGTCTCAAGATATATGCTCCAGTGGTTTTTACGAAAATTAACTTTGAAAAATATATATTGGGCTACATTGGCCTATATATATGTTGGAGCCCAAATGTAGCCCAATGTAGCCCAATGAAGCCCAATGTAGCCCAATGTAGCCCAAAGATGGCTGCCAGACACACAAAAAAACAAATGTAGCCCAAATATCAGCCAGATGTAGCCCAACTATAGCCCAGTGACAGAATGACCAATCAGCTTCGCAAACCTCCGTTACGCGAAGCGGAGCGCTGTTACAGATATATATCTTTTTTTGAACGTTAATTTCTCAAAATCCACTGGAGCACATATATTGAGACCTAGCAAAGGCACATCGGGCTACCAGTCCCTAATATTTTGCCAAGTTTCGTGCAAATCCATTCAGCCGTTCGATTATTATTATTATTATTTTTTTTGCCCCGCGGGGCCCTTTTAAAACCTCCACATCAAACCTAGGGGGTCAGCGAGGATCTACTATGCCCCCTTATGGTTATTTCCCCCTTTGTTTTGGCCTCCTCTTGTCTCTCGATCCTACCGAGAGACAAGATGGTGGCCGCTACGGACTTTTTGGAATGTTGACAGACGCCAGAGAACCAATCAGCTTCGCTTCACAAAGCTCCGTTGCGCGAAAAGTACGCGTCCTGGGACGCTGCCTGGTCCGCTGTTACAGATATATATCTTTTTTTAAACGTTAATTTCTCAAAATCCACTGGAGCACATATATTGAGACCTACAAAAGGCACATCGGGCTACCAGTCCCTACAATTTTGCCAAGTTTCGTGCAAATCCATTCAGCCGTTCGGGCTAAAAGTGAGGCCAACCGCCCTATGGAAAACTCAATGTTAAAAACACGTTTTGGGACCCCACTTTTTTCTCGGCCCCCCCTTGACGAACCCCCCCAAATTTCCAAGGGCTGCTCAGAAACAAAATGTGCCATTTTCCTGAAAATTTCAGCCAATTCCGTCCACAAACGCCAAAGTTATTAGACATAGAATTTTCAAAAATCCCATAGAGAAAAAATCCTAACTATATATACCTACTGGCGACCGCCAGTAGGTAATATATATATATATATATATATATATATAAATATACATACATATATATCCTTGTATATATATATATATATATATATATATATATATATATATATTCACTGAAAAAACCATAGGTTATAGACCATATATAGTTAGGAATTAGCATTTAAAAAACCTTATTTTACTCACACAAAACCATTGAAATTCCATATATAGTTAGTTGTACTAACTATATATCGCGCACCCGCAATCCACTGCTGATCATGTCACATATTACATCATCCATGACATGGTCAGTGACATCACTGATGACATCACTGATGACATCTCAAATGACATCACTGATGACATCACTGATGACATCTCAAATGACATCACTGATGACATCACTGATGACAACATCCAGTGACTGTATTTTTCTGTAAAGTTAAAATATGTCTTGAGTGGATGTATAAGTGTCTGGATGAAGGATTTAGTAGGTGCATGACTGACTGTATGAGTGAGTGATTAAATGTGTCTCACTGAATGCATGGGTTAGTGACTAAACTGTCTTAATTTGTGCATCATTATGTCTGTTGTTCTGAAAACTGCTGCATGTGTTGTTCAGTAGCTATATGAGTAACTATATGGGTTATTGATTGGTTGCCCAAGTATTTGTATGGGAGACTGAGTGTATGTGTGGGTGGCTGGGAGGTGTATGACTCTGTGCATAGATGTGTGAGCAGTTGATTCACTAGATGTATGGGTTCAAAAGTGCATGTGGAAACAGCTGTATGGGCGGTTGACTGTGTGCATCAGTGTATTGGTGAGTGAATGGATATCTCAGTGCTACATGTCAAAGTAAGTACATATGTAAAACACAGTACATGTGAGACTTGACATATATAAATAACTGTGCATAAGAGCCAGTGAATGTGTGAGTGGCTGTATGCATCATTGTGAACTTGTATCCAGGATTGTATAAGAGAGTAAATATGTTTTAGTATATGTTTGAATAAGTAAGGTGTGTATAACTGTATAGTTGAGGAAATGGAGGTGTGATTGATTGTTTGCATGACTGACTAGGTGTGTGTGTAACTTCATGGATGAGTGACAATCTGTGAGTCTGTGTTTACACTGAGTGTATCTAAGGTTATATTAGAGTCTGAAGAGGTTCATCGTATTATCACATGAATGATGTCATCAGTGATGTGATCAGTAATGTCATTTGAGATGTCATCAGTGATGTCATCAGTGATGTCATTTGAGATGTCATCAGTGATGTCATCAGTGATGTCATTTGAGATGTCATCAGTGATGTCATCAGTGATGTCACTGACCATGTCATGAATGATGTAATATGTGACATGATCAGCAGTGGATTGCGGGTGCGCGATATATAGTTAGTACAACTAACTATATATGGAATTTCAATGGTTTTGTGTGAGTAAAATAAGGTTTTTTAAATGCTAATTCCTAACTATATATGGTCTATAACCTATGGTTTTTTCAGTGAATTTCAATGGTTTTTTAATAGCAAATATCATAAGCTGTCGAATGTCAAGTACGTGGTAAGAAAAAACATTTTCGTGTTTATGCACACTGATCTGCTTTGAATGCTGCCCCCCCCTCATTTCTATTAGGAGTACTCTCTCTTTGCAGATAGTGAAAGGTAGTTAACGCAGGCCTTTGCCCCCGTTGTAATCCGTCGTGCCTGCTTCTCTCTCCATTTGATTGATTGTTATCCAAGCATTTACTGTTTTAGAATTGGTTCTCTTTGGTTCATTCTCTATTTACAAACAAGCACAGAGTCGCAATACTCTGTTTAGTCTTTGCAGATAGCGAAAAATCGTGTAAAAAAACAAAAGGAATCGAGCAAAATCAGTAGGCCACTAATGGGATCTCTTTTTGACCTCGCTGAAATAGAAACATTAGGAACAACCCCTCATGACAAATACGAAACTAGTGAGATGAACTGAACTCCACACCATGATGGCTGCAATACAGCTCGGCTCCGCCACCCACCCCGCCCAAAATAACGATAAACTCTATGCAAATATTACAAATATATACAACACACCAGCAAAGTAACAGGGTAAAACATTTTATTAAACAACTATTTACATAACTATTTTATACTTTTTGTTGCCCGATCCGGCTAGCTCAATCGATCGAGCATGAAACTCATGCACTCTGATGGTTCAAAGTTTTGAGGAGTGCTTGTAACACTGTCTGAAGCCTATTTGCACTTGCTTCAGCTTCACTATTCTCAAAGTAAAGTGGGGGCTGTTTGAGGACGTGACTGCATTTGTGAACAATGTGATGCGGTGCCACCCTGAACCGCTTGACGGAGGCCCCCGAGGGACGGTGTGATGGCGCGGACTCGGAGGGGGCGCTTGGCTCCGGCTCCCTCCCCAAGTCGTGTTCTCCTGGTGTAGCCTGAGATCGCCCCCGACATAGGTGGCCGGCTCCCGGGATCAAGCGGAACTTTTTGCCTTTTGGTAACTCTTCCATTCTTGACCTTGTCCCACAATCCGTTTCACCTAAAGACACGCTGTAGTGGGGCGCCCCTTTACCATTTCAGTTGCCATTCCGTCCGCTTTTGCTACACTGTGCCTCTTCCGCTATTCAGCTGTTTACCGCCCGCTCTTTCGACTACAGCGTCTCGCTCACCATGTAGTTGAGTTGCTCCCGCTCTTGCGGTGCAGCGATAGGCGGCTGCCACAGTACTCATAAAATGGCGGCCGGCTCTTCAGATTTGGGCGTGGTCCACTAAAATTGCCCTGCGACACCTTGGAACTCGGACGCTTGTCTGCTAGAGATTGGGCTCCATTCTCGAAAGCGTCCCCTCAGCCTTGAAGATTCTACAAAAGTCTTGGGGGCCCCCGACTCCCGCAGGCTTCTGGTGGGGAACGGCTAGCATTATTGCTCGTGGAATGGCCACGACGGAGCTACGAAATGGTGGTGCTCTCATGCTAACGCCAACTTCAGTCTGAAACATCCAGAAACACTGTAGACTACCAATTCGATCAGTTCCGGTAGCGCCCCAACGTGACCCGGTAGAGAAGAACTAGCCCTCCCCTCTTTGACTGATGGTTCTTGTTGCCTGTCCCTTCTGTTGTCATTTAACAGAACTATTTAGCCTGCTGAAAGGGGTTGTGTTCCGACTGCTGGTTGGTGGAGACATTTTGACTATATTCTGGACCTGCGTTGTCGCGTAATGCGTCATATGACGCGCCGCGTTAGCGCATCCGGAAGTGATCCGGGGCGCGACGCGCAGCGCGTAACGTAAGCATAACAGGTCATGTGACTTGTTAATAAAACTTTTCATTGGTTCATTTTACTTTTCTTATTCTAATGATGAAAGGCTTGGTCATATGACCTAAAAATTACGCTTTTTATTACTTTCGAACATTATTTTTTCTTAAATATATGTTATAATATTCCAGGCTAATGTACTTTCCCGGAAAATTTACAACTGTCCTGCAAGTAAAATATATTCCTTTTTCGAGAAAAAGGGCGGTTCTTCGTCCCATGACGGAGCCGTTGAGCAAAAGAGGGTCGGCCTGCTGTCTTAGTCGCCGATACGCCTGAATATGAGATTCTTATCGATCACTTTATGTTGCAGGAGTAGAAAACACAACAGCCCTTGACCATTTATCTTTACTGCGTTCCTGCGTATTATACCTTTTACCCTTCATGTAATTGGTCTGCTTTATTTCACTTGCCTTTTACTGATTCTAAAACAGTGACTATTATTAAAAACTTTACCAATGTATATACTACTACCATGTTTTCTTTTAAAAACCTTTATTGTGAAAATGTCATTATACAAATACGGGCCTATGACCACGTGGGCCGGCCACGGAGCAAACTGTAATCGTATATGATGAGTAGACATTTACACTGTAGAGGAACGTAACGGGCGGGCCATTAGGTTGCAAGAACTAAGGTGTCTAACAGTTGCGGAATCGGTGGACGTACATTTTATAATTAAAATACGACAGGGCCAGTTACAATAAAATTATCTAGATATACATTTGCGGGCAAGTACCATGGGTGACGTTAATTCGAACTTTCAATAGTACAGTAATCAATAACACATCAGAACTTAATATCAATAGGGATATCGAAATATTCAATCTATTCTCGTCCCCGCCCGCCATGTGCTTCAAAACTGCATACGTATCTCGTGATATCAAGGTTGTGCAACCAGTACACAACAAGGAGTTACGAGTCCCATTTATTCCGGCGCCATTTTGGGCGAGGACGGGCAGGTCCAGGATATAGTCAAAATGTCTCTACCAACCATCGACTATGATGATGTTCATATACTGTATTTATTAGAGTAACACTCATCTGTCCACATGAAATTAATTTGCCACAATCTAAACATGTCATTTTAATCTTTCCAAAGTTCTTCTAAATATTTGGGACCGTTTCCCTTGCCTCTGATGCTGTCAGTGCCACTTCTTTGATGAATGTACTGGCAGGTCGGGGGTTCTCCTCCAAATCTCTCTTTTATGCAGCACTATAATTAATCAGTGCCACCTCTCCATATGACGATGCATGGTATAGTTACCATAACTATATTTTTTTTCGGTTCCTCTGGAGAGTACATCGTGGCAGATGAAGCGTGTAACGTACCGGGCATTTACCTTTTTTTGCATGTAGAGGAAAGGAAAAAAAATTTGAGCGTCCGAGTTCTAAGGTGTCCCAGGGCCATTTTAGTGGACCAGGCCCAAATCCAAAGAACAGGCCGCCATTTTGAGAGTCCTGTTGCAGCCGCCTGTCGCTGTAGCATCAAGAGCGGCCGAAACTCAGCTGAATGGCAACTGAAACGGTAAAGGGGCGCCCCACTACAGCAGACGAGCCTCCACCTAGGAAGGCCCGTTCACGCCGCCTCCCCCCCCCCCCCCCTTCGGGCACCCCACGCCGTTATTCGGAGCAGGATTGTAGGATGGCCACACCAATGCGGCAACTTGCTAGACACCACCTCGGTGCCAACCGAATCTCAGCGCCTTGTGGTGTCTTCTATTCAGAAAACATTGTTGTGCTGCCTTCGACCTATTCGCCGCAAGTGCGCACGCAACTCAGCTGCATAGCTTGCTAGACACCACCTCGGTGCTAACCGAATCTCAGCGCCTTGTGGTGTCTTCTATTCAGAAAATATTGTTGCGCTGCCTTTGGCCCCATTCGCACATTGGTCCGCTACTGCCGCCATCTCACAGGCCAACGGGGCGCCCCACGCCGACTTTCAGCATTGTAGGATGGCCACACCAGTGCGGCAACTTGCTAGACACCACCTCGGTGCCATCCGGATCTTGGCATCTCAGCGCCTTGTGGCGTCTTCTATTCAGAAAATATTGTTGCGCTGCCTTTGGCCCCATTCGCACATCGGTCCGCTACTGCCGCCATCTCACAGGCCAACGGGGCGCCCCACGCCGACTTTCAGCATTGTAGGATGGCCACACCAGTGCGGCAACTTGCTAGACACCACCTCGGTGCCATCCGGATCTTGGCATCTCAGCGCCTTGTGGTGTCTTCTATTCAGAAAATATTGTTGTGCTGCCTTTGGCCCCATTCGCACATCGGTCCGCTACTGCCGCCATCTCACAGGCCAACGGGGCGCCCCACGCCGACTTTCAGCATTGTAGGATGGCCACACCAGTGCGACAACTTGCTGGACACCACCTCGGTGCCATCCGGATCTTGGCGCGTTGTGCTGCCTTTGGCCTATTCGCACATCGGTCCGCTACTGACGCCGCCTCACGTGCCAACGGATTTTCTACGCTTTTTATACCCTATGCCGCATAACAGGTCATGTGACTTGTTTATAAAACTTTTCATTGGTTCATTTTACTTTTGGTTTCCTAATGATGGAAGGCTTGATCATATGACCTAAAAATAACACTTTTCATTGGATGAAAACTTTTTTTTCCCAAACGATGAAAGCCCCACCTTGTTTCTGGATGTTTCAGACTGAAGCTGGCGTCAGCATGAAAGCACCACCATCTCGTGGCTCCGTCGTGGTCATTCCGCGAGCAATCATGGCAGCCGCTCCCCACCGGAAGCCTGCAGGAGTCGGGGGCCCCCAAGACTTTTGTAGAATCCTCAAGGCGGAGGGGACGCTTTCGAGAATGGGGTCCAAGACCTAGCAGACAAGCGTCCGATTTCCAAGGTGTCCCAGGGCCATTTCAGTGGACCAGGCCCAAAAAGGAAAGAGCCTGCCGCCATTTTGAGAGTCCTGTGACAGCCGCCTATCGCTGCACCGCAAGAGAGGGCGCAACTCAGCTGAATTGCGGATTTTGACACAGTGGACCAAAAGCGGACGGAATGGCAACTGAAACGGTAAAGGGGCGCCCCACTACAGCAGATGAGGCTCCACCTGGGGAGGCCAGTTCACGCCGCCTCCCCCCCCCC
This sequence comes from Lissotriton helveticus, assembly GCF_964261635.1. Lineage (NCBI taxonomy): Eukaryota > Metazoa > Chordata > Amphibia > Caudata > Salamandridae > Lissotriton > Lissotriton helveticus. The sequence continues at coordinate 1,245,429,124 of NC_136069.1, read as the reverse complement.
CGGGCGCCCCACGCCGTTATTCGGAGGGCGGCAACTTACTGGACATCACCTTGGTGCCATCCACATTTCAGCGCGTTCTGCTGCCTTGGAACTATTCGCACAACAGACCGCTACTGACGACCCACCCCCCGGGACGCCCCACGCCGGATACCCAAATCAGTGCGGCACCCAGGCAACATCACCTGGGTGCCGTCCAGAAATCTGGACGTTGTGCTGCCTTGGGACTATTCGTACAACCGACCGCTACTGACCATTGTTCCTTCTTTTTCCCTAAAAATGTTTAAATGTTTTTACTGTTTTTGTTTTGTTGTATATATTTATAAGTTATTAAAGTTTTATAATCCTACTACTTTGTTGGAGTGCTATATATTTTTAATGTGACACATAATTGTAAAAACTTTGATGTACAAAGAGTCATCCCTGGAATCTTCCGCTTCAGGCTCGGTCCCCTCCCCAATCACAATACAGGATGGTTTTCAGATAGTAGGAACGCGTGTGGTGTGACGAATCTCATCGGGTGTGGGCCTTGATCTACTATAACTCCCTTGAAGAGGGGTGATTCTTTACAGCTGGGGCCATAAACTACATCTGCAAGGCTAGCTGATAGCCTGGGACCGGCCTGGACAATCGGACACAGAGGAAGAGGAGTGTCAGAGGGTGCGGTAGTGAATAGGGCGAAAGGGAGGTGTCGGGCGGGCACAGGGTGTGATTCTCAGGGAAGAGCGGCGCAGATGGGGGGAGGTTTATTGCCCATGCATAAGACAGAGAGCGGGGGTGACCAGTGCCTGGGGGAGATGCTTGCGAGGGTGGGGAGCCATGCTAAGGATCGACAGCGTGCAGAGAGTGGGTCTGGTCAAGGCATCTAAAATGGCTGCCATGCACGACAAAAGTGTGGCATTTGAAAAAAGGCAAGATGGCGCAGACAATGTTTTTCAACACTTCCTGATTTCCTTCGAATCGAACGTTAACAGACGTTGGGGCATATTACCAAAGTTAAGCGATATTTATCCCTAACGATGCTTAGCAACGAATTTTTTACCGCTAAGCATCGTCAGAAATTATCGCAGATAAACCTTGCTATTATCAAGGTTTATCGCAAATGCGATAAAAAACGGCCGCAATGCATTAATATCGCTGAAAAGTCAGCGATATTCATGCATTAACGAGCTAATGCTCTTAGCCATGTTATCCACCTCCCATTGGATAACATGGCTAAGAACTGCTCAGGGCAGGTGTTACTTTTTGGAGATATCCGCGCTTAGCGCGAATATCTCCAAAAGTTGGTAATAGGAGATAGCGATGTTAGCGACTGTTTCCAGTCGCTAACATCTTGGCCTGCCCACTTTGCATGTCATTAGTGATAAATATCACTGACATGCAAAGTGGGGCCCAAGATGGTCGCTATCTCCTACTAGCCGTCGCTAACTGGTGTTAGCGACAGCTAGGTAATACGGAGATAATTTTATCTCCGCTTTCTTGGCTTTTAAAGCCAAAAAAGCGGAGATAAACCCCCTTGATAATATGCCCCGTTATCTCTCCCACACTACCGGTCCACCTGGGCTTAAACGCCGAGATGGTAGGGACTGCATCCCGTGGAGATAGGCCGAGACGTCACTCAGCAGAAAAAAAAGTTTAAAAAAAGTCTATAAACATACAATAAGTTAAAAGTCAATCATTCTTCTTTCCTTGTAGTACGCTCCCCAGTCCGCTTCCCGTTACGCTAACCGGGCGCACCCCACCAAAAAAAAGATTTTTTTTATTTTTTTGCCCCGCGGAGCCCTTTTAAAGCCTCCACATCAAACCTATGGGGTCAGGGAGGATCTACTATGCCCCCTTATGGTCATTTGCCCCTTCGCTTTGGCCTCCTCTTGTCTCTCGATCCTACCGAGAGACAAGATGGCGGCCGCTACGGACTGTTTGGAATGTTTACAGACGCCGGAGAACCAATCAGCTTCGCTTCACAAAGCTCCGTAACGCGAAAAGTACGCGAAGTGGAGCCCTGCCCGGAGCGCTGTTACAGATATATATCTTTTTTTGAACGTTAATTTCTCAAAATCCACTGGAGCACATATATTGAGACCTAGCAAAGGCACATCGGGCTACCAGTCCCTACAATTTTGCCAAGTTTCGTGCAAATCCATTCAGCCGTTCGATTATTATTATTTTTTTTTTTTTTTGCCCCGCGTGGCTTGGATGGCAAGGAGGAAGCAGTCCTAAGTCCGGAGCTCCCGACCCCCCGAGTCAAAGAACGGCGAGCAGGGCAGACAAACGCGAAAGAAGCGCTACATAACCCGAGAAAAGAGGTGTGTGAACGACAGGGGCACCGCTTAAGCCGAGCCAAGCTGGGGCGCTACCATCAGAAACAGGGGAGAAAGCGGAAAGAAGGAAGCCAGCCAAGAGGAGAAGAAGTAGGCAAGATGGCGGACGCCTCGGAGACGAAGTGAACGGACTGCCGCGACACCAAGCAAGAGGCACCAGACATCAGGCGCCGAGCCCCCCCCGAAGCCAGTAGAAGGGAAAAGGACCGCCAGTACCGTGACTAAGGCAGCGAGCGAAACCCCCCCCCGAAACCCCCCCCCCCTGCCACAGACAAGGAATAGAGGCAGCCATCTTGGTGTGGGATAACCGAGGGGCGAGGGGCGACCGCACCGCAAGGAAGGCTCTTCCCCCAAGCGAAGCGCCCCGACGCGTGAGGCAAGACCGCATAGCAAGAGTGCGGTCGGCAGGAGATCAGCGCGAGCAGGGGGCAGGCAGCGGAACAAGCCAAAGAGCAAGCGGCAGCCGGGGAGGCACGGAGCCCGCCACGAGGCCGCCCGGGGGAAGCGCCTGGGGCCGACCCTGCCGTTTGAAGGCAAGCGCTGGTAGCGGAGGGGAAATTGAAACAAATAAACAGACAACAGAGCCCCCAAGAGAACCACTCAGTGCAACCACGAAGTAGATGCACAAAAGGGGGGCGGCCATCTTGGTAGAGGCCAGAAGCGAGCAAGCGGCCATTTTGGTGAAGGTGAGGCGAGGAGACCGCGCAGAAGCGCCACACTAACAACCGGAGCTGTAGGGGGACACGCCAACCCGAGACCAACCCAGCAGAGGGGGAAATAAATAAAAGAAAGAAATACATTAGCAACAACAAACCGAAGAGTCAACGCTCAGTACAGGCACGAGGCAGAGGCATAAAGAGAGGCGGCCATCTTGAGAAAGGCGGTGAGGCGAGCAGGCGACCAACTTTGCGAGGGTGAAGCGGGGGACAGGCGAAGGAGACCTCGCAGAAGCGCCACACCAACAACCGAGGCTGAAGGGGGGCACACCAACCTGAGACCAACCCAGCGGAGGGGGAAATAAATAAAAGAAAGAAATAAATTAACAATAATAAAACCGAAGAATCAACGCTCAGTACAGGCACGAGGCAGAGGCATAACAGAGAGGCGGCCATCTTGGGAAAAGTGCTGAAGCGAGCAGGCGACCAGGGTGAAGCGGGATACACTCACGGAAGCGCCGCACGAGCACCCGAGACAACAAAAGGAGACAAAGACTACAAAGTGGCCCAGAACTACGCCGAGAGAGAGACTAACCCCTCAAACTGCGGCGGAAGCAGCGGGCAGACCGCCGACGCGGAGCAACGAGCGCGCACGCAGAAGCAAGGTACAGGAGCCGCAGCCAAGCCCACACCCCAAACCAACAGCAGAGGGTGCGGAGCTACGAGATTTTAAACCGGAGAGAGCGCAGGAAGGCAGGATAAGGGGTAGAACCGCAAGAGGCTGGCGGAGTACAGGACAAAAACTAGAGTGGTCAAGTGGCCACCCAGGTTCAGAGACAACCCCCTAACAGCAATAAGCACCCTTAGGAACAAAGAAGGAAAGGAAGGAAACAGAGCCGCCACAAGACAACCGCCAATAGGAGGGAGACCCAAGACTAGCCAGGCCAGAGGAGGCACCGAAGCCATGGCAGGGAGAGACGGGAAACACGGCGCGAACGACTTGAAAAAGAGCAAGAATGAAACTCCAGCCTCCCCGAGCAAGGAGCGCAGCAGCCAGGGGGACGGGACCATCACACTAGACACTCTCCTGAAGAAAATAACAGAAGGGAACGAGTTGGCAAAGGCCACGAAAAAGACAGTAGACAGCATCCAGATGGAGCTAATAGCGATCAGAGCAGAGCAAAGCAAAGCCAACGGCAGGATAGACGAGGCAGAGAAAAGGATTGGCCTGCTGGAGGATAATGCCACCATAACACACAAAGACCTGGGGCTGGTGATAAAGAGAACGACGGCGCTACAAAAGGCCATGGCGGAGCAAGAGGACAGGAGCCGCAAAGGCAACATAAGACTTTTGGGTGTGCCCGAGGAGGAGGAAGATACACCGGGGGCATGCGCCCTAATGCTGGAGTCCCTAATACCCAAGCTCACCGGACTCAGCTTCGACAAACCGCTCGAAATCACCAAAGCATATCGCATACCGGCCAGAAAGCAAGCGAATAGCAACGCCCCGAGGCCTATAATATGCAAACCGCTAAGAGAAAATCACACTGACGCGATCTTCTCCATAGCCAGGAAAGGCCGTCCGATGCTGGTAAACGGAAGCAAAGTAACAATCACCCAAGACTTCTCCAAACTAACAGTCGAGGTGAGGAAAGGCTTCCTAGCCCAAAGGGACCACCTGCGAAAAAAGAACATCGCCTTCACCTTTGCGGGCCCGTAAAAAATGAGAGTGACAGACAGGCACGGAAGCAGAATTTTCGACGACCCCAACGACCTACACAGATACCTACAAGGGCCGGAACCAGAAGAAATGGAGCTACCAAGCCCGGGGGCGAAGCGAAGGGCGTCCTCGGACGAAACAAACGAAGGGGAGGAATAGGAAAGAGAATGTGCTTGTGTAACATGCATGCGCAACCATGCACTGAGACTCTGAACTTAAACCTATACGAACAAATCTACCTCAGACAATCGCACAACAAGAGCAAACGCAGCTACCTCAGCAGAGCCATCGCAGCCACGGAAGAAGAGGCAGAACACCAAAGACTTTAGCAAAGAGGTGTAACATGCATGCGCAACCGTGCACCGAGACTCTGAACTTAAACGAACAAATCTACCTCAGACAATCGCACAACAAGCAGCCACCTCAGCAGAGCCATCGCAGCCACGGAAGAAGAGGCAGGAAAACAACAACCATATCCTTTTTTTCTTTTTCTTTTTTTAAACCAGTACAGATGAAGAAACCTTAAGGGCTGGGGGCCAGCCCAACAACAGAGACTTAGCAAGGACTTGGGGGGGGGGGGGGGAGTGTGAGGACCCTTGCTGTCGCACACCCGGTTTACTACTGACGGGGGGAGGGGGGGAGGGGGGGAGGTGGGCGGGCAGGGGGGAGGAGTGAAGCTGGCGGACATGACAGTACATGGTATAGCCACCATTTGTGTAATGAACAAAATACCTCTACTCTTACCTTTCTCTTCATACATCCTATACTTTTTCCCTCTTTCTATTCCCATCCAATCCCCTGGGGGGGGCTACAAAACGCAAAGCACCAGCGGCAACACCAGACCACCATGACAGACCCAACAAAAGCTGGCCTGTCCACCGACCTGAAGATAGTGTCCATGAACGTTAAAGGACTGAATCACCCGGTCAAACGGAGGAAAATATTAGAGCACCTGGCCAAACTAAAGGGAGACGTATACATGCTGCAAGAGACCAAGCTCTCAGAAGAAGAAGCAAAGCAACTCAAAGCAAGATGGATAGGGGAAGTACTCTGCTCGCCAGCAAAGGGAAAAAAAAGAGGAGTTATAACGATCCTGAGCAAGAGGGCCAACCTAACAACACAAACAACGGACGCAGACGAGGACGGCCGCATGCTAATAACGAGTGTCCAGAGAGGGAGCGACAGAATTCACATGGTCAACATATACGGCCCCAACTCCGATGACAAACACTTTTGGCAGGGAGTGGACAGCAAACTATCCGACCTGCCCCAAGAAGACCTCCTGATCACAGCTGGGGACATGAACAAGACAATGGACCAGCCAACAGACAGGCACCCAAACAGACCGAGCCACAACTCCAACAACAACAACAGCACCCTGAAAGACCTGTGCATCAAACTGCATCTAGCAGACCCATGGAGGCTTCAACACCCGGCAGCGCGCGAGTATACCTTCTACTCACACCCACACAACTCCTACAGCAGGATTGACTACATACTGATGTCCAACACGCACACGCACCTCATAGAAGAAACGGAGATAGCTCCAATTACCATCTCGGATCACGCTCACATAACACTCACCCTAAGTGGCAAACACAACGAAAACCCAACGAGGAGATGGAGGCTGAACGACGACATCCTCCAGAACAGAGAGAACGTTAAAGAAATTGAAGCCACAATTAAAGAATACCTCGAGCAAAACGACAATGGCGAAGTAGGGAAGGACATCATATGGGACGCCCTCAAAGCGACACTAAGGGGGAAATTAATAAACATCAAATCCAGGATGAACAGAAACAGAAACAAGAAAATCTTCGAGCTTGAGGAGGAGATAACAGCACTGGAGAGAGGTCACTGCGCAAACGTAACAGACAAGAACACGCTCACCCTGCTCACAAAAAAGAAATACGAACTGAACAAGATCTTAAGCGAGAGGGCAGGGTCCTGGCTAACGAAGTTCAAATCAGTCAACCTATGCGCAGCAAACAAAGCAGGGAAACAGCTGGCATCGTACCTAAAGGCAAAGCAGAGGCAGCACACGATAGCAGCGATAACAGATCGAACGAACAAGTCCCAAACAACGAACAAAGGAATACTAGAAGTCTTCCGACAATTCTACCAAGAGCTGTACACTGAGGATCAGACCCTGAGCAAAGACGCAGGGCTAGATCTGCTCAATAACACCAATCTGCCCAAACTCAAGGAGGAGGAGAGGGAATCGCTCGAAGCTGACATAACGGAAGAAGAGATTGGAACAGCTATAAGCCAACTGAAACAGAACAAAGCGCCAGGACCAGACGGATACTCCGCAGCATTCTACAAAACTTTCAGCAAACACATTAAAACACTAATGGCACAAACTTACTCGACATGCATCCAGAACGGGAAGATGACGGAGTCCATGTGCGAGGCCAATATCACCGTAATACCCAAGGAGGGGAAAGACCCACAATACCCCCAGAACTACAGACCAATCTCGCTAATAAATGTCGACTGCAAAATCTACGCGAAGGTCTTAGCCAATAGACTAAACAGAATCCTGCCAGACATCATCCACACCTCACAAGTGGGATACATTAAAAACAGACTATCGCAGGACAACACAAGGCTACTGTGCCACCTAATCAACCACACAGCAAGTAGTAACGAACAAGCAGTCATGATAGCGCTGGATGCGGAGAAGGCCTTTGACAGAGTCTCGTGGCCCCTTTTGAGAAACTGCATGGGAAGTTTCGGACTGGGGGAAAAATACACGGCAATGGTCATGGCCCTCTACAACAAACCGAGAGCAAAAATAGTGGTAAACGGGAGTGCATCCGAAACGCTCACGCTGGGAAGAGGCACCAGACAAGGATGCCCCCTCTCCCCCGGCCTCTTCTTGCTCGCTCTAGAACCCTTGCTAGCCAGAATAAGGGACAACACAGGTATAACAGGCGTCAAGATCAAGAGAAAGACTGTCAAACTAGCGGCGTACGCAGACGACATCCTAATCACAACAGCAAACCCCTCCACATCAATAAAAGCGCTCATGGCCACAATAGGAGAATACGCGGCAGCTTCAGGCTACAAACTCAACAAGGAGAAATCGGAGTGCAAGCCAATGAATGTCCACACCACAAGAGAGGTCCTAGGCGAATCCGGACTGGCATGGCAGACGAAACCACTAAAATATCTAGGACTCCACTTTGGAAGAGACCTCACATCAACGCTACAACATAACGAGGACCTTACACTGAAAAAAATAAGAGAAAGGCTGGAGTTATGGTCGCAAAAATACATAAGCTGGTGGGGTCGAATTGAAACCATCAAAATGATGATAACCCCGGTGATAAACTACACGCTAACAATGCTGCCACTCCCAATGACAGAGACATTCCACAAAAAACTAGACCAACTCATAAACATCTAAACATCCTCCTATGGAAAAACAAAAAACCAAGGATAAGCCTACAAAAACTAAGACTGACAAGAGACCTTGGAGGCCTCAACCTGGCGAACTTCAAAACATACCAAACGGCATGCCTGGCGAGACAAGGTATTGCCTGGATAGACGACACACAGACATACAAACCAGTATGGCTAGAGGTCGAACAAGATATCCTGGGAGGGCTCAAGCCAATAGCCCTTCTAACAGCAAACAGGCACCCACTAAAGTCCAACGCCATACTGAAACACACGAAGGAGGCACTGATGAAAGTAGACAGACGCATGGCGCAGAAGCTGAAAAACACAGCATGGGAATCTATCTGGTTCAACACAAAAGTAACATATCATGGAGCGACATTGCACAATGACATATGGATCGAGAAAGGCATTAGCCTCCCCAACCAGACAGAAATCAAGCAAGGGCCGCTGACGTTCCAGAACCTATAGCAGCTACACGACCTTCCAAACCAAGAGCTCTACAACTTCCTAAAGATCAAGACAGCAATAACGAAAGCGAACCTACGTAGAGGGGAGCCAGGCATCATCAAGTACCTGCAACTCCTCAACTCAGCAGGTCACCAAACTGCAAAGATATACAAGCTCCTAAGCCCCTCCACGCTGGCACAGAACAAGAAAGCCACTAACGCATGGGAGACGCTCCTGGGCAGGCAACTGAATGAAATAGAACGGGCAAAAATGTGGAGCTCAGCGACAACAAACAAACTCACCCCACAACTAGCGCAAACAAAGTATTGGCTACTCCACAGGGCCTACTGGACGCCATCCAAGCTCCACAAGGTCGGCATCGCAGAATCAAGCACATGCTGGAACTGCCAGAAAGAAGAAGGCACCCTGGAACACCTCATTTTCACCTGCGTGAAAGTCAAGAGGTTCTGGACACAGATCAACACCTTCTTGAATGATATGCTCAAAACCGACCTAACAATCAGCTTCGTAAGCCTGGCGACAGAACACCTAGCCGCGAACCTAAAAAGTAGAGAAGAGAGAGAACTCCTAGACCTACTCCTCACAGCAGCCCTTAAAATAATCCTAACGAACTGGAAGAACACAGCCAAAGCGAACTTTAAAACATGGATTAATTGGGTCACTTTCCTGAGAGGAGCAGACAACATCACAGGCAACTTCTCAAAAGAACACAACGCCAAACTACACATGTGGCGCCCACTCGATGACCACCTGAGGAAACCCCAGTAAACCCCTCCCCCCCCGCCCCCCCCTTTCTCTCTTTTTTCTCTTTCTTCCCTTCTTGTAATTTGAGGGAAAACAAACGATAAGAGCGCGCATCCACAAATGGACTGTTATAGAAAAGACCGCTATGGTACGCTCCGCCTATATATATATATTTTTGTATGGTCTTTTTTTTTATATGCCAATAAAAGTTTTTTAAATAAAAAATAAAAAAAAACCTCCACATCAAACCTAGGGGGTCAGGGAGGATCTACTATGCCCCCTTATGGTCATTTGCCCCTTCGCGTTGGCCTCCTCTTGTCTCTCGATCCTACCGAGAGACAAGATGGCGGCCGCTACGGACTGTTTGGAATGTTTACAGACGCCGGAGAACCAATCAGCTTCGCTTCACAAAGCTCCGTAACGCGAAAAGTACGCGAACTGGAGCGCTGCCCGGTCCGCTGTTACAGATATATATCTTTTTTTGAACGTTAATTTCTCAAAATCCACTGGAGCACATATATTAAGACCTAGCAAAGGCACATCGGGCTACTAGTCCCTACAATTTTGCCAAGTTTCGTGCAAATCCATTCTGCCGTTCGGGCTAAAAGTGAGGCCAACCGCCGAATGGAAATTAACATTGGAAAAACGCGTTTTGGGACCCCCCTTTTTTCTCAGCCCCCCCTTGACAAACCCCCCCCCCCCCCCCAAATTTTCAGGGGCTGCTCAGAAACGAAATGTGCCATTTTCCTGAAAATTTCAGCCAATTCCGTCCACAAACGCCAAAGTTATTAGACATAGAATTTTCAAAAATCCCATAGAGAAAAAATCCTAACTATATATACCTACTTGCGACCGCCAGTAGGTTATATATATATATATTACCTACTGGCGGTCGCCAGTAGGTATATATAGTTAGGATTTTTTCTCTATGGGTTTTTTGAAAATTCTATGTCTAATAACTTTGCCGTTTGTGGACGGAATTGGCTGAAATTTTCAGGAAAATGGCACATTTTGTTTCTGAGCAGCCTTTGAAAATTTGGGGGGGGTTCGTCAAGGGGGGGCCGAGAAAAAAGGGGGGTCCCAAAACGCGTTTTTCCCATGTTAATTTCCATAGGGCGGTTGGCCTCACTTTTAGCCCGAACGGCTGAATGGATTTGCACGAAACTTGGCAAAATTGTAGGGACTGGTAGCCCGATGTGCCTTTTGTAGGTCTCAATATATGTGCTCCAGTGGATTTTGAGAAATTAACGTTTAAAAAAAGATATATATCTGTAAGCGCGGACCAGGCAGCGGTCTGGTTCGCGGACTTTTCGCGCAACGGAGCTTTGTGAAGCGAAGCTGATTGGTTCTCCGGCGTCTGTCAACATTCCAAACAGTCCGTAGCGGCCGCCATCTTGTCTCTCGGTAGGATCGAGAGACAAGAGGAGGCGAAAGCGAAGGGGCAAATGACCATAAGGGGGAATAGTAGATCCTCGCTGACCCCCTAGGTTTGATGTGGAGGTTTTAAAAGGGCCCCGCGGGGCAAAAAAAAAAATAATAATAATAATCGAACGGCTGAATGGATTTGCACGAAACTTGGCAAAATTGTAGGGACTGGTAGCCCGATGTGCCTTTGCTAGGTCTCAATATATGTGCTCCAGTGGATTTTGAGAAATTAACGTTCAAAAAAAGATATATATCTGTAACAGCGCTCCGCTTCGTGTACTTTTCGCGTTACGGAGGTTTGCGAAGCTGATTGGTTTTTCGGCGTCTGTAAACATTCCAAACAGTCCGTAGCGGCCGCCATCTTGTCTCTCGGTAGGATCGAGAGACAAGAGGAGGCCAAAGCGAAGGGGCAAATGACCATAAGGGGGCATAGTAGATCGTCCCTGACCCCCTAGGTTTGATGTGGAGGCTTTGAAAGGTTCTCGCAGGGCAAAAAAATATATACCGTTTTTTTAGTTTTTTTGCGTGGAGTGCGCTCGGTTCGCGAACCGGGAAGCGTTCTGGGGAGCGTACTTTCTTGAAAATTAGTGAAAAAAGTTAGAGTACAATAATAATTGTGAGTGATCAGATGTAGGGTAGCTCTGAGAAGAGCTTTTGGGTTTATGGTACATTTAGGTACTTATAAGTAGGTACCAATGCACATTCTTAAATTCAGAGTGAAAACTCTGTTGCCCTCATCTGAGAAGTGAACTCCATCTCCTCTGTAGATATCTTGCATGTAGTAACGCAAGTTATTGTTGTACAGGGAGCCCATTCCATGGTCTCTCATGTAAGCTGAAACAGATTTGTTTACATGCTTCCTCGATTTCTCAATTTGTGGACAAAATTGGTTCGACCACCTCCATTTCTGTCTTTGGCATATATTTGAATATACCAAGGCAGTCTGAGGAAAAAGTGCCATCAATTGCTCAAAGGTGTCCTTTAAAAGCATTTCCAGACCTACCCCAGTCAAAGTGCCCAAATCATTACCTCCACAGTGCACAATTAACAGGTCAGGTTTTGGCAAATGCATAAAGGTTTTCACCAATGGTATCAATTGGTGACATTTTAATCCTCTGTGGCCAAACCACTTAATTTCCACATCTTGTAAATTGAGGTTAGGTAAATTCCTGTTTTCAGCGTACCTTTGAGCCCAATAGATGTAGCTATGTCCAACAATCCAGACAGAAAACATGGCGAGAGAAGGTTCTCCTGCAGTCAGATGAAGTGTGGCAATGAAATGGCAGTTGAAAAAATGAGAGTGTAAAATGAAAAAAACTGAGGAGTTTCTGTGTTAATGAAGCAGTAAGAGTGATTGGTGGATTTTGATTGCTGAAAACAGAAAGTTAGTGTGCATGGATGAGTTCGTTGAAAGATGTATTTTGAGTGGCGAAGAAAAAATCATTAAATGAAAGAATGCTTTGGATATGCAGGTGCACTGAGAGTTCAGAGTTCAATTGCAACATTGTTGTGTGAGAGGTCTTGCAAGAGGTGGTTGCTATGCAGAAAAAGCAGAGAGGGGGCAGAGGGGGGAAGGGTTTTGCTTTGAAAAAAAGTGAGGGAAGAGTTTTGATTGGGTGACATGAGAGATCTGTGTGAGGAATTACAGCATTTCTGTGCTTTTGATAGCTGCAGACTCTGGAGTGCATACCTTTTGCTCTGCTGAAGACAAATTGGTGTGTTTCTGAGACTGTTTTGAAACTCAAAGTATTTGCTAAGGTGAGAAAAAATTTCTTTAATTTAGATAGAAAATAGTGTGCTTTAAGGAGAAAATTATGAAGAAAGTTGTGTTTTTCAAATGTTGCTTTGTCTCAAGTGTTTCACAAATAGATTTTGTTTGTTTGAGAAATTGTAATTGGAGAAAATGTGAAGTATTAGTACTGACAGGGCTTTTATGTGCATAGGAGCTGTGGAGTGTTTTCAAATTATGACTTGTAAATCGTTTTTGAGAAAAAGCAATGGTTTTAATATTGATGAGAAGGACATAATGGTGTCTGCTTCTTTATAAGGTAATTGAGAGTCTTTCCCATTTCAATGTAAGAAGTTTGTCTGTGGAGCAAATTGCTTGTAAATATGCTCCCACCTGTGCATGGCAAATTTAGATTTTGAATGTTTCCGTTACATAGGCATGTTAAAGGTGACTGAAACATGCTGCAAAGGCAATCAAAAAATGCTTTTATGTGTCTTAAGGACATTTTAAGTCATTTCCCCATGTGCAGTGTTTTCAAATTATGAGTTGAAAATCGTTTTTGAGGTAAAGGAATGTTTTCAAAATTTATGTGCGCCATATGACCCCAAATTTTTTTTTCAGGGGTGCAGCAGGGTGTTCTTGAGATACCCCTGCACCGTCGGAAAAATTCGTAATTTGCGATGAGGTAATTGCTAATCGCAAATTGCACCTTCATTCCTATGGGCCTCCTGCTGCATGGAAATGAATGGGTAATCTTGCTGAAATGCAAAGTCGAATCTGTATTTAAAAGGGTCTGCACCTCTGTACGGGTGTTCGCTATGTGAAGCACGAAAGTTTCACGGGCCGAACTCAAGGCCACCTCTCTCTGAGACAAAAGAGCTCTTATTCTTGCCATGCTGTTGAAATGTGCTCCCAAGGTTGGTATTTGTGGCCAGATTGAAAACTCCCTATGTTCATGTGTGGGAGGAAATAGAACATTTCTGCAGCAAATAACCCGTTCATTTACTGTTACGATAAAATGAATACTTTTAATTAACCCAGAACAATCTTCATTATTGAGCATCAAATAACTACCATTTTCCAAGAACTTGAACGTGGGGATGATAGCAGGAACTGGCGTGCCTTGCAACACGCAAGCCATATTTGGTCGGTGTTTGTTGCATGAACCGTGTAACTGTCTGTGCCTACACATTAGTGAATGATCTGGCGTCTCAGTGCATTCCTCTCCATTCAGATAAAGTTCTTGATCATCTTTGAAAATCTGTATGTGTATGGAAGCGACCAGACTTGATGAAGAAAACCACTACCTAAAGGTTAATAACGACCTATTGGTATATATTTCATACAATTTGAAAACTTATATAAAGCAAAAGGCAGCGTTATTAAACCGTGGATAAGGCACGTTGCCAAAGCAGTCAACCTTTTGGATTTATACTGGAAATGTTAAAGGAAGAATTACGGAGTAGGGCCTGTAAATCTTTAATAGACAACGAGTAAAATTACTCCAACCATCGTATTCCTCTAACTCCGGGATAGTAGGGGTGTTTAATTTTTTAGAAGTAGCCAATCCAAAGCATTTGGTCTGGGAAATTGTTTCATTCACAAACAACATATGTTTTGGGATGAGACATGCACGGTGGAAAGCCTCAGTGCCTTGTACCTGCCAGGTTCGTGAACCCCAAACTGATGTAGATCCTGGATATTTTTACTCTGTATTACGTTAGCATGGTCTCATTACTGGTTTAAACGCCATTTTTCCTTTTTTGTAACTTCTGCACACGACACTTAGTTGTTGCTTTAGCTTTCAGCCTACCTGCGTCAAGATCTGTGCCTGCTTCAAGCAGGCGCAGGGTTTTGATGTAGCTTTGTCCTATCTGATTGTAAATGCGGCACACCGTGGGTGGCAGAGCAGCGGTGCACGTTAACTGGTGCATCCCTGGGGATGTGCTAGTTAATATAAATCTGCCCCTTTACATTTAATTATGTGCAGGGGACACAGAGTAGGTGAGGTTTATCCAAGGTTAAGAAGAGATGAGTCCTGTTCAGTGAAAAATTGGAGATAGGCTTCAATATATTATATACTTAAGTAGTGTGTTAAGTTTTTGATGACTGTTATTAATTTACTGTTGGGTAATAGTGGTTAATAACATTTTTTATTATATTTTACCACAGATTCAACTGCAGATTATTTCAAGATTTTAGGATGCCTAGCAAAGAAAGAGTAAGAAAGGCTGGAAAACGTCAAAGACAGCAGGAGCATGGAATATTGCAGCAGTCCTCTAACAAAAAGATTTGTCAAGTCACCAAGAAAGCACCGGGTAAGAGTCGAAAAACAGTCATAAGAAATATGTGTAGTAAAAAAAATATTACTACAGAAAATGTTTCACTCCAGAAAAGGAGACAGAATTCAAATGGTAAGGAAAGGCCAATGAGAAATGTTACTGCTAGAGTAAGAGAGAACTCTATGCATGAAAGTAGAAGGAAACAACAGTTTAGGGATATTCGTAAACGAATGTTCCGCAACAGGATAATTGGGAATTTGTTAAAAAATATTAAGAAAGGTCAGCAGAAAGTGGTTTTTTATAAGAGAAAAAAAATAGTTGAGAAAGTTATTGATCAGGCATTTGAAATTAAACGTAAGTTATTTATTTTGACAATCAATAGAATTAGGAAGCTAAACAAGGTAATTTATGATTTCAAAAGAAATAGTAGATGGAAGAGAATAGTTAATCGTAGTAATTTTTGTGAAGTTTTTTCTGGAGAATGGATGCATAGTTCAAGCTCTGAGGCATTTTTTAATGAGGAGAGTTATTTCCAGGATAATGATTTGGTGCATGCAGTTGACACCAGTGGTCGAGCTTATGAAGTGAAAGATGGTTGTCCAGTTGAAAAAGAAAAACTTGTGAGAACAGAGATAGAAGAGGTGTTAGGTAATGAGGTTTTAGGGAGACGTCCTAAGGGTCCTGTGTACACCTGGAAGTGTAGTAGTATTTGCAGTGTACGACAGGATTCCATCAATTTGCTTTGTGATTTTATACGGTCATTTAGTAAGAAAAGTTTGAAGCAGAAAATGAAGTTGTTGCAAGAATTAGATCCTTGCAGAGTGAGAGAAGTGATAGGTTTGCATGGTCATTCACTGGCTTGTCTTTCCAGGAGAGTATGCCAGAGTGTTTTTCATCATTTCAGGATGCTAGCAGTGCATCATAATAAAGTGAGGAAATTAGTTAGAATGTTGTATTATGCTAAGAGTCCAGCAATTATGCTAAAACAATTATGCGCTGCTCTTTTGCATGGTTCTGAAATAGATGTGAAGAATATATGTGAAGAAATTGAGTTTTGTTACTTTGGAAGTAAAGAGGAGAATGTTGAAATTGACCAAGAAGAAGAGAGTAATGTGGAAGATAGTGTACAGGTTTCCAGTACAGATAATTTCCAGAGGGAAATTGCGACGTTTGAGGTGAAATCAAGTGAGAGGCCAAATTTCACTTGTGTGTGTTGTCGACGCACTTATTATAAGAATCAGACTAAGTTAGTGGATTTATATGGAAAAAGTGAAAGGGAAAATAATAGTGAATGGAAGGATTTTACAACATACTTGATGGTAGAAAATTGTTTTGATTTGGGATTGGATCAACGTGTGTGTACTTATTGTTGTAACAAATTAAATGAAAACCAGATGCCTGCTAGAGCAGTTCATAATAATCTGGAATTGGTTGAAATTCCTTCTGAATTGAAGGATTTAAATACTTATGAATCTATTTTGATTCAAAGTATCCATCCCTTTCAGGCTATTGTAAGAATGGAGCCAAAGACAGGGAAATTGCCTCCATCAGATTTACAGAGAGGATTAAAGGGAAGAGTTGTTTATTTGCCTCTAGATTTGAAGAAAAACATTAACACAATTGGAGTAGAAAAAGTGGAAGAGGAACCTCTGGTTATCTTAGTTAATGGGGTTCCGACAAAGAATAAGAAAATATGGCAAGATTTAGTAGATGTTAGGAAAGTCAAAAGGGCAACATTGTATTTGAAAAAATATAATAAATACTATAAAAATGTATATGTTGCAGAAGAGGAAGTAAGTGAGGAAGAGGATAGCGATTTGTGTGCTGGTCAAATTGAGAAAGTAGAACCCTGTACTAGTGAAGAAATATATGAACATTATAGTGTTCATCCTTTGCATTCCAAGGAAGTCATTGGGAATGCTATTGAGTTGTTTCAAATGAAACAAGCGAAAGGGAGTCCCATTAGTGTTTGGGAGGAAAGTTTGGAAGCTCGGTGTTTCCCACAGCTTTTTCCAACAGGTCAGGGAGGAAGATATGATGAGCGACCTCATCAAATTCCTGCTTCTGAATACCGGACTTTGCGATTGTATGCAGGAGATCCTAGGTTTCGACAATGCATTCCTTATTTGTTTCATCTCCTGTTTGAAAGCGATCTGTCTGGACTGTCATATGCAGTGAACCACATCTTGAAAAGTGGTATACACATGCAAAACATCTCGGCAAGTGACTTTATGGATAAAGTCAATGTCCAAGACAGTATTTTGGATTCTCACCTGATTAATCTCATGGCGTGTCAGCGTGGTACTAATGAGTACTGGTACCGTCGTCATGGTGATTTAAAATGTATGCTGAGGAACTTAGGAACTCCCACATGGTTCCTCACTTTGAGCTGTGCTGAGTATGGCTGGGAAGACTTACTTGAATTTCTACGAGAGGCAAATGCTAACGTAGAAAACATCGAATTCAAGACACCCGGAGAACTGTGCTCTTTGGATCCAGTCAATGTATGTAGGTACTTCAATCATAGATTTGAAGGTATGATGTCTTTCATCATGAATAAGAAGAATCCACCTCTTGGAGAGGTGTTGGATTTCTTCTGGAGGAAGGAGTACCAAGCAAGAGGTGCTCCTCATATACATATGTTGCTGTGGATCAAGGATGCACCTAAATTTGGAACGGATGCAGACGACTCAGTGATGAGTTTCATAGAACAGTATTCTACGTGTGCTGTTCCAAACGCAAAGGAGAAAAAAAGCCTAAGAGAAAAAGTTCTACGTTTCCAAAGCCATCGATGTGGAAAGTACTGTCGTCGTAAATTCCGGAACAAAGACAAGTTCTACACCAAATGTCGTTTCGGCTTTCCACGATCGGTGATTTCTAAAGGAAGAGTGAACAGTTTGATGTCTTCGCTGCGACATAATGTGATGAAGAAATCACCTAAAAACACATACAATTTGAAGAGGAACGAAGAGTCTAAGTACATCAACGACTACAACCCGGTGATTTTGTCCATGTGGAATGCTAACATGGATATACAGTTTGTGGCTGATAACTGTATGGCTGTGGCTAGGTATGTGACATCTTACATCACCAAAAAAGAGAAGACAGAATTGAAGGATATGTGGGAGGACATTTCCCATGAAAAGAGCCTCAGCAAGAAGTTGTACAGTTTCAGTCTGAAGATGTTGTCGCATCGAGAAATCGGAGCTTACGAATGTTCTGACCGGTTGTCTTCAGCAAGTCTCTATGCCAAGTCCAGGAGTATCGTTTGGGCGAGTGTTGGTCTTGCTGCAACGCGTAATCGAGTTCTGAAACCTGTGCGGGAAATTGAGTATTTGGCGGAAAAGGAGCCAAACAGTACCGACATTTTGAAGAGCAACATGTTGGATACATATTATCCAAATCGAAGCAGTCACCTCGAGAATGTTTGTCTGTATGAGGTTCTGCAAAATTACATATTCAAGAGGAACATCAAAGAAGATACTGAGAAAGGAGTGTATGCTGTAATAGGAAGTGAGGGATGTCTGGTCAAGCAAAGAAAATGCCACTTGATAAACCATCGAAAATTGAGTGGCGAATCTCCTGAAAAAAAGGAGTTTTTCTATTTAGCACTTTTGCAACTTTTTAAGCCTTGGCGTGCAGAAGAGGAACTGCTTGGAGATTTCCTCTGTTACGAAGACTCTTTCAATGCTGCCAAGGAGACCATAGAATGTCCTGCTTTTCCCAAATATGTAGAAATGTTGAATGTGGAAATTGAGCAGGAAGCAACGATTGCAGCCGAGATTGCCAGAGACAGTTCTCAGGACAGTCAGAGTTCTGCTTCATTGAGTCAGGATCCACTAGGAGGACCTCTTATCGAAAATGAAGCTGCCACTGCTATGAATGAAGTGGAAAGAGCCATGGCACATGCTCAGGAGGATGCGGTTAACTTAGAAGAGTTGGAAAGACAACTCAACGTTGAGCAGAGGAAAATATATGACGAACTTACCATGCAAATTGATCATGGATTAAGTCATGATAAGAAAGAGTGCTCATGTACGTCGTTGAAGCCTGTCCGACTGTACGTGAGTGGAGAAGCGGGAACTGGAAAAAGTTTCCTTATTAAAGCAATTTCATGTTATTTGCAGGAAAGGACAGAGTCATCGCTGTCTTGTGTTGTCACCGCTCCAACTGGACTGGCAGCACATAACATTAAAGGGATTACTTTACATCGTTTACTGATGCTGCCAGTGGAGCATGACAACAAATTAGAATATCACAAGCTATCTGGAGATGCTTGTTTTGAAGTTTCAAGAGTCTTGAGGAAAATGAAACTTCTTATCATTGACGAAGTAAGCATGGTTTCCAATGTTATGCTTGCCTTTGTGCATTTGAGAATGCAAGAAGTTCTCAAAACAGAGTATGATGTGTTATTTGGTGGCAAACACATCATTGTTTTTGGAGATCTTCTGCAGCTGACACCAGTGAAAGGGCAACCTGTGTTCAAAATGCTCACGCATGAAGATACCAGGAAGTGCTTAGGGAGTATTGGCAACGTCAATATATGGTTAAACTTCAATTATGCTGAACTGCATGAAAATATGCGTCAGGCAAAGGATGAAGTTTACAAGACTATTCTACAAGATGTTAGAATTGGAAAAGTGACCGAGCATGGGAAAGAAGCTTTACATGCACGATTACTGACAAATTTATATCCAGACGAAGATGTTGTGCCTGAGAATATTTTTCAGAAAGTTACTGAGAAAAAATCTGGAATATGTTTGATGCCAACTCTTGCAGAATGTGCCAAATTCAACAACAAAATGTTGCATTTAGAAAAGCAAGAGATTGTGAAATTGGAAGCTATTGACAGAGTAGAGCATATGGGATCAACAATTATTTTGTCTGAGAATCTGAAAACAAAATTGGATTCATTAGAGAAGAGTATATCTAAAACTGCGGGTTTTGAAAAGACTCTGAATGTGTGCTTGAACTGCCGTATAATTTTAAGAAGGAATTTACATGTTGAAAGAGGTCTGGTAAATGGATCAATGGGTAATGTTGTTGATTTTGTGAAATACAGAAATAGAGATGGAATTGAATTTTTAAAAATTAAATTTGATGGCATTGAGGAAGTACAGCTAATTGCTCGTTGTTCTGCTAGATTTTTGCTTGTAAAAGACTTATATGTTCGTCGTAAGCAGTTTCCTGTTTGCTTGGCATATGCGGTGACAATCCATAAATCGCAAGGTTTAAGTGTAGACTGTGCATTGGTGAATATTGGCAGTTCTGTGTTCAAGGAGGGTATGGCATATGTGGCATTGTCACGAGTTAGGACTTTATCGGGATTGTACTTGATTGAGTGTGATGTCACAAACATTTGTGCGGATCTAGATTGTGTTAAGGAATACAATAGGTTGAGAAGAGAGTATGCGCCACATTTGCCTCAGTATCCTTTGTTTGAGAAACGTGTGGTAGGCCGGAAACGAAGAAATGTGACCAATACTGGGGAGGTTGTAGCAAAAAGACGAAAAGTTGATGAACCTGAAATTATAAGCAGAAACAAAAAGGATTCTGTTGAAGATGTTGTTGGTTTTCAATTTGAAAACAGTTCTGGTGTCAACTGCTATGCTAATGTAGTGGTTAATGTTGTCTTTTCTCTAGAAACTTTAAAAGAACAGATTGTGGTCAATTCGGATCAAAGATTTTGCAGTTTGTTAAATTCTGTGTTAGAGAAATGTAGCACTGATAGAACAAACATAGAAAGTGTGTCTGAAATTCGAAATCTGTTAGACAGATGTTCAGGCCAAACACAATTCTCTCAAAATAGTCAGCAAGATTGTCAGGAGTTTTTAATGTATATGCTTGATGTATTGCATGATGAAGGTGTAGATGTAGATCACCTGTTTGGGCTTTCTTATCAATGGCAGCATGACTGCGAGAACTGTAGGGTATCAGCTACTACTAGTGTAGACTCAGAAAGATTTATATATTTAACTTTGCCAGACAGTAAATCAGTCTCTTTTAATAAGCTAGTAAAAGCAGCTGATCACAACATGGAGTGTAGCCAATGTAAATCTGAAATGATGTCCACTTTATTTATACGAACATATGGCCAGTATGTCATTTTAATGTTCCAACGATGTAGGCCTGATGGAACAAAATTGACAACTTTAATTAAAAATTTTGTGGCTTCACAGTTGTCAATATCAGGAAGGACTTTTGTAACTGTAGCAATTATATATCATGATGGTCCTTCAATAACATCAGGACATTATACAGCTTATTTAAAGTGTAGAAATGGCTGGTCATTCTGCAATGATTCTGTTTTAATTTTCAAAAAAAAATTGCCATATGACCTTAAAAACTCTTACCTGGTGTTTTTAAAACCAAAATTTTAGGGAAAGAATCTCGGGATGTGCTCTGAGGAATTTCAAGAAGTTCTCATGGCTCCTACACTATTTGGCCTTGAGGATAAGTGTAGTAGAGAGACATAACTTTTTACCATAACACTGGACGTTATTGAGAAATACGTGCACTTTGAATGAGTTCAGAAAAACTATTTCTTTTTATAAGCTAATTGAAGCAGTGAATCAAAACATGGAGTAGAGGGAATGTAAGTCTGCAATGCTGTTTACTGTTTTACATTGCTTTGTGATTAAAAGTGATGTAGAGAATTAAATAATTGTACTAGTCATAAAGGTAGTGTAAGTCTGCTTCATAGTAAGCAGTATCAGTGTGATAGGAAATGTAGAACATGATTGAGCAAGAAGGGGAAGATATTACTAGTCCAGGATTGTGTAAATGATCTTCAACATTTTAATTCTGAAAGTTGCGGAAATGCGAAAAGACGGGATTGGCTTACAAGAAATCCAAGAGTTATACATGGCTCTGACACGATTTGGCCTTGTGGAATCGTGTGGTAGAGAGCGAGAAGTCATTTATTGTATGTAACATGTTTTTGAAAACGATGGAGGTTTTCTTTCAGAAAGTGGCGGGTTGAAAGTAATAACAGCACAACAGAGTGTAAGCTGTTCATAGGACATCCTTGGCCGTCATGGAAAGTAAGTTAACTTTAAGGAGTTCTGAATTCTGATTTGTAATGTATGGGTTTTTTAAACACAATCATTTTGATTGTGTTTTTTTTTCCCCGCTGTTATATGATGAATACCTTCAAGTCACTGTTTTAGTGAAATTTGATACATTCTGAGAACAGCAAAAATAAACCATTTAACATGTATAATTAATTCTGTTCTGTTTGCATTTATGATGTACATGTAGAACTGTGTAGGAGGCATGGAGAAGGTGAGGCTTCTGTCAGTGTCAAAGTTGTTGCATACAGTGCTCATATTCTACGTAGTCTTTTATATTTCATTACTTTCACTGTTTCTGACAGATCTAAAAAATTTTTTTTTAAAAGAACAGTAAGTATAAGGGAAGGAAACAGACAGTTATGTTAAAAGAAACACAGCTATAGGGAATAAACTAGGGATACTGTTACCCGCAATCCTCTGCTGATGATGTCACTGAGCATGTCATGAATGATGTAATATGTGACATCATCAGCAGTGGATTACGGGTAATAGTATCTCTAGTTTACTCCCCTATAGCTGTCTTTCTTTTAACATAACTGTCTGTTTCCTTCCCTTATACTTACTGTTCTTTTTTATAAAAAAAATTTTTTGGTTCGCTTCCGGTTCGCGTACCGGGGAGCGAACTGGGAAGCGAACTAAGAGAAATAGAGGTTGGCACAGTTGCAAATATTGTACCAATTTTTTTATAACGGGGAGGTAGTTCTGAAAAGAACTTTTTTTTAAATTGTTTTTGTTGTTTTATATTTTTTTTATTATTTTTCTGAACATTTTTTTACTTTTTTTGAATTTTTCTGAACAGTTTTATATTTTTTTTGTTTTTTTTTCGGAGGGGGCAACGAAAACGATTCATTGTAAAGGGCTCAACAGGAGGAAGAAAACAAAAAAAAGAATTTATTGTTTGGGGAGTTTCGGACAAACATGAGCATGATTGTTAATAGCTCTGTTGATCAGAGTGATGCTACTTTCTGCGTAGCAAATGATTCCACTGCAATGTACGCAGACTTGTTTTACTTCACGAAATCTCGTTTGTATATTTGGCACCATCTCCCTGCCCTCTGGTCCCGTTACTTCCGGTACAACAGATCTTCTGGCCATAATAGGGAGATTATCTAGGTCGTCCTGTTCCTCTTCTTCCTCTTCTTGCTGAATTATAACTTTAGCAGGTGGTCCACTCTTCCTTGGATGTGGTGGAGGTGGTGGGGAAGCACCAGCTGAAGCTAGTAAAGAAGCCATTGCTCACTGGTAACAAAGGGTCTTTCTCTCACAATGATGAAAGTCAGAGTGAGGAAAGAAGGAGGGATTTTCACCATTTGGGAAAAAAAATAGTTCTCAACCAATGAAAAGTGTTCATTTTAGATCATATGACCTAGTCTTACATCATTAGGAAACCGAAAGTGAAATGAACCAATGAAAAGTGTTATTACCAAGTCACATGACCTGCTGTGTTTACGTTACGCGCTTTGCAGGGCCTCCCGGTTTGCTTCCAGAAACCTGTGCTTTGCGACTCGGTAAGCGTACGAGTTCGCTAACGTAGCACGTCATATGACGTATCACGCGACAACGCGAAACGTCATGCGGACGGGAGGCGTCACGATGTTGTTTTCTAACGCGGCAGTTGCGGTAAAGAAACGTTTACCGGCTCGCGGTCTATTTCGCGGCATCAAGGTCAGCTAACGGGAAGCTTCCCGATTCGCGAAGCGGGAACGAAGAAAAAAAAATATTTAAAAAAAAAAATTATTCATAAACATATAAAATATATTTTTGGATTTAAAGAAGAATACATTTTACAGCTACAGATATTAGCTGTTAAAAAACCAATGAAATTCACAGAAAAAACCATAGGTTATAGACCATATATAGTTAGGAATTAGCATTTACAAAACCTTGAAAATTCACTGAAAAAACCATAGGTTATAGACCATATATAGTTAGGAATTAGCATTTAAAAAACCTTATTTTACTCACACAAAACCATTGAAATTCCATATATAGTTAGTTGCACTAACTATATATCGCGCACCCGTAATCCACTGCTGATGATGTCACATATTACATCATTCATGACATGGTCAGTGACATCACTGATGACATCACTGATGACATCTCAAATGACATCACTGATGATATCTCATTTGACATCAATGGTCACATCAATGATGATATCATTAATGTGACAATACAATGCATCTCCTCACACTTTAATATAACCTCTGTTACACCCAGTGTTAAATACAGAGTATAATTTTTGAAACCATTGACACACCAATACTAGTTACTACATACCCACTCACTGATTCCTACGTCTACACACACATTCACTCATTCACCCATACAATCATTCATACATACAATCACTCATCTTTACAACACTATCATATGCACTCATACACCTATACAGACACTCACACTCTGCCACTCATCCATGGAGTTACTCACACACCTAGTCAGTCCTGTAAAGAATCAATCACAGTTCCATTTTCTAATCTACACAGTTAAACATAGAGTACCTTACATTTTAAAACATATACTAACACATACTTACTCTCTTATAGAATCACTGATACAAGTACACATTGATCTGCACAGAGTCACACACCTCCCAGCCAGTCATACACACACTCAGTCTCCCATACAAATACTTGTGCAACCAATCAATAACCCATATAGCTACTTATATAGCTACTGATCAACACATGCAGCAGCTTGCACAACAACAGACATGCTGATGCACACTTTCAGACAGTTTAGTCACTAACCCGTGCATTTAGTAAGACGCATTTAATCACTCACTCATACAGTCAATCACGCACCTACTAAAACCTTCATTCAGACACTTATACATCCACTCATTCTTCAATATGTAAAACATATTTAAACTTTACAGAAACACATAATCACTGGATGTTGTCATCAGTGATGTCATTTGAGATGTCATCAGTGATGTCATCAGTGATGTCACTGACCATGTCATGAATGATGTAATATGTGACATCATCAGCAGTGGATTACGGGTGCGCGATATATAGTTAGTGCAACTAACTATATATGGAATTTCAATGGTTTTGTGTGAGTAAAATAAGGTTTTTTAAATGCTAATTCCTAACTATATATGGTCTATAACCTATGGTTTTTTCAGTGAATATATATATATATATATATATATATATATATATATATATATATATATATATATATATATATATATATATATATATATATATATATACAAGGATATATATGTATGTATATTTATATATATATATACATGAGGATTGGCAAATGACTGTTTGGAGTGTTCATTTACTATCTAACCCCATGCTCTGTTGTATGTGAGTTAATGGAAAACGATCTCCTCGGGCTACATTGCCATCGTTTCAATATAATGGAAATGTTTATATCGAATTATGGTTTTAACATTGGTTTGTATCTTTTATCAAAACCGTTTGGCGGAATGTTTTTTTGTTTCTCGAAAAAAGGCTATTTGTATTCCGGTTAAAACTATTTTCCACTCGGGTATGTGAGGCAGCAGCTCTTTCAAACCAACTGTAATTCTAACTGGAAGCCAGCAGAGGGAGCAGCTCCACAAGACTTCTGGTAGCTCCATCAGTCACACAAAAGGTAAAGTTAATCATATTAAACACAAATCTGCACTAAAATGAGGTGCCCCTTTTCCTTGCATGAAACAGAACAGAACCTATATTTCTTTTCTGTTCTATTCCAGTGCCAACAACTCTGATAAGAAATGGAAGTAAAATATATTAATTCCCAGCGTGGTAGACTGCTGTTAACCAATTCTATTGACATTATTTAAAAATATGTAAGAAAACAATAGGAGAGCGAGGAACTCGGGGTTGCTGAGGGTACGTCCTCTTCCCCAAAGTAATAAGCAAATCAACTTGGACGCACCCGCAGAAAGCGGTACCACTGGAGTGGACTCACCTAACTTGTAGCAGAGAGCAAACTTCCGGTGGATTTTTTTAGAAGACCCCTCACTCACCAATCTAGTTGGTGACATGCTTCATCATTGGGATCCCAGCTGAGTTGCCGATTGCAACCCAGCTGTGCTACGACGCCTGGTTACAGCGGAGCATATTTTTGGGGGGTGATGTAAGTGCTCTGAGGGTGCTCAGAAAGTGGTGAGATTAAAAATGTCTCTAAGATATGCCCTAATAGGAGACTTTAATGTAAGGGAGATGCAAGGTGCAAGACGGCAGAAGCAGCATGAGTTAAGTTTTCCTTTTATTTTATTTATTTCTTCCCCCGCGCTCCCTCCACCAGCCTCGCCACTGTCAATATGCATCAGCCGCCACTGCTTGAAAGTGCCATATATGATAAACAATGGTTTACAAATGAAGAAACAAAGCAAAATTAGAGAGAGATTGATTAAGAAACAAATTTGTCCAGTTGGAAATTCCACTCAAATATTTTTGATATAGTTATTGAGTAAATTCAGGCCCTTGCCATACGCGAGTCAAGGTTCTTGCTGTCACCGGCTCTGGTGCCCAATTAAGGTGCAGGCTACAAACAAGACTGAAAACAGACCTCTCCTACCCTACATTATAAAGCTTTTGTAGACAGCAACACAGATGCATGTTTTAATCCATGTAGTTTGGCAGCATGCTGGATACCATTTTTACCTTGCAGATACTCGTTTGTGACTGAATCACGGCTGATGGACCCAGGAAAGATTTTTTTATTTATTTAGTGTTTTGGAAGTGGTGAAGGAACAGGTTGTTGAATGCGGTGATGGAAATGAGTCCAGTCAAAGCTGACAGGACAATGATCTTCAATTGTAAGCAAAACAAGGGAAAGTCAAGCGCTGATTAATTATACAGGCTTAAAGGTGTGTTTGAATGATACTCTGGTCAGGAGGGGCTTATTGTGGGGAAAAGAGGCAGGCGGGGAGGGGTCCAGGGAGGGGGGGAACAGGGGACAACAGAGACTAAAAAATAAAACTTACCTGCTGCCCTCCAGCATCGCATCGTGCTTTTCCGCTCCTCTCCGCCGCTGCAGGCAGGCAGGCACAGGCTCCCAGCCTGCCCTGCGGCCAATCCTGAGGCTGCTCTTAAATGACAGCAGCTTCAGGATTGGCCTGAGAGCCAATGATGTGCGCTCCAGGACAGACTGGGAGTCTGTGTCTGCTCTCTCCAGCCCCAGCAATGCAGCTGGGGTTGGCGAGTGGCCACTGCGCATGTGATTTTCGACCGGCCTGAGACGGCCGGCCAGAAACCACATGTGCAGAGTAGGTAGAGCCCACCACTCCCTCTCCAGCCTTTTATAACTTTGGCTCCACCCCCAGCCCAGGCACATGCTAATTAAAACAGGTTTTAAACCTGTTTTCTTATCGTTATATTTTTATGTTTTTTAAAGTGCTGGCAGGGGGGGGGGCGATGATCCTCCGCCATAGCCCCCACTGACTCTGGTACAAGGTCGCCCCACGGAATCTGCTTAGGAAGCTTTATGGGCAGCTTTGGTGCAAAAGTTGTTGACGGATGTTCAAAATTCATTATGCATGCCCATGCTTTGTATATGATAACGTATTGTGCCTCGTTTTCGTACTGCCTCTTGTAAACAAGAATTCAAATATGACTAACTCGCCCTCTGAGAAATATATATTATCTGAATTGTATCGTAGCTTTGGCATTTCCACTTAATTATGAATTTACCCCACCTTCCACATAATCCCCTAAACAGTATATACTTTTCAGATTACTCTAGCTCAAACAGATCAAACGTTACTAAACAAACACACATCTGGGCTCATGCAGAATAAGACCCTAAGATAAGTTAACCTGTTGCATTTTAGCAGCTGATTGCTGTATTCAGGTGTTAAATGTGTTCTAATGCTTTGAAACATTTGCCCATACAGTACTGCTATGTGTTAAAATGTAAAAGAAATGCGAAATAATACTGCCAAAGTACGTGCTGCCTTATGCCACGTAATTCCAGTAGCCCTACAAATAAGTCATTATGTGTCTCAGACCGGTCCAAGCTGGCTTTAAGTACATGTCGAGGATAGGGGCGGCTGGCAAGTATATGCATTGGTAGGGCGAGAAACTAAGTGGCTGGTGGGTGCGTGCATGCAAGCAAGGCTAGTGGCAAATAATAAAAAATAGAGTCACTTACCTTACCTGCTGCATGTCCGACGTCCTCCTCGGTCCCTCTTTTGTTGGCTGCGCCGGCTTCAGCCTCCAGGAAAATTCCACTAACCAATCTTGGTGCTCCTCTCACCAACATGAGAGCAGTGCCAGGATTGGCTGGCCGCTCCTTCAGGCCCTTTAGGCCTGTGCTTCGTCTCCACCCAGCTGTCTAAGACAGCTGGGTGGAGAGCTTCAAAGAGCTTATGACACTTTGACCGGCACAAGACAGTTCGGCCAAAGTGACATGCGCAATTTGAGACATCCAATCAGCTCTGCTTCAGTCCGATGGCAGCAGAGGACACACTCACATTTCTCCTGTCCGGAGGCAGACTGGCAATTGCTGCACGCTAAAAATAAAATGGCAATGAAATAATTTCATTGCCATTTTATTTTTTTACATTTAGTGCCGCTGCAGTGGGTGGGGGGGCAACGTTCCCCCACTCTCACGAATAAACCGCCGGAGTTGGGTCCATGTAAAGTTGGGGAAGCTGGACCTCCAGTAATAAGAAACAGTGCCTGCCAAGCTAACTATGAGTCAGAGTTGTAAGTACAATGTCACTTATTTCATTGTAACAAGTGAACAACATTCACAAATACTTCAAATATATGTTGTTTGATATGTGTTTAACCCGTTCCATGCGGAGGACATCCCGCGGCTGTCCCACGTGACGGTGGCCATGCGCTCTATAAATCCATAAACATGCACCACTGCACTACTGCACTCTGCACCACTCCACAGCACTCCACTCTATGCCACCCTTCTCTACAATACTGCACTCTAAGCCATTGCAGTCTACTTTGTAAACTTCACTGTACGCCAGTGCACTCTATATCAGTCCCTGCTACGCCACTCTAATTTACTCCACCATTTCACTCTACTCTGAAACAATCTACTCTATGCAACTGTACTTGTTACCCCTGCACTCAGCACCTCTTCACTCTACTCTGCGCCGCTCTACACCACCGCACTGCTCTACGCCACTGCACTCTATGCCAATGCACTCTACACTACTTTATTTAAAACGAATGCACTATATGCCAATCTACTCTGTACCACTTCACTCTACACCGCTATACTCTATGTCACTGTACTCTATGCCATTGTACTCTGTCACTGCACTCTATGCCACTCTATTCTACTCTGCATCACTGCAGTCTACGCCTACACTCTATGCCACTCTATTTTACTCTGCACCACTGTACTCTACGCCACTCTACTTTGCGTCACTGCACTCTACACCACTCTACTCTGCGTGACTACTGTCTTCACCACTCTACTATGTGCCACTGCACTCTATGCCACTCCACTCTGCGCCACTCTACTCTATGCCAATGCACTAAATGCCACCCCACTATACACCACTGCATTCTATGACAGTATAGTTTGAAACACTGCCTCTCTGCTTTATGCCACTGACCTCTACGGCAATGAAATCTGCATCGCTCCACTCTATGCCACTGCACTCTACGCCAATCCACTCTAATCTACTCTACACCAATGCACTCTACGACACTCTACTGTATAGCATGCTGTCTACGCCACTTCACTCTACTCTGAAACAATCAATTCTATGCCACTGCAGTCTATGCCACTCTATTCCTCTCTAAGCCACTCCACTCTACGCACTCCACACTAAACCAATGCACTCTACGCCACTTTACTCAAAACCAATACACTCTAGCCCACAGCATTATATGCCAATCTACTCTGCACCACTGCACTGTATGCCACTATACTCTACTCTAAGCCATTGCACCCTACGCCTTTCGATTCTACACCACTGTACTCTGCATCACTTTTCTCTGCACCAGTGTATGCCACTGCACTCTACACCAATGCACTTTATGCCTCTCTACTCTATACCAATGCACTCTACAACACTCTACTTTGCAGCACTGCACTCTGCCATTAAACTGTATGACGCTCTACTCTATGCCACTCTACTCTGCACCACTTGACTCTATGCCACTATACTCTATGCCATTACACTCTACTCTGTACCACTCTACTGCACTCTACGCCACTCTAATCTACTGAGCACTACTGCCCTCTATGCCACTTCACACTACGCCTCTCTACTCTACTCTTCATCCCTCTACTCTATTCCAGTGCACTCTACTATGCACCACTGCACTCTACGCCATTGAACTCCACTCTACGCCACTCCACTTGTACCACTCCACTCTACACCACTCTACTCTGTAACACTGCACTCTATGCCAGTGCTCTCCTTGCCACTACTCTATACCACTCCACTCTACCCTGCACCACTCCATTCCATGCCACTTCACTCTACTGTGAAACAATCTTCTCTACTCCATTGCACTTTGCGCCACTCTACTCTGCACCACTCCAAACTACTGCAATTAACACTGTGCCACTCTACTCTACACCACTGCATTCTACACAACTACTCTATGCAACTGCACCCTACACTGCACCACTATACCCTGCCCTGCACCACTCCACTTCACTCTACTCTGAAACAATCTACTCTACACTACTGCACTCTATGCCACTACACTCTACACCATTCTACTATACTCTGTGCCACTCCAGTCTACATCACTGCAATCTATGCTGCACCACTGCACTCTGCGTAACTCTACTCAAAACCACTGTACTCAATGCCCATTCATTGCGCACCACGTTACTCAAAGCAAGGCACCTTACACCACTGTACCTACGCCAACTACTTTGTACCACTGCACTTTCTGCCACTATACTCTACAAATTGTACTCAATGCCACTGCACTCTAATCCACTGTGGGCTACGTTACTCTACACACCATTGACCTCCACGTTTCTGCACTCTACGAGACTCTATTCTACTCTGCTCAGCTGTACTCTACGTCACTGCTCTCTGCCCCACTCTGCACCACTCTGCACCACTGCATTCTACACTACTACACTATTACACTCTACACCACTACACTCTGACACATTACTCTGTATGACTGCACTCTACACCACTGTCCTCTGTGCCACTTTACTGCAGTCTATGTCACTGCACTATACTACATTCTATGCCACTTTACTGCCATCTACGCCACTGCACCACTCTACTCTATGCCAATGCATTCTAAACCATTCTACTCTGCACAGCCCCACTCTATGCCACTTCGCTCTACTTCACTCTACTCTGCGACACTGCTCTTTCCCACTGAACTCTACGCTACTATACTCTACAATGCTCCAATCAACGCCACTTTACTCCATGCCAATTGACTCTAAGCCACTCTAATCTACTCTACCCCACTGCACTCTACCGCCCTCTACTTTGCAACATTGCAATGTACGCCACTTCACTCTACTCTGAAACAATCTGCTCTATGCCACTGCAGTCTACACCACTCTATTCCACTCTGCGCCACACCACTCCACTGTACGCCACTCCACACATGCTACTCTGTTCTACACCACACCATTCAATGCGACGTCGATCTACAACAATGCTCTTTATATCAGTTTACTCAAAACCAATACACTATACGCTGTTGCACACTATGGTAATCTACCCTGCACCACGGCACTGTATGCCACTATGCTCTATATAAGAATAAAAAACCAGAGTACACCCATAAACCCAGCTGAGATCTATGCTCTATATAACACCAATTGACTTTACGCTACTCTACACTGTTGCACTCTGTCACTTTACTCTGCACCACTCTCTGCCACTGCACTCTACGACACTCTACTCTATAACGCTCTACTCTATGCCACTTTACTCTATATCACTGAACTCTACTCAGCACCACTCTACACCACTATACAGAACTCTATGCCAATTCACTCTACATAACTCTAATCTACTGTGCACCACTGCATTCGATGACACTGCCCTCTACATCCACTCACTCTATGCCTCTCTACTCTACTCTGCAGCACTCTAGTCTATGCCAGTGCACTCTACCCCACTGTATTATGCACCACTGCACTCTTTGCCACTGCACTCTACACCACTCCACTCTGCAACACTGCACTGTACGCCACTACTCTATACCACTCCACTCTACTTTGCACCACTCCACTCTACCCTGCACCACTCCACTCTACATCACTTTACTCTACTTTGAAACAATCTACTCTATACCAATTCACTCTATGCTGTTGTAGATGAATCTAGGACTCTATTTAATATTCCCGATTTATGCCCTTATGTGGTTATATCAAATCATATCCTTATATAGGCATAAGAATCATACCCATATTAATACATAGCCAATGCAGTCCAAATACGGCAAGGCTACTCTCATAGACTCCTAGGAAGCACAACGTGTTCTTAGATAAACCAAGCCTCCAGCAGCCCAGGAATTCCCCCTGCTTCTGTATTGATTTGTCCTAGAACTCCTGGAGTCCTGAAAGAACTGTGAGTTCTTAGTGACGTCTTATGTCCAACCTTACGTCAAACTCGGCACCTTCCAGGTATAAATATACCAGCATCGGCCCTAGTAAAACACACGGTGGTTTGGGGCAGATCGACTATCTACTTGCCCGACGCCCTGCTGTAGCGAGTGCCGAAGGAAGCCGACCCTCCCGCTGACGCACTGAGAGAGACGCTGTCTTTTCTCCTGCCGAGAAATCCAGCTCCAGTGTTTCCCTGCTACCCTTTCGGGTTGCTGGGAGATCGAGTCCTGAAAGAGAGATACAAGACCTCCTTCATTCTATAACCAAGGTACAGAGCTGATTAGACCCTTAGAGAATTCTTGATTTAGATTTTTGGCAGAAACTATTTTAACTCAAACTACATTTAACTTACTCCTTCCCATGTACTAGGCTTAGGTTAGGTACACCGGGGTAGGCGTATCTTAGAAGCACCAGTTGAGTACTTTTAGCCATCTTTTATCATTGTATGTATTTTATCCATTTTAAGTATCTTATGGCTTAGAAACCATATAAATGCTTTTACAGTATTATTTCATAATACTCCTTTTACTGTACGCACTTTACTTTATGACAAGTATTGTGATTGTAGCAATTCACTTCTCTTGCATGAGAAAGAAGACTGCTCAATAAATAACCACTTTTATTGAAAACGCCCGTCTCTCTATTTCTCTGCACTTCTGGTGAAACTAAGCATGCACGATTGACTGAGTGAAATAGCCATCTATTGTTTCCGCGACTCTGGAGATATACTCCTTATTCTTGGGGGAGCAAAGTTGTCATGTTTATGCGGTTGTCAGAAACTAATCCCTTCTTGTGAATTCGAGAAAGTTTCTAGTGACCTCTGAGCTAGCTGGCATTCATAATTAAGTCTAACATATTCAATAGAGACCTAGTCGACCTAAGTCCTACGTCCAAACTATTGTTTATGTTATTCCAATGCGCAGAGCCTATTGGGAATATAGGAACTACACTACATGGCGCCCAATGTTTGGT
Source organism: Lissotriton helveticus (assembly GCF_964261635.1). Taxonomy (NCBI): domain Eukaryota; kingdom Metazoa; phylum Chordata; class Amphibia; order Caudata; family Salamandridae; genus Lissotriton; species Lissotriton helveticus. The sequence goes on along the minus strand of NC_136069.1, from coordinate 1,245,395,778 downwards.
AAGGCGATAATTTAACGCTAGATACTAGAGTAACTCAGTCGTGCTTTTCACACAGACCCATTTTCCCGTAAAAACTCCAATAGACGTCTGGAGTGGGTGAAATGGTAATATCTGCCAAAACTTAGTAGGAGGAAAAATCCTATGTATTAGTTTTTGGTTTAGTCAACGTTGAAGGAAACAGTGTTCCAAAATATTGTGCACCTAATCTTTGTTTCCTTGAAACTTGCTCTGCAAAAACTTTCTGTCAGCAAAAATGACAGAAAGTGACGACGAAAGGGAGAGAGCTAGAATAGCAACTCAACTATTAGCAGAAGACACAAGTCTTCAGCAAAACAACCCGGATGCAATAATCATCCCGATAAATGTAAGAAAAAGTATAACTTACAAACTTATAAATAAATGAAGTATCATCAAGAGGTGGTACAGTCATAATTGTGGTAGAGGCACATGAAGATCGGCAGACAGAGGTATTCTATTCATGGATAAATTTTCCAGCAGCAAATGCTGTGACACACGAGTTCCACTACTACAAAGCAGAGGAACCTGCAGTGGAATTTGTTCCTTTCGAGGACGTTGAAATTCCACTAACTTACCAGGAGCATCAGCTCTGGTTTAATGGCGCCCTAAAACATCAAAATCACATTACCAGGCTCAGTCCACTAGGTAGACCAGGAGCCACATGGCCGGTTCTAGCCAGCTATACACCACATCCTGACATTGAAGAAATGTCAGACAGAGAACTTTTAGTTCAGCTAAAAGAATTATTTAAAATACATAGACAATTGGTCCAATATGTCATGCGGACTTTAACAGTCCAACCAGCAATAAAAATTCCACAGCACACCGCTCACCAGGGGAACACAAATAATATTACACCACAGACTATACAATCAGTCATTGGCAAATTACCCGCAAAACGGGAACAAATTTCGTTCTGGTTAGCTCAAAAAATTACCCAAATAGAGGCAGTATTCCCTGATAGTACACCTCATGAAAAACACAGAATTCTGACAATCTGTTTACCAATGGGGATCGCACCACATGTGGAAGACTGTGACACTTGGGGAACAGTTTTTGCTTCAATATACACAAAAACACATGGTGTTCCGTCTATGGCGGTTATACCAGACGTACTAAGATAGATTCAAAATGAATACGGTCCAGAACCTGCTTTAAATCTAGGTATGAAATTACTGAAAGGCTTTAAGCAAGTCTCGGCTATACTACTAGCCAACATAAAAGGAGAAGCAGCATCTGTGGCGATCCGCCAAAAATTGAAAGAAGCAGAAATAACAGACCAACCTTTTGAACTTGCCAGAATAATTGAAAAGTGCTATGAAGAATTAGGTAGAGACAGTTTGGGTGGGAAACCACTAAAACCACAAATAACTGAAAATCGTGAAAAAAACCTTTATTAAGAATAATCTCAATACTGCAAAAAAGAAGTGGGAGGGAAATAAACAAATTACTCCCATAGAAAAACAGTTTCAAACCAGAGGAAGGTCTCCTCAACGGAGAGATAGATCTCCAGAATGGGGGGGCAGGTCTCCACAACGGGAGCCCTCTGAAAAAAGATATAACCTTCGAAATAGGGACAATTTATGAAAACCTGACAGATATCAAGATAATGATACACGTCCCTCTCGATCTTTTCAGACTTCCTCACAGAAATCGAAAAGAAGAGGACGGTCAGAACATAAAGAAGAGCGCGTCAAGTCCAAAGACAAGGAACCTGCTAATCAAAGTAATAAATTACAATTTCCCAAAAATAAGGTAGCTAGTATTAAAATAAAATATGCCGAGGATTCTGAGGACACAACTCAAGAACGGAGAGTGGGCCCAGACAATACTAGACAGCGCAGCAGAAGTGACCATAGCTCGCAAGATCCTGATGAATCTTCTGGAAACAGTGGACACAAATTAATACATTCAGGTGGAAACTGCAGACACCAGAGTTATTGTACCCCATAAATTATATGAAATAACATTGCGTAAAGAAGGGGACATAACTAGGAAAATAAGAACTCTCTTTTGGTCTTTTGGGAGAAGTTATCTAAAGGCTATGAGAGAAAGACTGGCCACCAGAGTTTGTCAGGGAGTGCCCACATGGCGAAGAAATGATTATGCCTGCCTTCTCAAATCACATTCCAATTAATAAAAAATACACATATGCTAGAAAATGGTCAGTGGCCCAAGCCCCTGCATTATATAAAAATCATGTAGGATGGGATGAGGATTCTCCTCACCATAAAATTCAGTTACAAAATCAACCTACTGCACAGAGGCAGTATCCTGTTAAGCAAGAAGCTAAAAAACAAGTCAGGGAGATCTTAGATCAACTTGAATACCAGGGGGTAATTGAAACATGCACCTCACAAATGAACAACCCTTTGTTTCCTGTCTCCAAACCAGACGATTCATATCGCCTAGTTTTGGATTACAGACACCTAAACTCTTGTTGCAAAACGTTTGCAGTTCAAATTTCACACAGTGCAGCACTAATGAACAACATTGTGCGCAAAAAATATAAAACGACATTAGATATTTCAAATGGTTTCTTCTGTCAAAACATTGCACCAGAAAGCAGGTATTTGACCGCTTTCTCCAGTATGGGGGCCCAGGGGCAATTTTGTCATCTCCCCAGGGATTCAAGAACAGCCCAGGATTATTTTCAGCCAGGGTAACAGAGTTACTACAAATGTATGGTGATGAGGCATTATCTTATGTCGATGACATCTATCTTACAGACAATGACCTGGAGACACACTTAAAAAGAGTGAACACCATTATACTTGGGTTCGCATCTGAAGGGTACAAATTCAACTTTAAAAAATCACGAATTGCCCACCTCACTGCCCTGTTTTTAGGATATGAGTTATCAAGTGAAGGCAAAAGCCTAGCAGACAACTTCTTAGAGAAGTGTGCAGTACTCCAAGCTCCAAAAACGCTGAAAAACTTACAATCAATTCCAGGTTTCCTGAATTTTGGAAGAACTTACATTCTAAACTACGCAGAGAGGGTTAAACCTCTCTATGAATTATTTAAACCTGATTTCAAACCAATTAATTGGACACAGAAACACACAGAAACGCAACCTTGTAATCCGAGGCATCCCAGGAAGATGCAGATTTACGTACCTGACCTCTAATGAGGGAGAAACGGTACCAATAGCTTACAAATAACACTTGTACACACAAGCTGAAATGAAATTCAGTTCTACTGAAAAAATTCTGACTGCGGTCCAAACTGCTGTAGCAAAAGAAAGAGCCCTCGCACAAGGTAAACGTATAATAATTGTTACACCAGTACCTGCCCTAGAGGCAGTAACAAGAACCAGCATTCCGAATGCTAAGGCTTTACATCCGAGATGGATACGATGGGTTAATTCTCTTGCTGGTTCAGACGTAGTATACGAATTTGATCCTTACTTAAAAACGCAAGAATTTCTCCAATACGAATATGAATGTCCTCTGCCGACTGAAATCCTGCCTCTGGAACATTACGGCTGTATAATATATACAGACGGTTCAGCACAACCCGCAGTTGGGGGTAAACAAGCATTTAGTGCTGCGTGCGCGATTGTTAAAGGTCGTTGGCACAAAGGAAAAGTCAGACCTCTGGTCACTAAAACTCAATCACTCGGAGACTGTACAGCTCAGCAAGCTGAACTACAGGCTTTTAAGATGGCGCTTGAAAATACCGATCGCGAATTCCCCACACTAATAGTGTGCGATTCGTATTATTGCGTCCAATCTTACAATGAATACTTGCAGAACTGGGTTCAAAACGGTTTCAAAGATGCAAAAGGTGGCACAATCAAGCATAAAATGCTTTGGGAACAAGTAGTTCTTTTACAGAAAGAACTACAAAAGACTCACGTGATCGATACACTGAGTCATCAACGTGATGGCGTTCAAGTTGCAGGGAATTCATTGGCTGATGAGGCCACAAAGGCAGCTGTCCACACGGCTTCCGTAGCTACAATCAAGCGTTCTAAAAAAAGAATAGATGGCGAAACGCTACTAGCAGTAAAAACCTCAATAGATGGCAACTATGCGGCGTTACCTCTACACTGTCCACTCATGAATAAATACATAATTGATGCAAACTCCGTTCCTTTTGCCTCTATCCCTGGAGTGGAGGAAAGAGTAATTCCAAACAGGAAACGGAGAGTTTTCTTGATTCAAGAAGCACACATGGGAGAGGGTCTAAGACATCAAACCATTATAGATTCCATACGGGAATTAGACAAAGTGTACTGGTGGCCAGGAATGAGCTTGGACAGCTACGAATTTGCAAGTAACTGCCCAGACTGCAACAGAGATCACAGTAATGAACCACCCCAGACACCTGACTACAGAGCAGCCAGCCAGATACAGACACCTCTGTTATTCAGCATTAGGCTATCTACCCGCAGTCCCTACAGACAAATGTGGTCCCACAACTACTAGGACGAGATTCATTTGGATGTGGCCCCAGCGCTCGGCTGACGCCAGAACTGTTATAAAAGATTTGCGAGTCTTTATCGGCACATACGCAATTGGCATGCTACATTCTGACCAGGGTCCTGCGTTTAGCTCTCGAGCTTACAAGGAGGCCAGGGCCAGCCTGGGCATTGCATTGCGGTACTCTAGTCCATTCCATCCTGAGGGAAATGCAGTAGTGGAGAGAAAAAAATGTGACATAAAGCAATCTATAACAGCGAGGGTATTAGGTTCGGGTGATGGGGGGGTCAAACATCTAATAAGTGTCCAACGTAGTCTTAATAATCTGCCAAGACATTCTCTGGGTGTAATCACTCCGTATGAACTTTTGTTTGGTACAAGAATGATAATCGAAGACCTCGATAGTCAGACTTCAGTGGTGGAACAAAAAACCTTTGATATCAAAGATCGTTTGGCTGTTTTACAGGACTTAAATGAGACAAGAAGAAGTCTAAGTAACACAAAGCTAAAGCCAACGGCCACTGAAGAAAAACCACCTGTCCCAGCAAGACCTGTCTGGATTCCAAAGATTGGGGATCTGGTCAGAGAAAAGGTCGCGGTGAAGAAGGAATTTGGGCCTTCTTACAGAAAAGCAGTACCTGTCTTAGCAATCAGCGGAACAAGATCAGTAGTACTACCGCCCCTTGCTGGTAAAAAGGAGAACAGAGTTGTATCAATCGACCTGGTAAAACCACAATCATGTGGCCAATAATAAGTAGTAGGCCCAGTGGACTCCCAAGATGTAGCAGAAGACCAAACCTTGCTACAATTCAAGAGGTTCAAACTGAGAGACTAATCACATTTGATAAACCTGCAGCGAAAAAAGAAGGACTATGCAACAAAGCCATGGAACTTGTGCCTCTTGAAACCCAAATTGCAACAGCTCGTCAAGAAATACCTGTCAACAATGATGTAGCCTCGTCCCATACAAATCCGAAGATTAATGAAAATCCGGAGGCAACAATTACAACAATTGACAGGACTGCATCTGGCTACTTCATCAATTTCGATGACTTTTCTGATGATCCAAGTGAACATGAAGACAAGCCAGCCAATAAAACTTTCAAAGAAAAGATAACAAAACTCTTTCATCAACTTGGAGAAACATATCTGATTTCACCATGGATTGAATTGTGGATTGTGTTAGGTGTACTTTTCCTCCTACTCTGGCTCATTTTAGTTTTAAGCTTGGGAAGAATGATTGATGGAAAATACAGTACAATGAATACAGCAAGTCAGAACATCAACTTGGTTCTAAAGCCTCACAGATCTTCTCACATTGAAAAAAGAGAACCATCATCAGTAAACATCACGGCCATTCCTGTACCTGGTGGTATAGCATGGGACGCTACTGATTACGACATCTATGGCCCAGTTGAACTCTTGAAATATCTACACCAGTTCAAGGTTTCTTTAAGTGACTTTGTATCACCTAGTACTTTCTCTGATGATTGGGACTTTGAAAATATTAATAATATGATGTCAGATTTAGAAATGTCAGCAAAATTTACAGAACATGATTATTTAGAAGGTTTGTCAGATTATGAAGAAATGTATTGCTTTAATCATTATAGGCATCACTATTTGCATAAATCTGCTAATCCTAGAAATGTTTTTACTTATAATCAATGGGAACATTGTCCGACACTGCCAAAAGGCAGCTCAAAAACATTTTATGAGAAATTTGCATACTTCTCAGGGTTTAACATCACAGATCCAGAAACGTTTTATTTCAAAATTATGAATAAGACAGGAATGAAAAACATGTTGACAAATACTAAACTAATATATTCTGCAAAATTTTATGAAAAATTTTCTACATTTGGTTTTGAATTTTGGAAAAACAATATTGAGACAAAAACTGTCTGGGATACAAAAGACTGGCAGGTACAAGGTTTAGAATCACTATTCAGAGCCTGCATGATCCCAGAATAAATAATGTTCCTGAATGACACCATTCAACAAACAACCTGTCTTGGCCTAGCCAAGATAAAGGATTTAAACAAACTGTCCATACCAAAGCCCATACCTGATAGTAATAGCACTACAGATGTGGAGATGGACGTATCCCATATTTTACACCAAAATAGAACTAATCCCGATGGTAGAAAATGGTTGATCTGGCCCACAGACACTAATAACTGTCAAGATAGATTCCTGAACAAAACACAGGGGTTCAAACAGAACAGGCCAGACCCAAGATATTCCCAGAGACAACATCCAGGGATAATAACAACATACAGTGTAGGAAAGCTATGCCTCGAATGGCTACAGAAATCCACACTACCTGAAATTAAGCAACACTTGACCTTACTTAAAGAAGGTGCTGACTTGCGAGATTTCTTACTGGGACCTCGCAAACAGCGTCAAAAACGTGTCATATACGGCAGTATATATGCTGCTTACAACGAAGCTTGGAAAGTAACGCAAATTGAAACTGCTGAAAAAATACGAGAAATTGATCGTATTCATTTGGAAAAAACACTGTCTGAAGTGGACAATGGGTTAACGACTCTGTCCTCCAGAATTTATTCACTGGACAGCATTGTATCATCTGCTATTGATATAATAGAACAGGATATGCTAATGTTACAACATGGCCAGTCTCAATTACGTTCTATTGTACAGTTAGGCTGGACGTTACAAAATCTCCGTTCAGGCTACGTGCCATGGCGTCTAATCAACACAACGTCATTGTTTTCTGTCTTTAACCTTACAGATAAACAAATCACTTTGGCACAAAGAGGGGAAGACTATACGGTGCTGAGCATTGAAAAACTAGAGAGATTACCATTGACAGTCTCCGAAAAACCTGTCATTGAATGGATAATACATGGCACCATTACAATTCCGATAACGACTTTTCAGTTTCAATATTGCCAAAAGCACATACCAGCGGGCCTGTATGAAAGGTTGGGTAAAGGGTACATCAAGTCAACCTGGAATTTACCTTACACACATAGATGTTGGAGTGGGGGGAAAAAAGAGGTATCTCTTAGTGGTAACAACTGTAAAAATTCACTAAGCGGTACACTTCTGTGTCAAGGAATTAACTTGCATGGAGCCTGCGAGGGTTCATCAAATAACCTTTCATGCCACCTGCACGGCACCCCTGCCACACAAATAGAGCCTTTTTTCAGACAACTTTCCAACGGCAGTTACGTTATGTTAAGTGACCGCAGCTGTTGTGGCATGTTGCCAGGAACGGCCTATCTCATCAGTGTTACATCCAGGGTCACTTGCTGTATGCAAGTATTGTATCCAAAAAGCAAACCAGACAAGGAGGCAACGATATGGCCTACATTGAATATCTCTTCTATTCGAATTGATACTTTAAGCAGAATGAAGTCCATTCTTTTACAAACAACTGTGCCTTTAACCTCGTCTAGAAAAACGTATGATCTGCAAGTCGCAAGGACAGCAGCAGAGATACATGCATTATTATCAACAAATTGCCCCGTGCATTTCGTAGAAATGTTAAGTCAAATCTTAAACATGTCTGATACCAGTGGCATCACACATGTATTTAAGACAATTTTTTCGGGACTGTTAGCACCCTTTGAAGCAGTCCTGAGCATCTTCCCGAATTTCGTGCACTCTGTGTTCGGCGCCCTGCCTCTCATCTCGGGACTAGTAGCAGGAATCTTATTTTTGTTCCTTCTGCTCCGATATGGCAAGTCCAGTCACAGACAAAACTCAGGCTACAATGCAAGAAACGCTCATAGCAATGCGATACCGAGATCGGATTACTAAAGTCCTCGGCTTGGCTCGGCTAAGAGATCTGAATACCACCTGGTTTCTTTCGTTCAGACCAATCTGGCAAGATTGCATCCTACCTGTTCTACGATGCCTGCTCTGTGGAGAAGAATGCGTGTTAGACGTCTGTCTCACACTCCCATCAGCAGTACCTATGGATATCGATACTTTGCTTGGTTCGGTAACGGCTCATGCAACGTGTTGTCCCCAGCGCCTACCTATTCTGATGACGGCATTCGTTGGGACCTCACCATTACGACTAGGTGGCGATGAGGTACGAGATGAAAGCGGCACACAGGTACAACCTTCTGTGACCATTGCTGATCTAGACAACGATGACGGCAATGCATCACACATATGCACTATTTCGGGCATGGTCCAACTTTCACCAACTGTTGTAGACAAATTCTTTGCCAGCCTATCTGAGTTAATGTTCTCTCCTAACAACGAGAATAACTTTTGAAAACACGAGCACACAGCGTTCCCTGAACTCTGAATTCGGCCATCAGTTTTGATAAACAGAACTTCTAAAAAACTCTGGAACAATTTTTTTCCCTGAAAGCGAAATTGTATTTTTCCACGTTCCCAAAATATTTACTTTTTTTGGCACATGATACTCTGCTTAAAGTAGAACTATTCTTAGAGAACAAGATTTCTATTTTTGAGACTCTAGAGACAATATTTTGACTTAGCCTCTAGCACATGTACAGTCTTGTATAAATATGTGATGAAATGGTCTCAACCCTCTCTTCTGTATTAAGAGCCATTTCATAAATGTACATTTCGTGCTTCATTCAGTCAATATTCCAATTTACTAAAATTATATTATCTGAATGATACCACTGCTTGAAAACGAACAGTATAATACTCATTTGTCATGTATATACCATTTCAAATGCATGTTATGCATTTTGGGGTGGGATGGAAAACACATGCATAGATATGTTTCGAATTGCTTAGTATTTAGTAACAATGGACATTATACGTGGAGTGGGTGTTGTAGACGAATCTAGGAATCTATGTAATATTCCCGATTTATGCCCTTATGTGGGTATATCAAATCATATCCTTATATAGGCATAAGAATCATACCCATATTAAGACATAGCCAATGCAGTCCAAATACGGCAAGGCTACTCCCATAGACTTCTAGAAAGCACAAAGCGTTTTTAGATAAATCAAGCCTCCAGCAGCCCGGGAACTTCCCCTGCTTCTGTATTGATTTGTCTAGAACTCCTGAGGTCCTGAGAGAACTGCGAGTTCTTAGTGACGTCTTATGTCCAACCTTACGTCAAACTCGGCACCTTCCAGGTATAAATATACCAGCATCTGCCCTAGCAAAACACACGGTGGTTTGGAGCAGATCGACTATCTACTTGCCCGACGCCCTGCTGTAGCGAGTGCCGAAGGAAGCCGACCCTCCCGCTGACGCACTGAGAGAGACGCTGTCTTTTCTCCTGCCGAGAAATCCAGCTCCAGTGTTTCCCTGCTACCCTTGCGGGTTGCTGGGAGATCGAGTCCTGAGAGAGAGATACAAGACCTCCTTCATTCTATAACCAAGGTACGGAGCTGATTAGACCCTTAGAGAAATCTTGATTTAGATTCTTGGCAGAAACTATTTTAACTCAAACTACATCGCACTTATTCCTTCCCATGTACTTGGCTTAGGTTAGGTACACCGGGGTAGGCGTATCTTAGAAGCACCAGTTGAGTACTTTTAGCCATCTTTTATCATTGTATGTATTTTATCCATTTTAAGTACCTTATGGCTTAGAAACCATATAAATGCTTTTACAGTATTATTTCACAATACTCCGTTTACTGTACGCACTTTACTTTATGACAAGTATTGCTATTGTAGCAATTCACTTCTCTTGCATAAGAAAGAAGACTGCTCAATAAATAACCACTTTTATTGAAAACGCCCGTCTCTCTATTTCTCTGCACTTCTGGTGAAACTTAGCATGCATGATTGACTGAGTGAAATAGCCATCTATTGTTTCCGCGATTCTGGAGATATACTCCTTATTCTTGGGGGAGCAAAGTTGTCATGTTTATGCGGTTGTCAGAAACTAATCCCTTCTTGTGAATTCGAGAAAGTTTCTAGTGACCTCTGAGCTAGCTGGCATTCATAATTAAGTCTAACATATTCAATAGAGACCTAGTCGACCTAAGTCCTACGTCTAAACTATCGTTTATGTTATTCCAATGCGCAGAGCCTATTGGGAATATAGGAACTACACTACAATGCCATTGCACTCTATGCCACTCTACTCTACTCTGTGCCACTCCACTCTATGCCACTGCACTCAATGCTGCGCCATTCTACTCTATACCACTCTTTTCTATGCCACTGTGCTCTAACCTGCACCACTCCCCTCTACTCTGAAAAAATCTACTCTACGCCACTGCACTCTACTTCACTTTATGCCACTGTACTCTACACTGCGCCACTCTACGCCTCTACAGTCTACCCTATGCCACTGTACTTTAAACCACTGCGCTCTACGCCAATGCAGACTATACCACTTCACTCAAAACCAATGCAGCCTACGCCGCTGCACCTATGGCAACCACTTTGCACCACTTTACTTTACACCACTATACTCTACAACATTCTACTCTATGCCACTGCACTCTACGCCATAGCACACTGCACCACTCTACACTATGCCACTCTATTCTTTACTGCTGGACTCGATGCCATGGCACACTACACCAATGCTCTCTAAACCAATGTGTTCACAACCAATACACTCTATGCTACTGCACTCTTGTCAATATACTCAGCGCCACTGCACTGTATGCCGATATACTGTACTCTACACCGCTGCACTCTATGGCACTCTATACCATTGCACTCTGTCACTTTACTGTGCACCACTGTACAACACTGCACTCGACACCAATACACTCTACGCCACTCTGCACCACTGCACTATATGACACTCTACTCTGCAGCACTGCACTCTCTGCCACGGAACTCTCTGCCACTCTACTCTAAGCCACTCTCCTCTGCACCACTCCATGCCACTCAACTGCACTCTATATCAATTCTCTATATACCACTCTAATCTACGGTGCACAATTGCACTCTATGACAATGCACCATACCCCACTCTACATGACACCACTGCACTTGTTGCCACCACATTCTACACCACTCCAGTCTAGGCCAATCCACTCTGCACCACTCCACTCTGCAACACTGCACTCTACACCAATGCACTCTATGCCACTACTCTATATCACTCCACTCTACCCTGCACCACTCCACTGTACCTTGCACCACTGCACTCTATACAACTTCACTCTACTCTGAAGCAATCTACTCTACGCCACTCAACTCTATGCCACTATACTCTACGCCTCTCTACTCCACTCTACACCACTGCAATCGACGCTGCCCCACTCCACGCTACATCATCTACTCTATGCCACTGCGCTCTACCCTGCACCACTCTACTCTACTCTGTAACAATCTACTCTACACCACTGCACTCTATACCACTGCACTCTACGCCACTCTACTCCACTCTCCGACACTGAAATCAACGCTGGCCCATTCTACTCTATGCCACTCTGCTCTATCCTGCACCGCTATACCCTACCCTGCACCACTACACTTTAATCCAAAAATATCTACTCTCCGCCACTGTACTCTATGCCACTCTACTCCACTTTATGCCACTACACTATAGGCTGTGCCACTGTATTCTAAACCACTGCACTCTACGCCAATGCACTCCACACCACTTTACTCAAAACCAATGCACCCTACACCTACACCAAGTACTTTCAATCACTGCACTTTACGCCACTATACTCTACAACATTCTACTCTATGCCACTGCACGCTACGTCGTTCTACACCATTGCACTCTGTCACTGCACTCTACGCTACCCTATTCTACTCCGCACCACTGCACTCCATGTCCCTGCTCTCTCTGCCGCTACTCTGTACCACTCTACTACCCTGTACTCTACAACCCTGCACTCTGGCACTCTACTCTGCATGTCTGCACTCTATGCCACTGCACTCTACTCTGCACCACTCATTTCTATGCCACTCTACTGCACTCTACACCATTGCACTTTAAACGATTACACTCTAAGCCACTGCCCTGTATGCCACTGCACTCTACCCTCCACTACTCCAATTTACCCTGCAGCACTCCGCTCTTTGCCACTTCCCTCTTTGCCACACTACTCCACTCTTGCACCACTCCGCTCTATGTATTGCACTCTACGCCACTGAAATCTACTCTGCACAGCTCTACTCTGTGCCACTGTGTAGGAAGCTGGCTCTGCGTATACTAGGCCAAAATGAGGTATAGTGTGCACAGAGTCCAGTGGAACCCCAAAGGTAGGCAGAGGTAAAAGTAGATAGCATCTTACTCTCTATTTGTGTTAGTGTGGGCGAGCAGTAAGGCTTTATCAGAGGCTAGTGTTAAGCATTTGTTGTACACACTCAGGCAAGAAATGATGTCACACACTGTTGGAGATGACCCTTTTTGCAGGGTTATCCCCAAACATTTTGCTTCTTCCTCCTATTTTTTCCTGACCTGTCTTTGTTGGTTTTAGGACTCTGGGCACTTTACTACTGCTGATCAGTGCTAAAGTGCATATGCTCTCTAGGTAATTTATATTATGGATTGGTGTTTCCATGATTTGAATATTTGATTTACTTGTAAGCCCCTAGCAAAGTGCACTGAGTGTGCCAGGGCCTGTGAATCAAATGCTAGTAGTGGGCCTGCAGCACTGATTGTGCCACCAACATGAGTAGCCCTGAAAAGGTAACTCAGACCTGTCCCTGCAGGGTCTGTGCACAGTTTGTAACTGCCATGTCGACTTAGCAAGTGAACCCACTTGCCAGGCCCTAACCTTCCCTTTTCTTACATGTGAGTCACCCCTAATGAAGGCCCAAGGTACCCTTGTGGGCAGGGTGCAGTGTATGTAAAAGGAAGGACATGCCTTATGTGTGTGTCATGCCCTGATAGTAAAATCCTGCCAATTTTGTTTTTCACTTTTGTAAGGCTATCTGCCCCATAGGATAGAATGGGAGTTTATTTATAATATCTTATAAATATAACTTTCCATTGGGGCAAGATAGGAAAATAAAGTTTAGTATGCCTGAACTCAGAATGGTAAAATGCATCTTTCAGTGAGGGTGATTTTTACAATCTGTGTTTGAAAATACCACTTTTAGAAAGTAGGTATTTCCTTGCTTAGCCATCCAGTGTGCCTCTGCTAGGATGTGTATTGACTGTCTGGCTTTGGAGTGACAGGGGCTTCGGGATGTGCAGTGGCTCCAGAGAGTCTGGGTGAGTCAGAGCTGGGCTGAATAGACCTGGGTGGCATTCAGAGTAGTGGGAGGAGTTTTCACTAGCAACTGAATAGGCCTTGTCTGCATTTAGAGTAGGGGGAGGAGCTTCCTTTCGCACCTCAATGGGTCTAGTCTGCCGGAGACAATGCTGTCTCCTCCTCCTGCTGGGCAGCTACACCGAGAGGACAGAACTGGTTCTGGCTGGGCACAGGGCTTCCCTGCCTGAGAGAACAAAGGAATTTTGGGTATAAGTACTGGGGCCCAGACCCCAGAACTTGAAAAATCTTTCTGACTAAGAAGACTGCCAGGAAGAAGAGCTGGGGAAGCTGTGAGGAGGAACTACCACTTTGCTGAGTGCTTTGCTGTGTTGGCCTGCAGTGGCTGCTTCTGTCTTGGGCAGTGAAAGCACTGGACTGAACTTTCTGCAACTTCTTTATTGAGTTTCTTCTAGAAGAGCTTGAGGTAGAGCTTGCCCCTGTTCAAGAAGTCTCAGGAACAGCAAAGACTTTAAGTTCTTCTGCCATCAGCACTGGGGACTGTGTGTTTTGTGCTTGAACAGAAGAAAAAGCCACCTGATGCCATCAACTACACCGCTGCCGACTCCGTGTCCTGAAGGCACCACAGAGGGCACCACCGCACTTAGCACCGTAACCCTGCTTGCACCGCGACCTATGGGCACTGCACTCCACACTGCCTTGCTTCACGCCGTCGCCCTGGTCTCCCCGAAGATGCTGCTCCACCCGACATCGACACCGCTGCATGCACCGTGGTTTGAGGGCACAGCATGTAAGTCACACGACACACCGTCCTCATCCTCCACTGCAGCCTTGGCCCACCGACGCCGGCACCATCGACTCCAGTTCGTCAGACAACAACAGCGCTTCAGCAACGACAATGCCGCTGCTTGCACCGTGACCTGCAGGCACCGCGATGGGCACTGCATCACTTCACACAGCAGCCCTGGTCTCACTGACGCTGCTGGACGACCGTCACCGAGCCGCTGCCTGCACCCCAACCTGAGGGCACCGCATGCTGCACCGCTGCACTTCGCACTGCATCCCCGAGGTCTGCCGGCGCGCCCAACTTCAACCGCGAGGAGTTTGATCTGCCACGCGTGTGACTTCAAGGGCTCGACGACTTATGCACCGACCTCCGGAACGGACGCCTGCAGACACCGGCTCTTTGGGGCTCATCGAGAGGTCGGTGAAGCCCTGCATTTCAAAAGGTACTGTTTTGCGGGTCTTCCTGACACCGTAGCTGGCCCGCGACGCTGTGGTCAGCCAGAACTGTTTGGATTTGTTGTTCACGATGCCATGATAGCCCCAGATGGAGCTATCAACTTCAAGGAACTGTATTTCAAGTCTCATTTGATTATTGAAGCTTTTTTTAGAACTGTATGGTGAATTTTTATCGCTTTTTGGTCTTGTTTGAAGTATATAAAAATAGTGGATATTTTTCTAATCTGGTGTAGAGTCCTTTTGTAGTGTTTTCACTGTATTACTGTTGGTTATGTGCAAATGTTTTACACACTGCCTCTGAGATAAACCTGACTGCTCGTGCCAAGCTACCAAGGGGGTGAGCAAGGGTTGTTTAGGAGTGTAACTCCCTTGCCCTGACTAGGAAGAAGGGCCTCTACTTGGACAAAGGTACCTACCTCTGCCAACTAGACACCTGCATTTCTAAGATTCTCAAATACTGAACTCAGACCAATTAGTTTGTATCAAAAAATATTATTTAGTTCTTTTATTTCTAGAACCAAGTCAAGCCTGGTACAGGTAAGTGAGATAATACTTTGCAAAATCTTATGCAGTGATTTATAGTTGAATGCAGGTTCAAATGCAGGTGGTTGAATTACAGGTAAGTCAACAGTCAAAATTACTCTACAGTTACTTTTGAGATTACTTTCTACGTTACTTGTTAATTACTTTTAAGTTACTTTTTCTGCCTAGATATCACACTGGGACATTTCCTAGAGAAAAGGTAAGTAAATCAGTTTTTGTACATTTGCAGTTTTTCAGAGGTTCATACAAACTAACTCCACACTTAGAAGAATTTTCAAAGAAAAGCAGTCAATACACTCCTATGGGAGGAAATGAAGTTATTTGTTTGCAGGTAAGTACTTTGTGATGGGAGTTGGGATTCTGGGGTTAAAACTAGGGTTCTCCCAGAGTCAAGGATGCACTCTCAGAACACCCTCAGCGGCACTAGGGCGGCCGGGTGACGAGTGCTGAGGCTCAGTGTTATCTAAAGGGGGAAAGGGGGCCTCTGGTAGGTGGCTGCTCACAAGCAGGCCACAAGGTTGTGGGAGCACAGCGCCTGGTGTTAGGCTCAAGGCAAAGGAGGATCAGAGTTAGCACACAAGGGGCACCCGCAGCGGTGCTGGGGCGGCTTGGTGCAGGGCGCTTTTTTAGTGCCGGGTGCCCTGTTGTTTTCAAATGGAGATGCTGGTTTGGGATTTTGGCTGCAGGCTTGGTCCAGGAAGACTTCCAGTAAGAACCAACAGCTGGACAGGTAAGTTGGAGGGCTCTGGGAGGTAGGTGCACCTTGGGTTCTTTTCGCAAGGGAGCAGGGTGGCTGGATGCAGGGGTGTCTTTGGAGATCGGATTCAACTTACCGGGCCACTAGCGGTTGGGGGATCTCCGTGCAGAGGCTGCAGGGGATGTCAGGGAATCCTGGAGGGGTCAACCCACGGTGGACTAGGACTCTGGAGCACTGGGGGACCTCACTGGGACCAGTGGGCCACTCTGACTCAGGCCACAGTTGTCGGGTGCAGTGGTGGTTCCAGGCGTCGGGTTTCTTGGTCCTCAGCAGGCTCGGAGTCTTTCTTGGCTGTTTCTTTTGAACAGAGCTGTTACTTACAGGATATCTGGTCTTTGTTGAAGGCAGTCAATCCTCCCAGGGGTTCTGGATGTCGCTGGCTGCAGGACAAGGTGACTTTTGGCGCAGGATCTTTGGAAACTGCAGAGGGGCCGGTAGGGCTGGGGCCAAGTCAGTTGTTCTCTGCAGTCTCCTCTGCTGGGCCTCTTCTTTTGTCCTTCTTCTTCGTAGGTTGCAGGAATCTGTCTTCTTGGTTCAGGGCAGCTCCTAAATACTTTATTTAGGTGGTGTTTAGGGGTCTTGAGGTCAGTAACCTGACCTTGAGGGGTGGGGTTGGCAGAGGTGGGCACAAGTTCTGGGCTGTGCTAATTTTTCCCTTCTGTCTTCCCGCCGAAAAGGAGGGAACATAGGGGTGGCCTGCTCCTGATAGCAGGAGAGGCTAGGGGTCTCGTTACAAAGGCGGCAAGATATTTGAAGCTCCCCTGCCACAGATGGCTCTTCCTGGCCTGGGGTAGGTGTGACCACCTCCGCCCAGGAACGTTTTTTTTTCTGGGCTCAGGGAGCAAAGGTTCCCACTCCAGGGGTCCAGAAATATTCAGTAATGGTAGGCTGGTGTGTACCAGTCAGGGAACCCACCAGAGGTTAGCCATTTTTCAGGGGGCATCTCTAAGACGGCCTCTGAGTGCATTTTTCATTAAATCCCACACTGGCATAAGTGTGGGTTTCATGTGCTGAGAAGTTTGCTAGCAATCTTCCCAGTTTTCAGTAAAGCCATTATGGTGCTGTGGAGTTTGAAATGACAAACTCCCAGCACCATTTACTCTTCATGGCATTACTGCACTTACAATGTTTATGGATTGGTCTAAACACTGTAGGGGTACAGGCCTCATGGACCTGTAACATCACCACTGGTATACTGCACCCAGCTAGAGGGGTGGTTGACCTACGCCACGGCAGTGGGTTGGGTTGTAGACATGGTACACAGGGATGTGTGCCATGTCGACTCTTCACTTTGTTCTGCACCAAATATGCAATGTGTGTGTGTGTGTGTGTGTGCATGCGTGCGTGAATATGAATATATATATATATATATATATATATATATATATATATATATATATATATATGTGTGTGTGTGTATGTAAAGGTACAGGGCCTTTAAGGGGTGGCACAATAGGCGCTGCAGCCTTTAGAGACCTTCCCTGGCCACAGTACCCATGGTACCTTTTACAAGGGACTGACCTGTGGCCAGAGAGTTGCCAATCGGGGATACAAGGTATAGTTTTGGGAATGAACACAGGCCCTGGGAACCTGACTGGGATGGACACAGGGCACATCAAGTCAAAGTGCATCAGTAGTCTGGCAAAAAGTGAGGGGGGTACTGCAACAGAAACCCAGCTTCCTACACACTGCACTCTATGCCACTCCACATCACTGCACTCTACGCCAATGCACTCTACACCACTTTACTCAAAACCAGTGCACTCTAAGCTACTTCCCTCTACGCCAATTTACTTTGCACCATTGTACTTCATGCCACTCCACTCTAGCCCACTCCACTCTTCGACACTCCATGATACTCCACTATATGATACTCTATCCTATGCCACTCTTACAGCACTGTACTCCACTTGATGCCATTCTACGACACTACTCCACTGTACGACGCTCTACGCAACTCCCTCTATGCCATTTCATGCCACTTTACTCCACTCTATTCTGACACACTACTGCACTCCACTCTATGACAATCTACTCCACTCTATGGTACTCTACAACACTCTACGCAACACCCTCGATACTACTCCCCCTGCTTTACACCACTCCAGAACACTCTATGCCACTCCACTCTATGACACTTGTAGAATCTAAAACGAAGTGAGTATCAAAAGGGCAAGAAGATCACAGGAAGCGATGTTTATCTTCAAGTAAGCTTTATTCAGCTTAAAAGCAATTGGCCACAGTTCACACCGCCGGTGCCCACCGTCTCCACGCAGGGAGCTTGACTTCGAACCTTCGGTGTGGCAGCATTCCACAGCATGTCAAGGAGGGTAGGAACAATAACACCTAAAGGGGAGGGGTGCGCCACAGGGAAGGTCATTCCCCCCAAACAGACGATACCACACATCCCCCTCCTCTACAATTAAAACCGAAGAAAATTAGGAAGCCCAGAATGAGTAAACTCAGGATTACTTATCAACATACTGTTCCAAAAATTTGGGGCAACAGGAAACCCTACCACTCAACCTTCGGTGAGTGTTGGCCTTCCCAGGAGCTTTTGACTCACAAGCTGTGGCAGAACCTAGTTTTCCTGACTCCACACCTTTTAGCGTGTCCCCATGCACTGTAGGAATTGTGCATCTTACCACTCTGCCCAGATTCCAGATTCGCCCATTGACAGCATTTCTGAACAGTTTAACAACTCTTGTTGGTTCCGTGAACTCTGACCAGCTCGGTCTCCCTGTCGGTGCTCTGATCTTAACTAGGTCACCTACTTTGTATCGAATCTGTTTCACTGCGTTGGTGTTGTCAAACTTCCTCTTTCTATCCGCCATGGCCTTTTTCTCCCTGTCCCTCCATGGTGTCTCTTTGGTTAGAGTGGTCCACCTCTTGTACCATTTCATCCACCCTGGTAGCAACCTAGAGTTGTGTTTTCTAGCTCTCAAAAGCTCAAATGGTGTCATGCCCATGGTTTGATGGGGAGTTAACCTGTAGGCCTCTAGACGTTTGACAACATCGTCTTTCCAGCTCAACCCACTGGCCTTAGCTAACTGGATGCTCTCTTTGATGGTCTTAATAAATCTTTCAACCATCCCGTTGCTCTCAGGATGGTAGAGAGCACACAACTTGTGTTTGATGCCATTGCACTCGAGGAATTCCCTCCTCCGGAGCTGTACTTCATTATCTGTCAGAATGCTGCTGGGTAAGCCCTCATGAAGGAACACCTCCAGTAGAAACTCGATGACTGACTTAGTTGTGATTTTCGACACAACGTTAACCTCAGGACACTTGGGGTATAGATCCATGAGTACTAGTATGTATGGAGTGTGGGTTTCTCCTGTTAGTGGTCCTACTATGTCTAACGCTACATCAGCCCATGGACCTTCCGCCAGTGACATGCAGTGCTTGGGAGGAGTGTGTTGTTTAAGTATCTTATCACTGGGGAGCATGGAACACACTCTCTTATTTTCCTCTCTATCTCGAAATCCATATTTGGCCACCAGTAGTCCAGGCGTAACCTCTGCTTAGTTCTGGTAATGCCCAGGTGGCCCTCATGAGCCAAATTAACCAGAACCTCTCTTACGTTTCTTGGAGGAACTAACTTTGTATCCCGGAACAGACAATTGTCCATGACAGAAAGCTCATCCTTGACCATCCAGTATGGCCTGACAGACTCTTCCCTCTTGTCAAGATCAGACCAACCACCCTTGGTCTTCTCACATACTCTTTGAAGAAGCACATCAGCAGTCAAATCCTCCTTCCATCACTCTTCATCCACTGCCCCTTGAGTGATGATGCACACATTCTCACTCCTCATCTCAAAGTCCTCCTCATCTTGCCCAATTTCCTCCTTGATCCCTGCAGGAGTTTCCTCTACAAGCTGTGAGAGACAGTCAGCGGCTACATTTCTCACCCCTGGTACATATTCGACCCCAAAGGTGTATCCTTGTAGGCTCACTACCCACCTCCTGATCCTGCTCGAGATGGCTCCAACCCTTTCTTGGTGAAGACTTCGACAAGGGGTTTATGGTCTGTCCTTATGTCAAACTTAGTCCCCCACACAAAATCTCTGAATTTGTTAGTGGCCCAATGTACAGCAAGAGCCTCTTTCTCGATCACAGAGTAGTTGTACTCTGCTTGGCGTAGGGAACGAGAAGCAAACGCTATGGTCTCTTCCCCCATTTCACCTTCTTGGGTCAGGACCGCACCCAACCCTTTAGAGCTAGCGTCAGTAGTGAGGATTGTCCTCCTACCGGGAACAAAAGCTTTGAGATTGGGTGCCTCAGCCAGAGCTTTCTTAGTGTCATCGAACTCCCTTTGGCACGCCTCACTCCAGATGAACATTACTCCTTTCCTGAGAAGATTACGAATCTGAAAGGTAAGTCTGGTAAAATTCTGAACAAACTTACTGTAAAATTCAATCATATCCATAAAGGATTTGACCTCCTCTTTGCTTCTGGGAGGTGTTAGATTAAGGATGGTGTTTTGCAAATCGGCCTTGGGAAGTATCCCTTCCGCCGTTACCTTATGTCCCAGGAATTCTAACTCAGAACACCCAATCCTACATTGCTCCCTCTTCACGGTAATGCCTTGCTCAAGGAATCGCCCTAGGACTTGTCTGAGCCTACATTCATGCTGTATGTTGTCTTCTCCAAAGATCAGAACATCATCCTGGTAGCATAGAACTCCTGGAATCCCTTTTAGAAGGTTGCTCATGATCATTTGGAAGACAGCTGCGGCCGAAACAAGTCCAAACGGCATACGTTTGAACTTGTAGGCCCCCATTGGTGTGATAAACGCCGTGAGGTCTTGTGACTCTGGGTGTAGCCTGACTTGATAATAGGCTGATGTTAGGTCCAGAGTGGAAAAGACCTTGGCACCAGCTAGTCTGCTCATCTTTTGGGAGATGTTGGGAAGGGGAAACTTGTCTACAATCATCTCTCTGTTTAGCACCCTAAGGTCTATGCTTAAGCGCACCGCCCCATCTCCTTTCTTAGCTGCTACTATGGGTGCCAATCACTCCGTGGCCTACACTGGTTCGATCATTCCTAAACAACTCATTTTTTCCAATTCTTCTCTCACAGGTTCCTGCATTGAAATGGGCAGACTTCTGACCTTGGGCGACACTGGTTTTGCGTTCTCCTTGACTCTGGTTTTGTGTGCATAGTTCTTAAGACAGCCCAACCGTTCTGAGAACACCTCTTCGAACTCATCTTCAATTCCCACACATGTTTTGCCCACCTCTTGTACCAGAATTTGCAGGTTCTTATTTGGATTAAGATAGATACCCAGATCCTTCTGCACTTGCCACCCCAGAATGTTGTCACCTTTGCTTGACACATAGACCTTGGTCACAACCACGCTATCCTTATAGCCAACCGTGCCCCAAAAGAAACCTATAATACGTATGGGTTGACCACCATAGCCCCCCGGCCTGACATCCATTCTTTGGAGTTTCAACTTGCCTCTTGACACCTTCTCAAATTCTTCTGCGGAAATAATGGTCAGTTTGGAGCAAGAGTCAAACATGGCTTCAATCTCTGTCTCTTCAATAGCTATGAAGTCTTTCGGGTTGCTCGCAGCCCCACACTCAACTTGCAACACAATTTCATCACAGACTTGTGTTGTGTCATCTATATTGTTTCTTTTGTAGTTAGCATTACTCCTGCAACAGATTTTAAAACGCCCTCTTCTTCCACATTTGTTGCAGGTTACCTTGAGTGAGGGGCACTCCTTACTATTTGCCCAATGGCCTACTTTACCACACCTGAAGCAATTACCTTTTGAATTCCAGCTGCCTTTATTTTCCTTCTGATCACTTCTGTCACCTTTAACCACTAGTACACTTTCACTCTCACTCGTTATTTCATTAACCTTTGTCTTCCCTTCGCAATCTTGTTTAATTTCACTGACACACTTCATCATGTGCTCAACTTGTTTAGCAACAATTAACACATCCCACAGAGGTGGGTCATCTTTCAGCCAAAGCTCCTCGCGTATTCTTTCTATCTTACACGTTAATAGAAACTGATCTCTTATTCTTTCTTCACATGCCCCCCCGAATTTGCAACTCACAGCCAGTTTTCCTAACTCAGACACAAATTCTTCTACTGTTTCGCCTTCTTTCTGTCCTCTTTTCACAAAATGATACCGTTCCATGATGGTGCTGATTTTTGGCAAAAAATGTATGTCTAGCTTTTTAAAACGTATTTCATATTTGTTTAAACCTCTGGCATCATTAGCATTCAAGTCAGAGAGATGTTCTAGAATTTCTTGTCATTCAGCCCCTAGGTAGTGCAACAACAATGCTACTTTCCTTTCCAGACCTAGATTTGGACCACATACCACAGCATAGTTTTGGAAACCCTTTTTCACTTTTCCCACTTCAGAGTAGGCTCCCCTGGTGTGACCAAAAAGAACGGTGGAGGTGTAACATTCTACATGTTTTGTATTTGTGGATAAACGTTTCTATAATTAAATATTAAATTATAATTTCCCTTCCTTCAATGTCCCTTAGTTCTCAACACCACCCTTCAGAGACCAATTCACACGCCCAACCAAAATGGACAACTAAAGTCAAATACTTTGAGCATGAAAGGACAAAGGGACTGCAGCACTGAAACAGCATAAAAGGAATGAATTTCCACTAGATGTCGTCATTGTTCAATTATCGTACTGTGAAAGTGTTAGCATATTCTTCCTTAAGTCATGAATTGGGGTATGGGTTCTATCTACCATCCAAACCCTTGGCTGGCAGGAAGGGTATAAGTTGCCTAAGCACAATGTCAAATGGATGTAGATTCCACCAGGAAAACGAGAATAGCAGAGTGAGGAAAATGTGTGCTTCAAAGTGTGCGGGTTTAACACCAAAAGTTCAAAAATATTCTTCAGCTTACAGCAAAACTTGCTGTGCCAGTCAGTAGGACAGGCTAAATCTTCAGTGGAGCTTGTGGGAATCCTTGGTGAACCAAAAAGATGCACAGCTGTGGCAGTCAGCGCGACCAACACTCCCTCAATGCGATGTATAGTGCGAATTGCGCCTCACTAATGATGACACAAAAGAAATGCTGTGCCAGTCAGCGTGACCGGCCAATACTTTCTTTACACAACTGCTATATGACCACAAGGTGAACATTAAATTAAATGTTTACCAGTCCAGAAAGCTCCGGTTCCTGCTAGATGTAGTCTCTAGTCTCTATTTTCATCCCCCTAAAAAAACAGGCAGATCAGTTATATTTGATTAGCTGTAGTAAGAGCCCGGTTTCAAAGCTCTTTTCCCCTCGGAATGCTCTAGCCACTCCACATGGAGCTGTCACCAAACATCCAATTATCAGTGAGCCGTCAGCTGAAGAGAACAAGCATTTGCAATGCAATAGGTCTCGTATTTGCGAGATTTTGAGAGCTGCTGGCATCCTAAATGACAATGCCTTTAATTTATGTGTTTTGACAACCTGCAAGCGGTGCATAAAACACGCCCTTTCTACTTGTAGTCCTTGTTGACTTAATAGCACCAAGAGATTTTGTTTTGGTAGTGTTTGTTAACGCTATACGAATGGTCATTTAAAAATAATTGCATTAATAATAATTATAATTATTAATATGAAGGAGGCTCTTCCTGTACTGAGACTAATGTAAGCTTGCCTGCTACGGTTTGTGCTGTATCCTGGTGTGTGAGAGAAACAAGCAGTGCTGCTGTCAGTGCTGGAATATTCGACGTGAGGGAAGCTTGCACAGCTGCTGCCTGTGTTGTAACTGTTCTCTATGCAGGGGATGGTGTTGGGGTGGGGGGAGTGTGTGTGTGTGTGTGTGTGTGTGCGCGCGCGCACCCTGCTGCTGCCTGTGCTGCACCGGTTATGCAAGGGATGCTTGCACTGATGCTGCCTGTGCTATATCTGTGCGTGTGTGTGTGTGTGTGTGTGTGAGTGTGAGAGAGAAGAAACAAGTAGAACTTCTGTCTGAGATTTACATGTTCCATGTGTGAGGGAAGTTTGCACTGCTGCTGCCTGTGCTGTACCATTTTCTGTGTGTGCGGGACGCTTGCACTGCTGCTGCCTGTGCTGTACCTGTTCTATGAGCGAGGGAAGCTTGCACTGCTGCTGCCTGTGCTGTACCTGCTCCGTGTGTGAGGGAAGCTTGCACTGCTCCTGCCTGTGCTGTACCTGTTCCGTGTGTGAGGGAAGCTTGCACTGCTGCTGCCTGTGCTGTACTTGCTCTATGTGTGAGGGAAGCTTGCACTGCTGCCGCCTGTGATGTACCTTCTCTGTGTGTGAGGGAAGCTTGCACTGCTGCTGCCTGTGCTCTACCTGCTCTGTGTGTGAGAGAAGCTTGCACTGCTGCCGCCTGTGCTGTACCTGCTCTGTGTGTGAGGGAAGCTTGCACTGCTGCCGCCTGTGCTGTACCTGCTCTGTGTGTGAGGGAAGCTTGCACTGCTCCTCCCTGTGCTGTACCTGCTCTGTGTGTGAGGGAAGCTTGCACTGCTGCTGCCGGTGCTGTACCTGTTCTGTGTGTGAGGGAAGCTTGCACTGCTGCTGCCTGTGCTGTACCTGCTCTGTGTGTGAGGGAAGCTTGCACTGCTGCCGCCTGTGCTGTACCTGTTCCGTGTGTGAGGGAAGCTTGCACTGCTGCCGCCTGTGCTCTACCTGTTCCGTGTGTGAGGGAAGCTTGCACTGCTGCTGCCTGTGCTGTACCTGCTCTGTGTGTGAGGGGAGCTTGCACTGCTGCCGCCTGTGCTGTACCTGTTCTATGTGTGAGGGAAGCTTGCACTGCTGCTGCCTGTGCTTTACCTGCTCTATGTGTGAGGGAAGCTTGCACTGCTGCGGTCTGTGCTGTACCTGCTCTGTGTGTGAGGGAAGCTTGCACTGCTGCTGCCGGTGCTGTACCTGTTCTGTGTGTGAGGGAAGTTTGCACTGATACTGCCTGTGCTGTACCTGTTCTGTGTGTGAGGGAAGCTTGCACTGCTGCTGCCTGTGCTGTACGTGTTCTATGTGTGAGGGAAGCTTGCACTGCTGCTGCCTGTGCTGTACCTGCCCTCTGTGTGAGGGAAGCTTGCACTGCTGTTCCCTGTGCTGTACCTGTTCTATGTGTGAGGGAAGCTTGCACTGCTGTTCCCTGTGCTGTACCTGTTCTATGTGTGAGGGAAGCTTGCACTGCTTCTGCCTGTGCTGTACCTGTTCCGTGTGTGAGGGAAGCTTGCACTGCTGCTGCCTGTGCTCTACCTGCTCCGTGTGTGAGGGAAGCTTGCACTGCTGCTGCCTGTGCCGTACCTGCTCTGTGTGTGAGGGAAGCTTGCACTGCTCCTCCCTGTGCTGTACCTGCTCCGTGTGTGAGGGAAGCTTGCACTGCTGCTGCCTGTGCTGTACCTGCTCCGTGTGTGAGGGAAGCTTGCACTGCTGCTGCCTGTGCCGTACCTGCTCTGTGTGTGAGGGAAGCTTGCACTGCTGCTGCCTGTGCTGTACCTGCTCTGTGTATGAGGGAAGCTTGCACTGCTGCTGCCTGTGCTGTACCTGCTCCATGTGTGAGGGAAGCTTGCACTGCTGCTGCCTGTGCTGTACCTGCTCCATGTGTGAGGGAAGCTTGCACTGCTGCTGTTGGTGCTGTACCTGTTCCATGTGTGAGGGAAGCTTGCACTGCTGCTGTCTGTGCTGTACCTGCTCCGTGTTTGAGGGAAGCTTGCACTGCTGCTGCCTGTGCTGTACCTGCTCCGTGTGTGAGGAAAGCTTGCACTGCTGCTGCCTGTGCTGTACCTGCTCCATGTGTGAGGGAAGCTTGCACTGCTGCTGCCTGTGCTGTACGTGTTCTATGTGTGAGGGAAGCTTGCACTGCTGTTCCCTGTGCTGTACCTGTTCTATGTGTGAGGGAAGCTTGCACTGCTGCTGCCTGTGCTGTACCTGCTCCGTGTGTGAGGGAAGCTTGCACTGCTCCTCCCTGTGCTGTACCTGCTCCGTGTGTGAGGGAAGCTTGCACTGCTGCTGCCTGTGCTGTACCTGTTCTGTGTGTGAGGGAAGCTTGCACTGCTGCTGCCTGTGCTGTACGTGTTCTATGTGTGAGGGAAGCTTGCACTGCTGTTCCCTGTGCTGTACCTGTTCTATGTGTGAGGGAAGCTTGCACTGCTGTTCCCTGTGCTGTACCTGCTCCGTGTGTGAGGGAAGCTTGCACTGCTGCTGCCTGTGCTGTACCTGCTCCGTGTGTGAGGGAAGCTTGCACTGTTGCTGCCTGTGCTGTACCTGCTCTGTGTGTGAGGGAAGCTTGCACTGCTCCTCCCTGTGCTGTACCTGCTCCGTGTGTGAGGGAAGCTTGCACTGCTGCTGCCTGTGCTGTACCTGTTCCGTGTGTGAGGGAAGCTTGCACTGCTGTTGCCTGTGCTCTTCATGTTCTATGTGTGAGGGAAGCTTGCACTGCTGCTGCCTGTGCTGTACCTGTTCCATGTGTGAGGGAAGCTTGCACTGCTGCTGCCTGTGCTGTACCTGCTCCATGTGTGAGGGAAGCTTGCACTGCTGCTGCCTGTGCTGTACCTGCTCTGTGTGTGAGGGAACCTTGCACTGCTGTTGCTTGTGCTGTACCTGCACTGTGTGTGAGAGAAGCTTGCACTGCTGCTGCTTGTGCTGTACCTGCTCTGTGTGTGAGGGAAGCTTGCACTGCTGCTGCCTGTGCTGTACCTGCTCTGTGTGTGAGGGAAGCTTGCACTGCTGCCGCCTATGCTGTACCTGTTCCGTGTGTGAGGGAAGCTTGCACTGCTGCTGCCTGTGCTGTACCTGCTCCATGTGTGAGGGAAGCATTCACTGCTGCTGCCTGTGCTGTACCTGCTCTGTGTGTGAGGGAAGCTTGCACTGCTGCTGCCTGTGCTGTGCCTGCACTGTGTGTGAGGGAAGCTTGCACTGCTGCTGCTTGTGCTGTACCTGCTCTGTGTGCGAGGGAAGCTTGCGCTGCTCCTGCCTGTGCTGTACCTGCTCTGTGTGTGAGGGAAGCTTGCAATGCTGATGCCTGTGCTGTACCTGCTCTGTGTGTGAGGGAAGCTTGCACTGCTGCCGCCTGTGCTGTACCTGTTCCGTTTGTGAGGGAAGCTTGCACTGCTGCTGCCTGTGCTGTACCTGCTCCATGTGTGAGGGAAGCTTGCACTGCTGCTGCCTGTGCTGTACCTGCTCTGTGTGTGAGGGAAGCTTGCACTGCTGCTGCTTGTGCTGTACCTGCTCCGTGTGTGAGTGAAGCTTGCACTGCTGCTGCCTGTGCTGTGCCTGCTCTGTGTGTGAGGGAGGCTTGCACTGCTGCTGCTTGTGCTGTACCTGCTCCGTGTGTGAGGGAAGCTTGCACTGCCTGCTTTCTGCCTCTTTGCCGTCCCATCGAAGCCCTGTTCTTGTTCTTTCTGCTCTGCCAGGTCTAAAGTACAGAGTTTTGTGCCATCTGTTCACAAGATGTGCTGTACTCGGGATAAAGACCTCATCTTCTCCTGCCCAGCTAAAAGGAGTCTGTTTCCTCTTCTCCAGCATCCAGCAGCGGTACCTTGTCTTTCTTATCCCTCGCCCCACTCAGGCCCCCACCACTTCAAGCTCCACCCCCCAGCTCCCCAAGATGTGAGGTGTCGGAGCTCCTGGCCTCATTACTGCCAACTTCAAGCACTTCCAAGGAAACAGGAAACAGCAAGAGATGCCAACCTCGTTAAATTTAAAGAAAATGCTGAAATTTTGCCAAATATTGTTTTCTGCGCGTTTTAAGCACGTGTGTCTGATTTGATACCTGGAAAGACAGACTCGGTGGGGGCGGTTGCTCCCATCTCAGGCACCCTTTAACAGAGAGAGGGCTTTGCATATGTACCCTGGAGTGGTGGTGGGGTGGGGGGCGGGGGTGCCTCTAGCTTATGACTGGGGTGTCTGTTTCTCTCTCTCCCAACACACCTTTAACAGACCTCCCTCCCTCGTTTGCTGGGGGGGAGGGGATGGGGGGGTACACCCCATGTCCAGAGCATTCTATGGGGGGGGGGGGTGGGGGCTCGGATCCAAGTGAACAAAGATAAAGAACAAGCTTTCAAGCACCATTTAAAATAAAACATTGTTTTCACATATGTAGCAATACGGATTAAAACACCAGCGTTTCTCGAATTTTAACATTTATAAAATCAGCTGGAGCACGGATAGGTGTTACTTTTTGCAGGTCGCGGTTTCCCTGCAAGAACAGTTTGCTTCACAGCTTATGTTGAAGGTTTTGTATAGCGCGAACAAGACCCTTGCGGGTATCAGAGCGCTCTCCAGGGCATATTAGGTGACTGAAACACGCATAAGAAATAATATAGGTTAGACTAATACAAAAGTAGTAGATAATGCAGAATTTAATGCTACGAAGCAAAAAAAACTAGAAAAGGGGCGGGGCTTAAAAAATAGAGAAAAACGCCCCCGAATCGCGTTAAGACGGGCCTGAACTGAGTGACGCCCCTCTCCTCCAATGGCTGGCCAGCATTTACGAGGCCAGCCAATGGAGAAGAGGGGCGGGTTCAAGCCCCATATTAGACAACATAAAATCTCGGACTCCGCCCACTTCGTGGGACGCTAGTCCGAGACCTAAAAAACTACATCCGTGCTCCAAAAAAGGTGCTGAAGTGAAAAGTTGGTTCACTAGAGTAGCTCAGAAGCGAAAGGAGAGCGTGACACCACAAAAGACAATCCTGTTACTGTGCATGAAACTCCACACAGCACACATGTTTTCCTAGTAGTGCTGATTTTAAATACTGTGACAGTTAAAATGAAAAGTTAGTGGGAGGGTAAGAACTACATCCAGTCTCACAGCAACAGGTGGCACTAACTAATTGTTTAACTGTGCCGGTGCCTCAACCAGCCTTAAAACGCCACTTTGCACTAGGATACTACTCCAGGTATCACAGCCCTCAGCCTGCCTTTCACACCGCAGTCTTAATGTCAAAATTCACAGAATAGCTGCCACAGGCAGCCACACAACCAGCAGGGGCTCCTTCGTTATTACTCACGGCACCCCAGCCTCTTAATCTGAAGAGATCAAAGTTCCTTACGTGTTGAGGTCCAGATCTGCTATCACAAAAATGCTCCTGTGCCCGTCCTCAGTCACCAGTGTAGAATCTAAAACGAAGTGAGTATCAAAAGGGCAAGAAGATCACAGGAAGTGATGTTTATCTTCAAGTAAGCTTTATTCAGCTTAAAAGCAATTGACCACAGTTCACACCGTTGGTGCCTGCCGTCTCCACGCAGGGAGCTTGACTTCGACCCTTCGGTGCGGCACAATTCCACAGCATGTCAAAGAGGGTAGGAACAATAACACCAAAAGGGGAGGGGTGTGCCACAGGGAAGGTCATTCCCACCAAACAGACCATATCACAACACTCTACTCAACTCTAACACTATACTCCACCCTACGCCACTCGACTCACGCCACTCAACTCTACATCTTTCCACTCTACGCCACTGCCTCCATGATACTCCATAACACTGTATGCTACCTCCAAAACACTCAACTTAACTCAACTCTACTGTACGCCACTATACGCCACTACATAACACTCCACCCTACTTCACTTTATAATACTCCACTCCACCCCATTCCTTACCCCACTAACTTTTAGCCATGCTGAAGAGCAGCCACTCTGGATTCCAACATTGCTAAAACATATTGGCAGAGAACAAATGGGATCTCCGCCCAGCTCCTCAGAAGCCTCCAGACCATACAGAACACGGCAGCCAGACTCCTCCTAGACCTCCCCAAACTAACCCATATCGGCCCACACCTGAGAGACCTCCACTGGCTCTCCATCCAGAAGAGATGCCAGTTCAAGATGTCCAATCCTGCCTACAAAGCCCTCTACGCTACGACCTGCCTACATCAACCATCGACTGAACTTCCGTGAATCCTCTAGACACCTGTGCTCCTCCTCATTTGCCCTCACACACTTTTTTTTTTTGTTAAACCGTTTTTATTGCAGTTCCAAATATACAGTACATCAATTAGGATAAGTTCTGTTACCGCAGAATCCTCGCCCCCCTTAGTTGAGCTTCCGTGTGGTATACACAGCCATACTGCCCACATCCCGGAGGCCGGGCGGCGACACTCAACCACCTGTTACATCTTCACAATTTCAACAAGTACGGTCGTCGTGTGAGGAATTCCGCTGTCTGCTTTTAGAGTTTTCTCCCCACTCCCCCAGAATTCTCATGAATTTCGATGTACTTCATTAATTTGGTCTTGCAGTTCCTCCCTCAGTCCCCCCCCCCCAGTGTCCCCCACTGCGCCTAGCACGGGAAAGTTCGTCTGTGTGGTGGTTAACAGGAAAATCTTATCATTTACTGGGTGTGTGTGACTGGCGAGGGTGCCGGTGCTATGGTTGTATCAACTGCGTTATCAGGTTCTTCCTCCTCTTCCCCCTCAGCTGGACTGTCTCGCAGCGCCTGCACTAAGATCTCCCATGTCATTGCCGCTTCCTGGGCCCTCTCATCTGGTTTGCGGCGAGCCAGTTGGTACCTGAGTGTGCTCTCACTAGCCGCCCATTTCAGGAATTCGTTCAGCCATCTCCGGTGTGTGGGACCTGTTTTCGATTTCCAACCCTTGGTCACCTCCCTCTTGGCCAATATTAGGCCCATGTCTATAAACTTGCTGGATATCTTATTCTTGGGCGTATGTGGGAACCAGTGGAGTATACCAACGGCCTTATCGTATTGTAAGTCCCTGCCTGCTACTTCATTTAATGTGTTGCCTATCTCCCTCCAGTAGTCCTGCAGATGTGGGCAGTTCCTCAGCATGTGAACCAGATCTGCTCCTATCTTACTGCATCTGGGGCAAACAGCCTCTTCAGCCCCGAAGTATTTCTTTATCTTACCAGGGGTAAGGTACGCTCTATGGAGCACATAGAAATGAATCAGTTGGAATCGTGCATTTCTAGTGCTTTTCCTGGCTCTTCGCACTAGTTGTGTCCAAGTGGTGTCTGGGATCTCCAGCTGCAGGTCTAGTTCCCACTTGGCCTTTAACGCCGCCAAGGGCTGAAGGGTTTCGTTCAACATTCGCGAGTATAGGCACGTCACTGCTTTGAAGGTGCCTGCCGACATCATAATGTACTGGCAGGCCAATGTTGTCGGTGGCTCAATTAGTCCTTCCCCCCAATGTGCCTGTATGGCCCTCACCACCGACGCGTGCAATAAGTAGTCTCCTCTCTGGAGGTCATAGCGGTCCTGCAACGTTTGATACGGGGTCAGTACCCCGTCAACGTATAAATCCCCCACCATCTGCAGTCCTGCCTCTTCCCATAACTGCAGCCGCGACCAGTCACCCCCATGTGGGAGTGCCGTCACCATGCCCAGTGGGATTTCGGGCGCATATGGGTGCCTGACTCCTGCACGTTTCTGTGAGCGGTTCCAGCAGAGTCGGAACGTGCGCTCCTCCAGGGACAAATCTCTGAGTACCAGTCTCTGCTGAAGGGCAATGTAAGCCAACACATGGCGGGGGGTGCCGTTGTTCCTCTCCTGTTCCGGACCGCGGAATACCCTCGCTATTTCCTGCGTAAAGGTCTGCAGTTGAGCCGCCAGGTAGTAGAGCTCAAAGCCTGGAACCGCCAGGCCGCCTTCATCTTTAGGGCGGGTTAGTGTCGCCAACGCTATCCTGCGTCTGCCCGAGCCCCACAGAAAGGAGATTATCATCGACCTCAGCTGCCTGAAGATCGTGCTAGGCACCCAAACTGGGAGTGTCCTGAAGTAGTATAATAATCGGGGCAAGGCGATCATCTTCAGAAGAGATATGCGACCCGTTACTGACAGCGGCAGGGTGGCCCAGAAGGACATACTGCCCCTTAGGGCACGAATGCAGCGCCCTATGTTGCCCTCCAACATGTTCGCGGCGTCATGGTATACATACACTCCCAGGTAGTCCAGGCAACTGGGCTCCCATCTAATCAGCTGGTTGGTGAGGGGCTGCTTCTCACCCTGCCGCAGGGAGAATAGACAGGTTTTGGTCCAATTAACGTTGAGGCCGGACAGCCTGCCGAAGCGCGCCAGTAGTCTTTCCGCACCTTCCACCGCCCCTTCGGCATCCTCCAAAAAAAGGAGGAGGTCGTCCGCGTACAGCGATATAAAGTGGTGGTTCCCTCTGAATTCTAAGCCTCTGTAGTAGTTGCCCATTCTAGCCACAGCCGCGAGAGGCTCCACGCTAATGCAAACAGCAGGGGAGACAATGCACACCCCTGTCTGGTGCCGCGGCACACCTCGTATTGTTGTGACACCAGCGTGCCCACTCTCACCCGTGCCCTCGCCGAGGAGTACAATACTTTCGTCCAGTGTATGTAGCCGTCGCCCAGGCCAAAACACCGCATTACTCTGTATAAGTACTCCCACTCCAAGCTGTCAAAAGCCTTCTCTATGTCGACTGACAGCACTAGGGGTGCCCTTGCCGCCGAAGGCGGTTCAGTCACCAGTCTGAACAGCCGTCGGATATTGTGGGTGGTGTTACGGGTGGGTATGAACCCGGATTGATCCTTGTGAACTAGTTCTTGCATGTGGTGCAACAACCTGGTTTCCAGTATCGTGCTCAGAATCTTGTAGTCTGTCGTCAGCATGGACAACGGTCGGTAGGACGCCGGATCAGTGCTCTCCCTCCGTGGTTTCAGTAAGGGAATCATTATGGCCTCACTCATAGATCGCGGGATCTGTCCCTTGTTCTTGGCTTCATTGTACACAGTTCGGAGTCTGGGGGCCAATTGCTCCAGGTACCGCCCGTAAAACTCCATGGGCAGGCCGTATAAGCCATGAGTTTTATTGCGAGCCATCCGATTCACAGCTCCCCTAATTTCCGCTATCTCTATTTGTCCGCCTAGGGCGTCCGCCTGCTCTTGCTCCAGGCGTGGCAATCGCAGCTCATCTAGGAATGCTTCTATTTCTTCTCCCTGGGCCACTAGCGCGCTTTTGTACAATTTCTCGTAGTAAGACCTAAAGCTGTCCAGTATGTCCGGTTGCGTGGTACACATGCGTCCCTCCTCCCCCTGTACAGCTAAGATCGGGTGACTGCGCCTTGCAGGGTTCGCTAACCAAGCCAGTAGTGTCCCTGCTTTATCTCCTTCAGCGTGTGATTTAGTCAGATACGTCTTGTAGTCGAAGCTGCGAAGACGCTCCACCTCCACTGCCACCGCCTCCCGTGCCTCGCAGACCCTGTCTTGAAGCTCGGGCCGATTGGGGCGCGCTAATTCGTCCTCCCTCAGCGCGCGCTCGGCCCTGTCCAAGTCGTTCATCAAGGTCCTGCGCACCCTCGCATATTTTCCTATGCAGTGGCCTCTCACCACAATATTGAAGGCATCCCACTCCGCTGCCCTAGAGGTCGCGGAGCCTTCATTCTCTGCGAAGTATTGGGCAATCCTCTCTCCCAGCGCTTCTCGGAACGGTGGGTCATCTAACTATTCCGGCCCAAGCCGCCACGTAGGGACCCGTGGTATTTCATTCATCCAGTCTAGTGCCAGTAATAGGGGATTATGGTCGGATAGTGTGCGTGCCAGGTATTCCGTCCGGGCCACTGCAGAAAGCACTAACGGAGAGCACAGAAAGGTGGCGAGACGGACGTGGAGGTCGTAAAGGCTGGAGTAGAACGAGTAGTCCCGCTCCGCTAAGTGTTGTGCGCACCAAGCGTCAGCCAATTCCCATTTGTCTTGCCAATCTGATCTGCTTTTCGCTAGTCGGTGCATCGGGGATGTGGGTAATGGTGGATGTGACCTATCTAGTGTGGTGTCTGCTACAGAGTTGAAGTCCCCCCCTAACAGTACTGGGCCTGCGCGGTAGCTAGCCAGTTCACCAGAGAGCTTTGCAAAGTAGGTCGCCTGGTCCACATTAGGTGCATAAATGCTTCCTAGAACTATGTGTCTGCCCCTGAGCTTGCCCTCCAACGCCACATATCTGCCCTCCGGGTCCACTATGTGTCTAGTTATCTGGAAAGGTGTGCCCGCCCTTATCCAAATCAGCACCCCTCTAGCGAAGGCGGAGTACGTGGTGTTGAATAGGTGGCCCCTCCATCTACACTGCAGCGCTATGTCCTCCTTCTTTGTTAGGTGAGTTTCCTGCAGAAACGCAATTTGCACCCCTCTGCGGACCAGGTAAGCATACACTTTGTGTCGTCTTGCCATAGTATGAAGCCCCCTCACATTCCAAGTCATACATTTTATGGATCCTGCATTAGCCATTGTCCCACAGTGTCCGGCACATTGCGAAGATGATTCGTTCCCTGGCGCTTGTGGTGACGCTGTGCCCACCCCCCCTAGAACTTCCCACACACCCCCTCCCCTAGCCTCGCCCTGAGTCACCCCAACTTCTCCAGGCCCCCCTCCCCCAGAACAGGACCTAACTTCACAAAAGCTGCTCCCATCCAAACTGTGTTCGAGCAAACGTGCTCTCCCAACTCACCTATTCCGCAGTCTGCACTACAGAGGCCTTATGGGCCCTATGGAGCGTGAACTAGCTTCAGAGACCTCAAGTACCGTCCCATTCCCCCCGCCCAACAATGCTCATGTAACTCACGATAGTTCAGTCTTACTGCAGCCTGCTCATGTGTCTGTAGTGGCCAACCCCAGCCGCCGCCGTTCAGTAGGGGCCCCTTATCCGACACTCAGCCCTCGATTATTTACCCCGACGTCTGCGGCGTGATCACCGGGCCTTTCGTGCTGCCAAGTTCCGATAGTTCTGTCTCCGAGCCCGTCCCTTGGTCCTCCGAGCCCGAGGCCCGCCCCGACTGGGCCAGCGCCGCGCCCGATAAGTCCATCACTGCTTGTAGCGCTGCTCTTCTTTCGTCCTCCGTCTGGGACTCCGTTGGTTTCCTGGACCTGTGCCTGCGCCCTTGGAGGAGTCATGCCTCGGTCAGTCCGATCGCAGCCACCTGCCCGCAATCTTCGGATGTCGGGAATCTTTTCTCAGCGGGCACCAATCCGTCCGTCCCGCAGCCCTTCCCTCACTGCAGCCCCGCAGGTCGCCAGGGAGGCCGGATGGCCGCTAATATTGTCCCCTCAGCGCAGGTACCGAGTGTAGGAAGGTGGATACCTGACTATGGTTGCCCCCAACTTTTTGCCTAGTGTTTTGCTGGTTTCTGACTTAGTTGGCCTGGGATCTTGCTATCCAGGACCCCAGGCTTCCTGCTCTCTCTGTTAAAATGGACTCCATGTACCCTAGGTACATATCTAATTGGATACTGAGTCACCTTATCAGTCCCTGTATAGTATACCTTAGGTATCCAGGGCATAGGTGTAGCCAGGGCCTACCAGGGGCTGAAGCATGTATTATGCCACCCCTGGCTGGCTATCCAAAACTGACACAACTGGCTGCAAGACAGCTGGGGCAAGGTGGTGTAATCACCCTTTGCTTTAGATATAGTATACCTATATCTAACCCTAAAATGGACACATATATTCCTATCAGTCACTCCTATGGCAGGCCTTATCGATCCTGAAGGCAGAGTGCTTGGAATTATGTGAGATGGTGCTCTGGCATGAGCTGAGCCCGTTTGCAGCTTGCGGAACCAAGTCCAAATAGCTGTTCCATGATAACGCTATACCATATACTCTTAAGTGCATTATAATCCTCGCGGTTAAATGCTAACTTTGGTATAGCATTACCAAAACATGTCGAGTAAGGTGTCATACGAATTGGAATACTATCCCCTCGCCAATTCTGGCGACGGGGTTAGCATTCCACCCCTCTAGAGGGACACGACATGTATGTAACTGTGAACCCCGGTTAAAGTCAGACATAGCCTCAGCTCCACAAAATGGATGCTGCCACCGAGACACAAGTCTTCCCTCCTGCTGCTGGGAGTCCTTCCAGCAACGGAGGCATGGACAAAGGGTTTCCTGTCAGGGGCGGTGCCAGCACCATCCCAGACAGGATTTTGTGTATTCCAGGTAGGCAGGGCTGAAAGGAAGGTGACTGCAAGTGGCACCCCGGTGCTCACTGTGCATATGCCGGCTCAAACCAGTTCCTGGGGCACACCAGCCCCTGAGCTGGGGAGAGACCGGACAAAGGAGAGGGGTGTAACCACCCCCCTCCTAGTCCCACCCATAGGGCAGGACTTAGTCGCGTGCCAGCCCCTTTTCTTAGTATAAAGATAGGAGCAGGCCCCCTTCCCACATTAGATAATCTTGAATCTTGAAACTACTTTCCACGAAAGGAACTCTTGACTCTTCTGAAGACTCTCCCTTGTGGCTAAGGAGTAGCCACCCTGCACCAGCAGGCACCATCGAAGCTCTTGCGGTTTGCTGAAGTCCATCCTCTGGATCAAGACTGCCCAGCTCGACAAGACCCGGTTTCCCCTCCATCTCTGACCTCTACCTACATCATCCAGCACAGCTGAGATTCGTGGGTGCGACGAGACCCGTGGGACCGGCCATCTTCAAGACCTGCACGACGCTTCTCCAGCACGACCCCCGAGAGACCCTCGAGTAAGTGCACTGGGGGTTTGAGAAGCCCTAACCCTAAGCAGCTCCAGCACCGAAGTCCAGCCTCCCAGCATCCACGAGATCTGTGTGGGGCCCTTCTGCTTCTTTGCTGCTTGCCACGTTGTCCGGTCACTTGCACGTTGGCTAGTGACCCTCTTGACGACGTACCACGACGATTTCACCGCTGGTCTGGTTGCTCCAGACTGGCCCTTGCTCCCCTCCAACAGAGGAGCACCCTGGACACTCCTGGTCCACTCCAGACGCCATCTTGAGTCCACCGCGTGGGCTTGCCTTTGCCAAGGCTTGTTGCTCCAATCCTGGTTTCAGCAGCGCCGACAGCAGATACCCTCGTGGGACAGCTCGCCCCTCCATCCTGGTCGCCAACAACGCCTCCTGGTCCGAGAGACTGCAGAGCCAAGCGTCGCCCACTCACCTGGTCGAGGTGCCCTCATCCGGTGCCATCCTGGTGCCCATCTGATCACTGGCTAGTGATCAAGAACTGAGTCCCCTCTGCTTTCAGGTCATCTTCAACTCCGATCCAGGCTTGGATCCCATCGAACTTCATCACTGGTCGCCTGCCAGCAACTTCTCCTTTCAGGCTCCATAGACTGTAACGAGGATTCCCGACGTCTTTTGAACCCTATGCAGCCGCAGCCCCTGGGCTAGGTAACTCGAGCATTTCGGTGCTCCCACGTAGGTTCACTATCTAAGTGTCCAGATCCTTTTTCGTTTTCAGCCTAACTGGTCGGATTCGTCCGATAACACTAACTTTACGAAATCTAGCATCCATAGACTTTGTCCCGCATCCGGCGTGAGAGTGCACACTCTGCACCCGATCTCCCTAGGCCTCCTGCTCGTAA
Organism: Lissotriton helveticus; assembly: GCF_964261635.1. NCBI lineage: Eukaryota > Metazoa > Chordata > Amphibia > Caudata > Salamandridae > Lissotriton > Lissotriton helveticus. The sequence goes on along the minus strand of NC_136069.1, from coordinate 1,245,358,413 downwards.
TCTTAAGGTTCAGTAGCGTAGTTCTAGCGATCCTGAAGCCTCTGGATCTTGTTACTTACCTGCTAGTATTTCGCATTCCACTTTTGTAGTATATGTTTTTTCGTGCCCCTCGGGCATTTGTGTAAATTGTGCAACTTGAAGTATTTTCGTAAGAGTTTTGTATTGTGCTTAGCTCCCTGACTCATAAAGAGTTCAGGGTAGAACTGTTATTAATAAATATCCTATATTTTTATAACAACTTGTGTGGTGTCCTTTCACTTGGTGTTCAAGGGGTATATGTGATGGTGAAACAGCTGGCTTAACACGCCCTCTAGAGTTTAGCCTGAAGACTGCTCGTGTTCATGCTACTAGTATAGCTGGTCTGAAAGGTTAACTTACAACCAATCATCAATAAGGGTTGTTTGGTATGATACAAAGTGATCACTAGAATAGTGAGCACTATATATCAGGCCAACTTCTCACATTGGTGGCAGCGGTGGGATTTGAGCTTGCTGTTGTTTTACCTCGCACGTATCCTAAGAATATCGATTGAAAGATCACATAAGTACCCAGGTACATATAACTTAACTTAGAATACTCTGAGTTCTACTGAACCAGCTGTTGTAGTGTAACAAGGCTTAGCACACCTTGACTACAACTCTTAGCAAGGGATCAGTAGGTAAACCCATAGTGTAGGTAGGTGCATCACTTACACCACACTAGAAGCATGTCTACCCATGGAGAGTCTTCAGAGACTCCGCTTGTGGCTGTTGACCCTCCACAGGTCACTTCCAGATATGCAGGCCTTAGCTTCCAGGAGATGAGACAACTGTGTACCTCCAGGAAACTAAAACAGGGTTCTAACCCTACCACTCCTTTTCTGTTAGGTCTTTTAGAGACGTTTGATGCTAGGAAAGCTTCTCAGACAGATGGGAGCATGCCCCCCTTAGAAGGTACCCTTGGTGATCCTGACCTCCCTGAAACTGAGGAAGTAGAAGGGGAGGTGGAGGAAGAGGAAATCTCTGGGGATGAGGCAGACAATGGTCCTGAGCTAGTCAGGCTTACTAGGGCCAACTTAGACCTACATAGGGAAGGATCTGGGGGACCCCCAGTACTGACCCTAAGCAGGCCTAACTTTGGAGTTAGAAGAGATAGATCTCATTCTAGGGACTCCAACATCTCTGTGCACTCTCATGCCTCTGCTCAGAGGAGACTGACTTCTCCTCAGAGAAGAGAACATGAAGCAAGGATGAAACAGGCTAATCTGAGGATTCAGAGGGAAGAACTTGCCCTTGCCAAGGAGAAGCTTGCCTTTGCTAGAGAGCAACAGTTGTGTGGGGTAGTCCCCACTGGTGGCAGCATTATCCCCAAGGATAAAGACAGGAGTTTTGATACTAGACACCTGAGTAAAATAGTGCCCCCCTTTAAACAAGGGGATGACATCCACAAGTGGATGACTGCTTTGGAGAGGGCCTGCACTGTCCAGTGCATCCCCCCAAATCAGTGGGCAGCTATATTGTGGCTCTCCTTTGAAGGTAAAGGTAGAGATAAGCTCCTCACTACTAGAGCTGAGGATGCTAACAATTACCAAGTCCTGAAGAATACACTGATTGATGGGTTTGGCTTAACAACTGAGCAGTACAGGTTGCTGTTCAGAGACACCCAGAAAACTCAGTCTCGGGATTGGGCTGACTTTGTTGATTGTGCCAGTAAGGCTTTGGAAGGCTGGCTACTGGGTAGTAAAGTTACTGACTTCACAGGATTGTATAATCTTATTATGAGAGAGCAAGTCTTAAATAATTGTCAGAACCAGTTATTACACCAGCACCTGGTAGACTCTGATCTGACCTCTCCACAAGAATTGGGTAAGAGGGCAGACAAATGGGTCAGAACCAGGATTAGGCCTAAGAACCAAGGTGGTGACCAGAAGAAGGAATCAACCAAGCCTCAAGAGAAGGGTGGGAATAAATCTACAGATCAAACCACATCAGGGCCCCAAAAATCCTCTGAGGGGGGTAGGTCCCAGAATCCTTCCAATACCCAGAAGAAACCTTATTGCCAAACCTGCAAGCAGGTGGGTCATTGGAAAACTGACAGCAGTTGCCCAAAGAACCCCAATAAGGAGAACATACCCCCAAGTAACATTCCCAAGCCCCCTGTTACTACTAGTAGTAATCCCCCAGGTGGTGGGAGTGCCCCCAAGAATTTGGGTGGTTTTACTTTGGGAGTTCCTGGGGACTCTGGCCTAACCAGGTCCCCTAACTTAGATACTCTTGTCTGTGAGGATGGCATGGGGTTTGCCAATTTCACTGATTGTCCCAACACTTTGGGCAAATACAGACAGGAGCCCCTCATCAATGGTTCAAAAGTTGAGGCCTATAGAGACACAGGGGCTAGCATCACTATGGTGACTGAGAGCCTAGTCCCCTCAAGGCAACTTATACCTGGTGCCACATACCAGGTGACAAACATTGATGGAGTGCAGAAGAGTCATCCCATAGCAGCGGTAAATCTCAGCTGGGGAGGTGTCACAGGCCCCAAGAGAGTGGCAGTGTCATCAAACTTGCCTGTAGATTGCCTACTGGGGAATGATTTAGAGATCTCAGCCTGGGCTGAGGTAGAACAAGAAACCCATTCTAAAATGGTAAATCTTCCTGAACAGGTTAGGAGGGATGTGCCAGTCTCAGCCCAATCTCAAGTAGATTCCCTCCCTGAAAAGGTTAGCAGGGCTGTGATGGTAACAGCCCATACCCAAACTGAGTCCCTTCCTGAAAAGGTTGGTGGGGTTGTGATGGCCACAGCCCAAACTCAGACTGATAATAGTGTTGTGAAGCCTGAAACTATGGATCACTCCACTCAAACAGAGAGCATTGAGGAGGAAGAGAAATCTCCCTCCCACCAGACTTTAGGAAAGGATCAGCCTCCTCAGGGAACTGATCTTGCCCCTTGTGAAGGAGCTGCCCCAGAGGTAGTCAGGCCTAGCCTGGCAGAGCCCCTGATGTCAGTGGACCCTTCCAAGGTGGGACCCAGTCTGGAGCAGGTAACCTGCCCCTCTCTACCCTGCCTCAGTCAGCCCAGGGCTGTGGAGGTCAGGGAGGCCAGTGGTGGACCCCAAAGGGCCCCCTGTCCAAAAGAACTCCCCAATCAGCAGATTAAGGGCACTGAAGCTAGTAGTCCTAGCCAAGTGAAAATAAAACAAACTCCTGAGGGGTCCCCCTGAAAATTAGTTAGGGACCTCCCACAGATGGACACTGTTGGGCACAGCCAAACCTGGGACCTAAGGGCCCCAAACCTGACCTGTCCCTCCAGTAAGCCAACCAGAGGGACCCAGCCTCCAGCTTTAGGTAGCCAGAGGTTGACCCTGAGAGCATACAGCAACTCAGTCTTGGAAAGAAAGGCATGTATGGTGGATTGTGATTGGAGGAAGCTGAGCCCAAAATAAGTGGAGCCTCACTTCAGTACTCCATATCAGCACCAGCCTTTTTCTTTACCAAAACACACCACAGGTAGAGATTCCCTATGGTGGAGACCCTTAGATACCCTTAGGGTGAGGGATTGCTTAGTGGACCATGAGATAGGGGGTAACCATGCCAGTGCATGCACCTCTTCATATGGCCACTCAGGCAATATAGGCTTACCTGGTCAAGGATAGCCTTATCTCCTTTCGTTTGGGGGGGGGTTATGTATGAAGGTGGATACCTGACTATGGTTGCCCCCAACTTTTTGCCTAGTGTTTTGCTGGTTTCTGACTTAGTTGGCCTGGGATCTTGCTATCCAGGACCCCAGGCTTCCTGCTCTCTCTGTTAAAATGGACTCCATGAATTGAATTGAATTGAAAAGGTTCTTCTATAGCGCATGGCTACTCTGAAGCATCCCAGCGCTTGATATAAAGCAGAAGGAGGTGGCAAGGAAACTACAATATAGGAACCAGCTTATCTATATCTTGGGGAACAGTGCTGTTTTTAGTTTTTTTCGGAATGCGGGCAGGTTGGGTTCTTGACGAAGTGGGAGGGGGAGGGCATTCCAAAGCATGGCTTCATTTCGCGAAAAGAGACGGTCCCCTGAACGGGCTCTGTTGGTCCTGGGAATTATGAGAAGGTTTTGTTGTTTAGAGCGAAGATCCCTAGATGGTTTATATGGTCTAACCATATCATTTAAGATGGGGGGGCCATTCCCATGAAGAGTTTTATGGACCAAACAGAGGGTCTTGAAATGGATCCGTTCCTTTATTGGGAGCCAGTGCAGGGTCCTTAGTAAAGGTGCCGCTGAAGTACGACGGCTGGTACCAGTGAGTAGCCTTGCTGCAGAGTTTTGGGCAGTCTGAAGGTGTCAAATGACTGAAATGGGGGCTCCTAGGTAGAGTGCATTCCCATAGTCCAGCCTTGACAAAATAAGGGACTGGACTATGGTTTTCCTAGCACTTTCGGGTAGCTGGGGGAGAATTTTACGGATTGTTTTCATTAAACCAAAGCAAGTAGCCACAGTCTTTCTTGCCTGGGTTTTGAAGGACAGTTCTGTGTCAAGCCAGAACCCGAGACTTTTTATCTCGGATTTTGGGATGGGCCCAGGCCCCATGCAAGGAGGCCACATAGAAAGGGTGTTAAAAGTGGCCTTCCTTCCAAGCAGCATCAGCTCCGTTTTCCCCCCATTCAGTTTCAGGTGAGACGCATCCATCCACTCTGCAACCGCTCCCAGGCAGCTGCAGAGATTAGTCGGAGGGGATTCCACCTGGTTTAGGGAGACTACTAGCTGGGTATCATCAGCATAACTCACCAGCTGGATTCCAAAGGGGGCTACTACCTCTGCTAAAGGAGCCATGTACACATTAAACAGTGTGGGGCTGAGGGAGGAGCCCTGTGGTACCCCACACTGTAATGGCACTGGGAGGGAGCAGTTGGTTTCTGAAAAGACCCTAAAAACTCTGTTGCTAAGGAAGGACCCGAGCTACTCAAGTGCCTTGCCTGTAACTCCGATTCTCTCAAGGCGGGCTAAGAGGACACGGTGGTTAACCGTGTCAAAGGCGGCACTGAGGTCCAGGAGGATAATGGCCGCGCTGCCACCTGCATCCAGAATCCTCCTGGAAGCCTCGACCACCCTCAACAGAGCTGTTTCGGTTCCCTGTCCCTTCCGGAATCCAGTTTGGGTGGGGTGTAGCAGGTCAAAGGTCTCCAAATAAGATGCTAGTTGTTTATTCACCCATTTTTCGGTCAGCTTACTGATGCCGGGAAGGAGGGAGATGGGGCGATAGTTGGAGAAATCATCAGGGTTGAGATTTGGTTTCTTCAGCAGGGCCTTTACCATGGCTAGTTTCCAGTCCTGTGGTACTATACCAGATTCCAGGGAGATGTTGACCAGATCAATGATGTGTTTGCTAACTTGGGGTAGGGCCAGTTTCAGAATGGACATGGGAGCGGGGTCAAGTGGAGAACCGCTTTTTATTGAGTTGAAAAGGGGGGGAAAAGTTAATCACTGAGCGGGTGGAAGGATGCAAGGTGAGGTAGGATAGAATTAATGTCATCCATCGGGGGAGGGTTGGATTCAACTACGGGAGGAGGAGGAAGAGAAAGGAGAATCTTTTCGATTTTTGTAGCAAAGAAACTTGCTAGTTCGTTGCAACGAGCACCAGATTCCTCAGATGATAGTTCAGATGAAGGGGGATCGGGGGCTCTTATCAAAGTTTTTACTATTCTGAACATCTCTCTGGGAGCATTAGTGGATTTTTCAATTTTTTCAGCATAAAAGGTGGATTTGGCTGTAATGAGGGCAGATTTATATTTTTTTATTGTGAGTTTATATTTGATTTTCTTTTCCTCGTCAAAGTGTTTCCGCTGTGGTTCTGAAATTCTGGATCCTACTGTTGTCCCGGTATCGAGGTCCGATACCCGTGTCCCGAAACATCAACGTACCATGACGAATTTGGTGTCGACGAACCGATAATGATTAGGACATCATTCCTATGCATTTGCGTCATGATCGAGGCATGCTAACACCCCTGAATCGTAGTTTCCGTCCCGACCCCTCAGACTCCATTTTGTAAACGGTATCCATCTTGTGTCTTGCCCTCATGATAAGTCAATTAAAGGTCGAGCTTGATCTAAAAGTACACGTCCACCTTCCCTGACTCCCCCCTGACCTGTCCCAACTGACTCCCTTGCCTCCAGCCAAACCTGTTTGGGCAGCTCCTCGCCCAGTGGCCTAATACGATAGCATCAATGCATAACATGCCCCAAACCATTCACTACATCCAGATCATGTTTTCTACACACACACACCTGTCGGCGTTCCCTGTTTATGGCCAGTTTTATGACTAGGAGGTGCCTTCTTTTATTGGGGCTTCACCGATATCTGATGGGAGTTCCGGGCTTGGCTGGGTAATCTATCACGAATTGGACATCTAAAATACGGGCTTGCCTACATGACTTCGCTCTTTTGTATTATTGTAGAAATATGTGTATAGCCATATCATAAACTCAAGAATTCTTGCTTGCAGCTATTATTTTTGTATATAAGGAGAAGGCTGGTTCTGTAAAAACGAACAGTCTCCTGAGAACACATGACCCGTGTTTGTCGTGCTTCTAGGACACCTGTTACTTGGTAGCTGCCAATAAAACTTGATCTCTGACTGCGACTAGAAGACTCAGTGTTTCTGTGGTCCGGAACAAGGGAGAACTCAGAGGTCTTCGGGTGTTATCCCCTGGCACCAAACGGGTTCCTAAAAACCCGTTACCTCAGTTGGCGCCCAACTCGGGGCGGTATCAAGCGGTGACGGTCCAAGCCAGATGTTCGTGAGGAGCTTCGTGTGAAAATTCCAGAGGACGGCCAGCCACTTCAGCGACCCCTGTATGTCGACGTGGTTCCGAAGGTCTTTGCTGCGAGGTTCCCCGCGTCCCGACGGCTACGAAGGACTGCTGCCCTGACTATCGCCTTGTTTTGGACCCAGTGATCCTTGGTAGAGCGAAACGATAGACGAGTCTTCTAGCGACGTCACCGATCTTCAAATACTTCAGTTAAGTATAAGTGGAGCGTCTCCCAGTCCTTAGTTTGTCCTTAGTTTTTGGTATCCTTGAGATACGCTTTGATTTGGTACTTGCAAGCCCCAAAGCCGAAGGACTTGTGTATTCACGAGAAATATCGTAACAGATAATCCTTTGAAGTTTGAAGCTAGACTAGTGAGCAAAGATGCCTGGTTTTAGCAGACTTGGAAACTTGTTTTGTCTTGGTTATAGTAAGGACTCCCGATTAGAGGATTCCTGTCCGGTTCCTCCGATTGGAACTCCAACATATGAGCTCTATGTAAAGCACGGCGTAGGTCCTATCACATATAATGAAGTGTGGATAAAATACACCCGCAAGGATGGTGTTTTAAAATGGCCCCAATATGGTAGTTTCGACTCAGAAATATTAGATAACCTAGAGGTCAAATTATTCAAGAGAAAAGCCCGGCCGGTGATGTTTGACTCTTTCCGCTTATGGCGCAAAGAAGCCAAACAGAAAGAAATAAAATTAGCAAAAAGGAATAAAAGAGGTATGTCAATGGTGCAAGCTGCCGTTGCATACAGGGATAACGAGGAAGAGCAAGAAAGCGAACAAATGTTGAGGAGCAAGAAACTAGCAGTAGATAAATTCTACCCGATGTTACCAAATAAGGGACAAGGTCAAGAGGAGAGATCCGAGAAAGATCCATTAATGTCCCACTTATTAAGCTCACCTCCACCGTATGCGTTAGACGCTACCGCACCACCAAAGCATTTTACTATACCGCGCCCCGGCGCACGTAACCCAGCTCTTGCACGAACGCCAGCTCCTCTTCAGCTGGTTTCTACTTCTCCGGCGCAGCCTTCTCAAGGGCCGCCATCTCTGCTACATACTCCATCTACTTCTACGACTTTACCTACAGCTCTAACTGTTCCCTATGATACTACGTCTGCCACTGTTTCAACTTCCTCTGCTATGACCTCGATTTCCTCTTCGCCTCAGCCTGTCTTTTCTGATGCACTTACTCCTCCGCAAGGTTCTCCTTCTATTAGACAAAGAGTGACAGGTACCGTCACTGGTCTGCTTTCACCTTTCTTTGGGTCGCCTAAAACAACGCCTAAAACAGAAGATAGACAGTTACGTAGTCAACTGCCTGATTACGAGGAAAGAAAAGTGCTGAATGAACTAGCACGCCAATGGATTACGGATACTGTTAGATATGATGTTCAGTCTGTTATGGAAGTTTTCCGTCAATGGAATGCACCCACTCAGAGATACGTATTCGAAGAGATGTGTGTATATCTGGGCGAAGATTTGGAGACGAATGATCCCAAATACACAATGAACGAACTATGGCGTACACGCTTTAAGTTTCATGAAGGTATGATTACAGGGGCAGATGTTGAGAAAGCGATAGAGTTATTGCTCTCTTATAGGAGTAAGGGAAATGTCTCTAGATCATGTCACGAAGACGATGCACCAGGTGGGAAAAGAGCGAGACAGTACCCCATGAGAGAGGTTCCTCCGGTTTGGAGGGAAGGTGATGCGAATGCGAATTCACCAATTCTGCCTCATTTCCAGCGTGTATGGGTACATGTCCCCTGGAAACGATCCGGTCTTAGCACTCAAGCAGACACTGCCTGATCCTCGTAAAAACCCGACTGGGTATTATAAGGAGTTATCGCAAACTGCAAGCTCATGTATAATGAATTTAGCGGATATAGACATGTTGTTTGGGAACGTTGTTCCACATCCTTTATGGAGCAAAATACGTCATACGAACCATGACCAAGAACTAGGTGACTCATGGGCGAACATTGCCGCTATAGATGCTAGACAAATTGGTGGTTCTAAACCTGAGCCGTTAATAGCTGAACTTCCCGGTAGGATTATCGCGTACATGAAAACAATAATGCCTGAAGTACGCGTAAACTGGGACAAGCTATCTGCGTGCAAGCAGAAGAAAGATGAGAATGTGTCTGACTTTTTCACAAGATTTGAGGAGACTTTCACCGATCATAGTGGTCAGGATATGGCTACCAAGGGTGGTCAAAGATTGTTTGTGGACAAATTCGTATATAATTTAATTCCTGAACTGTGTAATAAACTGAAAGATTCAGAGAGTGCTTGGGCTGTCTCTACGTCAGCGCAAATTTTAGCTACAGCCCAGTACTATGAAAATAGGCGCAAAGACGAGCTAGATAAAGTCGACAAAAAGACAAAAGATTTAAAAACTAAAGTTCTTCTCCAGCAAGCCTATCCGCCTCGCACGGCTAGTCAGCCCAATTATCAACCACAACAGCAGTATTCGAGAAACGCGCAAGGAAACGAGTTTTCGCATCAGCGTATTGCTTATGGCCCGAATCAATGTGCGTATTGCAAGGAAGAGGGTCACTTTAAAGGTAATTGTCCGGCTCTTGCTCGACGTTTGAGCGGTGCTTCAGGTGTAAGGGGAAGAGGTGTTCAACATGCCCCTAGAGGTAGGGGCCGTGGAAATTTCACCCAGAATACAACTTCTTTTCCGCCTCAGAATTCGATGAACAGCTTTGACCAACAGAATAATGAATCGTCTAGGTCAGCTCAGTACTATGCTGACGACTATTACACCGAACACGAAAATGAGGGTAACGATTGCTAGGACAGCCATGGACAAAGAGAGGGAGTTGTTTCAGTTCCAGTAGATCAGAATGGACCTTATGTCGAGGTAATTACCTCAGGAGTGTCAGAGCCATTTCTGCTGGATACTGGTGCTACAAAAAGTTCTATCATGCACTTGAAACTTCCTGGCGCACCTTTGTCTGGCGAAATGAATGTTTCAGTAGGTTTCTCTGGCGCCCCTGTTAGAAACCCGATCTCTAGTCCTATATCCCTTTCTATTGGCCCATGCGAATTAGAAGCACCCCTCATTCTTACAACAGGTTGCGGTGAAAATTTGTTAGGTTTGGATTTGCTAAAAAGGTTATATGCGACTTTGTACTGTTCCCCCTTGGGAGTACAACTTACTTTAGGTAGGAAAGTCATTTCTCCAATGTATTTGTCAAAGGACAATATTCCGACTGAATTGTCATCACTTCCTGATATACTTTGGGATAATGGCTCTAATGATGTAGGTCGTTTGGAGATAGCACCGTATGTCATAACATTGAAAGCCAACGTTAGGTTGCCACGTATTCCCCAAATACAAAATATCTAGCGAATGTGAAAATGCATTATTGACGATTGTTTATGACCTGATTGATAAAGACGTCATCGAAGAAACAACAGGAAATGTTTGTAACAGTCCAGTTCTGCCCGTCTTAAAGCGTACTGATCCTTTACAACCGCCTGTGTATAGGTTCGTCATCGACCTCAGAGAAGTGAACAAGATAGTTATCCCACAGTTTCCAGTTGTCCCCGACATTACTGCTTTATTGACGATGGTTCCAGCTTCAGCAAATTGGTTCTCGGTGATTGACCTGAAGAACTCTTTCTTCAGCATCCCGATTGCCGAGGAGAGTAGAGATATTTTTGGATTCAATTTAGGAGGACGAAGCTTCCGCTTCAAGTGCGCTCCTCAAGGCTACTGCGAAAGCCCATCAATATTCAGTCAGGCCCTGAAAACACAACTAGACACGATTATTCTACCGAATGGTTCAACTCTGATTCAGTACGTAGACGATCTGCTGATCGCTGCAGACACTGAAGAAATTTGCAAACGAGCTACGCTGTCATTATTGCATCACTTATGTAACATGAAGCACAAAGTCTCTCTCTCCAAACTCCAATTTTGTCGATAAGAAGTTACCTACCTAGGTCACATCTTGTCGAAGGAGGGAAGGAGACTGACACCAGAAAGAATACAGGCAATTGCAGAACTGAGTGCCCCAAGGACACAGAGAGAGGTTCGAGCCTTCTTGGGCATTACATCGTACTGTAGACAATGGATACCGAATTTCTCACTACTAGCCAAACCCTTGCTGGCACTACTCTGTAAAGACACGCCAAATCCTATGCCCTGGTCTGAAGATTGTCAGACGAGTTTCCACGAGTTGCGTGATGCATTATGTTCGGCTCCTGTGTTGGGAAACCCCAACTACAGTAAGCCTTTTACATTATACGTCCATGAGAAGGAAGGTTGTGCATTATCAGTTTTAACACAACATTTTGGGGACAAACAGCGCCCATGCGCGTATTTTTCAGCAACTCTAGACCCTGTGGCTAAAGCCCTACCAAGTTGTCTGAGGGCTACCGCCGCAGCAGCTGTCTGCATTCGACAATCCGCTGGATTAGTCATGAATAATACTCTGATCGTTATGGTCCCGCATGCAGTAGACATTTTACTAAACAGGACGAAGACACAACATCTTACTAGCCCTCGACTATCCAGTTACGAACTTACACTGCTAGCAAGTCACATCCACATAAAGAGGTGTGATACACTGAACCCCGCAACGTTATTACCCATTCTGACAGAAACAGACAAGATTGATAACCATGACTGCTGTTTTAGGACAGAAGAAGAGACAAAAGGGAGAGTAGACTTACAGGACACTCCCCTTCCTGAATGCAACGAAACTTTATGGGTTGATGGTTCATGTTTCAAGCTGCCGAATGGTGATACGACTGCAGCATATGCCGTAACGACATTAAACACCATTATAGAGACCGCGCGCATTTCCCATAATTCTGCACAAGCTGCAGAGCTAATTGCGCTTACCAGAGCATGTGTGTTAGCGAAAGGAAAGCGAGTGAATGTGTACACTGACAGCCAATACGCCTTTGGCGTGGCTCACAGTTTTGGGAGATTGTGGCGTGAACGTGGGTTTCTTACGTCACATGGTGCAAAGATACAACATGGTCAGCTAGTTAATGAGCTCCTCGAGTCACTGACCTTGCCACTACAAGTTGCCATTGTGAAATGCAGTGCACACAAAAAGATTCAAGATGATGTTGGCCGCGGGAATGCATTTGCAGACGAGGTTGCGAAAGACACTGCAAGGAACGCAATGAGTCGGATGTATGTTGTAGGTCCCGCTAGATGGATTACGGATGTGGGAATGTGTGTGGACACCATTGAAAGCGTAAAATCTATACAAGCCGAGGCAACTGAGAAAGAGGTGAATGAATGGAGAGAAAGTAAAGGTAGATTAGACGCGAATGGTTGTTGGGTCGAACTGTCAGAACACCAGCGATGGCTATTACCTAACGCATATGTACTTGCAGTAGTAACCATGGCTCATGGAGTTGCGCACATTAGTTCGAGAGGAATCTGTAAAGTATTGGCCCCAGTATGGCAAAATGGTAATATCCCGAAATATGCAGAGAATGTGGTCAGAAACTGTATGGTGTGTTTGAAGTACAATCCCGGTAGGGGAACCCCAACTCCAGCTGGTCATTTTGCGCCTCCAACGTATCCGTTCGAGGTTTTGCAGCTCGATTTCATTCACATGGAGAGATGCAACAATCTGAAGTATGTGCTCGTTGTTGTTTGCGCTTTCTCCAGGTGGGTGGAAGCGTACCCCCTTAAGGACAATACTGCCTTGTCAACTGCCAAAGCCCTTGTCAAAGAGTTCTTTCCGAGATTCGGTATGCCTAGAATCGTCTGGAGTGATAATGGAAGTGAATTCGTAGGACGCGTGATGAAGAGAGTGTGTGAGTGTTTAGGCATACAACAAAAGTTTCACTCTGCGAATCACCCCCAATCAGCTGGATTAGTAGAGTGCTACAATGGCACTTTAAAGCTCAAATTAGCCAAGATCCAAGCCTGTACAGGTCTTAAATGGCCTGACGCCTTGCCCCTAGCACTCTTGTCAACCAGAATGACCGTCCATTCCAGGTTAGGACTTAGTCCTCATGAGATAGTGTTTGGCCGCCCAGCCAACGTCTGGGGCATGCCAAGGCCAAAGAAACTCAGCGAAATAGAGCACCCCGTACTGCTTGACTATTTGTGCGAATTAACAACTAAATTGTGTGTTTTACACCAACAGGTTCACAGTTCCTCTCCGCCAGCCTCTGACGATCCAGGTCACTCCATCGAACCCGGCACGTGGGTCTTGGTGCGGAATTTCCAGCGCACAAACAACGGACAGCCGAGGTGGACCGGACCGTACCTCGTACTTCTTTCCACGAGATCAGCTGTTCGGGTGGAAGGCAAAAAGAACTGGGTGCACGGGACCCATTGTAAACGGGTCCCTCTGCCCCTTCCATACGACCGGTGGGTCAACGAAGGAATTGCCGACTCCGAGACAGAATCCATACCTCGCTTCAATCCCTTTCAGCGATGCACGTTTAAAAGAAACTGGTACCGAAAAGGAGAGTGATCATATTTTACAAGGACTTGTGCCACCATCTATGCAGTTGGACACTTCAGAACCTGAGACATTGTTTGAAGACCACACCGTACCAGGAAAACGACGGTACAATTTAAGGTCTAAACAAAGAGACTAATAAAAAGCAAACTAATGTGATTTTCCCTTCCCCCAAGAACTATTTTTGATTTTTCAGCTCTCTCACTCTCAGGGAACTTGCTCATTTTTGATTTTTGAACCGCCATCCGGTTCTGCTGCTAGGGTCGCGGTTGAAGTCTGGGGAGTGCAACTGGGGACGTTTAGGTCAATGGTTCTGGTTGGTCCAAGGGAGTTACCCCGGACTGAACAGAGCGCACTCCCTGGCAGAATCAACCTACCGCCGCGGGCAGCAACTAGAGGATGGAGTTTCCTAGGGTAAAGAGACCTGCCAGACTCACGGACTTTGAAAGACAATTATGCCCGATACTGGCCAAAAGAAGTTTTTTGATAATATGTATTTTTATGTTGTGTAGCATAGCAATGTTCTTGACTGGTTATACTCTATTCGTCTTTCAAGTTTCCTTGTTCTCAAATGACACTCGGCCAACTCCTCCTCTCACTCTCTCCACACACTCCTTTCACCCTCTACCTGAACACGAGTCTGCCAGAAGACTCGAATTTGTAAATAACTCATTCATTCAACTTCTACACCAACACCAGTCCATAATGAACACATCGAACTGTTGGGTATGCGGACTCATGCCGCACACGACTGATAAGGGTATCCCATACTTCATCCTGCCTTTCAGTTATTATGGTTCTCTGTGGGCTTTCCAGACCATGTTCCTATTCGCCCTAGAACCGTACCAGACCCGTTCTACTGAGAGTGATTCCAGTAACAAGGCACTAGTAGCAGGGATAAGAAATATGAGTAGAGAGTTCGACACATATCTTACGATTCCCAAAGATGAACTCACTCCGTACACTCGTTGGAACGTAACTAAATATGGGGTTTACCTGAGTAAGAGCCAGACAGCAAAGAAATCCCGCCCAGTTTGGATAGTACCCAACCGAGGTCACTTATGTTTACAAGGTATCGGTAGGGATCCCAAAGCACAATTAGGAAAGAGTATATGCGCGGAAACATATGTGTTCGCTTCCCGAACTTCCCCTATATTCTTAGCAGCCAAAGGCACCTATTTCGTCTGCCATGACCAAGCCTACACCTGGTTGCCCCCTGACTTCTCAGGTACATGTTTTATCTCATTTCTGCTGCCTCCCACCTACACGGCCAGAGCAGATTACCATCGGACAAGGACAGCTAGAGGTGTCGTGAGTAAAGACGACACCGCGGGTCAGGAATTCGCTGACTTCGCAAAGGGTTTTCTGCCATTTTGGGGGCCTATGGTGAACAGCAGGAATATTCGCCAGTTATCGAGGATAGTTGAATCTGCCGTGATTACAACGGCCGGAGCCCTTGGCAATTTGACGACCGAACTTCAGTCGGATCGATTTATGACCCTTCAGAACCGAGTTGCCCTAGATATCATACTCGCCGATCGTGGTGGTGTGTGTAGAGTGATCCAATCCAGTTGTTGCATTTTCATCCCTGATAACGCACCGACAGTGTACCAGGCCATCTCTAAGTTACACGAGATATCTGGTTCCCTTCACGTAGAAAAAGGGGACTGGTCCTTACTAGGGTGGTTCTGGGAACTGATCGCTACCTGGGGATGGAAAACACTGATCTTCATTGGGATGATCTTAGCACTTCTGTTTATGTTCTGCCTGTGTGTACAGTGCGCTCCTGCACTATGTGGCCTCTGTGCTACCTCATGTGTACGGAAGCCTATGTCAAGGGACGAACAGAGCAACAGAATGATGCTACAGCAGCATCTCCACGAATTCCTTCATACAGATTTAGACTCGGATTGACATGAATTATTGCCTTATATGAGGGCAAAAGGAGGGTCTGTGGTTCTGAAATTCTGGACCCTACTGTTGTCCCGGTATCGAGGTCCGATACCCGTGTCCCGAAACATCAACGTACCATGACGAATTTGGTGTCGACGAACCGATAATGATTAGGACATCATTCCTATGCATTTGCGTCATGATCGAGGCATGCTAACACCCCTGAATCGTAGTTTCCGTCCCGACCCCTCAGACTCCATTTTGTAAACGGTATCCATCTTGTGTCTTGCCCTCATGATAAGTCAATTAAAGGTCGAGCTTGATCTAAAAGTACACGTCCACCTTCCCTGACTCCCCCCTGACCTGTCCCAACTGACTCCCTTGCCTCCAGCCAAACCTGTTTGGGCAGCTCCTCGCCCAGTGGCCTAATACGATAGCATCAATGCATAACATGCCCCAAACCATTCACTACATCCAGATCATGTTTTCTACACACACACCTGTCCGCGTTCCCTGTTTATGGACAGTTTTATGACTAGGAGGTGCCTTCTTTTATTGGGGCTTCACCGATATCTGATGGGAGTTCCGGGCTTGGCTGGGTAATCTATCACGAATTGGACATCTAAAATACGGGCTTGCCTACATGACTTCGCTCTTTTGTATTATTGTAGAAATATGTGTATAGCCATATCATAAACTCAAGAATTCTTGCTTGCAGCTATTATTTTTGTATATAAGGAGAAGGCTGGTTCTGTAAAAACGAACAGTCTCCTGAGAACACATGACCCGTGTTTGTCGTGCTTCTAGGACACCTGTTACTTGGTAGCTGCCAATAAAACTTGATCTCTGACTGCGACTAGAAGACTCAGTGTTTCTGTGGTCCGGAACAAGGGAGAACTCAGAGGTCTTCGGGTGTTATCCCTGGCACCAAACGGGTTCCTAAAAACCCGTTACCTCACCGCCATTGTCTTTCCTCTCGTTTGCATTCCTGTTTAAGAGACCTTAGGTCTGAATTGAACCAAGGCTGTTTATTCGAGCCTTTTTTGTTTACAATATGTTTTTTTGGGAGCACACTATCCAGTGATTGCTCAATCCATCGATTGAAATCTGTGTTGGCCCTGTCGATATTCTGATTGGCCAGAGGTTCGTTCTGCTTCAACGATTCTATCCAGTCGCTGGATTCTAATTTTGTCCAGCGCCTACCTAAGGTTTTGTGGGAAGGTTGTTTGGTGCTAGGTCTATTTACCCTAGGTACATATCTAATTGGATACTGAGTCACCTTATCAGTCCCTGTATAGTATACCTTAGGTATCCAGGGCATAGGTGTACCCAGGGCCTACCAGGGGCTGAAGCATGTATTATGCCACCCCTGGCTGGCCATCCAAAACTGACACAACTGGCTGCAAGACAGCTGGGGCAAGGTGGTGTAATCACCCTTTGCTTTAGATATAGTATACCTATATCTAACCCTAAAATGGACACATATATTCCTATCAGTCACTCCTATGGCAGGCCTTATCAATCCTGAAGACAGAGTGCTTGGAATTATGTGAGATGGTGCTCTGGCATGAGCTGAGCCCGTTTGCAGCTTGCGGAACCAAGTCCAAATAGCTGTTCCATGATAACGCTATACCATATACTCTTAAGTGCATTATAATCCTCGCGGTTAAATGCTAACTTTGGTATAGCATTATCAAAACATGTCGAGTAAGGTGTCATACGAATTGGAATACTAACCCCTCGCCAATTCTGGCGACGGGGTTAGCATTCCACCCCTCTAGAGGGACACGACATGTATGTAACTGTGAACCCCGGTTAAAGTCAGACATAGCCTCAGCTCCACAAAATGGATGCTGCCACTGAGACACAAGTCTGCCCTCCTGCTGCTGGGAGTCCTTCCAGCAACGGAGGCATGGACAAAGGGTTTCATGTCAGGGGCGGTGCCAGCACCATCCCAGACAGGATTTTGTGTATTCCAGGTAGGCAGGGCTGAAAGGAAGGTGACTGCAAGTGGCACCCCGGTGCTCACTGTGCATATGCCGGCTCAAACCAGTTTCTGGGGCACACCAGCCCCTGCGCTGGGGAGAGACCGGACAAAGGAGAGGGGTGTAACCACCCCCCTCCTAGTCCCACCCATAGGGCAGGACTTAGTCGCGTGCCAGCCCCTTTTCTTAGTATAAAGATAGGAGCAGGCCCCCTTCCCAAATTAGATAATCTTGAATCTTGAAACTACTTTCCACGAAAGGAAGTCTTGACTCTTCTGAAGACTATCCCTTGTGGCTAAGGAGTAGCCACCCTGCACCAGCAGGCACCATCGAAGCTCTTGCGGTTTACTGAAGTCCATCCTCTGGATCAAGACTGCCCAGCTCGACGAGACCCGGTTTCCCCTCCATCTCTGACCTCTAGCTACATTATCCAGCACAGCTGAGATTCGTGGGTGCGACGAGACCCGTGGGACCGGCCATCTTCAAGACCTGCACGACGCTTCTCCAGCACGACCCCCGAGAGACCCTCGAGTAAGTGCACTGGGGGTTTGAGAAGCCCTAACCCTAAGCAGCTCCAGCACCGAAGTCCAGCCTCCCAGCATCCACGAGATCTGCGTGGGGCCCTTCTGCTTCTTTGCTGCTTGCCACGTTGTCCGGTCACTTGCCCGTTGGCTAGTGACCCTCTTGACGACGTACCACGACGATTTCACCGCTGGTCTGGTTGCTCCAGACTGGCCCTTGCTCCCCTCCAACAGAGGAGCACCCTGGACCCTCCTGGTCCACTCCAGACGCCATCTTGAGTCCACCGCGTGGGCTTGCCTTTGCCAAGGCTTGTTGCTCCAATCCTGGTTTCAGCAGCGCCGACAGCAGACACCCTCGTGGGACAGCTCGCCCCTCCATCCTGGTCGCCGACAACGCCTCCTGGTCCGAGAGACTGCAGAGCCAAGCGTCGCCCACTCACCTGGTCGAGGTGCCCTCATCCGGTGCCATCCTGGTGCCCATCTGATCACTGGCTAGTGATCAAGAACTGAGTCCCCTCTGCTTTCAGGTCATCTTCAACTCCGATCCAGGCTTGGATCCCATCGAACTTCATCACTGGTCGCCTGCCAGCAACTTCTTCTTTCAGGCTCCATAGACTGTAACGAGGATTCCCGACGTCTTTTGAACCCTATGCAGCCGCAGCCCCTGGGCTAGGTAACTCGAGCATTTCGGTGCTCCCACGTAGGTTCACTATATAAGTGTCCAGATCCTTTTTCGTTTTCAGCCTAACTGGTCGGATTCGTCCGATAACACTAACTTTACGAAATCTAGCATCCATAGACTTTGTCCCGCATCCCGCGTGAGAGTGCACACTCTGCACTCGATCTCCCTAGGCCTCCTGCTCATAATCTTAAGGTTCAGTAGTGTAGTTCTAGCGATCCTGAAGCCTCTGGATCTTGTTACTTACCTGCTAGTATTTCACATTCCACTTTTGTAGTATATGGTTTTTCGTGCCCCTCGGGCACTTGTGTAAATTGTGCAACTTGAAGTATTTTCGTAAGAGTTTTGTATTGTGCTTAGCTCCCTGACTCATAAAGAGTTCAGGGTAGAACTGTTATTAATAAATATCCTATATTTTTATAACAACTTGTGTGATGTCCTTTCACTTGGTGTTCAAGGGGTATATGTGATGGTGAAACAGCTGGCTTAACACGCCCTCTAGAGTTTAGCCTGAAGACTGCTCGTGTCCATGCTACTAGGATAGCTGGTCTGAAAGGTTGACTTACAACCAATCATCAATAAGGGTTGTTTGGTATGATACAAAGTGATCACTAGAATAGTGAGCACTATATATCAGGCCAACTTCTCACACCGAGGCGGTGTCCATCTTGGCCGCCAGTTCCCTTGCGCTACGGTGTCGTCTTTCTCCCTCACCGGCGCGGCCGCCGGGGTGAAGCTGAGACCGGAGCAGGCCCAGGGATGTCCTCTGAGACGTCCCGGAGTTTCACGGGGATCCCAGGTCGATGGAAGGAGTATATTTACGGATAATCGGGCAGGGGTCAGGAGCCTCGTTAGGCTACGACCATCCTCACCGGCTGCTAGCCACGCCCCCTCATTTGCCCTCACACACGCCCACACATCTGGCACAGCCGCAGCGGTGGATGCTCCTTCTCCTACATTGCTGTCAAGACCTGAAACAACCTTCCCCTCCAGCTCAGGACAGCCCCCTTGCTGGCAGACTTCAGAAAAGAGACTCAAGACCTGGTTCTTCAACTGAGACACAGCGCCCAGATACCCCTGGGGGTGACAGTGTTGTGCTTTACCAAATGCTGTTCATTGATTGATTGAATAGCTCTTGCATAAAAGAGACCTATTAGCTCTGTCAATGCTTGTTCTAACCTTTGAACATAAAGATTCTAAAGTCCGACAACTCACCTTCTGCTTAAGTAGGTGACTGAGTGGACTGCAAACAGGCAGTATCTACAGTCCCAGATTGTGACCACCAGGTTTTATTTTTACCAGCATGACTAGCATTTTAATGTATACATGACTACCAGGCCGGTTTTTACCAACATGAGCAGTAATCTAATGGACTGGTCGATAAAAAGTAGGAAAGTCACCTAAAGCAGGTATTTCTCCCTCTTATCAGACAGCACCTATTCAAAACAACAAATATATGCAGACTACACTTCAAAATGTGTTCTAGAGCTGCCCCTGAACGATCCAAGAGCGATGAAGTTAACAAACGCAGCAACGCCCTGATTAAAATAAATACGGACGATTGTATATAATGTTCGGCCCTTTGCAAAATCTTAAAACATGAGTAACTTGCCGGAGCATCCCACTCCTAGTCACAGTCCCTCCCAGTGTGACCTTTGAATACACCCGGTGTAATTGCCGGTCAGGGAGGGCGGCTCCCTGCAGCAGGAGGGGCGCGGCGATTAGTCACAGCTCAGAGGGAGGAGCCAAGGTGAGCTGTTCTGTTGGCCCGGCCTTCTGGGGGCGGAGCTTGAGGGCGTGGCGCTCTCACCACCCTTAACTGCCGCCCCTCTCGCTAACGGCCCTGCAGTCTCATTGATAATGGAGGAGGTCGGCACGCCGCCGCTGTCCGTGCTAGGCGTGAGCTTGGCCGTGGCCTCCAGCCTGGTGAATGGGACCCCCTTCGTCTTGCAGAAGCGGGGGATGCTGCGGGCTCGCCTGCGAGGTAGACTGCCCCCTTCCGCCTGTACCTCAGCTCTGCGTCTCGCTCACACATCAGCACCGAGGCTGGCACGGAGTCTCCTTATTGGTGTGACGCGAAACCGCTTCTCGTGCCTGTCCCCGCTAGGGCTCGCGGATAAAGTGCCAGCTTCACCAAACCTGGGCCTTCATTACTTTGACGCCTATCAAGGCAGAGCACTTCTATGGGAAGGGCACTGCTAGCAGAGTATGGGAAACTTGTGAGTACCGACCGTACCCGCAAGTTTCCCAAACTGCTAGCAGAGCACTTCAAATAGGAGTAAATGCAATGTAGGGTTTCTAGTTCATTCTGCTCGTGTACTCTCCAGTTGGCAGTAAATAACACACACATTTTACGTTCAATGTCAATTTTCACTGCCCCCCCCCCCAAAAAAACAATATTTGTTCGTGCATGATCTATATTAAATATATTTTTCTCACACACAAGAAGGGGGAGAGGTACAAAACAAACCACTACTCTAGCCTCCCCAAATACAACTGTAAACACATCAAGGAGAGTAGTGTGTGGATGTCATGATTAGAGGTGGTAGGTGCTCAGTGGAAAAATACTGCCCTCACTCACAAAATTGTGACATGCCTCATCGGGCTTGCTTCAGTACACCCCTATATTAAATAATCACATGGTAGTACTTACTAGTAAATGCTTTTCTTAGCTATTCTAACAGGCTAGTAAATAAAGTTCTTTGTACAAATAACTTATTTTAGCCAACATTTGTAACGCTTTTAGTATGTACAAATTTAGGGGCGTGTGAACTGTAAGTCACAAGGAGTCTTAGAAAACTAATAAGTTTACCTGTTTTTGAGGAGGGCGAAATTAACAAAGATAGGGTCTGGTTCTAAGAACAGGTGCACGAGCCGTGCCGTTAAAATAATTGGCATCTAAATCACGCAACAAGAATCATGGGATATGGTAGCCTCTTAAAAGTAAATAAGAAAATATTTATTTAATGTGCAGAAACATTTAACCTTAATGCATCAGATTATTTTTGAACAGCGCACTCTGAACTCATGTATTGGAAGGCACACTCGTATGTAATAACAAAGTAAAAGGACTCTAAAACAACATATTTGCCTAGGATCACACAATCTATTCATAGCCGGCCATGATTAGTCCTAGGTTTTCTGGTTTCAAGTTATGCAAATCCCCCACTACATAGCTACCTCTTTCTCTCTTTTTTTTAAATTCTAAAGATGTATGCTTTATACCAAACGTTTATGCTTTGGTTTTAATTGTTGGTGCATTATGGTAGAGCGTGGGTGACAAGCAGAAGCCACATTAAAACTCAGCTCGTTTTGGGTTCGAGGGTCCAAGAGGACCTCGAATTGAGCCAGACCATGGCCTCTGGCTCGAGGTTTGAATGGCTCGTCGACCTCTACCAGTTTTTAAGTTTAAAGCTTTATTGAGAAGAATAAATATAAAACGAACAGGTTTACATTGACGTTCTGGTTATGTGTTAATGAAGACCATCTAAATCAAAGGCTTTTGTGAGAAATATTCAAATCCAAATGTCTGTAAACCAAAGAACCATATATTAATGAAATAACAATCTACAGAAGTTTAAATAAGGAATGAACATTTTCAGCTAAGGCATGAGGATGAGTTGAGAAAAAAGAAAAGAAGGGAGTAATGAACTCGTTTACTTGAATAATGTAATTAGTGCGTATTGGAAATGTCATCTTATTGATGTAAACATATTGTATGGGCATATTTGATTCAATACATTTATTGGGAGAACATACTATCGAAAGGAATCAACTTAATGTTACCCACTTTCATCTTTGAGTATTGTTTATCGGATTCACTGCTTGTTGAAAACAATAAAAATGATTACCGAACCAGACCCTGAAGACACTCGCCACGTATTATGCATGCAACCTTTTTTAACACAAATCCCAATGCTGGCCAGCGAATTGACCGCACTATTTCTTTTTATTTTTATTTTCACAGGTGCTTCCTATTTAACTGACATTGTTTGGTGGGCAGGCACGGTTGCAAGTGAGTATCTTTACTAAATGTGTGTGCTTGTTGCTCTGTTAAGATTTTAAAATGTCGCATTACAGGGTGGGAAAGCATCACTGGGAAGTAAATAAATCTTGGTGGTTGAAGTGCTTCATTGGGGATAAGATGTTAAGTCTGTGTGACATCCAATTATAAGGTGAAAAGGCATCTGGACACCATTAGCAGCAATATCAAGCACATTGAATTTGGATCTGTGTTGTGCTGCCTCAAAAGAACCTTAAAGTGCTTTACTACTCTACCTCAGGAACATGCCCATGCTATGCTTGTACTAGGTGCTATGCTTTTCTATTGTACCCTGTGTGTGTTGTTACAGGAATATTCCCTGCATGGTAAACAGATAGGTACTCCGCACTGCACGCTGAACGGCTTGTGAAAATGGTGTCTTCAGTTATTGTTTTACCCCGTTATCCCACTAATCTAGCATGGCGTACAGAGGCCTAGGCCTGCACCTTTTAAAGCGAGGTCCTGAATCAGTTTTGTGACTTTGAAAAGCACAGAGAGAATCTCCTCATGGACGATAAAGAACCAAAGCCCTCACCCGAGATGAGATACATCAAGCGGTGGTGACAGCATATCTAGATTTGGGAATCAGTATTGTGACCAAGAGTGTGAGTTAGACTGTTTGGTGAGTCTTGATACTGGAGCTATTTTTTTTTTTTTTTTTTACTTTATTTTTTCAGCAAAATGAACAACATAATCCCCCCCAAAATTGGCATCGGTAGAAAGAAAATACAGGTGTACACATTCCATAGTCGATACTGGAGATAGTTAGATCCAATTCCGATGCCCTGTGTTTCTCATGGCACAAGATGGAGGGTGAATACAGCTCCCCAAGGCAATGGAAGTGTATGTACTGCAGTCCTGTGCCTGGAGCTTGGAGACCCCGATACTAAAGTGAGGAAAGATGGCTCCCATTAGAAATTCAGTGAGCACCTTGTTAGCAAAGGGCTTCGGATTAGTTCTTCCTGAACAATGCCTTTTGGTCCAATTCTATGTTTGTGTTGACCAAGGAGGAGAGAAGTACTATACAGAGAACTGGAACTGCTGTGTGACCAGGCTGGTGTTTGTATAACAACCAGTCACCCAGAGGTGAGGGGGCATCATACCAAATCTGCACCTTCTGCTGGAGGAGCTTAGGGTCTTCGTAGAAGTTTGCCTGCTGAGAAAGAGGGAGTGTGCCTAGACCTGCTGGAGAAGAGACTGTCCAGGAGGTGAATCCCACTGTGAGTAATAGTCAGAAAGACGGAGACACTGTATGGGAGTGAAGCTAGGAGAGACCTGTGTGTGGAAGCGGCTCACTATCTCTGAAATACGTTTTGGTTGTCATCCGCATCAAGCCTTCTGCAAAAATGAAGTATCAAATGAAATCTGGAGCCCTCAATGACTGAGAGACTGGTGCTGGAGGAATTGGAGCTGAACCTTGATGCACCAAGTATCTTGCCTGCAACTTGCCTAGGGAAGCCGCAACTACTGAAGATTAGAGCTGCTGCTCTGAGGCGCTGCACTAATACTGTAGACGTCTTCAAGTTACCACCGACTTGTTGGCCCCAGCTGCGCGGTAGGAGCAGTACTCCTTCATGCATCTAACCCATACTCATCAGTATTGCAACTCCAAGATACTGTAGCCACAGGCCTTGAGTACTGTGAGAGAATGAGAAACTGAATGGCCGGATGAGATCTGCAGCAGATGTTTTGCGCACAGCCAAAGGGGTGTGAATTTCAAAGAAAATATCTTCTTCTCCAAGGGATGTGATACTTCAGAAATCTACTTGTCCTGTGTTAGAAATGGGGTTACCAATTCTACGGGGGGTAGCATGGAGCAGAGCGGGCAGGCCAAACTCCTGAGGACATGTGTGAAGCATCCACCCAGTACCCACAGACGACACACCAGGTACACTACAAAAGAGACACGACACTGGGTTGGAAGTAAAATAATAACTCATGTATTGTCTCCAACCTGCAAAGGTAAAACACAGTAAAGCGCAGTAATCACAATAGGGCGCCAACGGGCGCCAGGGCAGTGGATACCAGGGGTATAATTTACAAGGAAAATGGGAAAAGTAAGAAAAAGGTAAGTAAGTCTTAGTGTCCAGGGTTGAAAATAAAAAGAATGTTATCAATTGGCATGTAACACAAGGTCAGTATTGCAGGGCAAACACAGGCATTAATCCTTAGCATCACCTTAGCAGTAGGCTGTAAGCATAACATAGGACACTAGGCATAAACACAGCCGGCCTGGCATTAGCACTTCCTGGAAAATGGAACCATAAACACCTAGCATCAACATCTGGCATAGGCATGCAACTTTAATATCAGGCCTAGGCAGGCATAATCACATCTACCATGGGGCACATACCTTTGGCAGGGAAAACATTAGGCATGACATCAGCACCCCCTGCGAAAAGAACATTAAGCGTACAGCATTAACATTAGGCATAGACATGCCATAGACCTAAAACATGAGGCCGGGAACACTGCACATAAAAATGGCATAGAACATCAGCAATATCACTGTGAGGGGAAGAAACACTAGGCAACAGCCTTTGGGCATGTCAGCATGAAATAAAACATTAGGCAGGAAGGCACATCATGCATGAACTCATTAGGCCAGTAGCACTGTGCGTATAAACATGGCCTAACACCTGGGGCTTAACCTCATGCAGGTAAGTACACCATAGGCCTAGAAATGTAAGCGGCATAAACTACACAGGTACGCAGTAGACTCAGTGACTGTAACATTTCCTAGGTCCGTGCACCAGAGACAACCTTTCCTATGCACCTGGTCAACATCAACCACAGTTCCTGCTCAAGGACAGGCTGCAAAGAACACTCCCCTAGCCAGGGGTTAACTTTAGCACCAAAAGAAAACAGTATCAAGGACATCGACCACTGCAGGAGGATAAACAGAGCTTTGTAGACGCAGCGCTGTAAGAGACAGCAGTCCTGGCATAAGACAGTTCTTCCCAATAAAACAGTTCCTTCAGGCCAAGCAGCGCTTCTGCCGCACATCGTTTGGGGGCACAGTCCTCCTAATACTGCGCTTAGGAACCAGCAGTTCAGGCAGTAACACTTCCAGCATTGCAGCGCTTCGCAGGGCAACAGCGTCTTCACAGCACAGCGCTTTAAGGTTCTAGCGCTTAGAGTACACAGCAGCGCTCAGAGCGCTTGGGCCAGCAGCAGTTCCCAGGGCAATACAGCGCTTAAAACACTCACAGCAGGGCAGTCTTGGTCACGGCGCTTTGGGGACACGAGGCAGTCTCCTGCAGGCCAGAGCTTTCAAGGGCACAGCAGGCTGCAACAGTCCTGGGCAAGGTTAGAACTTTGCAGGCGCACAGCGCTTCATCTAGGCACCGCGCTTTAGGATTGTGGTGCTTAGGGGGCAGACAGTCCCAGCAGCAAGCCCCAGGGTAAGCCCACTTCCACACCCTCATCCACACAACCACTCACACACCCAGGTTACAGGGACGCTATAGTTAGGAAATAGCATTAAAAAGAAAACATTGAAATCCACTGAAAAAACAGCCAAAGGCTACAGGGACATTATAGTTAGGAAATAGCATAAAAAAACCATACAAATATACTGAAAAAAACAAAGGTTGCAGGGACGTTATGGTTAGAAATTAAAATTTACAGACGCAAAACCATATAAATTCAGCAGTTAGTTATCTCAAGTAACTATAACTCGTGCTGTAAAATAACTATAACTCGTGCCCTCGCTATGCACTGCTAATTGCCCCACATATCACATCACTCATGACATCTTCTATGAAATCATTGATAATATCACTGCTACATGTTGCAGGGAAATTATTGATGAGAAAAATTGATGAGTAGAAATTGGACACAAGTTAAAAAAAATACAGATTTTTATATAATTCCAGACACCAAGATCATCGGATTCAGGTATGTACTTTTAGAGATATAGATTTTACAGTAAAAATGCTCAAATAACGTTTTTGAGGTATGAGTCTAGAATGCAGTAATGTAACCCTATGGGAGAAACATACACTGCATACATATACTTGCAAGCAGTTCTTGAAGGTGCCTTATAGGACTTGAGGATCTAAGGGGGCCAAGGTCCAAAGAGCCACCAGCAGTTCGGTTTTACCTGCCCAGGTGTGTCTGGGGAAAGAGGTGTTGGTCTCATCGGTAGCCTTGAGCTACACGTTAAAGTCAGGGGAAGGGTACCTGTAACAAAAAGCTGCAAGGGGGGACTTGGGAACAATCCAGCAGATCCCAAAGGGAGGCTTGGCAGGGTCTCTGGAGCAAGGGGACGTAGTCGGTTTCCGTGGCCCTGGGCTAGGGGGTTCTGGTACAGAAGTGATGTATCTGGCGGGTTGCTTGAGCCTCTCACAGTTCTTAGGTGACCTGGAATGGGGAAGAAAAACAGGGCAGCAGGGACACTCTCGGTTTGGGCCTCTTTGGCCCTGAAGTCCCTCATCAGCAGGTCGGCTTTTACGATGGTGTTCGGGCAGGACACTTAACAAGCCTTGGTTGCGGCAAATGCTCTAGTACCCAGGGTATAAGGTGCTGGGAGGCTCCTGGAGGGTCTAGGATCTCGAAGTGTGCTGAAGAGGCTGGGCTGACCTCCTGGAACCCCAGTGACTTCTTCCTGATGAGATGCTCCCTCGGTGGGCCCAATGGCCAGCAAAAAGAAGTACCAGACATGTGCAGCCAGTGCCTGTAGATGCAGTGGGATGGTACCTTCAACCCAAAGGAGATGCTGCAAGGTTGTCAAAGGGCTGGACAGTCCTCCAAGGGTTTGGGAAGGATGTGCATGTTCTGGACAAGTCGGTCATGCAGTTGTCTAGGCTACCACCAGCCAGGCAGGGTTTGGCGCCAGTTTCGGAGCAGGCCTATTGTTCTTGCGGTGTCAGCTCTTCTTTGTCCTTCCTCTGTTCCCAGGTAGACAAATCTGTTGGTCTGGTGTCGTAGGCCCACCTAAGTAATGAATTCATGGGCGTTAAGGGAAGTGTAAGGCTTTGAAGCCTCTGTCCCTGATATGCTAACTTAACTAGCCATCCTCCAGGAGGAGGTGTGGACACCTTTCTCCAGATCAGGCATTGTTTCTGGCCTATGAGAGCATGGGCTCTTGCCTACAGGAGGTCAGTAACTTGTCTGTGGTGGCAGGCTGGGCAATACCAGTCAGCCAACACACTAGAGGACTAGTAGGTTTTCAAGGGGCCCCTCAAGGGTGCCCTCTCGGTGCATATCACAATACATCTGATACTGGCATCAGTTTAGATTTATTGAGACGAGGTGTTTGATACCAAACACCATTATTTTCAGTGAAGCCATTATGTAGATGGATAACTCGTAATGATTAGTGCCCAGTACATACCTTTAAAAATGGTTTACTGATCACTTGCAGTGTCTTAGCAATTGAACTAGACATAACAGGGGCATATCTACTCATGCAGATGTGCCCTCACATGTAAAGGCCTGCTGTAGGTGGTGACTTACATATAAGACATGCAGTGTACTTCGGCATTGCAAACAGGGAGTTTGCAATGTCATGTTTTCAGAATGCGTGCGCCATTTCACGCAGTTTTTCTGTGGGGCCCTTTGGGTGCCATAACACATGCTGCAATCCATAGGGGCCCTCTTTTGTACCCATGCCCTGGGTTCCATAGGTACCATTTACCAGGGGCTTACAGAGGTGCTAAAGTCCTTGCCAACTGAATTACAATTGAACATGTTGCAATTTTAGGGATAGAGCACTGGCACTGGGGCCTGGCTAGCAGGCACTCAGTGCACATCCAGTCAGGAACATCAGTGCCAGTGGGCACAAATGAGGGCAACCATGTCAAAAAGGGGCATTTTCCTACAACGTTATCACCAAAATTGTTACTTAACTAGAACGTTACCCACCCGGAGCCAAATTTCTTCAAAAGGGGGAGGGGCAGCGCACCCTACTCCCTGTGCCACTATTGGGTCTGGGGACCCCTTCTCCCATGCCGCAATACATTTCAGTGTCCCGGGGATCCTACCAATGGTGCACTATGGTTCCATGCCTGGGAGAATGCGGGCATTTCCTGCCCGCACTCTCCCGGGCAGGGAACTCAACTTTGCTCTTACCTTGTGGGAGAGAATACAAAAAGCTGCAAGAAAGTGCCAGCTTCCGCTAGTACCCAATATGGTGCTGGCTTGGAAGCGGGCTGGGGCCGCGGGAGCCTTGGGGCTACCCCCTCAGCCCCCAACCACCCCTACAATGTTAGTGTCCCAGGTGGGCACCAGAACACCCACAAAAAATATGCCAGTTCCCTCTGGCACACGCAGTGTATGCCAGCTGGGGAGAAAGCTGGGACTGCAGGGGCTCTGGTGCTCTCTCGCATCCCTCAACTAAAATTAAACACGTAGGTGTCCTGGGTGGGCACCGGGACACCCACAAAAAAATTATACGAAAACGAAAAAAAGTGAATAATAAATGAGTGGCAAGAGCCGTTCATTTTGTATTCACTCCTCCTTGAAGTTATGCCTCATAATGCCCTGCAGTGGGTATTTACAATTTTATTTGTAGCTTGATGATGTCCCTAGAAGGATCAGGGGCATCACCAAGCATTTTCTTAATGTTGTGTGGGGCTGCAGGGAGGTTAGCAACTCCCCAGCAACATTAAAAAAAACAGTAAGTCACCTAGGTCAAATCCATTAACCCAGAAACCTTACCATATTTTTATATCACTCCTAGCTGTAGCTCTATGTTTTTCAGCTGGAGTGCAAGGTGCTCTTATGGTTGTCTTTATGATTGTATTTTGTGGGCTGAAAAATGTTGAAAGAAAGACTCTGAGAATTTGTTGGTTTTATTGAAAAAAAAATGTCTGAGTCTTTCCTTAAGCATTTTTCCGCCCACATAATGCAATCATAAAAAATATGTTAAAAGAAAGACCCACAGACATGTTTTTTTATTTTTTATTTATTAAAACGGTATTAAACATTTTTATAATAATCACTTTCTATTAAACATTGCATTGTGTGAATTACCGAAATATACATTTGATAAAACATATTAGTGATTTTTGGACAAAGATGATAGATTTTCTTTATATATATATATTGAAATGCTTACCCCTTGATAAAACCGATAGCCCCACATTTTATATTTTGGTGTTGTGTAACTTGTGACTCTTTGACAAAGGCGTTAAGTTATGCTGGCCTTAGTGCGGTCAGGCCTTGTGGCGAACTTCACGGTGAGCACAGCTGAATGACGGATGCAGCTACACACGTCTTTTGGCTGAGCGCGGCGTCGGGTTTGGACGCATGTTCTGCGGCCATCTCCATACTGCGCATTGCCATGGGCCATGCGTGGCGTTGGCATTACATATGGTAATAAAATATTACTTTACGTTACAAAAAAATAGAAAAAAACCTTTGAAATTCACCGAAAAATAAAGGGTAAACCTGAGTTATTGCTATCATCATTTAGGCCGATTTCTCTAATTAATAGCGATTCTAAAATTTACTCAAAAATAATGGCCGGCCGACTTGTGCAGGTGATTACCCCTCTGGTCTCTGTGCATCAGCATGGATTCATACCGGGCCGGGACACAGCTGATCATGTCAGACGTTCCATTGCATTACTGGACTAGGCTCATGCTACTAATTCTCCCCTCGGGTTGATCCTGTTGGACGCCGAGAAGGCGTTCGACAGGGTCTCCTGGGGGTTCATGTGGGCCGTCTTGAAATGGAGGAGATTTCCAAAAGAATTGATACAGGCGATTTGTGCTATGTATCTCTTTCCTAGAGCGCACCTTCGCATTTGTGGCCAGCACACAAGTTCTTTCCCCATCACTAGGGGCACATGACAGGGGTGTCCCTGTTCACCCCTGTTGTTTGCCCTGTATATAGACCCCTTCCTCTCCAAAATCGAGGCTAATCAGGGTATAATACCGATAAGAGCTGGTAATACGTCGTATAATCTGTTAGCGTATGCAGATGATATAGTCGTTATAACATCAGACGTCTCATCTGCTTTTAGGGAACTTAAGGAATTAGCAGGGCATTTTGGGGCAGTATCGGGCTATAAGCTCAATGGCTCAAAGACCCAGGTGGTTCAGACTCCGGGTATGCCAATATCAGATGCCCCAGTTGTTTCGGATGCCACGTATTTAGGTGTGCGTATAACCTCTGCAGTGGCTACCATACCGGATTTAAATATCCTACCGGTTATAGATGATGTAAACTCTAAATTAGAACGACTAGATAACCTGCATCTATCCTTATATGGACGCTGTAGCATCATTAAAATGTTAGTCCGTCCTAAGTTTTTATATTTATTCAGGACCATCCCTCTTTTGATTTCCCAAATAAGTTTGACAAAGGCAGACAGGGTCTGTCATAGGTTTTTGTGGGGTTATAGGCGTTCACGTAGGGCAGCCAAATGTATGTGTCTTCCCCGTGATCGAGGGGGTTGGTCGGTTCCTAGTCTTGTCATATACTATTGGGCTGCAATGTTACAAGCAATGGGCGTTTTGCTTTGTGGAGATAAAGCGAATGTACCAATATGTAATAGTACAACTATTTTCGAGATCGGGTTGGGGTCTGCTGCAAAAGGTATTTTACTCGAGGTCCTCGAACCCAGTTACTACAAGAGAACACGCTTTAAAGTCCTGGTCGCTGCATGTACTATTTGGCGGCTGATCAAGAGGAAATTAGCTATCCCAAATATGAATCTATATACGCCTTTTAAAGCCACTCGAATGTTTCCTAGCATCTTTCAGGATCATGTTATGCATAGTTGGCAAAGTAAAGGTATTTATGGGTTGGGTGATATGGTGGAGGACGGAGCAGTTTTATCCTATAGCGATATTAGGGATAAATTTCAGCTATCTTCACGTGATTTTTTCAAGTATTTACAGATCCAAAGCTTTATTAAAAAATACTTGAAGAAAACACCTGCTATGCTGGAGAAAGTACCATTTATTGAATTGATCAAGAAGAGAAGTAGAATAGGAATATTGTATCAATATATAGTCTCAACACTTCCGGATGATCTTACGGCTCAAAGTGTTAAGTGGGACTCTAAATTAGGATGGGCTGGTATCGATTTAACCTCGGTGTTAGAACTTGCCAGTCAGGTTATTGTGTCAGGCTGACTTAAGACTCAAAGCTATATGGCAATGTTAGATTTATATTACACAACCTCTAAGATAGCAAAATGGGGTGCCATAAAGGGTAATGCCTGTGCACGATGTGGGCTGCTGGCTGCGGATGCAATACATATGTTTTATTCTTATCCATCCCTCTGTGGGTTTCTTGATGATATCGAGCGCTTTATCAATGGTACACTCAAGATTAGATGTATTATGACTCCGGCACTTGTGATTTTTGGGGTGGAAGTTGGTAATACACTAGTTGGCAGTAACACCTTAAATGAATTAGCCCTCGTATTTATTGCCATGTCGCAGGTCCGTCTGTGCATAACTTCTCAGTGGCTTTCTCCGGAAGCTCCAACATTTGTGCAGTGGCGTGCAAGACTTTTAGCTATACATCGGCTAGAATTCTCAGTTTTTTCATGTAGAGGGGGGAGGAGGCGGCAATTGGCAACTAGGATTTGGGCGCCTGTGGCGGATTGGGTTGGATAAAGGAAATATAATATTTAGGCCGCCGTATCGTTTACTATTTTCTTTTGTCTCTGTTTTGCTTTCTCTAGTCTCTATTGTTAGGAATGTTTTTTGCCTTGTTACTTGTCTAACTTGTTTAACGACTTTTTTTTCTGTATTATTAACTAATTCTGCTGTATAAGTAGGAATTTGTATTGTTTAATGTTTGGTCTCAATAAAATAAAATGAAAAAAAAAAATGAAATTCACAGAAAAATGCCAAAGGGTAAATTAACGTTATAGTTAGGTGAAAATTTCAGTGACGTTTTAAGCTAGAAAAAAATACACTGAAATTCACCATTTATATGTATCGCAAGTAACTGTAACTCGTGTCCTAAAGTGACTGTAACTTGTGCCCTCGCCATGCACCGCTAATTATCCCATATAATACATCACTCCTGAAATCATCTATGACATTACTGCAACACCTGAAATTACTTCATTGATGGCAAGACTGTGCATGTCGGGGTGCACGTTATAGTCACTTTAGGGCATTAGGGATTCTACACCAGCAAACTCTCCTCGATCCTCCCAGGTGTGATTTTGTTCCCCATCAGGGGTGGGGCGTAAAAAAATGAACATACCAGGGAAAGGTGTGCCCTTTCCCATTGATGAATATATGCGCCATAATGGTGACCTATGGACACCTTTTATGACCTAAATATGTCAATGGGACTGTGAAAGGATTTTGTGTAGAAGAGGTGTGATCTTTCCACTCACACATTTCAAGATAAAGGTCTGGTTTTGCGACTGAACTCCTGTCACTGTCCCTTCTGTTCGCACTTTTATCTTTGTCTATATTTACGAACAAAAATGTAATCATGAAAAACATAAGAAATACCTCGGTCATATCTGATGAAAAACAGAAAATAATGTGTCCGGCTAGTTCTGTTTTTTAACACCAGCAGTATTTATCACAGTTGTTAACAACAAACTTTGTTTGCTTCTGCAATATTGCAACACCACTAGTGGAAATAAGTAATGCCCTCAGCACAGATATTGGTACTAGAACAGACAAAAAATTAGAACAGACCACCCGCGGAGGATAGGACAAATGCAGACTCTGAAGAATATGGCTTGTCATAAAAATGAAAATAACATAATGTGACATACATGTAACTGTTAGTGTCCATTTCTTTAGTGGGCCTTGGGCAGATTCTGAATTTCCTGGCTTATACAGCTGCTCCTGCGGTGCTAGTGGCTCCCCTTGGTGCACTTGGCATTCCATTTGGGTAAGTATATGAGTAAATACTCGTTGTGAAAGTTGATCTTTCTTTTTTTCTCAGAATGTATATATGAAACCGATTGGTTTCTATATATAAATATTAAATGGGGGTTATTTTCATCAGCAAAGTAAAATATTTATTATTAAATACATGAAGTATGATTTTCTGATATTGTTAAGTAACTTTCTAATAGGTGACGTGTATTTATGCTAATGAAGATTTTATTATGAACTGATATCTTTCGTCTGATACTCATATTTTGGGCCTGGCTTCTCCTAGGCACACTTAATCAGCCATGGCTGTAAATGTGGACTATATATAGGATTGTGCGTATAGGTTCAAGGTATTTAGGATGTTTCCTCTTACTTAAAACAATACATCCATGGCACTATCAGATCTTCCCCATTAAGTGTTCTTACTGTTTTCATCTAACCGTGCATCAGTGTTCGCTATCTGTAGACTGCTGATCGATGGAACTTTATCCAATCCATTTGTATATATTGGAGATGCTGTACAATTCTAAACTAACTGCCAGCTGTAGCCAGTGTATATAAGTTTACACCTCATACTTCTAATATTGGCTGGAGGGACTTATTTAAAAAACAGCCCTGGGCTGGAAACACGAAGGGTGGCAGACAGGCATATAAGCAAGGGATCCCTCACTCGCTGGAACAACACACTTTCATCATCTGGTTTCCAGTTTAGGGAGCACTTAGTTTTAAATAAACGTAATTTTTGTTTTGAGGTAAATTGAGAATTATAAACAAGTTCACTGTACTTAGCATCCACAAGCGCACACCAAGGTACGTATACTGTGAAAAAAGGAATCTTGAGTATGGCAAGAGTTGCATCTATTTTCGAACTCTGATTATATGTCTCTCTGCTGCTATTATAGCATTTACATGCCCTGCTCGGAACATCAGTAGGTTCCAACTCTACTCCATTTGGTCTTACCTTTAGTGATGTCTCAAAGTCTTTTCTCTCTCCTAGTGGTCCCCCAAAGTTGTATCACCTCGCACCTCGGTCTCGCACATTTTGTATCTTTTATCATGGTTCAGCAGAAGCACACTTTCTCTTGAATGTTTTCCTGGTCTGGATATATAAATACACAAGCATTTACTTTGATACCAATTTCCTTCTGTTGTCCTCCTGGAAATCTTTTATCAGGAGGGTCTAAAAGATCTCGGAACAACCACTCCCACAACCAGTTAAAGAAAGCTTCTGTCAACTTGTTGTCTGTTCTTGTAAACCTCACCTGGGATTTTTCCACGCTAGCCAATTCCTGCATATCCTTCAACATTGGGTCATCTGTGTTCCAGGAGACTGCATCCAGTGGCTGGGTATTGTCCTTTTAGATACTATTTCCCCTAATGCCTCCTAGTATTTCATGTTCCCTTTGTTAGGCTGTCAAATAATGCTGAGTAGGCACTGCTTAACATCTAATTAATGTGGGAAGCCTTATCGTCACTATAGGCTGTCTAGCTAATACCGCTCTCCAGTATCTCACAGTCGTGAGGCAAACCCAAGTAATATGGAGAAATCCAGCTTTGCCTCCCGGCAACTGTGACATTCTGGTTCGGATACATTCTACTGATCCTGCCAGGCGTCTGGTATCTCCTGGTCTTGTAATTACTTCATAGTAGTATCAAAGTGACATTACTTGCTATCTCATTAACATGTGTGCATATTGTGGTCCATTCTCCATCTGTGTTGGGGCATTATGGTCAACATTCTACTGACCACTCGATTACTCCCAGGCCAGTATTGGTGGACCTAGATTATCTAGTTTTAGGGCACCATAAAATCCAGCAGTAAGAGTTCCCCCAGTTGTGAGTGAGAGTATTTGTAACAATGTCAGTGTGGCAAACTCCTCAAGGATGATGCTCTCGCTTAAGGGAGTCTTTTCAGTACTGTAATATTCGACCATTGCCAGATATTCCTAGCAGACAAGGGGAACCTTGATTTATCATAACAGGTACTTAATAAGTTGTATGGCGTAAGACCGCCATATCAGCTATCCGCTTTTGTAACTGCAGCGTCTATGCACTGCTCCTCTTTTCAGCTGTAAAAACCATCTGTTGGGTTCTTTGCCAACTTTTTAAGAGCTAGCCTCTTATCATGTTATCTATCTCTTCATTGGCAAACAATGCCGAACATTTGCAGCACTTCATCGCTGCTTATCGGAATCATTTCAGGGCCAACATGTTTTCTAAATTCGGCCATCACATTTGACCAAATCACAGCTGGAGGTTGAATATTTAATGTGATTACCATAGGATAAAAGTCACCCAAAGTTTACATAACTTTTGTGTTTTGTCAGACAGCCTTAGTATGAAGGATTTACCGTGACATGGTTCCCATGCTGATTGCCCTAAGATTCAAATCACACCTCACAGATGATGGCCAACATGGGTGAAAAATGACTTTGATTGGATCCCAGTCACTAGGGCCATGAAGCAAGTCCTGGCCGCCCCTGTGGTGCAGCGGGGGCCCCACCCTTTACGGGACCTCCATTAAGCTCAAGTTTTGGAATATCTGTGAGATACTGGAGAATGAGGGGCCATGTCACAACATTCTGCAGGAGAATGGGGGCATCCTTTTGTGTTACGCCTAAGCTAGTGGTGCTAGCTGAATTGTCTAGTTGGGACAGGGGCTAAAACTGATTTCCAAATTGATGGTGCCTGTCTGTAGTGGCGAGGTGAGAAAACAAATGATAGACTGGATTGTGACAAGCAGTAATTACCAGTGACAGAGATTAATTCAGCCATGCCTTCATCCTTAAAACGTTTCTAAATTTCACATCATACATTTTCTTTTATGGTTACTTTAAAGCTTTGCCGTACGAAATTAAAGCTGAGACCAGTTACTGCAGCATGTGCTGAGCTTTTCTTACCTGGTATTTGTGGTGCCTGCATCAATTTATTGCCAGTAGAACTCCTGAGTAGAAATATATGTTACCTGCGTCATGCTGGATGTGTGTTGAGCACTTTGACACATTTCGCAAACACCATTGACCAACGATTTTTCTTGCTTTTTCATTAAGCTATAAAAGCACAACAGTATTGTATTGACCCGTAAGTTTGTAGCCTATTAATGATTTGTCATCTGCAAAATGAAATTCAGCTGGAGGCTTCCCATTGCACAAAACATTGTAGTGAGAAATAAATAAATCTGGCATAACGCTCACAACCATTTTATCTAATTAGTGTGTGGACCAGTTTTATGTAGGCATACCATAAGCAGGTTCTTCATTTGTAGCACTGATACCAATATGACCCAGGCATCAATTTATTTCCGTAGCCATTTTTGATTTTCTTAATCAGATTAATTGCCAAGACGATAAACGTTCTTGGTAAGGTTATTCATCCCTTTTGTATCCCCTTATGTTATGTTGATTTTAATAGTGCATTGTCTGAGCAGAGGTGATAGAGGGTAGATTGGACTGCATGCGGTCAGAGAGACTGGACTTGGGTTGTGTAGTACTTTGTATGTGTGGGTGAGGAGCTTCAATTGTGCATGCTGATGTATTGGTAGCCAATGTATTTCTCTTAGGTGTGGTGTAATATGAGACCAGCGTGGGAGGTTAAGGACAAGTCTAGCTTTTGCGTTTTGGACCGTCTGAAGTCTTTTTGTGAGGTCGTTGGTGATTTCTGTATAGAGGGTGTTCCCATAGTCCACTCTGCTAGTAATGAGGGTTTGGGTGACGTATTTCCTGTTGTTGTTGTACAGCTCCTTAAATATTTTTTCCTCCATCCTCAGAGTAGACAGCCGGGCATGGAGACAGTGTTAACCTGCATGTACTTGCTGTCGATAATGACCCCTAGGTTTCTGCGTTGTGTGTTGGGATTAGAGGTGGGTCCCAGGTCCGTGGAGCACAAGGTTAGTCCCACAGCGAGGCACCTTTCTGAATATCACCACCTCAGTCTTTTTCTTGTTAAGATTGAGGCAGTTGAACTTCAGACAGGTGGCCACTTTCAGTCAATCACCCATTTAAAGAGTGCAGCAAATTAACCCTGAGGGTCTCGAGGCACTGGAGATGTTGCCTGATGCATGGTGGTTTGATAATTCAAACAGCCAGGTCTTGAGTTATTTCCTGAATTGGTGGAGCGACGTTGCAGTTCTGATGTGCAGGGGGAGGTTGTTCCATACCTTGGCTGCCTGGTGAGGAGAAAGAGCTTTCTTCCCTGTCGGATTGGTGGATCCGTGGGGTGTCTGCGAGGGAGAGGGAGGAGGATCAAAGTTATCTGGTTGGTTGGTGGAAGGTCAGGCGCCTGTTGGTGTATGCTGGTCCTTCATTGTGCAGGCCATGGCCTTTGTTGTGCATGTTTGGTATTGCTTGAGTAGAAGTTATTCCTGGTGTTGGGTCCTTTGACAGAGAGAGAGAGAAAATCATTTGTGTGACATTGGCGTAGATAAATATGTTGATGTTGTGTGCGCGGATGACGTCTGCCAGTGGAATCATGAAGATGTTGAAGAAACCTGTGAGACTCCACAAATGAATTTCCAGGGTTTTGAAGAGAGCACTGTGTTTTCCAGTCAGAAGGTTGCCTATCCATTGCAGAGCTGGTCCTTTGATGCCAGTTTTGTGAAGTTGTCTGATCCTGATGGGATAGGAGACTGCTGAATGCTGCAGAGAGTTCTAGTAAGACGAGGGCTGCATTTTTCCTCTATTGAGGATCTTCTGGATGTTGTATATTGCTACTATGAAGATTGTCTCTGTACTGTGGTTAGGTCTGAATCCTGATCCCTTGCATTAAAGAGCTGTGGTAAATGACATGGTCGGTAAGGTGTCTGTTGATAACTTTTTCTAGGACCTTGACCAGGTATGGAAGGAGGAAAATTGGTCAGTAGTATGCGAGTTTGGCTG
This sequence comes from Lissotriton helveticus, assembly GCF_964261635.1. Classification (NCBI taxonomy): domain Eukaryota; kingdom Metazoa; phylum Chordata; class Amphibia; order Caudata; family Salamandridae; genus Lissotriton; species Lissotriton helveticus. The sequence goes on along the minus strand of NC_136069.1, from coordinate 1,245,320,364 downwards.
GGTCTGCTGAGGGCTTCTCCGGGAAGGCATTGATGGCTGCTTGCTTTCAGGCTTCTGGCAAAGTGGATCTGTCAATGGAGATGTTGAGGAGAGGGGTGAGAAATTTGCTGATAGGAGTTGAGCCTTTGTTGAAGGCGTGGTGGGGCAAGAGTCAGACAGGGCTCCAAATTGGATGGCCTCCATTATTTCTGTGGTTTCCTCAGTGGTGATAGGATTCTGGAAGAGTTATTGCTAGATTGGGGTCTGGTTGAAGTTGGTATAGATGTGTAATTACGGGTGTGTTATGAGAGATGTATTTTTTCTAACCCATGTCTAAGTATCTGATATTCTGTTGTTTGTCTCTGCCTTTTTCCCAAGATGATGACGTAATAATTTAGCAAACGTTTTCTAGGATGACGCAGCATCTCGTATGTGTAATGAAGTTCGCTCTTGACCACACGCCAGGCTGTACTGCTGCACAAGATTTCACCTGCATATACCATGACCCCCTTCCATATTACACCATAAGAGCTACCCTCTTCTGAGGGTTGTAGCATACACCTCCATCTTCAGTGATAGCGGTGTGAGGAGGGGCCTGTGATGAAGCATGCAACCCTAGGGTTAGTGAGGACTTACACCGTTTGAAGTATAGGACCAGCTAGTAGTACATACGCAATAGCAGCCCCCTAGTTCCCTCCCCCTCTTTTTCTTCACCAGTTCATAAGGGGTTCCTCACCATTAGCAGCTTTTGTGACTTCATTGAAAAAGGAGGCTATGCTTCTTGTTCTCTCCTCCCTTTTTCACTTTCACGTAGATGCAGTTTACAAGGGGGGAGAGGCATTCGGATTACCGAGGCGCTGAGGAGAACACGCTACACGCTACCTGCCACCTGCTTACAGCCACACGCTTCCTGACAAGGCTCCTGGGTTCCTACCGCTGCAGTCTCGCCGCGCCGCATTGCTCCATCTTGCGGCCCGCGGCTGGAGACTACAGCTCCCAGGGAGCCTAGTGGGGACTTCCGGCTTTGACGCTACATCAGCGGGAGGCTTCCTCGGTGGAGCGGGGGAGAGGCATTCGGATTACCGAGGCGCTGAGGAGAACACGCTACACGCTACCTGCCACCTGCTTACAGCCACACGCTTCCTGACAAGGCTCCTGGGTTCCTACCGCTGCAGTCTCGCCGCGCCGCATTGCTCCATCTTGCGGCCCGCGGCTGGAGACTACAGCTCCCAGGCAGCCTAGTGGGGACTTCCGGCTTTGACGCTACATCAGCGGGAGGCTTCCTCGGTGGAGCGGGGGAGAGGCATTCGGATTACCGAGGCGCTGAGGAGTACACGCTACCTGCCACTTGCTTACAGCCACACGCTTCCTGACAAGGCTCCTGGGTTCCTACCGCTGCAGTCTCGCCGCGCCGCATTGCTCCATCTTGCGGCCCGCGGCTGGAGACTACAGCTCCCAGGGAGCCTAGCGGGGACTTCCGGCTTTGACGCTACATCAGCGGGAGGCTTCCTCCGCGTCGCGGGACGCGCGCGGGTGGCGCCGGGCAGAGGGCGGGCCGTCTGTGGCCGTCCGGGGACGGCAGAGGACAGGACAGGCCGGTTCCCTAACATTCACCACACGAAAATGGGTAAGAGAAAACTCCAGACCTCGATTACAGGGGGTACCAGCAAAGTTAAAATTGCCCGCAAAACTAATGCATCTGAAAGCATTTTGACGTACTTAACATCAGCGGTGGGGAAGCTTAATAAAGAAATTGCGGAGACAGAACGGGAACTGGGCGTGGAAGGTGCAATTGTAGACTCTAATGAGACAAGGATACCCCTAGAACCAAATGTTATCATCTCCACTACTCACGATATCGCATCTGACTGCCAAAATATATTGATTCATCAGGACCCAACAGTGGTTCCTGAGACTCTTGAGTCTTCTCAAACACCGGAGGGGGAAGCTAAAATCTGTAAAAATAGAAAAAGAAGAAGACTCATTAAGGCGCAAACCTTACGGTATAGAGTTAGCACCAAATCACGTCAATTCTCAACTAAACTGGAAGGTTCAATTAAAGACATGCTAGAAAGGGTACTCACAGATACCATAGAAACTATGTTGATTAAGATCTCAAGTGACATAGTAGAAACTTTAAAAGACTGTGTATCTGGTATCCTAAATAAATGCGAGAGAATGAACTCATTGTTGCTCCAAAAGGTGACGGACCACCTCGCTCTAGATCCTCAACAGACTCTGAAACACCATTACCAACCTATGGAGGTGTCCAGTAGTGCTAACCCAGTACTTTTGCCTCTCAAGCCCACCACAAGTGTCACAACTTCTATACTTAAGTCAAAATCTGCTGATAAAACCCCCCACTCAACCCGACAGAATATCTCTGACCCTATAAATAGCCCCAGACCTGAAACCAGAGAAGAGGGTGCTGTAAAGACAGCTTGCCATAGAACGAGTAATGGCCAATACCCTAAACCTATGGTCAATTTACCCCCAGAGGCAACACCGTTTGTGGCAGTTCTGGTCAATGTACCAAGGCTTAAACAAGGAGATCCAGAAACACAGTCAACCCTCATGGAAAATGTAAAGAGTTGGTGCGATAATAACTGCTCAGGACCTAGTGACATTTCTGCACTCATCAGCCTGGCGAGAAGAGTAACCTGGCTGGGTCCGTCCGCAAAATGCTTTCCTGACGATTGTGTCATCATCAATTTTAAAAACCCACATGTTTGCACAAGGTTATTTTGGGACGGAACAAATATCACTCATGGACAAATTCGTGCGGTTCCATTAGGTTTTTTCTACCCCGGCCCTGCTCAACAAAGTCCCTGGTTGTCTAAAAATACCAAGAAAAATACCCCACGATCTAATGTGCATTTAGCTAACTGGGCTACCGAACCTTTAAATTCCCATTTGACTCATAATAATAACAACCCTGCGGCCTTGTCTTCAGGCCTGGAACTCAGAAACAGTTTTGATATTTTATCAAACCTTGACGCCAACATCTGACTGTCCGCGCAGAAGGGGGTGGAGGATCAGCCCGGAATTAACATTGATACTCGAAACGTGAAGCTAATGACATGGAACATATCTGGACTTCAAGCCAAAAGGGAAGACACGATCTGGCTGGAAATTATTAAGCAACATGACGTGGTTGCATTACAAGAAACATGGGACACTGAATGCAATTTCTGGGTTGAAGGTTATACATCCTTTTTTGTTGCTGCACAAAAGTCGTCTAGGGGTAGGAGCAAGGGAGGCCTCGCGCTCTTAATCTCAGTAAAACATATGGGGGTGATGAAAATGCTAAATGTTAACTCTCCCAACTGTTTAATATTGGAGGTCCTGAATAATTCGGGGGAAAAAATCCTCTACGTAAACTTTTATAATTCCACAGAGGGTACACAAGGTAGTGAAAATATCCTCATGTTGACAGATTTTTTAAATGATTACAAAAGGAGTCAAACTACATTTGTTCATTATATACTTCTAGGTGATTTTAACACACACATATGTCTTCTTAATTGTTATCATGATGTTTGTTTGGAAGATGATTATTTGACTCACCCGCATTTTGAACACTCTGTTAAAGGGGGAGCTTTAGAAGAATTGCTGATAAATTTAGACATATCAGAACCCGTCTTTGTGAATAATAAAGACAGAGTAGCAACATATAGTGCTAGGGGGAGCAACACTATCATTGATTTTATTTTTGGGTCACCCAGTATACTCAAAAATGTCATTTCCTATAATGCAACACAGACGGCATTTAGTGACCATAATCCGGTTATTATGGAATTAATTAACGCAAATCCTACCATAATAAATACCGGACCACATTTAATCTATCCTACTGTAATCCGGGCTCATGATCAAGGTAGACGAGTTAAATGGTCTAGAATTATTGCCGATGATTTTTTTAATGATTTGTGTGATAAAGTAAGTCTAGAATTAAACATTTGCAGAGACCCATTGACATCCGGAGGGAATGTTATTAAAGCCTTTGAAGTAATTTGCAAAAATGTTGCCAAGGCACTTACGTGCAAAACTAACAACAAGACACGTAAAGCGCAAGGGTGGTTTAACGCCGATTGTTCCAAGGCACATAAAAACTTATTAGAAGCTTTGAAATGTACACGCGTAATAGAGCAGAAGTGTCTAAACTCAGGAAGGAATATAAAATCACGACTGAGGCACGTAAAAGAGAAATTAAAGATAAGGCCTGGGAATCACTATATGATAAACTTACACTGAGGGACAGCGCCAAGTTTTGGGCTGTAGTGAATTCACCACTGTTTAATGGCAGAGATAATGAAATACTGGAGGTTAACATCACCGATAAACAATGGCTGGACCATTTTGAAACTATCTATGGCAGTAAGATCCTTATAACCCCTTTCACCCCTACTGATTTTACAAACTCAGACACCCCACTAAGAATCACGGTGAAAGAAGTACAAAATGCCATAGAAAACACGGCTGGTGGTAAGGCCCCCGGCCCGGACGGGGTTCCGGCCGATATGTTCAAGACACACTCTCACGTGTGGTCCGTAGTTCTCGCAAATGTTTTTAATTTAGCCTGTATGGATAATTCTAACATACCTACCTCTTGGTCACACTCTATACCAATTTTTAAGAAGGGTCAAAGGGGTGACCCAAGGTGTTATAGACCGATATCGTTGCTCGACTCGTCATTCAAGATTCTAGGCAAAGTCATCTTAAACAAAATTAATAAATGGGAAAAGGAAAATGAAATTTTATGTAATACCCAATATGGGTTCAGGGTGGGGAGGGGTACTGAGGAACAGTGTCTTAACCTGTACATGACTATCTGTAAATATACTGTTGCTGCTAGGGGGGCAATCCATCTGGCATTTATGGACTTGTCCACAGCGTTCGACCTAGTTAATAGGTCGAAACTGTGGACAATACTTTTGGAGATGGGTTTGGACCCTGCTTTGGTAAACTTCCTGGCCTATTTGCACAGTGATCTGACCGCATCAGTGCGTATGTCATCTGATGGTAAATGCACTGCTGGGTTTAAATCAGCCAGAGGGGTAAGACAAGGGTGCATTTTAGCGCCCATGTTATTTTCATTGTATATAAATTCACTGTATTCAGCTCTATCAACAGTCACACCTGATATACCTAGTATGGGTGGGTCCCCTCTGCCCGTACTGATGTATGCCGATGATACGGTCCTCATCGCCAGAACCCCCAACGGTCTACAGTTACTCCTTGACACTTTTGGGGCCTTTATGCAGAAATTGGATCTGGTGGTTAACATGGAAAAGTCCCACGTTATGTCAATTGGGAAAGGCAAGGATAACACAAAAATCTTGAGATGCAACGGTGTGACATTGTCTAAAGTTAAGACATTTACATACCTCGGTGTAATTTTTGACAATTTAGCCACCTGGACCCCCCAGATTGCTAACAAAGCGATAGCTGTACGAAGATCTTTTGCAGCCATACTAAGTTTCGCCAAGAGGCTGGGAGGGAAACCTATTGAAGCTATTCTTTCCCTATATAGAGCTAAAACCCTGGCTCTGGCCAGATATGGGGCCGGGATTTGGGGTCATAAGAACTTAGCCCCTATACAAAAAGAGGAGAACAGATCTATGCGTTCTCTACTGGGTTTACCACAGTCCACTCCTTCGTTCTCTGTCCTCTCGGAACTGGGGCAAGGACATATCGAGGACGCCCTTAACTTGGCACCTCTACTGTTATGGGTGAAAGTATGGCTGAACCCTACTTTGTCATTAAATCGAAAAATTATCACCGACTGCATGGGGAGAGATAGAGCAATGGACATTAAATGGCTGAAACATATTAAATCCCTAGCTATACAATTAGGTCGTCCAGAATTGTACTGTAACCCGGAAAGACTTAGTAAAGATGATGTCAAATGGATGAAAGTCCAATTTTTAAACCTTAGAAACACTCACCGGGAAGCTATGGCAATTGAAAAAATTACAGTAAGGGCTCACTACATGGTAATTTCTACCATGACCATCCAGCCATACTTAACGGTAGTCAATAGGCCATATCATCGTTGGCTATTGACGAAATTCCGTTTTAACCAGATGCATCTTCTTTTGGGTGAATATCTGAAATGGAATAAGCCAAGGGACAATGCCCCGTGTAAATGTGATGCCTTTAATGATCAAGACTTGACGCACTTTGTATTTTTCTGTCCCTTTTTTGTTGAGGGGAGGAAAAAATATATTTTACCACTTCTGAGGGACATGGGATTCAAGCAAGTGAAACCCGCGTTGTTGTTTTTACAGCTCATGGAGACCCCTATTGTAATGTTTGGGGTTGCCAACTTTCTGGTAGCGGCGTTGCGTGCCAAACGGAAAAGATTATTGAATACTACAATGATGGAATGTGTTTTGGATTAGCTAAAGTTTGGTCAGATTAATTTTTGCCATCATGAGCTGTTCATTTTCATTTTTTCCCTGCTTGTTCACACCGTCAACAAGAAGTAACAAGACAATGAAATTAGTTATATAATCAATCTGATGGTTTACAGGGTATTATGAATTTTATTTTTAATTGCTTAAACTGCGCCTGATTATTTCTCACACAATTGTTTTAACTGTTTTTAACTGTGAATTTATGTAGATTATTTTATAAATATGTGTGTAGTATACTTTTATGATTTTAAAATAATCGAATAAAGTATTTTTGACTCTTGACTCTTGACTACAAGTCCTCACCTCAGAACGGACTTGAACTTTTGAGTTGGAGTACCTGGTCTAAACACAGTAGCGCCGCTTTATCTTGAGATCTTTAACTGGATCCCCACATTGTTGCTTATTGATATGACGCAGGGGCCCATGAGACAGCCTAGTTTCTGTAGACCAGCTTTCCTGAATATTTGTAAGTAAAGTTGCTGTGTCTAACGTGAGTTCTCCGATGTTTCATGTACTCACAGGGGTTTGAATCAACAAAAGACTCCTGCAAACAACCAAACATCCCAAGCATTAAATTTTCCCCCCAGTCGCACACTTTTAGTACAAAGCTTGGCTCGGTCCTAGAATTGAGTGGTCTTTTCATTGTCCTGCTGGCACTGCCTGCTCCCTACGGTTTTATCTCACAACCCAGTTAATACTGCCAGATCCTACCTTTCTACCCCACTGCCTCTTTACTCTACTTTGTTCCAATATCTCCACTCTTGTAGTCAACCTACCCTACTGCTTCATCCCTTGTCTGGTATCGCTCCCTGCCCCATTTCTATGTCCGGCTATAACTTCCCTTGCTTCCTTTAAGGGCCCAGGAGTGCATCACAGTACATTTCAGTAATTGTTATGCTGTTTCTTTATTTCTTTATAAAGTTTTATATAGCGCGAACTTGACCTTTACGGGTATCAGAGCGCTTCACAATTTTGGGTAAGAGGGATACAGTATTGGGAAACAAAACATTAGTTACATAATTATGCAAGACTCCTGTCTGGGATCGGACTCTTCACAATAGTATCTTGTATGTCGGCAACTGCCTAGGTGCAATCCATGTATGTTATTGCATAGCCATAAAGGGCCAAATCACAGAATCATTTACACCACTAAAGCACTGAATGGTAACACATGGTGTCAAATTCCTCAATTCCATCACAAATGCCAAGGCACTACCACTATGTGCCCATACACAATCAGCGTGTAATATTGTATAGCGTTTATGCCCTTATGGATACTCGTCATGATGGACATAAACCTTGGCCCCTCCTCCAAAAATTTGCACCACTGTATACAAGACAAATGGCTGAAACATTACCATGGCCTAGTTCCTGCAAGGTACTGACGAGGCTTGAATATATCCATGCTCTCCATCCTACAATCTAGAAAACGCCTAACAATGAGATCAGTCATCCACAGTCCAAAAAACTACAGATCTCTCTTGCCTGGTCACCTAGAGACACAGACTCTTCCCATCACAGATGACCCTACCTGACACTCGTACTTGCACACAGACTAAACCATTTAACCTAGAGGCATAAGTAATACTAATAAATATACCCATAGATCACCAGAACCGAAAGACAGATACTACAATGGATCCTGAACAAAATGAATATATATAGAACAACTATATTGCTTGTCGGTATTCTGAGTCTGTGGTGGTAAAAGTACATTTTTCCTCTTATAAAAGGCTAACCATCGCTTTTTTCTGTTAAGTGCCATTTTAGCCTCATGCCTTCTAAAAGAAAAACTCAACATCCTTGGAAAATTAGGATGTCTACTGAGCTGCGCCGGCTCCATTGTGCTCACGATACACTCTCCAAAGTCCAATAATGTCACATCTCAGGTGGAACTGGAAGAAAAGCTTGCTGATCCAGGTATTCTGCTTAATTGTTTCAATGTGATATTAATTGTTTCTAGGTGGAGCTGCATGTTAAGTTTCATTGTAGGTCAGTTTTCTTTCCCATCAACACTATTTGGAGGCTAAAAAATAGCTTTTTTGTTATGCTATTGTACGTACTCTACTTTAAAGAGAGGCGGTGGAATGCTTTCCCGCTCTATAATCTCGAAAAACATTCACAACAAAGCAGTAGCATTATAGTGGTGGTCTACTTTGCTGAATGTGGAAGAGGTGGAATATTGGTGGGACATTGGTGTGTACTCGATCCAGGACGCTATAGGGTCCAGAGATACAATTGATCATAACAATATACATACGGCTCTCACTGACCCTTTAACCTTCCACAGGCAGATTTTATTCCTCATGTTGATAAGATTTCATTACTTTTATGTGCTTTTTTGATATTTACAAATATCAGCAAATAGATGAACCCATTGATGCTTATTACACAAACATTCAGGCATATTATTTTTGTGAATCTTTTTGGCTCATAAAACACATAACTAATACATATAAATTAACATTAAGATAGTTAGACAAACACAAATTACATCCATGTAATTAAACATACGTTGTTTTCGGAGTCCCTATCGTTCCAGATAATCTCCCAATTGATTGGGTCTGCTAGTCCTGAATAATTTATGAGCACCTGCAGTCCATTGTACCTTGCTTCACTTAATTAAATCCCAAATGAGGATGACTTATCGGTGCCTGAATGTCATTTAGAAGTCATTTGCTGAGCTTTAAATGGATCATCCTCGTGCGTTCAGATGGCACTAATACTAAGAAATTTCCTACGTGTTTCGATCTTCAAAATTGTGAGATAACTATTCATGAAGATCTTCCTCTGTGCCCATATCTTATGGTGAGGTAGGAACTTGTGCATTAGGAAATTAATATTTCTTTTCGTGCTCAATACAAGACAGAAAAACTCCCTGTGGGAGTGGTCTGCCGTGCTTTTTGTATGGAGACTGCACTTTGGTCCTCATCTACGCCATTTTTATTGTACTGGCATTATGGAAGCCATCCCTGTTAAATGGTCTTTGAAGAATACCGCACTGTTGGTGATCGGTTTGGAAAAGTGGGGCCTAACTTTACTTAACGTCCCAAGTGCTTCACTCATTGCTTAACCCCTTCAATGCTGATGGCGAGCTCAGCTCGTCATGTAACGCGGTATTTACGAAAATGCCGCATACCGCGGGAAAAGCCGCCGCAGCGGAGCGGTTAACTGGTACCTGGGCTCGCCTTGTATCCATGCAACAAGGGCTCGCGTTTGGTGTTTCATTTGCACTCGTCCATTGTTGTGTTCATATATACATTTGAGGCATCAAGGGAAAAGAAGAGGCAATGCTCAGGGAGCACTGCTATACACAGTGGGAAGGGCTTAGTTTAGTTTGCTTAGGTTTTTATGCCTGCAGTTGACAGTGCATGTGTAGGGGGGTGTATGCGGGCATGGTCGTGGAGGCTGTGTGTTACAGGAACATGCCAGACTGGTGGCTGTAAATATAAGAACTCTCCCAAACGTTATACAACCTCAGCATCAGCAAGAGTTATGTTATGTTATGTTATGTTAAAACTATATTTCTTGAGCGCACGGCTACCCAGAGCGGGTGTCCCGGCGCTTTGGCAGAGTCCTAAACACAACCAAGAAAAACCCAGAGGCAAAAACACTGTAGACCCACTGGTTAGGCGGAAAAGAGGAACGTCTTGAGCTCCTTTCTAAAGGCCAGGAGATTGTTGGCCTTACGGAGTGACAGAGGGAGCTCATTCCACCAACTAGCCGCCATGAACTGGAAAGACCGGCCACCCATCCGCACGCGTTTGATCACTGGTGCCTCCACTTTAGCCAGGTCAGCAGATCTCAGACTCCTCCGGGGAACGTAAAAAGCAATCCACTTCCTAAGGTAAGCTGGGCCAATACAGTGGAGGGCTTTAAATGCCAACGTGAGGACCTTGAACCTAATTCTGCAAGCGATAGGCAGCCAATGCAGCCTGCCGCGCAATAGAGAGGCACTAGCTCTCCGTGGAAGGCCAAAGATGGCTCTGGCCGCCGAGTTTTGGACAATTTGTAGTCTGGATACCAGATATTTAGGCAGACCTGAGAAAAGTGCGTTAGCGTAGTCTAAACGCGAACCCACGAGTGCTTGCACAATGTTCTTGCGATATTGAAGGGAAAGCAGTGGGAGAAATTTCCTCACCATCTTCAAAATGCCGAAACATTTCCCCGCCAAGCCCGTGATGTGGGGACGAAAAGAAAGACTGTCGTCGAACACCACACCCAGATTTTTGACTTGGGCAGAGGGTTTCTCAGGGGGGAACATGTCGGAAGGCCACCACGATTTCCAGCCAGGGTCCTCAGCGCAGCCAAAAAAGAGCAACTCGGACTTATCCGAGTTACATTTCAGGTTCTGGTGCTGAAACCATGCAAAAACAGCACTCAGGCAGTCTCTGATTCTGTCGCCATTAAAAACCTCACCCTTCCTGCAAGTAAACAGGAGCTGGGTGTCATCAGCGTACGAGATGACCCGGGCTCCAAATGCCTCCGCGACCTTCGCCAAAGGGGCCATATAAATGTTGAATATGGTGGGGCTCAAGATAGATCCTTGAGGCACCCCCACCTCTAGCGAAGGCATTTCCGCGGAGAACGGCGGAGCCCAGATCACCTGTCGACGGTCGGCTAAGAAGGATTGAAACCAGTCCAACACCGTCCCCCGCAGTCCTACCTCCCTGAGTCTTAGGAGGAGGCCGGCGTGTGGGACGGTGTCGAATGCCGCCGACAGGTCCAGTAGGACCAACATAGCCTTTCCCCCAAGATCAAGCGTTTCCCTGATGGCGTCGGTCACCTCCACAAGAGCTGTCTCCGTACTGTAATTGGCACGGAAACCAGATTGGGAGTCATGCAGCAGTTTGTTATTCTCAATAAAGGTGGTAAGAGTATGCTGAACATGTTTCTCCGCCACCTTCGCCAGAGCAGGGAGGAGGGAGATTGGTCTATAGTTGGCCAACTGTAAAGGGTCAAGCAGAGGTTTCTTAATGAGCGGGAGAATAAGAGCATGCTTCCATTCCTTAGGGACCACTCCAGAACTCAGAGACATGTTGAGCAGGGGGTTCAGCAAGTTGTTAATAGCTGGCGCCACCGAGCTCAGGCATTTCGCCGGACACGCATCCAAGGGGGATCCAGATTTCAACCGGGAAAGCAGCTCCAGAGAGGAATCGCAGGATAGTGGGGGGAACGTCGAAAGCGTGGGCGTCAACTCGGCTGCAGCAGATGGAAGGACCTTCAGATCACTTTCCACAGCTGCAGCCACTTCCGGAGACCCCACCCGATCGAATGAGTCCTGAATCCTACGGATCTTATCCACAAAGAAGTCAGCAAGCTGCTTGATCCACCCCTCTGTATGGGAGTGTACTCTAGCGGCCGCCACCGGCTCCACGAATTCCTTCACAATTCGGAATAGTTCCCGGCTCGTATTATCCGCCTGGTCTATTCTATGCTCGAAGTAGATCTTTTTAGCTTCGGCAATCTGTCTGTGATAAGATTTTATCGCGCCCCTGTACTTCAGTTTCTCCTCAGGCGCATATCTGCGCCGCCAGAGTCTTTCAGATCTTTTGCAATCCTGGTGCGCTTTCCGTAGAGTAGCGGTGAACCAAGGAGCAGAGTCCTGGCAGGGGGCTGTCCTGACCGGTTTCAGGGGGGCAAGCTCCTCGAATCTTGTCCGAAGCCAGTCCTGGACTAGCGGCAGGTCGACTTCTAAGTTCCCAGTCGTAGTGCAAGGATGTGCATGGAGTGCGTCAGTGAGCATATCAGCTGACACCAGGTGAAAAGCTCTAGCTTGACGAGACCCGTCCTTATAAGTTCTTTGACTAGTCTGATGCTCAGCTAACAACACGAAATTAATTAAATAATGGTCGGACCATAAAACCGGCAAAGGGGGAGACACCTTAATCGGTACAGAGGAGAAGATTAAATCCAGCGTATGCCCTTTCACGTGCGTTGGACTGTCGATGAAAGAGGCCAGCCCGAACATCTCGGTGATGTCCCGTAATTTAGACGCATCAGCGTCAGTTGTCGAGTCCATATGCAGATTTAAGTCGCCCAGCAGTACACAGTGTGCCGAACGCATACAGGGTACTGACAGTGCCACCTGTAGATCCTCGAAAAACGAGCCTATTGGCCCTGGAGGTCTATAGATCAAAATCCCTGTTCAGGTATGTGAAGCAGACAGCTGGAGAATAAAGCCCAAAGCTTCACAACCAGCGATGTTATCTACAGGGTAGGAGGTGCATACAAGGGACTTGTCGACAACTAGGGCCACCCCACCGCCTCGGCCTCCCGTTCTGTCCCTCCTTAAGATGGTGAAGTTGGGGGGAAGGGCACTAGCGATGTCAGGTTCAGAGCCCGCCCCCAACCACGTCTCTGTCAAAAAAAGACAGGAGATTTTCGAGAGCGTAAGGAGGTCCCAAATCTCCAAGGAATGACGCGCCAAGGATCTAGTATTTAACAAGGCACACTGACATTCCGTGGGGGGGGAGGGGAGAGCGCGAGGTGGAGAAGATACGGGACGCCAAGCACATCCAGGACACCCTTTGCCCAGGAGCCGACCACCCGGGAAAAGACATATACAACCGCTCGTGGGGGGGCGAAGCGCAATTAGAGCGGCCGCACTGTACCTAATCATCCTAGAAACCTACCCAAGATGACAGAGTCCCGCCTCGCCCGCCTCCGAAACGCTGACGAGCGCAGACGGGCTGACTCTGGCGTGACTCCGGCGCTGAGGAGGCGTGTCCGCAAACGCGACCGCTAGCACGGAGAACGACCGTTTCCTTAAGTACAGGAGACTGGAGCGCTCTCACCCCCTCACCCAATATGGCCGCCGTGGAATCTGTTTGCTCTGCACCTCGATCTTCAGCCCTAAAGTCGGCTGGGATCGTCAAAACAAGGCGAAAATGGTGCCAAGTGGGTGCCAGGTGTGCTGAGTGCAAGCAGTGTGAAAATGAACAATTTAGAAGTAAAATTCGGCGATTTTTAAAAGTACAAGAAACGTTGCACGCAGTAGCTCTAAATTGCTCCTAGCGTGTTCTGATGACAAACAAAGTGTTGGCAAGGCTCTAGAATCTCGCGCCTGCCTCCTAGGGGCTCCTTAAGTACAGGAGACTGGAGCGCTCTCACCGCTCTCGCCCCCTCACCGAATATGGCCGCCGTGGAATCGGTGTGCTCTGCACCTCGATCTTCAGCCCTAAAGTCGGCTGGGATCGTCAAAACAAGGCGAAAATGGTGCCAAGTGGGTGCCAGGTGTGCTGAGTGCAAGCAGTGTGAAAATGAACAATTTAGAAGTAAAATTCGGCGATTTTTAAAAGTACAAGAAACGTTGCACGCAGTAGCTCTAAATTGCTCCTAGCGTATTCTGATGACAAACAAAGTGTTGGCAAGGCTCTAGAATCCAACAAGAAAGGGGCAAGGGACCCATACATTACACAGAGTGCTTCATTCTGGCAAACAAGAATGTCCTGGAACCTGGGTAGTCCTTTTGGATGGTTTTTCCTCAGGCTAGAGTAGCTCCTGGGTTAAGGGCTGGCCTTCAGATGGCTCAACAGGGACGGAGTCTTCATAGTGAATATGAAGAGGCCCTGCTCCTTTTTTTTTCCATTGGAAAACCTCCCACAAAGGTCCAGGCTCGTAGCATCCTGAGGCTGTGTCTTTCAGGGATTAGGTCTCAATGAAAAGCCAGTCAACTTACCAGGACCCCTGGCTCTCTCTTCTATGGGCAGTGATCATGGTTTCTTTGATGTCTTTTTCCCTCAGTGGGGTTGTGTCAAGTGGCATGCAAAACTTGTAGTTGAAGTGGCCATCTCAGGATAGATCTTAATGTTCGAGGCATGTGGGCTGCTAAATTCATATCTTAGCATTAGATCGCCGCCTAGTGTTGGGCTCGGATGATTGCACATTGTTGTCCTGGAAGAGTCTTCGAAGTATCCTGAGATAGGTGGCTCCTCCCCTGGACTACAGTGCGCATGGGCATCGGCTCCATCCCCAGATTGTTTTTTTCCGCCATTGGGTTCGGATGTGGTCTCGACGTCTTACTGTCGGAACCAAGAAAAACTAACTTTTAGCGGCCAAAAGGCCTCGATTTTCTTGCGTCGGTATTGTCTGCGCACGGTCTCGAGTCTTCCGTCTCTTGGAGCCGGAATAAGCGGAGTTTTCTTCGCTCTCGGAACTTTGAGGCCTTCTCATCGCGACACGACTGCAAGCCTTTTCGGCCATGGAGCGGAGCCCGTTTAAGTACTGCCCGCTCTGTGGGTCCAAGTACCCACACATCGATCTACACCCCGTGTGTAACAAATGCCTTTCGCCTGACCACGACGACGGCAAGTGCAAGTTGTGTGCACAATTCCGCTCAAAGAAGACTCTCAAGCTTCGGCGCGCGATGCGCATGGAAGCTAAACAAGCGGCCCCGGATCCGGAGAACATCTTCGGCGACCAAGACGAAGAGGACCAGGGTCATCATCTCCAAATCTCCCCACCCGAGACGGAGGTCGAGGCGGATCCGGGAGACGACGACGGAGTCGCGGGTCAAGGCCTCGAATACGTCGACGAGGTAGGAGACGACGATGAGATTTATGGGGCCGCGGCAGACAGCTCAGGGGACGAGCTCTGCCCCGAAGGTTACGAGGATACCGACCGGGACACGGGATCGCCTGTCGGCCTTACCCAGGACCCGTTGCCGCAAGCCACAGCCCCGCCTTCGGGCCCGGCCACGGACTTACTTGCTGGGCAGACTGTTTCGAAACCGAAACCGAAACCATCGGGATCGACAACACCTAAAATGGCCGACCCGAAAGCGAAACCGAAAGTTAAGGACTCGAGTGTCCCTAAGATGGCTACCGTGCCGGTGAAAGCGACCGTGCCCGCTACCCCATCGACTCCGTCGACCTCCGGTCCGCAGAAGTCGAAGAAGTCCGTCGATTCCGATGCTGCGAAATCGGCGGCTACGACGCCGTCAAAACCCGCCAAAGTCGGCTCCAAGGAGGCTACGCAGGCACACGGAAAGAAGTCTGTGCCCCGAACGCAGGAATCGGAGGCGGTAAAGACAGGATCCGCGCCCAAAGCGCACAAGGCCCACAAGGACGTCGGATCCGAGGGGAAAATCAGACCATCCTCGTCAGCGCCGACACAAACTGTGAGTGTGCCGTCCCCCATAGCCGAATCACTGAAAAGAATCAGGGAGAAGGCCTTTGCCCCGTCGGCTCCGATACCGTCAACGCAGCCGCGAAAAGACACTCCAGAGAAGCCGTCTGGGAAACTTCTCTTTATTTTGCCGCCGAAGGAGGCGCCAAAAGCATTTTCAACCAAATCGGCACCGAAACAGGTGATTTCTTCACCGACTGGCCCACTTCCACGTCAGGTACTCGAATCCGAGGACGATTCGGAGCATTTCATCGACGCTGACACAGGCAAACTGACCCTCTATAAGAGGAAAATCACTTCAGAGCCAGTGGACCCCTATGTCATCCCACTAAAGAAGAAGAGGGTGCCCCTTGACGCCTCAGGCCTCACGGAACCAATCCAGCCTCCTCCGAGACGGAGCCCTACTCCCTCCCCAGAACACTCTGCGGGTGAGGGGTATGATGAGGACGAGCAGTACAATTTCCCAATCAATGAACCTGATGTGCAACCGGATTCATATGATGACACTGGTGACCAGAACACCCAAGGTGCGGGGCAGGACCCGCAGCCTTTTAATGCACGGGCATCCCCGACTGAGGATTCAGCAGGCTTTCATGCACTACTCGAAAGGGCGGCAGCCAATCACGATGTGGACATGCATGCCGACCCTGTTGAGGAAGACTTCCTTTTCGACACTTTTTCAGTCTCTGAAAGGACAGTAAAGACACTGCCTATGCTTAAAGGAGTCCTCAAGCATGCTGGGGACATAATTAAGGAGCCTACGAGAGCGAGAGTGGTCAACCCTCGCATTGAAAAAAAGTACAGACCTGCTCCTGGAGACCCCGCATACATTCGGGGACAATTGCCACTGGACTCTCTTGTGGTCGCCAATGCCAGGAAACGTGCCAACTCCCAGACTACGGGTGAAGCTCCTCCCCCGGATAAGGAATCCAAAGTGCTAGAGGCAGGGGGCAAAAGAGTAGCTGCACAGGCATCAAACTTTTGGCGCATCGCCAATACACAGGCACTCTTGGCGCGTTACGATAGGGCGCACTACGACACCCTAGAACAGATTGTACAACACCTGCCTCCACAGTTCCAAGAGGGCACCAAACTGCTTATTGAGGAGGGAAAGCTAATCTCAAACGCAGCCATCAAGTGTGCACTTGACGCTGCGGACACAGCTGCTAGAGCTATCAACACTAGCGTTATGCTGAGACGACAAGCGTGGCTCCGCATCTCAGGGTTTAAACCGGATATTCAGACAACAATTCTTAATCAGCCAGTCAATCCTGAAAGTCTGTTTGGTCCGGATGTTGACACCACCCTAGAGAAAATAAAGAAAGACACAGAAACTGCTAAGTCTATGGGGGCCCTACAGTCACAACAGTTTCGTGGCAGCAATTTTCGTCGCTCAGGTGCACGTGGAGTCACCAGAGGACAAATGGGTCAACAATCCCAGTTCTCAAAAGGTGGGGCACAATCCTCGTTCACTAAACAGAACAAGGGAGGTTACAGGAATAACAGCAACAGAGGTCGCGGCAGAGGAAACAACAGCTCCCGCACCTCTACTCCAAGCAAACAGTGACTCTCTGTCACTGCCCCCCGACCACCTAACACCTGTCGGGGGGAGACTGCAGCAGTTCCTGCCCGTCTGGAGAAACATCACCACAGACAGGTGGGTGCGACAACTAGTCCAGTATGGTTATTGCCTAGAGTTGAAGTCCACTCCACCCAACATCCCGCCAAGGCAACGGCCTATGTCCGCAGAGCACTTGCTCTTATTGCAGCAGGAAGTAGTGGTGATGCTGCAAAAGGGAGCCATCGAGCTCGTGCCGGTGGGGGAGGAAGGCACAGGGGTATATTCCCTGTACTTCCTTATTCCAAAGAAGGACGGATCTCTCAGGCCCATTCTAGATCTACGTCCCCTCAACCTGTACATACTATCAGAACATTTCCACATGCTTACACTGCAGCAGATTCTTCCCTTGCTAAACCAGGGAGACTTCTTAGCAACCTTAGATCTCAAGGATGCTTATTTCCACATTCCACTACACCCGTCACACAGGAAATACCTCAGGTTCACTATTCAAGGCAGGCACTACCAGTTCAAAGTCCTACCCTTCGGAGTCACAACAGCCCCGAGGGTGTTCACCAAGTGTCTAGCGACAGTAGCGGCGCACCTCAGGAGGCAGAACATCCATGTCTACCCCTACCTAGACGACTGGCTCGTGCAAGCCAAGTCGGAGCAACAGTGCGCCGCAGACATGTCGACTACAATTCACCTTCTTCACGATCTGGGTTTCTCCCTGAACTACCCAAAATCGCATCTTCAGCCGGCGCATGTCCGGCAGTTCCTAGGTGCAACGATCAACACCCTGACTGCCATGGCTCAGCCAAACCAAGTCAGGATAGACAGCATGCAGGCTCTGATCCAAAAGTTCAGGCCACAACACTCGCTTCCAGCGAGAGTGTTCATGCAGTTGATAGGCATGATGGCCTCCTGCATCTTCATAGTCCCTCACGCACGGCTACATATGCGCCCGCTCCAGGAGTGCTTAGCGAATCAGTGGACACAGGCTCGTGGGCAATTGACAGACCTAGTGTTGGTTACCAGTCGGGCATACGACTCTCTGCATTGGTGGACTCCACACAACCTTTGCAAGGGCCGACTGTTCCAAGAGCCCGTGCCGCAGATTGTCCTGACAACGGACGCATCTCTCCAGGGATGGGGAGCTCATGTGCTCACTTACACAGTGCAGGGACTATGGACGACGCAGCAACAAAAGATGCACATCAACTATCTGGAACTGATGGCAATCTTCATGGCGCTCAAGTCCTTCATTGTACATCTGTGCAACAAAGTCGTGCTAGTCCGGACGGACAACATGACCGCGATGTACTACATTCAAAAGCAGGGAGGCACCCACTCGCCACAGCTGTCTCAGCTGGCTCAGAGCATGTGGAAGTGGGCCATTCAGAGGAACATTTTCCTCATGGCAGAACACCTCCCAGGAAAGGACAATCAGATGGCGGATCTGCTCAGCAGATACAGCCATCAAATGCACGAGTGGGAGATACACCCATCTGTTCTCCACCCGTACTTCCAGCAGTGGGGTCATCCGGAGATAGACCTGTTTGCCACAAAGGAGAACGCAAAATGCCAACTCTTTGCCGCCAGGTTCCCTCACCCACAGTCGCAGGGGAATGCGATATGGATGAACTGGTCAGGCAAATTTGCGTACGCTTTTCCGCCAGCCCCTCTAATACCGCTGGTCGCAAGAAAGCTAAAGCAGCACGAGATGACTCTCATCCTGGTTGCTCCAACGTGGGCGCGCCAGGCTTGGTACACCACGTTCCTCGAACTCTCAGTGGTGCCGCATCAAAGACTGCGCCTCACGCCAAGTCTTTTGACGCAGAACCATGGAGACATTCAGCATCCAGATCCACAACAGCTCAACCTGGCGATCTGGCTCCTGAAGTCCTAGAGTTTGGATACCTTAACCTACCTCCGGAGTGCATGCACATCATCAAGGAGGCGAGGAAACCAACTACTAGAGCATGCTATGCTGCAAAGTGGAAGCGTTTTGTCGTTTACTGTACAGCCAATGACATCAACCCGCTAGATGCATCTATCCCCAACATCATCTGCTATCTGTTGCATCTTTACAAGTGCAATCTAGCGTACACTTCCATTCGGATACATCTATCCGCCATAGCGGCTTATCTCCAGAACAGGCAGCACCTCTCTGTCTTCAGAGTGCCTGCCATTAAAGCCTTCCTTGAAGGTCTGAAACGAGTCATTCCCCCAAGAACACCGCCAGCTCCGGTGTGGAACCTCAATGTCGTTCTCACCAGACTGATGGGACCGCCATTTGAGCCACTGCACTCGTGTGAACTCCAGTTCCTTACGTGGAAAGTAGCTTTCCTTGTTGCTATTACGTCTCTGAGGCGTGTCAGTGAGCTGCAGGCGCTCACAATCCAAGAGCCATTCATTCAAATCCATCCAAATAGGGTAGTGCTACGCACTAACCCCAAATTCCTTCCGAAGGTGGTGTCACAGTTTCATCTAAACCAAACTATTGACTTACCAGCATTCTTTCAAAACCCGCAAACGGTGGCGAAAAGAATGCTCCATACCTTAGATGTACGGAGGGCGTTGATGTACTACATAGACAGAACACAACCCTTTAGAAAAACAAAACAACTCTTTGTTGCCTTCGCACCACAACACAAAGGCAACCCGATTTCCAAAGCAGGGATAGCCAGATGGATTGTTAAATGCATCCAGATATGTTATCAAAAAGCCAAGCGCACTTTAACAATACCCCCCAGAGCGCACTCCACACGCAAACTGGGGGCATCCATGGCTTTCCTAGGGAACATTCCTTTAGAGGATATTTGCAGAGCAGCCACGTGGGTTACACCACACACCTTTACTAAACACTACTGTGTTGATGTGCATTCCAAGCAGCAAGCTGCTGTAGGACAGGCTGTTCTGAAGACACTTTTTCAGGTTTCTGCAGCTGGCACGGGCAACCGCCGCTGATGGAGGGACTGCTATGTATTCTATGCTAAGATATGAATTTAGCAGCCCACATGCCTCGAACTGAATATGCTACTTACCAGTATGCATCTGTTCTTGGCATGTAGGGCTGCTAACATTCATATCGCCCGCCCTCCTCCCCGGTGCCTGTCGCAGCTGCAGATATACTATTGTATTTATTCATTAGCATGGACATCCTTTACACTTTTCACTCCATCTTCTGCCACAATGGCGAAAAACAATCTGGGGATGGAGCCGATGCCCATGCGCACTGTAGTCCAGGGGAGGAGCCACCTATCTCAGGATACTTCGAAGACTCTTCCAGGACAACAATGTGCAATCATCCGAGCCCAACACTAGGCGGCGATCTAATGCTAAGATATGAATGTTAGCAGCCCTACATGCCAAGAACAGATGCATACTGGTAAGTAGCATATTCATTACTACTCATATGGCCGAGGGTTTGGCCCATTGTTGCGGTGAGGCCTTTGCTTTGTTGTCCATGATGGTTGAGCAGCTATGAGGTATAGCATGGTCATTTAGACCCACCACTACACATACTTCAGTCACTGAAGAGGGTTTAGACTGGTAATTTCTCATAACCACATATATTACCCTTTCAGTGTCTTGTTGCTTGGTCTTCAGCAGGAAGTACCAGTTTCCTAATTGCCCGTGATACCTATTGCTCAGTCTGTTGGTTCTTTGTACATTTGCAAGCGCTATTTCCATATGTTCCACGTTTGGCTTTGACAGTTCTGTACACCTTACTTGCACCACCATTTTCTGCAGCAAGTAGCATGATACTGCAATATGTAAAGTACCTCTCCTTAGTTTGGGTGAAATTACTTGGGTACAGATCTCTTTGATGATGTGTCATGTTGCAGGTGTTCATTATGGCCCTTCTTTATGTACTCATTTCCCCGTAGTGACAATGGGTTGAAACCTAAGATAAGTTAGGCCTTGGATCCTTTAGTTTAGCATGGGATGTCCTAAGGGTTTGACCAGGATCTCGGCAAGCTTGGTAAAGTATAATTAGTTGGTTTAGGTTTGGCGGCTGCTGTGCCCAGATTCTCAGCCAACCTATTAAAGGGGCAACAGCAATCTGATCTGAAATATAGCCAGCCCCAAGGTCCTCATGAATATTAAATGTAGCAGGGGGCGTGGCTTGAGCGCCGAGGGAGATGGCGGCGTGAGCTCGGAGCTCCGTGCCTCTTCCCCACCAGAATCCTGAATTAAGGGCCGGAGAGCCCGTGTGTGCCCCGGCGCCGATAGCTTGACCGGCGGAGACCACCTGGACGAGGTTTGGGCGGCCGGCGGCACCGCATCGCCGAGAACGGCAGCCGATCGGTGTGGCCGCTGGAGAGGAGGGGAGGACGGCGCCGCGCAAGATGGCTGCCGCGGCGGAGCACTGAAGGACGGAGGGCTGTGCCGCGGGACACACTGCCGGCGCGCACAGAGGAGGCGCGGTCTCCGCCAGCGTCGAACCCCGCACAGCGGAGGACGATCCTTGGACCCGGCGGCGGTGAGCAGCGGCCTCGGAGGCGTGAGGTAAAGGCCACCCGGGTGCGCCGCTGCGGGAGAGCCTCACGGCCGGACTCCATTGCCGCGAGGGTTGGGTCCGGAGCTTCGACCCTGGCCGGTGCGCCACACGAGCCAACTGGTGGACGGGGGCCGCCTGGAGAGGGGGTTCACGGGGGACGGTGCGCGGCGCTGGGCGGCTTGCCCCCCCCCCCCCCCCCCCTCGCCCCCACAGCGGAGGCCTAAGAAGCACAAGGGGGCAAAACGAAGGCGCCCAGGGGACAGTGGCGGGTCTTTGGCGGCATCAGGCTTCCGGTAGAGCGTCCAACCTACCGCGCCGCTCAGGGGGAGTGAGAACAATCCTCCACAGCACCCGGGGATTGTACGACACGGCGGACGCCACCTCTGATGCGCAGTGTTCGAACAGCGAGGCCCCATAGCGCGCAGGAGCTGGCCACGTAGCGGAGGCCCGGAGACATCAGACAGCCGAATAAGGCGAGGACGGCGAGGCCAGCTACTATGGGGAAGCCAAGAGCTAAGGCGGAGGAGGCGGCGACGTCGGATGTGGCAGAGGGGGGCCCTGCTGAACCGACGGAACTACAGCGATTGCAGGATCGAATATTGGACGCCATAACGGCCACTAGAGACACGCTACATAACGATATAGCGCAGGTGGCGTCGGGGCTGGGCTTGCTCCGGGCGGACCACGACAAACTAAAGGACAGGGTCAAGGATGCTGAAGCGGTGCTCAATGACCTGGCGCCGGCTCACAAGGTGATGGAGGGTAAGCTAACGGAGGCCCTGGACCGCATCCGCACCCTGGAACGGCGAGCGGAGGATGCAGAAAATAGGAGCCGACGCAGTAATGTGCGGGTCGTAGGCGTGCCAGAGACGGAGGGGACGGGGGACATGATTGCCTACATGGAGGAATGGCTGAAGACCGTGGTGGCGCCGGAAGGGCTTTCGCCATTCTTCACCCTGGAGCGCGCTCATAGAGTCCCCTCGGGACCTCCCAAACCCGGGCTCCCACCCAGACCGATCATAGCCAAGTTACTCCACCACAAGGACAGAGATCTACTCCTGCAGAAAGCTCGAGAGGATGGCCCTTACCAAATAGCGAACAGCAGAGTCACACTTTTCCCAGACTTTACTTTCGAGACGCAGAAGCAACGGGCCTCCTTCCTCACAATCAAGAAGGAGCTCCGAAATGAAGGAATTGCCTACTCCTTGCTTTTCCCAGCCCGGCTGAGAGTAGTAGTGGACGACAAGGCGATCTTTTTTGCAACGTCAGCGGAAGCCTGGGACTGGTGGGAGACATATAAGGCCGGGACTGACGGCGCCAAGGCAAGAGAAGAGCGGGAGAAGGTGCGGGAACGCTCGCCCAAACGGCTGCGGAAATCGAGGAGACTATGGAAACGAGGGCGGGGGAAACTGGGACCGACGGCCTCCCAGACTGAAGCGGAACGGCAGGCCGCGCTGCTAGAAGTAGAGAGGCTCGGACGGGCGGAAGGCACCGGATCTACAGGGGCCATGGACTCGGACACTCATGTATCGGCCTCTGGCTCGGAGTCGGATCTGTCGGAGATCCACCGCACTGAGGGACCGCTAGTGACACCGCAGACGGCGGACGAGATCCTGAATGTTTGAACTGCTGGCCTTGCTCAGTGGGTAATGTTTGAGGGGCTGGGTGGGGAACCATTGCCTATGCACATAGCGGGGGTCGGGGCACACCAAGGGGTTCGGGGCGAGGTGGTTGTGGGGATTTGGGGAGGAGGCGAGGAGCTGGGCGGCGCAGCCCCCCACTGGACGAAGCCGCGCTCCGTAGGCCCTTAAGGCACCCACAGCTACGGCTGTGTAGTTGAGACCTGGGTCATCAGGTGTGGGAGTTTGGATGGGGACTGATATCTCGATATTGGGGCCTGTTCTGGGGGAGGGGGGGGGCTCCACGGTTGGGGATTGTTTACCTGTTTTGAAGTTGTTGACCCTGGGTGTACCAAGGGATGGGCTGTTGAGAAGTTTTGTTTTGTTCTGGGGGGGCACCACCACCGTCGAAGGGCTGGAGCTGGAGGGAGTGTTTCGTCCGGATTACTGGGACAATGGCTAATGTGAATGGATTGACCTGTATTACTTGGAATGTCCGGGGCCTACACACTATGCAGCGCAGACACAAAGTGCATGCCTATTTGGTGCGCAGGGGAGTACACATCGCGATGCTACAGGAGACGCATCTTACACGACAAGAGGGGGCAGCGCTACAGAGGCGATGGCGGGGACAGGTTTTTCACACCAGCTACTCGGCCTATGCGCGGGGAGTACTTATATGGGTTAGAGCAGGCACGCCTTTCCAACTCACGCGCCAATGGGTAGACCAGGATGGGAGGTATGTGGTGGCAGAGGGGAAGCTAGAAGGTAGAGATATAGTGTTAGCTAGTATATATGCCCCAAACACAGACCAGTTGGCTTTCCTCGCGACGCTTTCAGGGACGCTGGCCCACTCCCTGGCGGGCCCGGTCCTGCTGGGGGGCGACTTTAATTCCATTGCCGACCCCTTGCTGGATAGGTCCCACCCCCCTCTGCGTGACTCCCCAGTTCACAGGCTATCCAGGGGTAGGAGGGAATGGCAGGAGCGCTGGGAACTGGTAGATGTCTGGAGAGGGCAGCATCCGACTGACAGGGATTACTCATTTTTCTCTGGACTGCATGATCTGCATGTCCGGTTGGACACGATACTCTGCTCCCGGGGGGTGCTACCATGCGTCACTGGATCGGAGTACCTGTCAAGGACAATCTCGGACCATAACCCACTCCTGGTTCGGCTAGCGTGGATAGCAGAGAAGCCCAGGGTTCCGCTCTGGCGACTGCGGCCTGAGACCCTGGAGGACCCCCTCTTCGGGGAGGCCCTTGCGGAAGGAGTGGCCTTATATTTCACGGAAAATGAAGGGACGGTGGACTCTAGAGCGACGGAATGGGACGCCTTTAAGGTAGTGGTGAGGGGTATCTGTATCAAGGATTATGTAGGCGTGCGGAAAGTGTTGCTGGGCGACTTGGCTAAGGCGGATGCTAAGCTGAGGGAGGCGGAGAGGGGGCGGCCTGGACACCCAGAACTCCAGGAGACACTTTGTTCGGCCAGGGAGGCGGTAGCCGTTGAAGTGGAGAGGCTACGAGCCTTTGACTACAAGCGATATGTGCTGCGCTCCCATGTTGAGGGCGACAAGGCGGGCACCCTCCTGGCATGGCTCTCGAACCCCACGAGACGATGCGCTCCCATACTTCAACTGAAGGATAAGGCGGGCGTGGTACACCACACTCAGCTGGGCATAGTCGCCGGCTTCCAGGAATATTACGAGGGTCTGTACAAGAGTACCCCGGGAGATAGGAGGGGGCTGGTAGAACCCTTCCTGGCTGATCTACCCCTGCACCGGCTGGAAGCAGAGCAGGCGAAAGACTTAGGGTCGGACATTGGCGCGGGAGAGATACGATCGGCGGTGCGGCGCATGGCAAGGAACAAAGCGCCGGGAATAGATGGGCTCCCCATAGAATTCTATAGCAAATATTTAGACGTACTGGCACCACGACTCCTGACCGTATATAAGGAGGCCAAGGCGACGGGCCGACTACCGCAGTCGATGCGGGAAGCATTGGTGGTCCCGCTACTGAAGCCGGGCAGAGAGGGTGATGACCCAGCGTCCTATCGACCACTATCTATGCTCACCGCGGACTATAAGATCCTGAGCTCCATACTAGCGGCGAGGCTTCTGCCTCACATGACGGGGCTTGTGCACGACGACCAGAACGGTTTTATACCACAGCGCAACACCACAATAAATATCAGAAGGCTTGTCCGTCTCATGAACGGGCTGGACGGCGGGGCAGGGACGGAACTGGTCCTCTCGGTCGATATTGAAAAGGCCTTCGACAGTCTCGAGTGGGACTATCTATACGTTGTCATGGAGCGCTTTGGGCTGGGAGCTGGTTATATTAGTTGGACGAAGGTCCTTTATGCGGGGGCGTTAGCGAGGGTGAGGGTGGGACCGGCGGTGTCCCACCGCTACCCAGTGGAGCGGGGCACTCGACAGGGCTGTCCCCTATCGCCGCTGCTATTTGCGCTGGCTATTGAGCCGCTGGCGGCTGCGGCCAGAACGGGGCGGCACGTCCGCGGAGTGCGGGCCCGAGACGGGCAACATTTCATCTCGCTATATGCCGATGACCTACTACTGTTCCTCTGCGACGGGGGTGAGGACTTACGGAGAGCGGAGGCCCTACTGGAGAGCTTCGGAGAGATGTCGGGCCTAAGGGTTAACTGGCCCAAGACGAGTTTGTTCCCACTGTTGGAGGGCGCTGCCCAGCCGCACCACCGGTCGGAGGTGGCCTGGAACCCTACCTGTATTAAATACCTGGGGGTCCATATTTACCATAAGCCGGAGGACCT
Organism: Lissotriton helveticus; assembly: GCF_964261635.1. NCBI lineage: Eukaryota > Metazoa > Chordata > Amphibia > Caudata > Salamandridae > Lissotriton > Lissotriton helveticus. The sequence continues at coordinate 1,245,294,365 of NC_136069.1, read as the reverse complement.
GCTTGAGGGCAACCTGGGGCGATGCATACGCGGACTGAAGGGCTGCATGGCCTTCTGGGCCACGCTGCCACTATCGGTAGCGGGCCGGATTTCCCTGCTGAAGATGGTCGCCCTACCGAGATTATTGTATTATTTCCGGACGCTCCCAATCTGGCTACCTAGCTCCTTCTTCAGACTCTTTAAATCTCAAATTACGACGTTCATTTGGGGAACGGGACGATGCAGAGTAGCGCTAGCCACGCTTTCTCGCCCGAAAGATGAGGGGGGTCTGGCGGTGCCGGACTTTGAGCTTTATTACCTTGCGGCCCAACTGCAAGTCTTCACGCAGGAGGTAGCGAGGGTGTTTCGGGGCCCTGAGAACGACAGCTTGCGAGGGACGCCCAGACACGTCCTGGCATATATAGTCCTCCGGCAACGGCTGGACAGTCGGGATCTGTCGTTGGAGCAGGGCACGTATCGTCAATGTTGGAATCGGGCCCAGAAGAGGGCGGGTATCCAGCGCCCATATGCGCCTGAGATTCCCCTGGGCATGCTAACGGCCTTGCCACATGGCGGCGACTGGTCGCGCTTACAGGAGTGGGAGGAAGCAGGAATACAGGTGATTGGAGACCTCTTTGAGAACGGCGCACTGCTCCCATTCCAGGAGTTAATAGAACGCTTTGGCATACCGAGAGGGGGATTTCTACTTCATGCAGCGGTAACCAGGGCAATGCAAGCCCACTGGGGTACGGGACTTGAGGAACCTGGGACGGCAGCGGCGTGCCAGTACACCATGATGGCGGCGGGCACGATCAAGGCGGTGACGTGCCTCTATAATCGAATGATTAGGGAGAATATCCCTCCTCTCACGGCCCTGAAAGCCAAGTGGGAGGCGGACCTGGGTAGGGACGTACCTGACACGACGTGGGCACAGCTGGTCCGTAGGGCTCGCAACAGCACGAGAAACGCTAGGTTTCAACTGATCCACTACTATGTGTTGCATAGGGCGTACATGACCCCGGGTAGAATCAGGCGGTATTTTGGAGATGGGACAGTGACCTGTCCCCGATGTCCGGAAGAGGGGGCCGAGCTAGTGCACATGTTGTGGGCATGCCCGGCCCTGCGGGACTATTGGCAGGACGTTGGGGAGGTGCTGAATGAGGTGACTGAAAGATCAATAGAATATGGGCCAGGGGAATGTCTTTTGCACTGGTTTCCCCATACCCCCAAAAATAAACTCACGAGTAAGTTTATCGACATGGGACTGATGGTGGCTAAGAGGGAGATCACTAGAAACTGGAAGGCGAGAGTGGGGCCAACTCCGCGGAGGTGGCGGCAGGAATTTCTAAAATGGGCTACGGCTGACAGCACGCATAGGTACCAGCTTGCGCGCAGGTCCCCCAGCCAAACAGCAGCTGACACTGCGACCTCATGGGAAGTAATGGTGCAGGCACTTAGGGACAGCGAGGCTGAAGACGAGGAGGGGGCCCCCGGGGCGGAAGGGGCGGAGGAGGCAAGCTGAGGCAAGCTGAGGCCCTAGGAGCAGCAGGTATGCAGGGGGGTTGATGCCAGCAATCCAGACATAATCGCAACGTGGCCTTAGACGGGGGGTGGTGTGAGGGACGGGATAGGGGGGGAGTTTTTAGTTTTGCGCAGGGAATGGGAGTTGGGGATTAGCGCGTAGGTTGGTAGGGATATAAAAGTAGTCATGCACATAATCCGGACACTATCCGCTCCTCAATATTGAACGTCAGGCAAGGATGAGCAGAGATAACAACGCCGCCCAACCCCCGGGTTGTGGGCATGACGGCTGTGTACTGATTGCCGAAGCATATTGTGTATCTGCTAAATTTTATGGTGCTACTTTTATATGTAATGACCTGCACATGCATGACTACAATAAAAATTATTTACAAAAAAAAAAATGAATATTAAATGTAGCAGCAGAAGAGGGGAGTGACAACACCTTTCTCGCTCGCGTCTGAGTAACCCCATACCTCGCTCCCATATAGCACCATTGGGACACACTTTGCGTTGTAAATTTTCATGGGGGCCGGAAGTGGTTTACAACCTAATCGCTTTGCAAACCCTAACAAAGCCCCCGACGCCCTGGCAAGAGTATTCTTTTTATGGGCGCGCTGCGTGACCCAAGACCTTCTATCATCAAAAAGGATCCCTAAGTATGGGAAGGCTGGGACTTGAATGAGCTCCTGCCCTTTGCAGAAAAATGTGGCCTTTTTTGCCCGTCCCCCACCTATCGACATAGTGTGACTTTTTAAAATTAGTTACCAAGTCTAGAGAATCCATAAAATTAATAAAACAATCTAAAAGCGATTGTAACCCTTTTGCCGTTCTTGCCACTAAATCTGCATATAACAATGCGGGAATCATTTTTAAGCCAGCTCTTGGGATATCTTTACAAGATGAGATTAATTGGTCTCCCAAGTTATTAATGTAAAGCGTAAACAGCAAGGGTACAAGGATACATCCTTGCCTTACCCCTCGCTTAACTGGCCAAGCATCTGTCAGGCTCCCGTTCTCATTATAACGGACCGCTGCCGTAGTATTCGCATGGATATCAGCCAGAAAAGATATCAATACAGGGTCCAGTCCCATGCCATATAGGGAAGCCCAGAGCTTATCCCTGTTCACAAGGTCGAAAGCAGTGGATAAATCCATAAAAGCTACATTGATATCCCCCTGCTTTGCGACCGTGTATTTCCCTATAACCAGATGTAAATTAAGGCATTGGGCCGTTGTACCCCTTCCCTGTCTGAACCCATACTGTAGGTCCGAGACAACTGAGTTTTTATCCAGCCAAACTGTCAAGCGGGCCAAAACAGCTTTTCCCATAATCTTTGCAGCTGAGTCCAAGAGCGAGATGGGCCTATAACAGGCCGGATCTTCTCTTGAACCCTTTTTAAATATTGGGACTATAACTGCATTACCCCAAGACGTTGGCAGACCGGCTTTAGAGGCTGCATTAAAAAGGAGGCAGCGACAGGGCGACGTCTCCATGACACTGTTGACGATGATGGGAAAAAAGTCTAAGTGGGAGAAGCAGGATTTCCAGACCGAGGAGGTCACAGTCGTTGATAGGGACAGTCGTTAATGGGGAGCTGGACGCTGTCATTCCTGGTGAAGAGTTTTACCTTTGGACTTAGACAATAGGTCGGATACCATTGCTGAGAGGTCCTGCTGAAAGGGATTCTTCAGGGGCCACTGTAAAAAACAACAACTGGCGAGCGTGCATGTCACTATTCTGTGAAATAAATGAAGTTCTGCTGTTTGTTTTCTCAGCTGTCGACTAATTAATCATGAATTTCAAAGTTGAAGGTGGACAAAAAATACCTGTCTTTAAAACATGGAAAATGTGCTCAGATAAACCAAAAATCAGAAATGCATCACAGAAAAGGTGGAAAGACACCCTGTCTTTCATATAGAGCATTCACCTGAATGAAAGGTAACCCTAAGAGAAAACACTTTTAAACGGACCAAATTCTTAACCAAACAATAGTGAACATTGTTTGCAATGTCTCCCGTGCTCGAAACTGCAAGTGAGTGTCTGACTTTAACGATCAGTACTTACAACACAAAATGATTGTGTAACACTCTCTCTATGTATAAACTATTCTGGTCAAAAACTCTTGAATACAGGGTCTGCAAATGTTAACCGACAATCAGAAGGCATAAAAAGGAAAGGTACCACTTTCCCTTCACCATATGTTTATGACCTGTGAGGACATACCTGCTATTAACAACCGCTATGGATGCGTAAAACGAATCTTGTTGTAAACTAAAATATACAAAATCCTGTTTCTATACTGTACAGCAATACATTCTAAGCAAAGCTACTTCTGTATGCTAATAATCTAGAATATGGGCAAAATGCTTACCCCATTTGTGTTAAAACTGCATGACTTTCTGTGGGTATTCTGTCCTTGCTGCAACTGCGTTTAAGCTGCCGAATATAAATGCGCGCCTTCTGTGTCAGACATAGACATAGGACAAAGGTTCTCTGAGTGTGAGTGACCTAACTGCGGGCGCCATGTTATTACAGTATAAAAGGTTTATTTTACCAAGTAGAAATGTCAGTTTAATACTGCACTATAGGTTGCAATGGCAGGCCTGAGACATGTGTTTATGGCTATTTTAGTGATGCACAATAAGTGCTACAGGCCCACTAGTAGCATTTAATTTACAGGCCCTGGGCAACTAGGGACGTACAAGTGCATTAAATGTATCAATTAGGTGTAGGCCAATTGTACCATGTTTTAGGAAGAGAGCACAAGCGCCTTACCACTGGCGAGCAGGGAAAGAGTGCACAGAGTTATAATACCAACAAAATCGGTCCAGCAATAAAAGGCAGAAATCCTGGGGAGACCCTGCAAAAAAAAAACACGTTCAACATATGCCCTGGCTGGATCTCCTCAAGTGAAGTGGGAGTGCCAGACTCCTCCATGGTATGCAGCATAGATGACCAATCAGACTCCTCTCTTTTCTAGGGTAAAGAGACCTTCGTTAGTTTCGGGGCAACTTCAGGGTTGCCAAAAAGGGTTTCACATTGCAAAAGGAAGCATATCTTGAAAGATAGGTGTTAACTACCTTAGCTAACCACATACCAAACCAGAGGTAAAGTTTTCAACCTTGGGTTGAAACTATAGAAAGAAAATATTTTGAGACAGGATAACAAACAGCCATAAGCCTGCAGATCTCCCTGGAGCTCCTTTAAATGTTGCTCACTAGATTTGTAATGTGGAGACGGAGGCACAGTTTCACAGATTTTGTGAAAGCTAGAGTACAAGAACTATCACAATCCAGAAAGAGAGTTCTGTTCCTCAACCAAGCATCCCTGCTCAGGCCCTAAATTCTCAACTCTGTAAGCACACTAGGATATGAGTGAAAAGGAGGATTTCTACGTAGGGTTTTAAGTATACAGGAAAAAATTGGCACACATGACAGGTAACGGTGAGAATAGGAATAAATAAATAGTGTAAGGACGGTGCTACTAGGTCAAGGGGCAACCCAAGGCCCCTGAAATAGAGTAGGCAAAGGCCAACCCTGTACACATTTGAGAACAAAAGTCCTGTGCACACGTTTGAGGAAATCAATTCAAAATAGACCACATGTTTCGGCAATATTCATTCATAAAACAGATACCAGAGAACAAGGTCGACAACAGGTAGTAGCTTTTCTTTGTTTTATGTGATAATTGGTCCTCCTTCCAGAGGAGACACCAAGAACAGACCAGCCGACACGTGTTTCGTCAAGCGGGTAGTTACCCGTGACTCTTCAGGGCTGAAAACAGGCCAATCTACGTAGTATCGGGAAACCGGTGATAATTCCAACCCGGTTCTGTAACGGGTTATAACGTGTAGACAATAAGCCACTGATGGTGGACTGGAGGTTAAATGAAAGACCCCCTGCTATGGGAGCTGGAAAATGACGGGCGGATGCAGCCGTCACATCTGAAATGCTGCACTATGCAGAATGGTGGATGTGGAATAGAGCTCGATCCGGATCCGGATATGGTTATGAGCGAAAAGGAGACCACCCCTTTTTTCTTACCTTTGGCCTTGTATGGATTCATCAATTTCTCTAAGTCTAATCAACATGAGCCCATTATTTTTACATAATAACACAGAATGGATGCTGAACTGCACAACACAATCCGCTGCAGTCTCTCAGGTTTCTATACAATGCAGCCTCAAAGAAAGTTCTTCTAAAACACTAGACTGTCAGTGTCTACATACTGAAAGCACTTTTAACAGATTAGTGATAATGCACTGTATGGATTAGTCTGTTATTTGAAAGGTTGAGGCCTGAGGCCACTTATATTTTCGATGTCTTCTGGCGAATCTGGAGCTTTCTTCCATGGCTGCCACCCGTCAGGAAGCCTCAATGTGAAGCAGTGACTTCCAAGGGCCTAGCTTGAATAACCTTAGATTTGCAAGTTAGCTGCCAAGACTTTGAGGATCTTGCGGTAGTTGCAAGAGCACCTCAGCCACTAAGAACCTGAAAAAGAAAAGAAGCACAGCTGACGCCACTAAGGGCCACTCCAAAGGCACAGCCCCAACCTCTGACCCATCCCCATACATTTATAGGGCAACATTTTGAGGCATATCCGATGAGAATTATTTTAAGGTAAGTATTGTGTTAAACTAAAGGTACTCTACACTCAATATTCCTGGGGAATATTTATGCCATAGCGCTACCCAGGAGGAGCAAGGAGTAGATTTATTGGAGATCCTAAAGAGACCCTATACTTTAATCTTCTCAGTGTAAACTCTTCTCCCCATATTTTACCTTCCCAAAATATTTCCCCTTTAGTGTCATCCCTTTAAGAGGTGAGCCAGGCAGCCCTAGAGGGCTCAACTGATAGAAATCTCTTACTATCCACCTGTGTTTTTGACTAGCCATAATCTATGCCTTCATGGATGGAGATTGAGCAGAACCATCTGAGGGGTTTTGATCTGCCTGATATAATATGGGATGCCACTCTGGCTGCTAACTGTTCATCCACAAAATTTGTCTGTTCTGGATGTTGGGCTAAGTTTGAGGCCTGGTGTGTGGAGCATCAAGTCCATCCGCTGCATACTAAACTTTCTCATCTTTTGTTTTTCCTGTCTTTTGCTCTGGAAGACCTTGCTGCTGTTACAGTTTAAAGTTGTCAGTCCTTTTTTCCTTTCTACATTTGTTTGATCACCCCTCTTTATTTACTTGACCAGTTATGATTCTTTTTCTGACAAGGCTTACATATCTTTCTTCCTGCACCGTTTTAATGCTGCAGTGGGACCCTAATTTAATTCTTATCTTCTTCATGAGCACATCTTTTAAGTCTGTTTGCAGCTGATCTTTCAGGCTATTGTCCCTTAGAACTTTCCTTCTCATTGCGATTACTTGGGCATGCTGTGGCATTCACCTTCAGGTGCCATTAATGCAACTACCATATACCTCCTTTTCTGACCAGTTGATGCTGCAGACTCGGTCACTGTCTCTACCAAAAGCGAGGTCTCCTTTCCATTTGGGGGTGTCCATCATGCACCTTGCTTTCTTCTCTCCACCACATCACTTTTAAGGAGTAGGAGAGACTTAATCGGTTGGACCTCAAGAGAGACTTTGTTTTTATCGATGAGACTCAGGAGCAACAAGTGGCTAACAACATTTTTGTGAGATTCTTTGGTGCTGAAGGAGGGTCAGTCCTGAAACAGACCATATCCAGATGGATATTTATTTCAATAAAAATGTGCATTGCTTGTTCAAGAAGGAGCCCTCTAAGGGTCTTTGTGGCTCATTCAACCAGAGCTAAGGCTGCCAGGACAGCCTTTTCAGGTGTATTCCTGTGCTAGACATCTCCTTGGTAGGTACATGGGCGTCCATCCGCATCTTCACCGGGTATTACCGCCTTGACTCTCAGGTCCACAGCGAGAGCCATTTTGCCGGCTTGATCGAAGCAGCTCTGTCCCAGCCGTAACCCCAACTACAGCACCCACCTGAATACGCCTGTCACTTACAGCTTTCAGTCAGCACCAACCTCACCATTCCATCCATATTATGCTTTATTTCTTGCAGTATCATGTGTTTATGGGTTTATCTGCATTTAAAAAGTGTATATTCTTTACTGGATCATAAGTGAACTGGCAGTCATTTTGTAGATGACTGCTTTCCCACCTGGAGAGGACAATTTTGTGGACAAGAAGTCCTTCTATACATGCTTTTGGGGGGGTGTGGCCAAGCCGCATGGCCGACAGAACGTGAGCTCCGCTAGCTCCCAGCCTCGGAACCCACAAATCCCGTCTAAATTATCCTGTGAGTACCTGTAACTGATCGCGGCGGTGGTCGGAGGTCCCCCTCCTGCGGAAGACCTCCATCTGCGAGCGGCGTCGTGGAGCGCCGGACCGCTCGGCCGACCCGCAGCTTGTTGGAGGTGAGCCCCGGGCCTCTGGCTCCACGAGGCCGGGGTCTGCAGCCGAGTTGCCCGCGCCGGAGGTGAAGCGGCCCGATCGCCTGTGGCTCCTGCGGGAGCAGGCGCCTCCGTCCCGCACCGGAGCCTGACGTCATCTGCGGCTCCTGGCGCGAGCCCTACACCCTCCTGGCTGCGAGCCTTGATCGTGCCCCGGGCCTCTGTCTACGCGAGACCGGGGTCTGTGGCCTAGCCGGAATTGCCGGAGGTGGTGCGATCCTGTGCCCCTGGGGCTCCTGCGGGGCCTGGCGCCTTCGTCCCGCACCGGAGCCTGACGTCAACTGCGGCTCCTGCCGCGAGCCCTGCACCCTCTTGGCTGCCTCCGGCCGAGAGCTTTGATCGTGCCCCGGGCCTCTGACTACGCGAGGCCGGGGTCTGCGGCCTAGCCGGAATTGCCGGAGGTGGTGCGATCCTGTGCCCCTGGGGCTCCTGCGGGGCCTGGCGCCTTCGTCCCGCACCGGAGCCTGACGTCATCTGCGGCTCCTGGCGCGAGTCCTACACCCTCCTGGCTGCCTCCGGCCGAGAGCCTTGATTGTGCCCCGGGCCTCTGACTACGTGAGGCCGGGGTCTGGGGCCTAGCCGGAATTGCTGGAGGTGGTGCGATCCTGTGCCCCTGGGGCTCCTGCGGGGCCTGGCGCCTTGGTCCCACGCCGCAGCCTGCTGCTGCCTACGGCCCCTGTGGCGGGCCCTGGGGCCTCCTGGTTGCTGCCCCGGACTTGCCTGCCTTGCGCCCCGGACTATACCTACGTGGGGCCCGGGGTCTGGGGCCTAGTCGAGGACCCTGAGAGTGACGCGGTCCTGATCCCCGGTGGCTCCTCCGGGACCCGGCGCCCTCCTGCCCACTCCGGACCCTGATGCCCTCTGCGACCCCTGTGGAGAGCCCTGCTGCCTGTTGATTCCTGCCGCGAGAGCGCCATTTTGAGGTAGCCGCTCTGAAGGGCCTTTCCCCCAGCACCGCATGGCAGACTGAGAGGAGGCTGTGGGTGACGCCGATGGGGACGGCAAGGGGTCCTAGTCGGCCGGGCGACCCCGTCCTCTGGGTGCCCGGTGATACGGAGGCTGCCTGTGGGGGTGGCCTGGACACTACTGCCAGCGACGCCCTGATACTCCTGGGAGTGGAGCTGACCCATGGACATATCCACCCTATCGCGTGAGGATTGAGAGTCCGGGGGGCGCTCTGGTGAGTGAGATTTTGATTCCTGACCCCTCCCCCCCTCCGCGACTTACCTGTTCTGGGAGCCGGCATATCGAGGGGGACTGGTGTGTGGTGTGGCTCCACTCCTCCGGACTGCGGCTGCTGGGGCCTGGACTTTGCCTCATTACACGCTTGGTGCCTGGGGGCCCGCTACCTCCCTGTGCCCGTTGGCTGAGTATCGACTGGACCATCGGTTCGGAGGGTGCCCGGTGCTGTTCCTATCTGAGGGGGGCCCCCGTGTGGCCCTGGCCATGCGTAAAGACAGAATGGCGCGTGCCACACAGCCCAACACCATCACCCAGTACACCACGCAGCGGCTGCCCTCCCAGCGGATTACACGCCAGTCGGGCCAGGATGAGGGTGCGGAAGGCCCTGGGGAGCCTACACGGGCGGAATTGTTGAAGGCCATACAGGTCTCGCATACTGCTCTGGAGAGGCAGATCGAAACGGTCTCCATTGACGTCAACCTGCTTCGCACTGACCTCCGAAAGGTTGCTGATAAGGTCACTGATGCTGAAGGGAATATTGTGGAGCTACAGGGAGAGGTGGCCACTCTCAAAAAGACAGTCACGCACCTCACGGCTGCGACCCGAGCTCTGGAACGGAGGGCTGAAGATGCGGAAGGGAGGGCCCGCCGCAGTAATATTCGGGTTCTTGGGGTGCCGGAACGGCTGGAGGCGGGGAACGCTGAACGCTTCCTGGAGACATGGATCCGTGCAAAGCTGTGCCGGTGGGCCTCTCAGACGTCTTTGTGATCGAGCGAGCGCACCGCGCTCTGGTCCCTCCACCGCGCCCCGGGGAGCCCCCGCGAGCTTTGATCGCTAAAATACTGAACTATAAGGACCGCGATTGTGTACTGCGGGAGGCACGGGAAACAGCGGATCTCACCATCGAGAATAGCCGGGTGTCCATCTACCCTGATTACACGCAACAAGTCCAGGAGCAGAGGAAATCCTATTTGGGAGTGAAAAGGAAACTCCGCGAGATGCAGATGCAATATATGCTATTGTACCCCGCAAAACTCAAGGTGCTCTCGCAGGGGAAGGCGCACTTTTTTGACTCCCCTGCGGAGGTTTGGGAATGGCTGGAAATCCGGGGAGACGACCTGCCGCCCGGAGAGCGGGGGGGACCCCAGGAGACCTGGGGAACACGATCTCCACGGAGACGACGTGGCAGGCGGAGGCGAGGATCTGAGTCGGCTGACGCAGTGGAACCTAGGATTACGGTGGGCCGGGACGGTGCTATGCTTCTAGAGCCGTTGCCAGGTGCACTTGACTTGGGGGACCCGCATCAGGTGGACCCCGAGGAGGTCCTGGTCCCTGACACCTTACAAGACACGACGCAGAATACGCTACATTCTACCTCTGTGGTCCCGGAAACCGGAGGAACTGAGTTGTTGCAGGTACCGGTTTCATCCTGAGGTGATATGACTCCAGGCTGTTCTATATCTTTGATCTGCTTGCCTGGGTATGGGCCGCACTCCTGCTTGAGAACTACTGTTGGCACCGTTAGACATCTGCTGCATACCTGCCTTAAAGAGCCTCCTTTGTTACTGTTCTATATGGGTGGTCTGTAGAGAGTTTTGGGGGGGGGGGTTGCTTGCTTACCTGTTGGAACGATACTTACGTTGCACTGTTAGCACGGGGAAGGTACGACTACTCTTTGTTGGGTCCGGTAGGGGGCTTGGGGGGGGGGGGGGGGGGATGATTGCTGTGGTTGAGTGTGTGTGTGTGTGGTGTGGGGTGGCTGTGTACGTCCTGGCACTGGCAGGGGGAGGGCGGGGTGGCATGTCTTGTTGTTGCGCTACTCCTGCTCGTGGGAGGGGGGGGTTCTTTACAGTTTGAGTGGTTTGGGAAATTGTGGGGTTGGAAGGGGTTCTGCGGGGAAACTGTTTTTGGCATCGTGTGTACCATTGTTCGTGCCCCTAGGAGGCTGCTTGCGGATGCAGGAATTGGTTACCCGGATGGGCGTGGCCACTGCTTATGGGATACACATTTTTAACTTGGAACGTGCGTGGTTTGGGCACTTGCACTAAGCGCCATAGAGTACTGTCCTTTCTCCGCCGTCATGGGGTTTCTGTGGCGTGCTTGCAGGAGACTCATCTAAGTGAAGAAGGTGCCCTTAAATTAGCCAAGAAGTGGAGGGGTCAGATGTTCCATTCCTCCTTCTCTACCTATGCTAGGGGGGTCCTTGTCTGGGTGGCACCCGGGGTTCCCCTGGCGGTCCAGTTTGTTGAAGCGGATATTGAGGGCAGGTATATATTGTTGCGGGTGAAGCTGGATGGGAGGGATTTCCTGTTGGTGAATTCTTATGCACCCAATGTAGATGATCCATGTTTCTTCTCCACCTTACAGGAGCTTCTAGTGTCAGATTTAGATTCCCCCCCCTCCTATGGTTTGGTGATTTTAATTGTGTACTGGATCCACTCCTGGACAGGCATCCTCCCGCGCGGGCACGAAACCACGGATGACGGCACGTCTCCGGGAGGTGATGGATAACCTGGGTGCGGTCGATGTATGGCGCCTCTGTAATCCGGGACTGAAACTGTACACCTGTTATTCCCCCACACATAATACACATAGTAGACTCGATAGAGTCCTTGCTGCCAATGTTGATCCATCCCTTGTCTTGATGGTCACCCATCAGGCTAGGTTTTTGTCCGATCATTCGCCCGTAACATGCGTTCTGCAATGGGCAGACCGGTCCTCCCGTCCACGGACCTGGAGGATGCCGGGAGATCTCCTGCAGGATCCGGTAGGACGGGACCATCTGGAGACGACCCTACATTCTTATCTGGATCTGAATTGGGGAGATGGCAACATACCTTATGCGACCAAATGGGACGCTCTTAAGGCGGTTGTGCGGGGCGCATGTATGGGCCTGACTTATGGAGTCCGGAGACAGCTGCTCCGTGAACTCGAGTGCGCTGAGGAGCGCCTCCGCCACTGTCAATCTTTGTCGGAACCGGATGAGTCGGACCTGGACTCTGAAAGGACGGCCCGTGAGGGCGTTCACGACATCACAACATCCTTACCCGGCTGGATAAGTTTACTCTCGGCCGATATCGCCAGCGACTCCACCGTGAGGGGGACAAATCGGGCCGACTATTGGCCTGGATCCTCCGAAGGGAATCGGCACCTGCGCGGATCGTGGCGTTCAGGGACTCCGCTGGGGACCTGGTGCACTCGGAGAGGGACCTCCTTGAGGTGCTTCGCATGCATCTACAGACAGTATATACCGCGGACCCCCTAGTAACGGAGGCATCGTATCAGTCATACCTTCGAGGTTTGACTCTCCAGACCCTCTCTCGGGCGGACGCAGAGGAACTGGACGCTGCGTTGACGCTCCAGGAGGTCAAGATGGCGTTGGCTGCCCTACCATCGGCTAAGACGCCCGGTGGGGACGGTTTTCCCCCGGAATTTTATCGAGCATTTGCAGAGACCCTCGCTCCCTGTCTCCTCCAGACCTACCATGAGGCGCTGGAGAATGGCACGCTCCCTTCTACCATGCAGCAGGGGGAGGTTTGCATGATTCTAAAGCCGGGCGGCGATAGCTGTGATCCCGCGGCCTATCGGCCTATCACCCTAATTAACACCGATGCCAAGGCCCTCACTAAGGTCTTGGCCACGAGGCTGGCACCGCATATGGCGCACTTAGTCCACCAAGACCAGTGCGGGTTTATCCCGGGCCGCAACACCGCCATGAATCTTCGGCGCTTGAACCACGTCCTCCATGAGGTGTGTGATAGGGAGGTTCCTCAGGTGCTGGTGTCGATAGACCTTGCTAAGGCCTTTGATACTGTCAGCTGGGGGTACCTTTTGGAGGTGCTTCATATGGCTGGGGTGTGACCCCTTATCTGCGCTTGGATCCGACTCCTTTATAGTGCGCCTACAGCCAGAGTCAGGCTCGGAGCGGCCCGATCGGACGAGTGGCGACTGGGCAGGGGCACCCGCCAGGGGTGCCCCCTGTCGCCGCTTCTATTCGCACTGGCGATTGAGCCCCTGGCTGTGTCGCTCCGAGCGGAGATGGCCCCGTGGGGGATTCGAGTGGGAGACGCAGTGCACTTGGTTTCGTTATACGCAGATGACGCGCTGTTCTACCTTGCCTCCCCCCGGGAGTCGCTGCCACTCCTATTGCAGCACTTGGATCGCTTTGGTGCGGCCTCTGGTCTACGCCTTAATTCAGAAAAGTCCTTGATCTTCCCTCTTGCGGGATGTGGTGAGGACCCTAGAGTGGGTTTTCTACCCCTGGGATTTAGGTGGGAAACGGAGGCCTTCCGATACCTGGGATTTCAAGTGGCCGTCTCCGATGAGCAGTTGCTGGCCCGAAACGCCGACCGAGTCCTCAGTTCCTTACGACAGTCCGTGTCCTTTTGGAATACACTTCCACTCTCTCTTATGGGGCGATTGGCCATCTCGAAGATGGTGATGTTGCCCAGAGTGTTGTATACCTTACAAAATTCCCTGTGCCCTCTCCCTCCTCGTATATTCCGCACCCTTGATACGCTACTCACCTCCTTGCTTTGGGCGGGTGGACGCAGCAGAGTTGCATTGCGCACGGTGGTCAGGCGCTGGGAGGAAGGTGGCCTAGAGGCCCCGAGGTTCGACCTCTACTACTATGCGGCCCAGCTGCTACCGGCCGCGCGCTGGTTTGCCGGTACGGACAACTGGGAGTTGCAACTACTGGCGGGCAGAGCAGACGAGAGGACCCTACAGGTGGCCCTGATGCGTGGTAGGGGAGCGGATCCCTCCCTACCATACATTGTTCGACACACTGCTGGACTTTGACAGCGAGTAGTGGAGAGAGTGCTGCGACGGGCCCCATTTCATAGGGAGCTCCCGGTGTGGATATTGGCATCGGTGACGTTGATGGAGGAACACATGTCGTTCCAAGAATGGCACGACGGCGGCTGTGAAACTTTAGTGGATCTGTATCCCGACGACTCATTCGTGACCCTGGAAAGGGCTACGGAGGCCTTTGGTCTTACTGGGGGACAGTATCTCCATTATAGAGCCCTGCAGGATATGGCGATGACGGCCTGGCCGCAATATCCGGAGGCGCCCCCGATGTCCCATACTTTGAATATCCTATTGTCGTGTGGCAGGGGACGGCGACTGATAACACTGTTGTACACGGCGATGAGATGAGATTCAACCCCCCCCCCCCGATCGCCCCGTCCTGGGCAGCATGGGAAGCGGATCTGGTGGTCGCCCTAGACCCGGGACAACGTAAGCGAATAGGGACACTTACCAAGAAGGTGTCGTGTAATGCATGTTTCAAACTGCTACATTTCAATTTTATGCATCGTACTTACATAACCCCAGTTGCTTTACACTGTATTGCCGCGGATAAGTTGGATGCCTGTCCTAGATGTGGTGCAGTCAGAGCCGGATTTCTCCATTCGGCTTGGGAATGCCCGCTGATCGGAGACTTCTGGGAGGCAGTGGTAGTCCGCATCAGGAGGATCACTTGCCTACACATTGAACTAACCCCACTTCACTGCTTGTTGGCCCTAGTCCCCAAGCCTAGGAAGAAGAACCTTTCCTATAAAATGTTGCAGCTGCTGCTGGTGCTGGCTAGGAGACGGGTGGCTATTACTTGGATGGGACAGAGGGCACCAGACGTGTTATTGTGGCTCCGGGATGTTGGGGAATGGACATTGGCTGAGGAGACGCACATGCAGCATACTCGTAAAGATGAGCGCCTGCAAGAGGACTTGCTCGCATGGAGAATGATGTGCGCTGTGGGGTCAGGTGGCAGCGATTCCGAGGCAACTAGTGCTGAATTGTACTCCTCAGCCGGATCGGGACCTGAGGATGGGGAGGTGGGAGATGGGGAGGGAAGGCTGGTGTTGGCGTAACGCCCTGAGGACCACGCACAAGATTCCTTAATGACAGTTGTATTGTATATGATTGCTTTGCATCCCAAGGATTTGAATTTCGTATCTACTGTTATATCTGCACTTGCTGGAGCTGTACTGGAGCTATGACATGTGTACACTTGTATTTTTCTTTTTACCGATGCCAATTTGGGGGGGGGGGGGGGGATTCTGCTGAAAAAATAAAGTAAAAAAAAAAAAGGTTAAAAAAAAATACATGCTTTTGGACTATTTTACAATATTTTCATAGTATCTGTTGAACAAGCCCCAGGAAGAGCCACGTGGATATATCCTTAAGGTCTGAGTTTTTTTCCTCTATCTCTGTATACATTAACTTTGCTGGAGGTTATATCTGACTTTAGTGTGGCCAGGTATACTGATTTCCAATGGACACCTTCCCATTTTGCTTAAGGGTAGGTGATTAGTAAAGTTATCATACCTGATGTATGTGAATTAATTGAAAAACGAAAACTGAGAAACCACATTGGAAGAAACCAAATCATGGTAAAAAAAAAATGTTAAGGAAGGAAAAATCCTATACTACATTACAATTGGGTGGAGCTTAGGGAGGGCCTTTTTCCGTGGCTTGGCAAATAAGAGGGGACAGGGGGCTTCCCTGCCTGGTTCCACTGCTGATGGGGAATGGGTAGGAGAACAAACAAACTACACACACAGAAGCCGCTAGTTCTATGTACAGCAGATGAATGTAAGAAACAAAACGAGGGTCCATGTTAAGGCATCACAGAAGTGCGAATAGATAGGTCCAACTTACAGAATCAAATGCCTTTTCTATATCTGCTAATAGTAGCGCAGCTGGACGTCTCAGGTGATCCACGCTCGTTATTGCATTATGAGCACGACAGATGTTGTGGTGCGTAGCACGATGAGGCAACAAGCCGGCCTGATCTGGCTGCACCAGGTCGGTCATATGGGCATCAATCTATTGGCTAGGGCCTTGGCCAGCAGCTTGGCCTCTATATTTAAAAGGAAGATCGGGTGGTATGAGGTCCGGGGGGTCGACCAGGCTTTAGGAACACTACTATCTCAGCATGTTACCAGCACAAGGGCATGTGCATGTCTTCCAGCGTGGCCAGGATCGTATCCAGGTAATGTGTGCCCAGCTGCGGCATATATGCTCTAAAACATTTGCTGGGAAACCCATTTGGATCTGGAGCTTTTCCCGGAGCCAACTACAATAGGGCTGTTGCCAATTCCTCGACTGTGAGAGAGAATCTAGTGATGCTCTTGCTGCAGGTCAAAAGCCTTCGGGGTAAATAGTCTATGAACTTCACAACCTGTGCGTTAGACAAGGCGCCTCTATTTGCGTATAGGGCATGATGAAAGCCAGCAATACTATTGACCACTGCAGTTGGATTAATGAGCACCTCACTGTCATCATCGCGAATCGTGGGGATCTGGACTGACACCAGGGCGTGCTGACACAGCTGTTGTAATGATTTCCTGGACTTATCGATCCTGCTCTGAGAGGCCAGCCATGCACACCTAGCCTCTACCAGCAGCACCCCCTGGTACTGCTGTTGTGCCAGGCCCAATTGTCTGCTCCCCCATCCCCCCTCCTCCTCTCTCCTTCATTTCTGCAACTCCAAAATTCGAGCCTCAATCTGCAAGAGTTTATTTCTGCACTGTTTGCGCTCTGCCGCGCAGAAACTGATATCAACTCCACGAATAGTGGACTTCATTGCCTCCCATAGGATACCCTTGGAGGAGGCAGTCGCCTCGTTGAGGTAGAACTATTCAGTCATAGCGCGGTGTATACGTGTTCTATATGTCAAATGCCAGGGGGAGAGTCGCCAACAAAATGGAGGGCTATGAGGGCCTACCAGGCGCCACAGCGCCATCGAAGAGTGAGCTGAGAGCCCCCTGAGTAGTATTGCAACCTCAGACACTCTGAGTGTGGCCCATTGGCTCGAAAATATAGTCAAGCTGGGTGAATGACCCATGGACTGAAAATTAGAAAGTATAGCCTATCTCATAGGGGTGATAATCCCTCCATGTATCCACCCATCCCACCATGTCCGCTAGCGGTCTCAGGCGGGATTCCAGCATCACTTCCGTCACCCCAGAAACTCTTCACCTATCGCTGTCCGGATTCTTAACATCATTCCACTCTCCACCAATGACCGCCATTCCTACAGCGTGGATTCCCATATGTCTACAAGTCGATCTACAAAAGTTTGACTAAGTGGTGGAGAGGCATATATACTGCCAACAGCTATGGGTTCCCCTAAAATGGTCCCCTATGTTTCTACCCAAGGCTTTAGAAGCTGAAAGGGAACTCTTCTGTGACTAGGAATAGCCACTCCTCAGGAGCCCCTCATAAATCCTGTATAAAAGGTGTGGTCATAACCATAGCGGGTCAGACAGGGAGTTTTAGACCCCAAATTTAAATCACTGTGCATTGCCCATAAATCATTCCACAACTTAGGCCCCCCATCCTTAATAACATCATCCAGCGCAATGAGCCCAACAGAGTCCTCTGATCCAAATCCCTTAACCTGGCATCCATCCCTATAGTAAAATAAAGCCAGAAGTGGAGACCGTCAATTCTCCCTGCACACTGCCAAACTCTGGAGCTCCCTCCCGCCCTACCTTCAAGCCGAACCCAACCATCTCTCCTTCCGCAGATCCCTAAAGACATTGCTGTTCCCTTAACTCGCTCTGGTCGTCTGCCTCTGTCTCCATAAAGCTCTGGGATGCCTCCGGGTAGCCATGCGCTATATAAATATCGTTCAATTTCAATTTCTCTTGCCTCGACCTTTAGGTGCTTGGCCTGGTGAAGCACCGAACCCTGCTTCATCTTATCCAGGACCCCCGAACATTCCAACTGACAATATGAAGCCTCCCCAGTGGAACATTAGCATTCACATTGGTCATCTGGCCACAAAATTAACATGTGTTGGACTATCCGTACACAGGGCCACTACACAAAGAACATCAAAATTCCGCATAAAATAGAAGAAACTGACCATAACTGTGCAGCCTCCCCACCACAATACCTCAAAACCATTGAAGCATCTGTCGCACCAACCTCAACAGAGGCTGGATGCATGCCCCGTTCAATGGATCCCCAAACACCTCATCAACAAATAGTCTTTCTGGAAGGTTCAGGGTGCAACTCTCCAGATGTGCAGCCAATATGGAATGCCATCATACAGAGTATTCAAGCTTGGGCAATGCGACCTCAAGCCCTTCAAAGGAGACCATCCAGGCGCAGCATGCTGTGGACCCAATCCCTACTCCCCGGGACGTCCATTTGTTCCGCATTTCAGGGCCTGGAATGCCATTATGATCAAGATCTATGTTGACGTTTCTCTTTAAGCTTAGTCTGTTGTTGGTGTGGGTCGCTGGCGGATGAATATGAGTCAAGACGCAGTGGTATATGAGGTTTTACAGGTATCACTTCATCAGTCCAGATGAAAATCTCCTCTGGGGTGTCAAAGAATAGAGTGTGGGAGTAATAGATCACCCACAGACATGCTGGAAATGTTGCCTCCATAAAGGACTGGTGCTGCTGCTTGACCACTTTGGGGTAATCCAGGAAGATCATAATGCGATGGGATTCAAAGCAGAGAGTTTCCTGAGATCTTACCAGTTTAAGAATAGTGTATCAGTCATGGAAATTGAAAATCTTGGCAATGATAGGTCATAGTCGGACGCTGGTGCGGGGGCCTTCTTTACCAGAGCTATGTGAGCATGTTCAATTAGAAAACCGGGGGAGAAAGCATCTGGTGGAATCCACCTGGTAATCCAATGGGCTAGGAATTTGCCTATGTCCTCTGCATCGCAGCCTTCTGGAAAGCCACAAAGCGGAGGTTATTTCTGAAGCCCCGCTCCTCAGCATCCTCCACGCGCGTTGCCAGACCCGTAGTCAATGACTCAAGGATATCAACTTTCTTTCGGAGCATAGTGAAGATATCTTCAACGCCATAGACCTGGGTTTCAGTCACAGTGAGAAGCTCTACTGCATTTGCCGAGATCATGGCACAGCTACTTATATCTGATCCCACTGCCCCAATCTTGGCATCCAGCATGTTCCTGGACTGGGTAATTGCAGCCAGCAAAGTTGCATTATCTGGTGAAGCACATGGGGCTCCATCAGTATCAGTTGTTTCTCCAGTCCCTGTATATCGGTCCATCGCACTCTGTTTAGAGGTGGACCCCAATGGTTTGTCTTTTGTCATTGAGGATGGTCTATTAACTGAGGATCGTCAATGTACACTATTGTGACCCTGGCTCCTTTGACCGCGTATGGCGACTATTCCTGGTAGGTATGTACACAGCTGATGATGAATGTGCTCCACAAAACTGTGAGCTGCCCTGCTATTTAGCGAACAGGAGGGGAGGGGAGAACCACCACCTCCAGCCGCGCAGGTGTGGGCTGGGGGGAGCCCCAACTGCAAGCCGCACCAAGACCTGGCATGGACCCCTCCATGGACAGTAGTACGCCCCCACACCCTAAAGGGCGAATCACCTGATGGCACCGAGGCAAACCAGCACAGAAAACAACTTCTCCTGCTGGTGGTCGCAGACTATAGAGATCTCCAGGGCAGGGACCGCCAAGTCCCCAGTCGGCCGTGCCCACAAGCCTTCAGGCCACTGTGATGTAGCATGTCAGGGCCACCGCTCCACTCACCGCCGTCAAGCACTGCCGCCGTAGGCCCGGTCAGGCTCCTGCCAGGCAAGCGAGCTGACCCAGTACTCTGCAGTGGTCACACCGGCAAGACTCTCTCCGATCCCTGTGCGGCCTTGAGACCCCAGCTCTGCCTCTCAACAGCAGGGGCACGGTGAAGCCGTACCAGGCAGTGTTTCTTGTCACGTTCAGGTGGTCAAATGCCAGCCCAAGGCCCTCGAGGCACTTCTACTGTGGTAGGCCGAACACCGCCTCTGCGGCCCGACATGGCTGCTGACACCCACCAGGCTGCAGGCTGCTGGGTCCAATTTCTTTGGATCAATCCACTGGTGCCACCATGTCACGCTTTTCACTTCATGCACCACGTCAGATGGTGCAGTTGTGGTCTCCGGGCCAGTGCGAGGCAGAGAAGGGGAAATTGGCGTATAATCCAGCAGAATTACGTAGGATGTAGCTGATGTCTGCCAGAGCTCGCCTAAAGTGTGTCCGACATGATGGACCGCTGGGCCACCCCCTCTAGTTACAAATGATTTCAACAATTTGATTCTCCCTTGACAAAAATAGATCGCCTCATTGCAGAATTTTATTGGGCTTCAAAAAATTCTAAATTTACCATGGAGAATCCTAGACTACACAAGAGAAGAAGGGACGCATTATTTAACTTTAATAACTATGAAACAGACTTCCTAGCTTGGCATTGCATGTGCTTGCTATTTTTTCCATACCTTTATTGTCTTGCAGCATATTTGCGGTTCTTCTGAAGGGTTTATAATGCATCAGCAGCAGCATATATCCTTTCAGTCATCATATGTGTTCTAGCCTTGGTGCAATGCAAGCCATTGCTCATACTTAAACAGCACTGATTATCAAGGACTTTCTATCCTTCCTTACTGTTGAATAATGTTTAACAGTGTATCATTCTTGTTGAAGGGATACTTGTGTCTTTGGTGTCATCTACTTATATTCCCTCATGTGTTTGTAAACTTTGTGTTATTTCAATAAAGATTTGAATTTAAAAAAACACTTAAAGTCAATATGTTTTACTATTTATGCATTACTTAACTAGAAGGGTGTACAGGTTCTACAAAGGGTAAATACCTCCAAGTGTTAGTGGGTGCTAGCACTACCTAAATCACAAATGTTCAAAATATCAAATCAATTCTTATTTTCTTGTGTGCAAAATATGTGTTCTTGGAAAACTTAAAGAAAATTCGAGGCATCAGTCACATTGTGGTCTGCTGTATCTCAACGAAACCACATTTGTGACTCACTCTGCATTGCTTGCAGTCATAACATTGGTAAGTAGTTCACTATTGTTGAAAAAGAAGTACCAGAAGTCAGCCCTGTATTGTTATACGAGTTTCAGAATATTTAATGGTGTCAAATGTGTAGACATTATCGATCTAGATGCAAAGAATTAATAAGTAAGTATGACAAATGAAAGCATTATCCCTTAAGGCAGGGTTTGTCATAAGTTTCATTGGTGTAATCTCATTTTAATTTTGTAAATCTGGTTTGACAGTAGCGTGATATGACCTCCCAAATTTCTTACATTACTTCGTTTATTATGCTGTCTGATTGATACCCAATCATCACCTTCATCCAGCCCCCCCCCCCTCATGGTCTAGGTGAATATATTTCTTTATATAAAGCTGTATAGTATTTCTGTCTTGAACTAAACATATATTGATTTCTGGTCTGTAAACTTCATATTTCAATCCAAGTACCATAAAGCTACCTGGTCTGAAAAGAAATTACGATTTGCTTATTCGCTCACACTTCAGAATATTAAAAAAAGAAATTTATTGACTCTCTTTGATTATCATCTTTGGAACTGACTTCATGTTTCCTTTTTTCAGTGTTCCTGGGATACCTCTGTATCATTCTGCTTCTGCTCCTGCTGCTCATCTGCTGGATAGCTCCAGAACACGGATCCTCGAATATCTTAGTTTACATTAGCATTTGCTCGCTGTTGGGCAGCTTCACCGTGCCCAGCTCCAAGGGCATTGGACTGGCAGCTCAAGAGGCTTTCTCAGGGAGCCCATCGAGTGCCCGGGCAATGTATCTCTTCCTCATACTACTCGCCGTGTTGGCGTGCAGCATCCTCATCCAGTTCATTTACATCAACAAGGCCCTTGAGCGCTTTGACACTTGCGTCTTTGGTGTCATCTACTTTGTGATGTTCACGCTGCTGGTTTTGCTGGCCACAGCCATCCTCTTCCAGGAGTGGAGCAAGGTGGGAGTGGTGGACTTCTTGGGCATGGCCTGTGGATTCACCACGGTTATCATTGGAGTGTTTCTGATTCAGATGTTTAAGGACTTCAAGTTCAGCCTTGCAGATTTAAAAAAGTCTGCTCTAAAGACTGATTGAAATGGTGACTCACAACCTCAGTATTACTTATTCAAGTGGAGTATTAGATTTTTGTAATGTGTAAGCTTTCCAGGTGAGGAATGGTGACACTACTACTGTATGCACTGACATATAGACCTCAAGTGTATTGCTGCCTACAGATTGCTACAATGATGGTAATTCATTGAATCTTGGGGGCTGATTAACAAGTAATTAGAAAATCCTCTGATTTGCATATCTTGCAGGTCTCAAACTCGCCTGTGTACTTATCGCAAAACTATGCCCTATGTCTGAACAATGTCTGCTGAGTGGATAATCCGGAGGCACAAGGCTACGCAAAATGAGGAAATGTACGTTTTCTTAAAATTATTGTTGTTAATAATAGCATTTTGTAGACATTGTCCTTTCATGCATTCTTAAGCTACCCTCAGGATGTGTGGGACTGTCAGTGATAATCAGGTTAGGGGGTCCAAGACATTGCTCCTCTGATTATGAAGAATGATATCTACAGGCATTGAAAATAATGAAGTTGTGGCACTTACTCCTGTGCGAAGGAGAGGTGTACCTTTAAAAGTGCAATGAACATGTGGAGAGGCATTCCACATGTTTGAGAATACACACATAGAACTTTGTGGGTGTCCAACACTTTTGCAATGACCACTCCTCTGACATTCCTACCGAAAAATGAATTTCCTAACCTCTACCTTGCATTTAAGACTACAGAAAATCCAGCCATGCAGCATATATGTATACATCAGGTTGTGCGATTGCTTGTTGCACATGCAGCATTTTTTGGCAAGAGAGCTTAGCTTGGGCGTGCAACGAGACCTCTGAATCGACTCTAGAGCGTTATGAAAATGGCATGCAGTCGATCTTTCTCATACCTGTGTTCCTTTCAGTGGAACAGGCTCCCGTTTCATATTCGCGCCTGTTTTGATATTGCCTGTTTCAAAAAGCTACTCAAAACCTGTCTCTTTGCTGCACTATTTTAGGTTTTGATAAAATAACATGCAGGATACCGAACACAAAAGTACAGGGAGCAATTCTTATTAGGGTCTGTGTGGGGGAAAAAAAGGTACAATAGCTAACCAGAACTTGCATTTGTGAAATTCGTTACTACTGATTTTATGTTTTTCAACAGTCCGAAACAGATAGTTAAATTAATGTGACATTTCCTATTTAAAGCTGCCTGCCTTTTGACTTTGGGCCTCTGTGTTTCGTAAAGTATATTAGGGATTGAGAAATGCACATTGTGATAAGTAATATGACATGTTTTCTATAATAGTCAACCTGTATTTTTGAATAGATTCAGCATCAGTAGTTGATTTTACAGTTTGGCTAGAAACATTCAAACAAATGCATCACCGCCTTGTCAGTCTTCCTCATCGTAGTCCTTACTGATTGAGGTGGAATCTCGTCTCGGAGAGACACACTTGCCTGTGACCCTACAGACGTCAGTTCTCTCTGCAGAAACTGCATACATGTATTTTCCTTATTTTACATTATTTTTAGTAATTTGTTAAGTGGAACATAATGTCAGAGCCATAAAGTGCATTTTATGCATTTATATAAAATATAGAAAATCGCAAAACACCTAAAATTCTGTATTTAATATACTATGCAGCCTAAACTATCAGTCATGATGCATGCACTGTCACCTGATGTGAAGAACAGAGCAAATATGGGTGAAAGGCTTTACTGGTGAATGACTACGTGGTTTAAATCAAAGATTGAGTGAGTTCATTGCCAGCGATATTTCAAAAAGGCAAAATCAACCTTTTAAAAAAAAAAGTTCACAGGTGGAGCAAAATCTAGGTCCAGAATTTGCTCCACAAGTAGATTCCAGGGAACGGGTGGATTTGGCATTACTTTTTTTGTACTGCAAGTGACTTGTGATGCAAGAAACATCATGGCTTGTCTGACAGATGACCCTGTAGTGCTCCTGAAAGGAACTTCCGTGGCGGCTTCTGATGAGCATATTTAGCAGCAAAAAACTTCATCAGTTGCTGGGGAAGCGGTTTGCTATAGGATCCTAATGGAAGCAAAAGTTCATCAACACCTTGCATACTCATGACGAGCTCAGCTCGTCATGAGCCACGGTGCTCGTGTGCTCATGACGAGCTCAGCTCGTCATGACCGTTAGAACGCTCGCACGCTGGGCAAATTCCCCTGCTGTGCGTTCTAATGAAACAGGTGTGGTCATGACGAGCTCAGCTCGTCATGAGCACACGACCACCGTGGCTCATGACGAGCTGAGCTCGTCATGAGCACAGGGGGCGCTGCGCGCCCTACCCCCCAGAGGGGGAATATGCCCCGCACGGAAGGGGTTAAAGTTCTGTAGAGGGATGAACATCAACAAGCGCATTTCTGATAAATGTGATGGGAGAGAAGATGGCACCAAAGTGCCATACCGAGCTCATACTGGAACTAAGGAAGTTGCGTTGTGTATGTCAAGACTGAGATATAGTAGAAGGCTGTCTTTGCTCTAGCCAAGCTGGCTGCACTTGCCTAGGAAGACAATCCTAAAGTGTCTTGTTGGTCAGTAGAGAAATCTGGACACCTTAGAACAATGAGTCACCTGGTCCAGTGAAGCTGAACTTTGTCTTTAGCCCTAAAGAAGTAGATATAGAGAAGCCAAGTAGAGTGTAAAGGGTCAGATATGCTGGCATCCTGTGGTCAACAGAGAAATCTGGAATCTTGGAAGAAGGAATCCCCTGGACCAAGGGAGACGAACTTTTCCTGTGGCCCTAAAGAAGTTTGGGGTATGAAGTCCAGTAGAGGGCCCTCGGTCGTTCTCAGCCAATATTCAGAAGAAGGGACATCTAAAAGTTAAGGGGAATAAACCTAATAACACTTCTCGGTGAGGTAAGAAATATATTTCCATTTTTAGCGACCTTAACTTGATTAATCTCTCATTTCTCTCCACTCACCATTGGAGCATCAAGTCTTTTTTTTTAGGTTCTGATAAAAAAGGGTTACCGTGGCATTCCCTTCCATTTTCCCCTTACTATTATTGGCATAGGACAAGCCATGCACATCTTTCCTATTACAATAAACCTTTGTGCCACAACTCTGTGAAATCACCACATGCTTTTGTTGTGTGCGGTGTTGCTCACCAGTTTAGACAGAACATGTTTTTATGGGTTCTACGAGCATTCTCTGTATGACATCAATGTTTTAGAGATACAAATATTTGTAACTCTGTTTTCACTAACCTTAATATATCGTTATAATGTCATTTTTAGTAAACAGAACGGTTAGTATTACTGTGAATAAACCTTTTTCCAGCAATTTTATGTTGCTTGCGTGTGTTAACGCCTCCACCAAACATCAGTTAGGGAAAGACAGGAGTATAGTAGGTGTGAGTGACTTTAGAGGTCGTTGATCTGGATGAAAGCCTCAGACACTACATGGGGCACACAGTGAATGGCTGAAACATGTTGACCTGAGGATGAGTGGGAATATTGACACCCAAGACTTACCAGTAAACTCTTCTTTGACTTATTGTAGGGATCGCCGCCAGATAATTTTAACAGTTCAGTTCAGTTCAAAATACTTTATTCGGTTAAAAAACAGAATAACCATAAAAGTAGCATGAAGAAAATACAGTTTTACACGGGAGTCATATATTCGTTGTTTAAAATGCATATGTACAATAAGGAGGTTAATTCATTGAGATCGATTTACGACATTTAAAATTAGATTTAAAAAATTCGCCCAAAGAGGCTACCATAAAAACAGTTTCCATTTTCTGGCATTCTAAGAACGCTAAGCGACATCTTCGTATATTTAAGTCTTTGAGAATCGGGATGATAAGTTTCTTCCGAGAGAAAGTATAAAATTTACAAAAGAATAAAATATGAATATCGGACTGTGGGGAGACATCATCACATGGGCAAAAGGGTAATTCTTTCAGCCAACAATTCATCACAGGAAAGGACAAGACTCTAAAAACAATATTGAGTCTAAACCGGGTTAAAAGGAAACGTTCATGATTAGACATATATAAGGACAAATGTGGCTGTAATTTATCTCCACATAAAATGTCCTGGTGAGCAGAGACAGTCTTTTTTCTTGCCTCCTCTAAGTGTCTTTTGTCCCTAAGATGGGCAATACACAAATTTTTCAAGTCTCTTCTCGATATGTATGCCATAGTTGGTGGGTCCTCGAAGTATTGAACACAATTTATTTCACTGAGAAAGTTCTTGACATAGCATATCCATTTGGAATCATTGATATTGTCCAATACTAAAACGTCCTTTAAAATAGCCCGATTAACCAGACATTCATCATTTGTCCACACCCTGTGCCAAAGAAGGATTGGCTGAATCTTAATCGTATCAGTAACATAAATTACTCCCAATTCAACATGGCATATCATAGTTGCAGTACTCTCAGGTACAGACAGGATGTGGCGTAAAAATTTATTTTCCATAGTTTGAATTGTGTTAATATTTGAGTAACCCCACAGCCCTGATCCATAGGTGGCTACTGCTAAGCAGGTTGCCCTATAAATAGTTAAAATCTCTTTTATGGGTTTTTCCCCTAATTTTCTCATAAAGCATTTTAAGGCCATAATAGTTTTGGAGAACAGCAGAGATCTAGCCTGGATTGCACTAGTCCATGAACCACTTTCATGAAACAGAATTCCCAAATAGGGAAAAGTGGAGGTCTTTTCCAGGGGATTGGAATTTATAAAAATGGGTTTCAAATGCTTGTTTGATCTTGGCCCACAAAACATGGACAGTGTTTTTGAGCAGTTAATCTTTAAGTCTAAGCCAAGCATGAAACTGTTAAAAGAGGTGACCAAGGTTTGTAACACCATTGGAGTTCGTGCCATCAAAACGGCATCGTCCGCGTACATCAAGGCGGGGACAGGCCTTCCACCCACCATAGGCATGTCCCTACCCTCCTGCACCAGTCGTTTCTCCAGGCCATTTATGTAGAGCAAAAATAAAAATGGGGCTAAAACACATCCTTGACGTACACCCCGACCAATCCCAAATTGTCTAGTGCATTTACCATCATTCCCAAAACGGACACTTGCATTGGCCCCGGAATATAGATCTCGCAAGAAGCAGATAATGGCATTGTCTACCCCCAACTCAGTCATAATTGACCACAATTTATTGTGTGAAACACAGTCAAAAGCTGACGATAAGTCAACAAAGGTGAGATATAGACGTTGTTTTTTAACCTTTACATACTTCTGCTGCAGGATTAACAAATTCAATCCTTGTTCTATAGTCCCTAAGCCTCTTTGGAACCCAAATTGAAAATCACATAGCACCCCATTCTCTTCTGACCAGATTCGCAATTTATCTAAAACAACTCTCCCTAAAATTTTGATAGATGAGTCCAGTAAGGAAATTGGCCTATAACACATGCAATTCTGCCTGTCCCCTTTCTTAAATATTGGGACTATAATCGATGTAAGCCAGGTAGGAACTAAGCCCTTAGCCAGAGCAACATTAAAAAGCTGGACAAGCAAAGGCCCCCATAATTCAGTGTTGGCCTTATAGAGGTCTGCTGGTATGCCATCTGGTCCAGCAGCCTTACCCCCTTTGGTTGCCTTCAAGCTCGCCAGAACTTCGGGCAGGGTTACGACCAGTACTTTGGTTGGATCTATGTTTGGGCACATAAAGTCCTGACTTATGTCACAGACTGGTTCCACAGCCTTATAGAGCGAGGAAAAATGCGCCACCCACTCATCTTCAGGGATGGCAATTTCCATCCGTGCCTTATTTTCATAGAGGAGCGGGGTATTAATTACCCTCCAAAAAGCTGCCGGGTCCTTTGATTGTGACGCCTCGCATAAATCATCCCAAGCCTCGTTTCTTATAGCCGCCTTCCTATCCTTCAGTGCTGTGTTATAGTCCCTCCTCAGGATTCTAATTCGAGTTACATCCCGCGGTGTTTTATGGATCGCTTGTCTAAGCTTTGATAGGGCAGTAGTACATTTATTATCGAACCATTTTCTATTGTGCTTTAGGGAGTTTTTCTTTGCAACCCACAGCGCCTCCTTGATTGCAATAGAAATAATATAAAAATAATTTAAAATTTCATCACTGTCAGCATGCTCGTTCAGGCAGGTCAAAAAATTACTCCTACACTTATTCACTAATTTGAAAAGAAAATCAGCCGGGACCACTCTACTCCATTTAAGGCTATATCCATTTTGGGTACCTAGATTCACGTCCGGCGCCTTAATATTGGGACCTACAACATGATCCACAACGGAAAAAAGATTCTCCATTTTTAGTACCCGTGGGTAGTGGTCACTTAAGGGTAAGTTCATGATACTAGAGCTAATCAATCTGCCCGCCGAGCTACTTGTACAGAGGCTAAAATCAATGGTAGTCGAAGCCCCCCGCCCCACAAATGTTGGAACAAATGGCATTGTGTGGTGGGCTAGCTCATTCGTAAAACCAAGATCAAAATTAAAAATCATCTCATTTAATGAATCACCTAGAAGGGTATGTTCAAAATGCGTCAAGCTGATGTCCTGCTCCAACATCAGACCGCAAATACCCTTCTGGCCCTTTTTGCACAAAGAACAATTAAAATCACCCCCCCCATAATACCATGACTTCACCCTTTTTTTCCTCAAAAACATTCTGTATATCTGTACTTATATTAGCAAAAACATCCTTAATTACGCTACTTAGACAGTTATTGTAAAAATTAAAAAGGACAATCGTAGGACCCTTCCTTGTATCAATGACAATTTTCTGGTAATAACTGGAACCAGGAAAAAAAGTAATTTTATCGGTAACTAGGAGGTTCGATATATACACGGACAGTCCCCCCTTTGGTCTTCCGTGTGCTCCCCCCACTGCAGGTGTAAAATAAGTTCCGTAACCATTAATGTGTATTGCTGTGGTGGTCCAGGTTTCTTGTAAAGCTAATATACCCACTTCAGCAATAACATTACACCAGGACGGGTTTAAAATTTTCTGCTTTAGTCCTGCCACATTCCAAAAAACCACCTTACAGTGTTCTTCTGTAAGTCGCTCTTCGAGAATAGCTCCAGTGACACTGATGAGACTCCCTAGTATAGTCTCATCCACCCCATGGGTTTCTTGTGGCTCAACATATAGTTCCTGAGTCACATCATGCCCCAGAGATGTTATAGGCCCCAGATGCACAGATTTAGATGACCTTAACGCCTCATTTTTTCTCGTTGGGAGTCAATCCACCGCTTCCAAACAATCAAACCGGTTAAAACACGGGAAGATTGGAGGGAATTGTGGGTTGCCCAACCATCCTTGGTCAAAACTCTGTGGTCGATAATGAGGGGACCTTGATCTATATTTCACTACATTCCAACCATCCTCTCCTCTCCCTCCTCCTTGCGTGTTATACTGATTTCTATCGGGAGCCCAACCCATGTTACCCCCTTGATATCTGTTGTCCCTAGTCCAACTCCACCTATTGTCAGGGTGTTCGCCCTCAGGATAAAAATAAGATAATGCCCTAGCCGTAACAGAGAGACCATGATTTCTAGGGGGTCTTGTAGTAATATATTTAGCAGTCAATGGATTCTCAAATGTTATTACCACACAATCGCCGTGTGCCCTTTTTTTATTATACCCAATCCATGGGGCCCTTTCAACCATCAGAATATTACTTTTAACTGCTGACGGGAGAGGGTAATTATCATTCAACCAATGGATGGTTTTATTTACAAGTCCGCTATTATTTTCATTAGAATTATCATTTAATTGCGGGACTCCTGTAAGGACCACAACGTATGGTGCGGCTTTTGGGGGTAAATGTATATTTCTGCGGACATCCCGCTTATTAGGCTTATCTTTTTCTTTATCATGTGGTGGTTTAGGAAGTTCTTGGACTGGCACTACTATATCAGTCGGGACAGGAGTTTTAGGGATTGGTATGGTTTTTGGCAGTGATTTTGTGGTAGTTAAATTTTTAGCAGCTGGTGGCGGCCTAGTCATTTGGTTTTTTCCAGATGGAATTCTATTATCTAGATTAAAGCTAGGGGCACTTATATCTTTATGGATGTTTTTTAGTATGGTTTCCAAACACCGTAGCCTAACCTCAATTGGTTCGAGGAGGGTCTTTAACATGACCAAGATGTTATTATTAGCCATATTTAGGCTACAATTGTCCTCGCTACCTTCATCTAGATTCGTGACAGCGCCGCTTAAATCCAAAATATCCTCCAGACTGCTATCTAGGACAGTATCATCTGGAAGACTCAGTGGTAAGCCAACATTGCAATGATGGACTGCCCCATGATCACTAGTATGGAGAACTCGATTGATGTTCGAATTCGGAGGCACAGGTTCTGATGTGGCCGGGTCATTATTCTTGCTAGTATCTACCTTTCTCCCTTTGCTCGTGGTAGATTTAACAATTTTTTGAGTGTTAATCTTTTGTTTAGGGATCGCCCCCTCTTTCAAACCCCTATGGGTTAAATCACTAGCTATAGTTAAAATATCGGTCTCCTTTTCAGCTGAAGTGCTAGTCACAAGCAGAGAAAGATTAGGTGTAGCCTCCAGGTCCTCCTGTGAGCCTGGGGCGACATGACCCCTATCAGTATGTACATTTCTAGGATTGCCCAAAGCGGAAACATTGTTAGGAGTACGAGCTTTAGCGATGAGACCTAGGGAGGATCGTCTCGCTGCGGCTAGGTCCTGGGACACCCTCCTATCCATAATTACTATCCCTTCATCGATTAAAGCATTAGTCCGAACAATGAAGTCATCCAAGGTGCCAGTCAATTTCTTTACAGCAGCAGCCCTGCTTCTAGTTTCTGGGCAACTCATGGCAGACCCAACGGGTACCCAGAAGTAAGGCAGGGGGTATAAATAACAAACACAACACTTGGTCCCAGAAAGTCAAAATCTTGAAGGTTACGATTGATAAGAACGACGGATAAGTCACCTACTTACAGTTCAGTTGTGACCATGTCCGTATGCAATAGGTAATGAAGCAGAGTTTCTGGCCCAGGCCCGGCTCCTCAGGCCTCTGAGGGCCACAGAGGGCCCGCCCTTTGCCCGGGCTTAGCCCCGGGCGTCCCGCTCGCGTCCCGCGTAGCTGGTCCTGGCCGCTTTAGAGCACCTCCCCTGGCGCCCTCGCGGTGTCAGAGCGCGCGCGCCGCCGCGTAGGCTGCCGGGATTCGTAGTCCCGGAGCGGCGGCGCGTCCCAGGTGCTGGCAAGATGACTCTCAGCGGTGGCGGCGTGGACAGTGATGTCGGTCTAGCTGCGGCGCTACTCCGGTAAGTTTTGCTCTCCCCCAAAGGCTCCGCTGGTCCTGGCCGCTTTTAGAGCACCTCCCCTGGCGCCCTCGCGGTGTCAGAGCGCGCGAGCCGCCGCGTAGGCTGCCGGGATTCGTAGTCCCGGAGCGGCGGCGCGTCCCAGGTGCTGGCAAGATGACTCTCAGCGGTGGCGGCGTGGACAGTGATGTCGGTCTAGCTGCGGCGCTACTCCGGTAAGTTTTGCTCTCCCCCCAAAGGCTCCGCCGGTCCTGGCCGCTTTAGAGCACCTCCCCTGGCGCCCTCGCGGTGTCAGAGCGCGCGCGCCGCCGCGTAGGCTGCCGGGATTCGTAGTCCCGGAGCGGCGGCGCGTCCCAGGTGCTGGCAAGATGACTCTCAGCGGTGGCGGCGTGGACAGTGATGTCGGTCTAGCTGCGGCGCTACTCCGGTAAGTTTTGCTCTCCCCCACATAACAGTTTAACATTTTAACAGTTCTGCATGGAGGATACCCCACATAAAACAGAATCTTTCATAAAAGATCTCTGACATTGGAGGCCACCCAGTCATACCTGGACACCTTGGTGGGGCGAGGAGAAGACCTATGATGGGGCCTGCCACCTCAGTGGTTGAAGTTCTGAAACCCTATCATTAGGGAGACCAATAAGGCACAATATAATTTATCTTATTATAAACATTGAGTGAACGTTTTTCTTTGTCATTTTCCTTAATCCAGGGTCTTGTATCATATATTATTGGGGATAGAGACGTCTATGTGACTGTGAATCTGACTTGGACTCCTCAGGAGAGCTCCTTAAAGGTTGGGAGAGTTGTGAGTATCGTGGAAGAACTTGTGCAACTTCTGACAAAGTTGAGACTCAAAAGGTTTTGAACTAAGACAAGGTGTGGAGGCTACTTAAGAAAGGCCGTAAACTAGACAGTCAAAATATCGTCGTTCATCCCAATAGTGTGAAAAAGTGGCCCCATCAGAGAGAGAACTTGGGAAGTTACCGTTTTCCAGTTTGTTTCGCTCTGAGCTTTTCACAGCAAAGCTCAAGTTTTTAGCGGGGTTCCAAACTTCATATTCCTAACCTTGTGTGAAGATATGTTAAATCATATGTGAGGTTAGGAGAAGTGCATGGCCAGGTTTGTAACATTGTGCAATTATCCTTCTCTTCGAGTTAATAGATGTATCAGTACCTTAATTGGCCAATTTCAAAGGTTTAGGGTTTTATAATGTAGGTGCTCACTCCACAACCTTAACTAAAGCTTAACGAAGTTTTTTCAATCAATTTCAAGTGTTTTGCAATGGTAAGCCAAGCAATAAGCCGTTTTTCATTATATGCACATATTTGCGGCCATAAATCGAAACAAATTGTTTGGAAGCATTTTTTTAGTTCCACAAGTGTTTGCCATCATTATTTGAAAATGTTAACTGTACAGTTATTTATATAACATACATTTAAAAAAGGTGACCAGAGGCATCCATATTCTGGTTGATCAATGCCCCCTGTTCACAAATGCCAAAAATGTTAACCAATCGGAAATCAGATTTTCATGGTTTGAGAGTTTCTGATGATCACAATCATTTAAAGCATGAATGCACACTGGACAGTGCTATTTTCCTACTATTGTTGTTATTTTTTGCCAATTAAGCATTATACCAATAAAAGGCACCAAAGAAACAAAGTACTACGCTCCTGCCACATCTGTTGTACATTTGCTTAGCTGTTATTTGAGGTTTTCACAGAGAACTTTACCAATGAGAGTTTCCGTGGAAAAGAAAAACTGTGCTTTTGGGATCCTGCAAATTACCCCTCACCTATAACTTTTCCCAGCCTTGATCACTCACAGTGGTAATGTACTGAAACAATATTTTGGAAAATATGGACGGGGCAAAGTTGATACTGATCCAAAAAGGTCGTTGTACAGAAACCATGTTTCAGCCTTACTCACGGGACTGGAAATGGCACCCCTGGAAAATATGGCTCCATTACAGTCTGATATCAAAAGTCGGCTCCCCTTAGTTCTTGTCTAGGAACTGTGTGCCCTCCCTATTGAAAAAATGTGGTATTTCTTTTCCGTATACAATTTGCTTCTGTAAATCATGCAAAAATGTACCTTTGCATGTAAGGATAATGTTTTTCTTAACAAGGAAAATATTCTCAATTCCTCCCCACCCACGTCAAATTTGTAAGCGGTGTCTTGCGTTTCCCACCCTTGAAAGTTACATCTGCCTTCAACAGGCGTAGGTTCATATGTTTTTGTGGGTGGGAGACTACCTAATGCTTCTGAATACTATAAAACATACAGTTTTGAGGGTTTCAGTACATTATGTACCGCATCTACTCTTTCATGCTTTTGAGCTTAAACTTACAATGTAGTTTACTATCTTAATTTATTTTAATTTGTTCACTCTTCAGATTTACTCACACACAAACATTTTTGTGAAATCCTCTTATGGGAGTTACACACATTTTCCTATTCCAGCTGAGCGTTTGCTGCCTTTTTCGGTTCCAGAAAATGTTGTCAGGCTTTGTGTCTGAACAGTACCACTTCAAAAGAGTGTAACAAGATGTGATGACATAAACATTTAAAACCATCACTGGATTGGTCTTCTAAATAATTTATTGTGTTGTATCATTCACCGGGAGTCGGATCACTGCTGACATCCAATAGATATAATTTTCTCAAGTGTGCCTAAGAAACTCTGGGGTATGTGGGTGAGGTGAACTTTTCAGAATGCTAAAGGCCTGAAGCCTGCCTTGCAGTCCTGAACCAAGGATCTCTAAATGATCTTTTCGTTTCAGTTTCTATGGCCCATGTGTTATACCTTACATTAGAAGTTTGATGGGTCGAAACCAGATTTGCCAGCGCTGGTATAATGTCAGCAAAACACAATGACCGCTTTCTTTAAATAGTGTATTCAGAATTGAATGGGACAATAAGGATGGTGTGCAGTTTTTAATTTATTGTTGACAGCTGTAGGAGAGTAGGGTCTGCAATCCTATGATCACCCAGATTTTTGCTTTTTGCTGCACTGGTTTACGACTTTCCCTGGCTGTGGGCCTGCTAATCAGACCCACAGCCTAGCTGTTCTCTCTATCCAAATTGTACTCAGGTACTGAATTGGCACTGGGCCCTCTCCAAGTCCCTGTACCCAGGGCTGAGGTGCACCCAGGAGTCTCCCAGGGGCTGAAGCATGTATTGTGCCACCCCTGGGCTGACTACCTAAACTGACACAACTGGCTGCACGACAGCTGGGGCAAGGTGGTGTACTCACCCTTTGCTTTAGATGTAGTATACCTATATCTAACCCTAAAATGGACACACAAATCTCCTATCAGTCACTCCTATGGCAGGCCTTAACAATCCTGAAGGCAGAGTGCTTGGAATCGTGTGAGATGGTGCTCTGGCATGAGCTGAGCCTGTCTGCGGCTTTCGGGATCTATCCCTTAGCCGTTTCCATGATATCGCATACCATATACTCTTAAGTGCATTATAATCCTCGCGGTTATATGCCAACTCTGGTATCGCTTTATCAAAACATGTCGAGTAAGGTGTCATACGAATTGGAATACTAACCCCTCGCCAATTCTGGCGACGGGGTTAGCATTCCACCCTTCTAGAGGGACACAACATGTATGTAACCCCTAACCCCGGTTAAAGTCAAACAGAGCCTCAGCTCCACAAAATGGATGCTGCCACCGAGACACAAGTCTGCCCTCCTGCTGCTGGGAGTCCTCCCAGAGCAGGAGATAAGGACAAAGGGTTTCCTGCCAGGGGCGGTGCCAGCACCGTCCCAGACAGGATTTTGTGTATCCTAGGTAGGCAGGGCTTCAGATGGAAGGTGACTGCAAGTGGGACCCCGGTGCTCACTATGCATAGGCCGGCTTGAACCAGTTCCAGGGACACTCCAGACCCTGAGCTGGGGAAAAGCCCGCCAAGGAAGTGGGTGTAACCACCCCCCTCCTGGTCCCACCCATAGGGCAGGACCTAGTCGCGTGCCAGCCCCCTTTTCCCAGATAAAGGTAGGAGCAGGCCCCCTTCCAAATTAGATCATCTTTGGAATCAAGACACGACTTTCTGCGAAAGGACTTCAAGATTTCCTTCTTCAAGATTCTCCCTTGTGACTAAGGAGTAGTCACCCTGCATCCGCAGGCACCATCGCAAGAACACTGCGGTCTGCTGTAAGTCCTTCCTCCGGAATCCGACTGCCCAGCTCGACAAGACCCGGCTTCCCTGGCACCTCCGACCTCTACTCACCTCTACAGCCAAGCTGAGAACCGTGAGTGCGACGAGACCTCAAGGGACCGACTATTGCCAAGACTGCACGACTTCTGCACAGCAAGCCCGCCGAGTAATTTCCTGGCGAGTGCTTTGGGGTCCAAGAAGCCCCGACCCTGAGCAGCTCCAGCACCGAAGAGCAGCCCCCCAGCATCTCCACGATCGGCGTGGGGCCCTTCTGCTTTTTGCTGCTCACCGCGTTGTTTGGCTACTAGCCCACTGGCTTGTGGCCTTCTGAACGACGCCCGACGACATCACTGCTGCTGGTCTGGTTGCTCCAGACTGGCCCTTGCTCCCTTCCCGAAGAGGAGCACCCCGGACCCTCCTGGTCCACTCAAGACGCCATTTTGAGTCCACCGCGTGGGCTTGAATTAGCCAAGGCTTTGTTGCCCAATCCTGGGTTCTTCGACGCCGACAGCTTCATCCATCGTGGGACAGCTCGCCTCTCCATCCTGGTCGCCGACAACGCCTCCTGGTCCGTGAGATCTGCAGAGCCAGCGTCGCCCACTCACCTAGTCGAGGTGACTACCATCCGGTGCCCTCCTGGTGCCCACTGACTACTGGCTAGTAGTCACGAACTTGGTCCCCTCTGCTTTCAGGTGTCATCCATCTTCCAGATCCAGGCTTGGATCAACTCGAACTATCTTCACTGGTCGCCTGCCAGCATCTTTCTTCCAGGCTCCTGGTCCGGCAACGAGGATTCCCGACGTCTTTTGAGACATATGCAGCTGCAGCCCCTGGGCTAGGTAACTTCGGCATTTCGGTGCCCCAGCATAGCCTCACTATCCAAGGGTCAGGATCCACTTTCGTTTTCTCCCTACCAGGTCGGGTTCGCCCGTGAACACTAACTTTAGCGTTACTAGCTACCATAGACTTTGTCCCGCATCCCGCGTGAGAGTGCACACTCTGCACCCGAGTCCCCTAGGCCTCCTAGAAGTAATCTAACGATTCCCTAGTCAAGTCCTAGCGATTCCAAAGCCTATTAGTACTGTACTTACCTGCTAGTAATTTCGCATTCCACTTTTAGAGTATATGGTTTTTCGTGCCCCTCGGGCATTTGTATATACTGTGCTAACTTAAGTATTTTCGTAAGAGTTTTGTTGTGTGCCTAGCACCCTGTCCTCATAAAGAGTACAGGGTTGTTGTGATTCTAATAAATACACTGTTTATTTTCATAACACTTGTGTGGTGTCCTTTCACTGGGTGTTCAAGGGGTAATGTGATGGTAAAACAGCTGGCTTAACACGCCCTCTAGAGTCTTAGCCTTAGACTGCTCGTATCCATGCTACTAGGATAGCTGGTCTATAAGGTTGACTTACAACCAATCATCAATAGGGGTTGTTTGGACTGATATATAGTGATCACTAGAATAGTGAGCACTGCACATCAGGCCAACTTCTCACATTGGTGAGCAGCGGTTGGGATTTGAGCTTGCTGTTGTTTTACCACACATATCCTAAGAATATCTTGTGAAAGATCACATAAGTACTAAAGGTACATATAACTTAGCTTAGAATACTCTGAGGTCTACTGAACCAGCTGTTGTAGCTCCTAGGGCCTAGCACACCCTAAACTACAACTCTAGCAAGGGATCAGTAGGCAAACACATAGTGTAGGTAAGTGCACCACTTACACCTCACTAGAAAAGCATGTCTACCCAGGGAGAATCTACTGAGACTCCCCTGGTCAGTGTTGACCCTCCACAGGTCACTTCAAGATATGCAGCTCTCAGTTTCCAGGAGATGAGACAAGTCTGTACCTCCAGGAAACTGAAGCAGGGGTCTAACCCCACCATTCCCTTTCTGATAGGTCTCTTAGAGACATATGATGCCAGAAAGATTTCTCAGTTACATGAGAATATGCCAGTCTTAGAGGGAACCTCTGGGGATCCAGACCTCCCCAACACTGCTACTGCAGTTGAGGAGGAGGAGGATCAGGAGGAACTCTCTGGGGATGAGGTAGACAAAGGTCTTGAGGTAGTCAGAAGGCTAACCAGGGCCAACTTAGACTTACTTGGGCTAGGATCTGGGGGACCCCCAGTACTAACCCGAAGTGGGCCTAACCTTGGAGTTAGGAGAGATAGATCTCTTTCTAGGGACTCCAACAGATCTCTGCACTCTACTGCCTCTTCCCAGAGGAGGAGAAACTCTCCACAGAGGAGAGTGACTTCCCCTCAGAGAATAGAGCATGAAGCTAGGATGAGACAGGCTACTCTGAGGATTGAAAGGGAAGAACTTGCCCTGGCCAAAGAGAAGCTTGCCTTTGCTAGAGAGCAGCAGATGAGTGGGCTAGCTCCCACTGGTGGCAGCAATCTCCCAAGAGATAGAGAGAAGGGTTTAGATACTAAACACCTGACTAAAATAGTGCCCCCCTTTAAGCAAGGGGATGATATCCAGAAATGGATGGCTGCTTTGGAGAGGGCCTGCACTGTGCAGTGCATTCCCCGAAGTCAGTGGGCAGCTATACTGTGGCTCTCCTTTGATGGTAAAGGTAGAGATAAGCTCCTCACTACAAGAGTGGAGGATGCTAATGATTACCAGGTCCTGAAAAATGCACTGGTTGATGGGTTTGGTTTAACCACTTAGCAGTACAGGTTGCTGTTCAGAGACACCCAGAAAACTCAGTCTCAGGACTGGTCTGACTTTGTGGATTGTGCCACTAAGGCTTTGGAGGGCTGGTTGCTGGGTAGCAAGGTTACAGATTACACAGGATTGTATAATCTAATGACGAGGGAACAAATTTTAAACAATTGTCAGAACCAGTTGTTGCACCAGCACCTTGTTGATTCAGATCTGACCTCTCCCCAAGAATTGGGAAAGAAGGCAGACAAATGGGTCAGGACAAGGATCAAGCAGAACCAGAACCAGGGTGGTCAGAAGAAAGCAGACCAGAAGGGTAATGTTAAGAGTGAACAAAATGACCAGAAGTCTTCACCAGGTCCCCAACAAACCAAAGAGGGTGGGAGTCAGGCTTCCCAGAAGAAGACTCAAGAAGGCCAGTCAAAAAGGTGGTTCCAGTACTGCAAAAGTAAATCTCACTGGTTTAGTGAGTGCACCAACAGAGGAGGACAAACTCCTGCCACTACAGCCCCTAAGGCAACTGCACCCCCTAGTACAGTCAGTAGTGGTAATGTACCTCCCAAGGCATTAGTTGGGTTAACCTTGGGTACTGAGGGGTCTGACAACTTAGTTGGCACACTCACTCAGGCTGTCCTTGTCTGTACAGGGGATATGGATATGTCCCCTGAGATAAGTCCCAATACTTTGGGCAAATACAGGCAGACACCTTTGATAAATGGCTCAGGCCTATAGGGACACTTGTGCCAGTGTCACCATGGTGACACCTAACTTTGTGGACCCTG
This sequence comes from Lissotriton helveticus, assembly GCF_964261635.1. Classification (NCBI taxonomy): domain Eukaryota; kingdom Metazoa; phylum Chordata; class Amphibia; order Caudata; family Salamandridae; genus Lissotriton; species Lissotriton helveticus. The sequence goes on along the minus strand of NC_136069.1, from coordinate 1,245,255,483 downwards.
GACAGATCATGCCAGGTACTGATTTCCTGGTGACCAATGCCAGCAATGTCACTACTAGTCATAGTGTGGCAATTGTGGCTTTCTCCTGGGGTGGAGTGAAGGGACAAAAGAAAGTTGTAGTCAGTTCAGACCTCCCAGTTGATTGTTTGTTGGGCAATGATTTGGAGTCATCACAATGGTCAGAAGTGGAGCAGAGGACTCACATGGAAATGTTAGGCTTGCCAGCACATGTGCTTGCTGTGACTAGGTCACAGGCCAGAAGATGCCCCACTGAACAGGTGCTGGATCCTGAAATTATGGACCAGACACCTCCCAAGAAGAAGAGCAGTAGGGTTAAGGCTTTGCCTTCCCCCTTGCCCCAGGTTGAGGATCAAGTCTCTGAGGAGGCTGATCTGAGAGAACTGAGGGAAACTGAGCCTAAAGAGCTTGAACTTGATCAAGTTGAGTTTCTGGGCTCAGGGGGACCCTCCAGAGCAGACCTGGGGAAGGCACAGTTAGACTGCCCTTCCCTTGAACCCCTCAGACAGCAGGCTGCTGCTGTGGCTGCAGGGAATGCCACAGGTGCCCACAGGGTATACTGGGAAGATGGACTCCTGTACTCTGAGTCAAGAGACCCCAAGCCTGGTGCAACCAGGAGGCTGGTCATCCCCTTGTCTCTGAGAGGTTTCCTTCTCACCTTGGCCCATGAGATTCCCCTTGCAGGTCACTTAGGTCAGACAAAGACTTGGGACAGGCTTGTCTCACACTTTCACTGGCCCCATATGAATGAGAATACTAAGGAGTTTTGTCGCTCCTGTGTCACTTGCCAAGCCAGTGGTAAGTCAGGTGGCACAACAAAGGCCCCCCTCATACCACTACCTGTGGTGGGGGTTCCCTTTGAAAGAGTGGGGATTGACATTGTTGGTCCAATGGAACCCCCGACAACATCAGGGCACAAGTTTATACTGGTGGTGGTGGATCATGCCACCAGGTATCCTGAAGCTATTCCCCTTAGGACCACTACAGCCCCTGTAGTGGCAAGAGCCCTAGTTGGAGTGTTCTCCAGAGTGGGTTTCCCTAAGGAGGTCGTTTCTGACAGAGGTACAAACTTCATGTCAGGATATCTGACTGCAATGTGGAAGGAGTGTGGTGTGAACTACAAGTTCACCACACCCTACCACCCACAATGCAATGGGCTTGTTGAGAGATTCAACAGGACCCTGAAAGGGACGATTCATGGACTACCTGAAACTCTTAGGAGAAGATGGGATGTCCTGATCCCCTGCCTCTTGTTTGCTTACAGAGAGGTCCCACAGAAGGGGGTTGGCTACAGCCCTTTTAAGCTTCTGTATGGGCATCCTGTAAGAGGACCCCTGTGTTTGGTGAAGGAAGGATGGGAGAGACCTCTCAAAAAGCCTGCAACCAACATAGTGGACTATGTACTTGGTCTCCGCTCCAGGATGGCTGAGTATATGGAGAAGGCATCTAAAAACCTGGAGGCCAGCCAAGAACTTCAAAAAGCTTGGCATGACCAAAAGGCTGTTCTGACTGTGTACCAGCCAGGACAGAAAGTGTGGGTGCTGGAGCCAGTGGCCCCAGCAGCTCTGAAAGACAAATGGTCTGGGCCCCACACCATCATTGAGCAAAAGGGAGAGGTTACCTACTTGGTGGACCTTGGAACTCCCAGGAACCCTCTGAGTGCTCCATGTTAACAGGCTCAAGGCATATGTTGACAGGAAGGACATGAGCTTGCTCATGGCCACAGATGAGGGACAGGAGGAAGAGAGTGACCCTCTCCCAGACCTGCTCACTCAGAATCCTGATGATGGATCAGTTGATGGTGTTGTCTTTTGTGGCAGCCTCACTGAACATCAGCAACAGGATTGCAGGCAAGTTCTGCAATCCTTCAGACATATGTTCTCTCTGACACCCAGCCAAACTGATTGGTGTACCCATGATGTTGACACTGGGGACAGTCTGCCTGTCAAGAGTAAAATCTACAGACAGCCTGATCATGTTAGAGACTGCATCAAAACAGAAGTGCAGAAAATGTTGGAGCTGGGAGTCATTGAGCCCTCAGATAGCCCTTGGGCTAGCCCAGTAGTTCTAGTGCCAAAGCCTCACACCCAGGGTGGTAAGAGAGAGATGAGGTTTTGCGTAGACTACAGAGGCCTCAATGCAGTCACTAAGACTGATGCCCACCCAATACCAAGAGCAGATGAACTTATAGATAAATTGGCTTCTGCCAACTTCTTAAGTACATTTGATTTGACAGCTGGGTATTGGCAAATCAGGTTAGCTGAGGAGGCCAAACCCAAGACAGCATTTTCTACCCCTGGTGGGCATTATCAGTTTGTGGTAATGCCCTTTGGTTTGAAAAATGCACCTGCCACCTTCCAAAGGTTGGTGAATCAAGTCCTCACTGGGCTGGATGACTTCTGTGCAGCATATCTTGACGATATTGCTGTCTTTAGCTCCACCTGGGAGGATCACCTGGTCCACCTGAGGAAAGTGTTAGAGGCTCTGCAAAAGGCAGGCCTCACTATCAAGGCCACTAAGTGCCAGATAGGGCAGACGCAGGTTGTATACCTGAGCCACCTTGTAGGTGGAGGCCAGGTTCAGCCACTGGAGAGTAAGATACAGGCCATCAAGGACTGGACTCCTCCAATCACCCAGACTCAAGTTCGAGCTTTCTTGGGCCTGACTGGGTACTATAGGAAGTTTGTCAGAAATTATGGGTCCATAGTGACCCCTCTTAATGACCTGACAAGCAAAAAGATGCCAAAGAAAGTGCAGTGGACAGCAAGCTGTCAGAAAGCATTCAATGACCTAAAGCAGGCCATGTGCACAGCACCCATCCTAAAGAGTCCAGATTACTCCAAGCCATTCATTGTCCAAACAGATGCTTCTGAGTTGGGTGTGGGAGCTGTTCTGTCTCAACTGAATTTTGATGGTAATGATCAGCCTATTGCTTTCATTAGTAGGAGGTTGACACCCAGAGAGAAAAATTGGTCAGCTATTGAGAGGGAGGCCTTTGCTGTGGTTTGGGCCCTGAAGAAGCTGAGGGCCTACTTGTTTGGCACTCACTTCACCATTCAGACCGACCATAAGCCCCTCTTGTGGCTAAATCAGATGAAGGGTGAAAACCCCAAACTGCTTAGGTGGTCCATTTCCCTACAGGGGATGGATTTTACAGTGGAGCATAGACCTGGTACTGATCACAGCAATGCTGATGGGCTCTCCAGGTATTTCCACTTAGAGCAAGAAGACTCACCTGGTCAAGGTTAGTTTATTGTCCCAAAGTTCGGGGGGGGGGGTCATGTAGGAGAGTAGGGTCTGCAATCCTATGATCACCCAGATTTTTGCTTTTTGCTGCACTGGTTTACGACTTTCCCTGGCTGTGGGCCTGCTAATCAGACCCACAGCCTAGCTGTTCTCTCTATCCAAATTGTACTCAGGTACTGAATTGGCACTGGGCCCTCTCCAAGTCCCTGTACCCAGGGCTGAGGTGCACCCAGGAGTCTCCCAGGGGCTGAAGCATGTATTGTGCCACCCCTGGGCTGACTACCTAAACTGACACAACTGGCTGCACGACAGCTGGGGCAAGGTGGTGTACTCACCCTTTGCTTTAGATGTAGTATACCTATATCTAACCCTAAAATGGACACACAGATCTCCTATCAGTCACTCCTATGGCAGGCCTTAACAATCCTGAAGGCAGAGTGCTTGGAATCGTGTGAGATGGTGCTCTGGCATGAGCTGAGCCTGTCTGCGGCTTTCGGGATCTATCCCTTAGCCGTTTCCATGATATCGCATACCATATACTCTTAAGTGCATTATAATCCTCGCGGTTATATGCCAACTCTGGTATCGCTTTATCAAAACATGTCGAGTAAGGTGTCATACGAATTGGAATACTAACCCCTCGCCAATTCTGGCGACGGGGTTAGCATTCCACCCTTCTAGAGGGACACGACATGTATGTAACCCCTAACCCCGGTTAAAGTCAAACAGAGCCTCAGCTCCACAAAATGGATGCTGCCACCGAGACACAAGTCGCCCTCCTGCTGCTGGGAGTCCTCACAGAGCAGGAGATAAGGACAAAGGGTTTCCTGCCAGGGGCGGTGCCAGCACCGTCCCAGACAGGATTTTGTGTATCCTAGGTAGGCAGGGCTTCAGAGGAAGGTGACTGCAAGTGGCACCCCGGTGCTCACTATGCATAGGCCGGCTTGAACCAGTTCCAGGGACACTCCAGACCCTAAGCTGGGGAAAAGCCCGCCAAGGAAGTGGGTGTAACCACCCCCCTCCTGGTCCCACCCATAGGGCAGGACCTAGTCGCGTGCCAGCCCCCTTTTCCCAGATAAAGGTAGGAGCAGGCCCCCTTCCAAATTAGATCATCTTTGGAATCAAGACACGACTTTCTGCGAAAGGACTTCAAGATTTCCTTCTTCAAGATTCTCCCTTGTGACTAAGGAGTAGTCACCCTGCATCCGCAGGCACCATCGCAAGAACACTGCGGTCTGCTGTAAGTCCTTCCTCCGGAATCCGACTGCCCAGCTCGACAAGACCTGGCTTCCCTGGCACCTCCGACCTCTACTCACCTCTACAGCCAAGCTGAGAACCGTGAGTGCGACGAGACCTCAAGGGACCGACTATTGCCAAGACTGCACGACTTCTGCACAGCAAGCCCGCCGAGTAATTTCCTGGCGAGTGCTTTGGGGTCCAAGAAGCCCCGACCCTGAGCAGCTCCAGCACCGAAGAGCAGCCCCCCAGCATCTCCACGATCGGCGTGGGGCCCTTCTGCTTTTTGCTGCTCACCGCGTTGTTTGGCTACTAGCCCGCTGGCTTGTGGCCTTCTGAACGACGCCCGACGACATCACTGCTGCTGGTCTGGTTGCTCCAGACTGGCCCTTGCTCCCTTCCCGAAGAGGAGCACCCCGGACCCTCCTGGTCCACTCAAGACGCCATTTTGAGTCCACTGTGTGGGCTTGAATTAGCCAAGGCTTTGTTGCCCAATCCTGGGTTCTTCGACGCCGACAGCTTCATCCATCGTGAGACAGCTCGCCTCTCCATCCTGGTCGCCGACAACGCCTCCTGGTCCGTGAGATCTGCAGAGCCAGCGTCGCCCACTCACCTAGTCGAGGTGACTACCATCCGGTGCCCTCCTGGTGCCCACTGACTACTGGCTAGTAGTCACAAACTTGGTCCCCTCTGCTTTCAGGTGTCATCCATCTTCCAGATCCAGGCTTGGATCAACTCGAACTATCTTCACTGGTCGCCTGCCAGCATCTTTCTTCCAGGCTCCTGGTCCGGCAACGAGGATTCCCGACGTCTTTTGAGACATATGCAGCTGCAGCCCCTGGGCTAGGTAACTTCGGCATTTCGGTGCCCCAGCATAGCCTCACTATCCAAGGGTCAGGATCCACTTTCGTGTTCTCCCTACCAGGTCGGGTTCGCCCGTGAACACTAACTTTAGCGTTACTAGCTACCATAGACTTTGTCCCGCATCCCGCGTGAGAGTGCACACTCTGCACCCGAGTCCCCTAGGCCTCCTAGAAGTAATCTAACGATTCCCTAGTCAAGTCCTAGCGATTCCAAAGCCTATTAGTACTGTACTTACCTGCTAGTAATTTCGCATTCCACTTTTAGAGTATATGGTTTTTCGTGCCCCTCGGGCATTTGTATATACTGTGCTAACTTAAGTATTTTCGTAAGAGTTTTGTTGTGTGCCTAGCACCCTGTCCTCATAAAGAGGACAGGGTTGTTGTGATTCTAATAAATACACTGTTTATTTTCATAACACTTGTGTGGTGTCCTTTCACTGGGTGTTCAAGGGGTAATGTGATGGTAAAACAGCTGGCTTAACACGCCCTCTAGAGTCTTAGCCTTAGACTGCTCGTATCCATGCTACTAGGATAGCTGGTCTATAAGGTTGACTTACAACCAATCATCAATAGGGGTTGTTTGGACTGATATATAGTGATCACTAGAATAGTGAGCACTGCACATCAGGCCAACTTCTCACAACAGCCGATACAGACCTGGCTCCACCAGGGGCGCCAGAAATGTACAGTAATTGTTAATAATACTGATATCAACATTTTCAACATTTCAATAACACCATTTTTGGTATATGAATGTTTGAATAAAAACATTTTGAAACATACAATAGTGCTATATTAAACGTACAGAAGAAATATAAGATCTGAGATACATAGGACCGAGTCTTCCAATGTGAAAGCAAATATGATCAAAATCTGGGTCATGATACAAAACAGTCATATTGGCAGTCCCTCAATGGCAGAAACAGGAGGAATAGGTTACAGGTAAAGCCCTCTGAAGTCTGCCCACCTCTTCTATATTTTAGGATGTTTCTCGGGGCATCCCCTCACCTTGAAAACAGGTATTTCCAGACCTATAGAAAAATCTAGGCCCTCCTTCCATATTGCGACAGAAGGCGGAAATGACTCCTTCCATGCACTGGCAATATCGCGTTTAGTTAATGTGAGACTTACAAACAACAAGTGATGCTTGTATCGGTTGCCACCCTGTCCCTCAGTAATGTGGAGCATAGTCACGCGTGTCAAAAGTGGGATATCCCATCCTAGGACCTCCGAAAGGCAAGTGGTTACACCCCCCCTGCAAAACCTCATCAAGGTTGTATACTGCTTAACCATATATATGAAGGTAAGCCCAGCTTGCCAAAGCCTATATCTAGAAAAGGAGACCCGATGAAGGTATTTAAATTAAATAAGTCTCAAGGGTGCCGGAATCGCAGCGCCGGGACTCCAACGCCTCCACCTATTCATCCTCATCCAAGGGGCCAAGATCTAGCTGCCACGCGTCCCAAGTTTTATTTAGTGTAGTGGGGCTATTATTCGGAATAGTGCAATATATTTTAGTCATTTTGTGATCTCCCAGATCCCCCATAAAGCCTTTATCTTCTACTGGGTTAAAGTAAGGTATGTCTGCTTGCTGTGCTAGATACAGGGAGAAGGTGTGCCGGAATTGGAGTTATCTGTAGAATTGCGAACAGGGCATGGCATATTCTGTCTGGAGTTCCTGAAATGACTTTAAGTTCCGACCATGCATAACTGCCCCCACTGTGTCAATCCCAATAATCTCCCAGCCCCGAAACCCAGGCAGCTGCGCCAGCTGCATCAACAGGCCATTATGCCACAGAGGGGGTTCTTTGGTCAATTTACCCTACCCTCCCTTTGTGCCTAGTACTCGTTTCCAGGTCATAAAAACTGTCCTAGTTGCAGGCAGCAGCCCTCCATGTGCCTGGTCTAAATATAGGACCAAATGTAGTGGCATGGCATCCATCAGCCAAAGCTCGACTGCATGTGCAGGATCTCTTCTGTCTCCATACCACCAGTCATTGAGGATGAGTAAATGGGAAGCCGCATGGTAGGCCTGGATATCTGGAGTGGCCATGCCACCACAGTAGGTAGACTGGAAACAGGTCCTCAAGGCCACTCGCGCCGCACCCCTCCCCCTCCAAAGAAACAGAGCAAGGATTGCATTTAGTTGCCGGTACCACAAGGGCCTGATCCGGTATGGGTATCTGAAGCTGGTATATAAGACGGGGCAATGAGAACATTTTGAATATTCATAGAAAAGCGCTGGTTAAACGTCGCCCAGTGTCCCCTCGTTGCTCTCCTGGGGGATCAATGACCCTTATTTAAGGTTCAAAAACAAATTTAGCCAGATATTTGCCTAGTTTCCGTTTGTTTATTATCTTCTTTTTAACTCACAATGCTATCCATCACATGTGAATTTAGCGTTGTTCTTTAATACAACTTTTCCTTGATGCAATTAGACACAGCATTACCATATTCCCAATGCACTTAGGGATAAACCCTTCATCAGGGAATAATTTCTCTGAAAAGAAGTAGAACTAAAAATCAAGCGCTGACCGCCTCCAGGAGAATGTAAAAAAGATGAATCAGAAAAGCCAAGGTGCACGAGAATCGGAAAGGTCAAACGAGTGGAAAGCGAAAAAATGCAGCCCAGGTAAAACGAAGTTAAGTGCAATCAAGCGTGCCCCTGGTCCAACGGTAAAAAACATGCAATGACGTAGTCAAGTGCAATCCCAAGCGTATGTTTTTAAAATAAAATTGTGAAGCCGATCTTGGAGGACGTGTTTTGAGCGACCTCTGTAGCCTGAGCTCAGGACTCCTGTTTAAGACCGACATTTTGCCTCCTCTGCGGGATGCTTTAGCGGCAGACCGAGCAAGGGAAGGAGTTCTGCTTATCCCAGTGTCAGAGCAGTTCCGGCACATGGAGAAGACCGAGAGCCGAGCGTCGGCCTACGAGGCAGCTGCTTGCTGTGTACGGCATAGCTGACGGCCTATGTGAACCTGCGCTGACGGCTGTGAACCTGCTCGACTGGCTGTAAAACTGGGGGTGACGGAGCCGGAACACCAGTGACACCACCAGTGGCAAGCAGCGGACAAGAGGTACTGTGGAACAGGCCCCTGCCCCACCCGAGAACCTGGACATGGTCCGTGCAGGCAGCGGCCCTCGTTTATGACTGCGGCCGGCTGTACCTGCGTAGTTACGCGGTGGCCAAAGGACTACAAGCACAGGGCCATGATAAGGGAGACAGGGCCCTATCCGGATGAGTGCTGCGCTTGGGGCTGGGAGCAGGAGACAGATGAGACGCCTGCCTGATAGGATTGACTGCAACTCCCGAGGCCCTGAAGCAGTGGTGTTGTGCTGACCCTTGGACTCCTTGCCGAAGGGTGGAATAGAAACTCTGTGAGTGTGCCGGGTGAGGCGCTGGGGATCACTTCCGTTTGCTCATACTGCGGGTTCCCCGCGACTGGATGTCTCTACTGCCCTGTTGAACCCACAGACTGGGGGAGGTGCCCCACCAGGAGGCCCCGGCATACTCCTGCACAGTGTGCATCCCAGAGGGGCCACTGTGATAAGGATCGTGGCGGACTGGCCTGAGCCCGAACCCTTCTTGTCCCAGCGGGAGAATGAAGCCACTGGCAGGGGTAACCATTGACGGTCGGCTGTAGGAGATCATGGGGCGCCCCAGGGGGAAAGTACAGGAGACAACTGCCCCTGCCTCAAATGACACGGATGATCAGAACTTGAATACCGCCACTCAATCGTCTGATTACGTGTCACCCACGCATGCAACTGGGGCCCAAGATAAGCTGGATCTGATACTCAGCGAAGTGAGAGAGTCCAGAAAAGTTATTGAGCTACAAATAGACACTATCACCGCTAATTGCACTCTACTTAAGGCAGATCACGGTAAATTAGCCACCACGGTGTATGACCACTCCCTAACCCTCCACGAACTGCTACTTCAACAGAAAGACCATGCAAAACAACTACGATCTCTTCAACAGCAAGTAGTGGAACTCATGGATAGGGTGGAGGATGCAGAGGGTAGAACCCGGCGCAATAATATACGCGTCATTGGGATGCCGGAATGCAGTGAGGGATCAGATGCGACAACCTACATGGAAAAATGGTTCCGATTTCATGTGGCCCCAGAGGACCTCTCTAACGTTTTCTGTAGCGAGAGAGCACATCGTATCCCTAAGGGGAGGCCAAGAGCGGGGGCTCCACCGAGATCCTCAACTATAGAGACTGTGATACCCTGCTGCAAAAGGTGCGAGAAAACCCACAGATCCAATTTGAGAACTGTCAGGTGTCGTTGTATCCCGACTACACGCTACTGGTCCAAAGGCGACGCTCTTCATATCAGGCGGTTAAGAAAAACCTCCGAAGGTTAAACCTCAAATATGCCTTACTGTTCCCTGCATACTTGAAAATAATACATAATCGGAAAACATACTTTTTTGAGTCCCCGGAATATGCGGAAGAGTGGTTTGAAGTTATGGACCCAACACAATTATCTGGTCAGTCTCCTCAGAAGCCCCTACATAGCCCCGGGGGCGCCCAGGGACGACGTTCACAGCTTACTGCGGGGACAACAGACAAATTGATGTTCTCAAGCCCCACACAGGAACAAGCGCATCAGAGCAAGGAGTTGGCACTGGTAGCGGCGACCTCTTTCAGGGACATAACTGCACGTCGAGACTCGGAGTCATCCGAACAAAGTACTTTCCGCTCAGACTCGGAGAATAGCCTGACACTTTTCCCTGATGTGACGTCACAAACGGCGGATAGCCTATAGGACATGCAAGTGTCTAATCTTCCTTCCCTTCCACAAGCAGGCGCCGGGGCCCGGTGTGGCGCTGGCATGGAGACTCCTTTTGCTATGGTATTTCATGTCATAAATGGTCTACCATATTTGTCCTTTTCTATGCTCAGGCTCGGAGGAGCTCTCATATGTGAGATTTTACCCTATGATGGTACTGGCCGCCAGACCCCCTTTTGCGACTGCTAACGTTTGCTTAGTAACAGTTAAAATTGTGTTATGTTTAGTTTGGCTTTGTTTAGTTCACTGGCAAGGTCTGGTATTCAATTTAATAGGGCGGTTTCTGGGCTCTGACATGATGCAATTGCTAAGTCTCACTAATCTGATTGTTATTGTTAATTGTAGCTTATATAGCGCGTAATCACCTGCAGGTCTCTTAGCACTTGTAGAGAAAGCTCAGGTAGCCACTGAAATCCCAGAAACACACAGGTCAATGTATTATACTGTAGCCAGCGCTTCCCTAAACAAATAAGTCTTAAGACTTTTCCTAAAGGAGAGGAGGGCAGAATCCTTCCAAAGGTTCTCTGGTAATTCATTCCAGATTCGGGGAATTAGAACAGAGAATGCTCGGCCACCTTTCGATGCCAATTTGGCTGTTGGGAGGGCCAGAAGGCCTGTCGTGGATGATCGCAATGTGCGTACCGGAGCATAATTCATCAGACGCTCCTTAATGTAGCATGGCACCTGGCCAAAAATGGCTTTATGGACAATGCAGACGCCCTTAAACTTGGCTCTCTGTTTAACAGGGAGCCAATGTAGCCTATGCAGCAAAGGGGTGGTGTGAGCCCATCTAGGCAGCCTACAAATCAACCTGCATTGTTCATGAGCACCTGCATCTTGCTGATTAGTTTCTCAGGGAGGCCGATATACAAAGCATTGCCATAGTCCAATCTGGATACAATCGTGGCAGATACGATCATTTTTAGAGTGGTAGGTGAGAGCAGGAGGGCCAGCTTCCGCAACTGTTGCATTAGACCCCGGCAGGTGCCAACCACCAAGGACACTTGATTGGTCAAGGAAAGGTTGGCATTGATCTTAATGCCCAGGCAACAACAGGCGCTTGCCTAGGGGCAATGCCAAGTTCCTGCGGCCAAAAGAGGTTGTTCGAAGGGTTCCCCTTAGGAGAGATTACAAGAATCTCAGTTTTGTCCGGATTAACTTTTAATGAGTTGGCTGTCATCCGATTCACAGAGTATCTGAGGATGTTGTGGGTGCAAGACTGAGCTTGTGGAGAGTTATTAATCTGTCAAATAAGTTGGGTATCATCTGCATAATTAAATACTTGACAGTCCATAGCGGCTAATGCTGCCACTAATGGTTGCAGATACACATTAAAAATGAAGAGGAGACAAAGCTGAGCCCTGGGGGACTCCACAGGTGAGGTCACCCCTGTTTGATATTTAGTCACCCAATTTAATCCTTTGGGACCTTCCTGACAGAAAGGACTCAATCCACTGGTGAGTCAGCCCGCCGGTACCCAAATTAGCAATTGCCAGCAAGAGTTGTGCATGGTTGACCTTGTCGAACGCTGCTGACAGATCTAACAAAATCAGGGCGCTTGCGTCTTTATTATCAGCTCTAATTCTGAGCTCATCAAGCACAGCCACCATCACAAGTTCAGTGCTGTGATGAGCCCTGAAGCCAGGCTGCCTCGCTTGGAGTAGATTATGTTCCTCTATAAAAGATGACAGTATTGTGAGGACATGTTGCTCCATAACCTTTGCTAGAAAGGGGAGTTGGGTCTATAGTTTTTAAGATTGGCCACATCCGCCCCTGGCTTCCTCGAAAGAGGGGTGACTCTGGCTTCCTTCATGCTAATGGGCAGGTAACCTTTCTCCAAGGAGTGATTGAGTAGCGAAAGAATCTTACTTTCTAGCCCGGGAAGGGCCATACAAAAAATCCTTGGTGGGCAGGGGTCGGCGGGGGAACCTGATTTGATCCCATTCATCAGACATGATATACGGGCTAAGTTTAGGTTAGGAAAAATGGTGAGCCTTGCATCTGAATTACAGGGAATTTGAGTCTGGTCCGGGTCCACCCGATACATTAGGCGAGTGGTTCCCAAACTTTTTTGACCCGTTGCTCCCTTGACCAAATTGGCAGTTGACCGTGGCTCCCAACATTTTTTTACCGGTGGGTCAGGCAGCAGACTATCCTAGCACAGATTTTTAGCTTAAGTGTTTTAAGCCACGCCCTTTATTACATCGGCCACGCCCCTTTGAGATCCCCCCCAGTTTTTTCCATCCCACTTAAAGCCCTGCATTTACATAAATAATATAGGAGTAATGTGCATGCTCATCATGGAATCGGGGCACTCTATATTTCGTTAGTGATTACAAGAGTACTGAGTTTTGAACTGTTTTAGTTGTTCTTCTTTGTAAATTTAAAGATTTTTGTCTTTTTCCTCTAAATACTGCAAGGAATCACTGTTTACAAGTTACTAATAAAATCGCTTTTGAAAACTTTACTTACTATTAAATGGACACACACGGCAGCACTCTACATTTCCTGAAATTATTAATTATGAGTTTAACTTCCCCCCGGCATTCTACACTTCTGTGGCAAAACATGCGTTTTTTTTACCAATCCAAATATTGGAAAGTAGTATGAACCACCCAAACCTACAAAAGAATTCGTAATGCAAAATACAGACAGAGTCTAGCAGAGATACTCATGCGGCCATGGCGTTGACGTGTTTGTACACCCTTTCGAGTTGTAGCAGCAAAAAGAGATCGTAAATCTATCTGTGAAAGGTTTTAGTTTGGAAGTAGCAATCCGTGGTAAACGCTTTTGAGTACTGACTGTGGTGGAAGGTGTGTAACAGCATGTACATCTCTAATATGTGTCAATGAGCATCAAAGGAGAGTGTTTTGCGTCGCTTATTCGATTTACAGGCACCACGGAGAGCCCGATTGTGATGCGTGTTGAAGGTGACATTTCTTTCAAACCCCCCCACATCCTGTGTGGCGCTGCGGTGCCCCTGGCTTCTCATCACGGCGCACCGGGGTGCCGCGGCACACACGTTGGGAACCACTGCATTAGGGAGTTGTCTATCTCAATGAGAATCTCCCTGACTTTCTGGAGAAATGTATTGTATTGCATTCCGTTGCCTCAGCTGCCAATTTTTGTTCTGACTTCTGGCTAAGCTCCTTGAGAATTCTAAAAGTTTTCTTCTGTTTATTAGCGGCCTCCGTTATTCTAGCCCTTCCTGGCTATTATGGCTTTTTTTATATAACGTTAATAGGACTTTATAGTTTGCAAGTGCATCTGGATGGTAAAGTTCGCGCCGTAATCTTTCAGCTTGACAAAGGATTTGTTTCCTCTTTCGCAGATCTTCATTAAACCAGGGGGCTCCCTTACCGTTATCTTTTATTCTTTCCGTCCGGGCCGGTGCCACCTGATCTATAGCCCTGCTTAGATTTCCTATTAGCGCTTCACACTCCTGATCAAGGTTGTCATTTGAGGCTTTATTTGGGGAGCTACTGGACAGAGCACCAATTAGGTTGTCAGCCTCAATTTTATTCCAACTGGTCTTCCTCCTGAGACATGTAAAATGCGAATCGAACACAATGCACAATTTAGATACCTATAACTTTGTCACACGGAATGTCCGTGGTCTTGGTTCAGTATATAAGGCAGCACAGGGTTAACGCACAGCTGTAGTGCCGGAAAGCGCATATTGTTTTCCTCCAGGCATCGCATCTGACCGACTCGGAAGCCACAAAGATGCGCAAAAAAAGGAGAGGACTGGTTCTATCTACTAATTACTAGGCCTTCGCCAGGGAGGGGGGTAACAATATGGATAAGAGGAGGGGTCCCGTTTGTCATAACTGATAAGCGGGTGGACACCCAGGGAAGATATATATTTCTAAGGGGTACATTGGATGGAAGACCTGTTGTACTGGGGAATGTATATGCACCAAATGTTGATCAAAACAAGTATTTCTTAGGTCTGAATTCAATATTGGCGGGCTGGGAGGCAACCCCAATGGATAATAGGGGGTGACTGCAATGCTGTCATGGATGTTGGTCTTGACAGCTCACACCCTCCCCTAAATGGCATAGCAGCTAGTAGACAGGCTGAAGCTCTGCGCAGCTGGGTAGATGGCTGGTTCCTTAGCGATGTGTGGAGACAGAGGAACCCATTGGGTAAGGAGTACTCCTATTCCCCAGTGCATCAGCTACATACACAAATAGATAGGCTACTATGTTCCCGCTACATTGCTGATCAGGTGACACATACCATCTACCTGGCCAAGACCTTCTCTGATCACAATCCTTTAGAGACTGCTAACACCTGGGGAAGAGTACCCACACCGGTTCCTACATGGAAACTCTGGCCCCAATTGCTTGAGGACAGTGTTCCGCAGTACTCTTTCACACGACACACCAAAACTATCTTTCTGAAAACACAAACACCGCCTCCACTATTCTGGTTGAGTGGGACACACTAAAGACAGTTATCAGGGGGACGACTATTAACCCCACGATGGGTGCAAGGCAGGAAGTTCACAAGAACCTAAAGGCAACTGAGGATATGGTGACAGTGCTTGAGCGGGAGGCAGTGCACAATCCCGATAAACGGACTAGCTTGCAGGAGATGCGCATCACACATGCAGAACTGCTGGAAACACTCCGGCTGATTGATTATCGTTCCTACATCCAATTAATGCACTCTGATGCAGATAAATCAGGTACCCTATTAGCCAAATTAATTAGGAATGACCCACCCCTACCATCATTAGCCATATCCATATCAACCTCCCCGGGGGACACGGTGCGTATACAATATGATATAAATGAGGCCTTTTGTGCATATTACGAGGGGTTATATGGTGCACCACTGCCATTGGACGAAACCCATATCAATGATTTTCTTGCAGATCTACCATACCCACAGGTCCCGGAGGATATGCAGAACACGCTATTGGGACCCATAACTAGAAGAGAAATTAAAGCAGCTATCTCGGGGCTATCATGTAATAAAACACCAGGCATGGATGGCCTACCAGTGGAATTCTTTCAGGCTTATTCAGATACACTAGTACCCCAGCTTGAGGCAGTGTACAATAAATCCCTTGAACTAAGACACCTACCCGGTACTACGGTTCAGGCGCTGGTAGTATCACTGCCAAAGCCGGGTAGAGACCTGGCTGACATGTCAGGCTAGCGCCCCTTGTCTTTACTATCCACAGAATACAAGATATTAAGTAAAATCCTAGCAAACCGGATCCAAGCATATTTAAACTGAATAATCCACATTGATCAATGTGGATTCATACCGGCGAGAAGCATATCACTAAACATACGGAGATTGCACCATATAATGTCGTCAGATCTAGCCCCCTACACTCAGGCTGGATTCATCACATTAGATATGAGACAGGCATTTGACACACTGACCTGAGAATATATGCTTAAGGCCATAGCACGCTTCGGGTTACCCCCGATTATATTAAATGGGTGTGCTTATTATACGAAGCCCCGACGGCCCGGGTCAGAACCGGAAACCATATCTCACGGGAATATCGTGTCTTTAGAGGCACGCGACAGGGCTGCCCCTTGTCCCCAATTCTATTTGTGTTAGCGCTGGAGCCCCTAGCACTGAGGTTGCGAGCAGAGGTGTCCCAGTGTGGTATGCCCGCTCGTTAAGTCCACGCACTTGGTGTCGGCATGCGCAGACGACTTAATTCTTTATGTGACGGACCTCTTTGGAGGCTTAGACCCCATGCCGAGAATATTTGCTGACTTTGAGAGGATCTCTGAGTTAGCAATTAATTAATCCAAATCCAACGCCGCCTTCTTTCATGATCAGCCCCATCCAGACACCGTTCCTTTTGAGGGATTAACCTTACAAACAGCTGCCCATACTTTCAAATACTTCGGCATTAATCTATATCGCTCCCACTAGGACGTTAGAGGGTTATCCAGGCAAAGCTATCAGAGGGATAAAATCCCAGGTGGCATTCTGGACTATGCTGCCTCTCTCAGTCATGGGTAGAATAGCATTATCAAAGATGGTGGTGCTTCCACGTATATTATATTACTGTGTGAGCTTGCCGCTGACGGTGCCTCCATCTCTTTTTAACACCTTGGATACCATCCTGTTGGATCTTGTCTGGGGAACGGGACGTCACAGAATAAGCCTTAAGAAACTGCAGATTGACGTGTGAGGGGGTGGCCTGGGTACACCAGACTTTAAAGCCTATTATTACTCCTGCCAACTGCAGTGGCTGTCCTACTGGACGGCAGGACGGAACTTACAGGAGATTGGCTATACCGCAAAGCACCTTAAACAGGGGATTCTACACACCCTATTTTTACTGAACAGCAAAATCCCCCCGGCCCTAGCGCCACTGCTGAAAACGGCACTGGACTGCTGAAAGAAGGCTATGAAATATACGTCTAACTGCAGTCCATACGCAGGTAACATCCCGCTTGTGGGGATTCCGCTAGCGAGCGGCAGGTTGACGAAGCAGGTGCTTGGTCCATGGTTGGAAGCGGGGGTGGACATGATTGGGTCGCTCTTCGGAGGCGAGACACTTATGGACCCTGATAATTTTATACAAGAAACCAGGGCTAGTAGTACCCTATACGTCACACATGCTGCGATAATACACTATGTCAAGAAGCAGTGGTCCCGACCGGGTGGAACCTCCAAACACATGAACTAGTTAAAGCACTCTATCTTATGGGCCGGGGCAGCCACCTTATTAAATGGTTATATTTGAGTATTCGTGCACATGTGAGGCTTCCCCGTGAAGCTCCCGGAGCGCAATGGGTGACAGACATGGGAAGAGAGTTCACGGATAAAGAATGGGCAGAAATCCTGGATTACACCAGGAAGATCCCACGGAATGCAAAGTTTAAGGTTATACAATCCATGATTACACACCGAGCTTATCTGACACCACACAGATTGCATGAGATGTATCCGTCCACTACCCATCACTGCCCTAGATGTCACCTGTTGGAGGCCGCCCTCCTCCATATGCTGTTGGCATGCTCTGGATTGAGAGCTTAGTGGTGGAGGGTGGTACAAATACTTGAGACGGTTACCCATCTCGATGTGGGGGACTCGGCGCTAGGGTGCCTTCTTCGTCTCCGTAGACGCAGACCATTGCAAAAAATACAGCTGCGCTTTCTGGACCTGGCGTTGTTGTTAGCCAAAAGATCCCACACCTTGCGTTGGAAATCGGCTAAGGCTCCCTCACTACATACATGGCATAACGAAATGGTTAGATGGGCGGGGGCTGAAAGTGCATCCCTGCGTAGGGAGGAAGCCAGAGGACTCCAGAAAAACCCAATATCGCTAGAGTGGGATGTACTACTGGAGGCCTTCAAAGGAAGTAACCCAGATGGAACGTTGGACGTTCCACAATCGCAATGAGCGTATAGAAACCACGGACAATCAGGACTATAGCATGTTGATCGAGAGAAACCTCTCCCTGCGGAACGGGGTAGCCCCACTTAGATTGAAGGAAGAGACGCAAATGAGGCCTAGGAGTTATTATAAACAGAGCCCAGGGGAGGGAGGGGTGTGCAAAAGGGGTGGGGGAGTTCAGTGGGTTGCAATGGACATATTATCAATTATGTCTTTGCTCTACTCTAACGCAATAGTGTGTATTATGTGGGAGACTTTGTACTAGACTTCATAAATGGAGCGACACAGAGATACGTAAGTAGAGTTAATACGCATACGCTCCTTGTATAATAATTGCATAATGATAAAGAAGCTTTGTGAACTGGAAAAACCCAATAAAGTTTGTTTAAAAAAAAATAAGGGTCATTGAATCCCCAGGAGTGCAACAAGGGGACACTGGGTGAGGTTCACCCAAAGCTTTTCTATGATTATTCAGTCCTTACGCCCTTAGGTCAGGGGGCGTTACCCACCTGCACCAAAGTTGATTAATTGGATTTAAGAGATAAATTAACTTTTTTTAAAGAAAAATAGTGTGCCTCACCACTTCTATATTTGAACATTTTGAATATGGCAGATCTGCCAAACAGGGACAGAGGTAAGTGCGACCACGAGCGCAACTGGTTCCCTGTCTGTGTCCACAGTGGGGCCAAATTTCTGTCCCATGAGATGGACTGAGAAGCAGAGAGGAACACCCCTAAATATTTGAAACCATTGGGGACCACCGTCACCACCCCTGCGAACATCCGCCCAACTGGTCTCCTCCACTCCAGGGCCACAAAAAGAATTTATCCTGATTCATGTAGAGGCCAGAGGTTTCGCCCAAAATTTGCATAATTCTGAGCAGGCGTGGGCAGTTCTATTGGGCTGCATGAGAAAAAACAGCACATCATGGTATGCAGTTTTCAGATGCAAAATATCACCAACTGCATTACAGTGGAAGCCTGGCAGATGGTGTGGCACCACATACCAAATAGCATAAGCAGAGAGTAATACTCCTCTGTGTGGAGCAAAAGCACGCTATTTGTATGTTATAAAGAACTGGTAACAATACATATTGCAGAAAGCTGAGCTGTTTAGCCGGACCTAAAAATGGAGCAAGTCAGGCATTTAGCAGCCAAAAGTTTGGAAAGGGCACTCCTGATATAGTCTATTGTTTTTATGGTGTGCCAAGCAATATTGACTAATCCTGGGATGTTTAGGCAGTCACTTGCTCCAAGAATGTTTTATGAAAATGATTAATTGTTCCAGTATAAGGTTTGTAAACAATGTCTAAAATCCATAAGTCATACAGGCAAGTACGAAAATGCAAATTCACATGGCCTATCATTTTTCATAAGATCTAACCTTTCTTCGTCATTTCATTTCTCTTAATTTTTCCATTCTGTTCCAGCCAAGGAGATTTTACTACTCTATTATATATATGTTATGACATAAAATCTGCTTGTGAGGGGAAGGGTGTAAAATTCTTTTTAAAAAATCTCAATATTTCAGGCCACATACAGTGGTGGCTCCTCCGCTATGGCAGAGTAGCGTTGCTACACTGCTTTGAGCAGAGTAAAGGAAAGGAAATATAAAATTATAATAACTTTTAGTTATTATCATTTTATGTTTCCTTCCTTTGCTGGTGGGTGGGTGGGCAGGGCTGCTCTCCTCTCGGTTTGCCCACTTCTAACTGCGCAATAACTATTTGGTCGGCCCTCTCAAGCCGTTCAAACCTGCCATGCGCACTTTCACCAGTCTCAGCCTGCATGGAGAACAAGCCCAGGCCCTGATTCCCTGGTTGGGCGTCGAACCAGGATGCTCGAAAACAATCACAACGCTGCATTGCTGTGTTGTGATTGGTCAGGGGAGCCTGGTGCTTCCCAATCACAATGCTGCATTGCAGTGTTGTGACTGGTATGGGGAGCCAGGCTTCCTGTCCCACGAGGAGAGCAGGAGCAAGGAGCAGAGACGCGGCGGCCGGTCTGGCTGTAAGGTAAGGGTGTCATTTTTTTTGTTTGTTTGTTTGTGTTTCATTGCTCTTCTTCACACCCTTGCCCCCCCCTCCCCCTGCACCAGCGAGTCATGCCGGCCGCCACTGGTCACATATGGCAAAGCTAGATGTTGTACATCTATGCTCCTGATCTGGTTTTAGAGGCTTACCAGTTCACACAATGGACAGGTTGCACCAATCATGAAACTAGAGGGTCTCCTTCAACAACAGTGGTTGTAACTCAAATGTCAGCTTTATATTTTAAATTTAATATTTTTGTCCTCAAACATTGGCTTTTCATTTTGAAAATACAAACATTTTGCTATTAAATACACATTTTCAATTTGGAATAATACAATCAATTCTACATACCAAAAGATAATAATTTTCTAGGAAAAAACTAACTAATGAAAATAATAATTATTTTCAAATTAATACAACAGTCTGACGGCAACATATTTGTTTTCACTTCTCTGCGGCCTGCTGTGGCAGCTGGCCATCTCCAGCTTCTTAATTTATAATTCCTTCTTGACTCACTATATCCTGTCATTCAAAACCCCAAACCCCAATCCCACCACGTGACAGTCCATGTGTCACATAAAGGCTATGGCATGGGAGTACAATCTCTCCGCTCCCTCCCGCAATCACCTGTTTAAGAAGTGGTTGGAAATATGAGCTATGGGGACTATGTGCACTACGTGCACCTGGTTATATGCTGTAGGTGCACCTTCTCTATTATTGTATTATTCCGAATTGAAAACGTGTAGGAGAGTTACCCCCACTTTTTGCTGATGTTTCACTGTTTTCGAAGTAGACTGGCTGGGATCCTGCTATCCAGGTCCCCAGCCTAGCTGCTTTCTCCTTCAAATTGATTGCATGTACTTTAGGTGCACTCCAGATTGGATTCTGAGAGTACCCTTATAAGTCCCTAGTAAATGGTATACTATGTACCTAGGGCATAGGTACCCCAGAGGCCTCCCAGGGGCTGCAGCGTGTATTATGCCACCCCTGGGAGACCATTCAAAATGACACAACAGGTCTGCTACTGCAGCCTGTGTAAGGTGGTGCATGCACCCCTTACTTAAATATAGGTTCACTATATATACCTTATATCACTGCACATATAACCCTATCAGTCACCCCTATGGCAGGACTCATTAATCCTGAAGGCAGGGTGCCGGGTTTTGTGTGAGAGGGTGCCCGTGCATGAGCAGAGCCCCTCTGCAGCCTTCGGAATTAATTCTCCAGGCTTGTTCTGTGATGCAGCCAACCATATACTCTTAAGTGCATTATAACCTTGAGGTAAATGCTAACTTTAAAACGGCTGCAAGGAAACATGTTGTGTTTTGTGTCAAACACCAATGGAACTTGCGGGGGAGGTATAATTCCACCCTCCTAGAGAGAGAAATATGACAACATCAGTACACCCGGTACCAGCTTTCTCAACCCTGGCATCACAAGATGGATGCTGCCAGCCAAAGACATGAGTCTGCGCTCCTGCTGCAGGACAAAACTCCGACCGGGGAAGGCTTGACAATAGGTTTCCTGTCACAGGGCGGTGTAACCACCTCCCAGACAGGCTTTAGTGTATTGGTGCTGGGTGAGTGCACTCTCAGAGTGCTTTCATGTCTGCACTGGGGGCACATTTGGTGTCCCTGTGCATAGTCCAACTCAGACCAGTTGCAGGAGCCATTTGCTCCTGCTATGGGGTGAAATTGGATAAAGGACATGGGTGTAGCCACCCCTCTGACCTGACCCCCCCCATAGGTGGGTCCTTGGGTATAACGTAGGAACCCCTGACTACAGGACTTTAGATTTTACCTGGACTAAACTCTGCTACAGAAACCAAGTACTTCGACTATCTGCACGACGCTGTACGACTGAAGAATCTCCCTTGGAGTAAAGGAGTTACTCCCCTGCTAAGCAGGCACCAAGACGCATCTGACCGATTTGCATCGATGAAGCTCCCGAGGACTCCAAATATTTCTGCAACACAGAAGGTGTGTTCCCGTGGTCTCTGAGGTTGATCTGTGCTCTCAGCTATTCTGAGGCCTGTATCCCTCGTGGGGACCATGCAACCTGAACACCTGTACACCATGTACATTTGCAGCAGCATATGCTTTCCGGCAACCCCTTAGGCTGTGCTTTGGGTTACTTGTAGTCCTGACCCAGGGCAGTGTTTCCACCGAAGATTTCCACCCTACACTCCACGAGTGTTCTGTGGGCTGGTATTTTGTGATTCCTCTCAAGGTCTCTTCGCGATCCCTGGTCTGTTGGCCTGTGGGTCCCAGCGAAGGTAACTTTGACTTTCTGTGGGCTTACCTGGTTGCTCCAGACATGCCCTGACTCTCCATTGCTTGGAGAGTCCCCAGGACCTTGCTGGTCCTCACCGAATCTGATTTCCTCTGACTGCGTGGATTGTAGCAGCCAAGGCTTGTTGGTGTTCCATCTGGACACTGACCCCCAGCACTCGACATCCTTCGTGGGATATCTCACCTCCAGACTTTGGTCATCCTCAACGTTTCCTGGTCCCCGTGGCTGCAGAGTCAAGCATCGCGTCAACTCACCTGAAGCACCCGACATCAGTGGACATTCGTCTACTGAGCCCCTGGTTACCCTGAAGTGACCCAGACTCTGTCCCCTCTGCTTTTAAAATACCAACCACGACTTTCCCATAGAGTTGTACGGAGCTCGCTCCTGTGTTCTCACACTGCACACGTCCTCCGTGGGTCCCCTGGGTCACTAATTTGGGTGTCAGTCAGTCAGTCAGTCAAATTAACTTTATTCGATTTGTTAAAATCATACAAAGTACATAAAAACAGTATTATTTACAATTTAAGAAAGAATTAAACAATTTCATTTACGAGCAAGTTAATTTGGATAAAAAACACATTATGTACATCAAATTTCCAAATTCATGCCCCTTCTGGCTCTGGATGCTGCCACAAGAAAATTGGCCATGGCGAATGTGATACAGATGTTACCCAGTGATTTTAAATATAACATGGCTGGTCTCACCTGGGAGAAGCCCGCTTCTCTTAAGACTGGTAGCAGGTATTTTTTCCTTTGGTCGGAAAAGAAATCGCAAAACATAACAAAATGTAAACTGTCCTGAACAGAAAAATTGTCACAAGTGCAAGGGGGAGCTAACTCAGGTTTCATCCAGGTATTAAAATGGCCCAAATAAAAATGAATAGTGTTAAATCTGAATTTTGTTAACAAGAATCTATGAAACGGATTAGTAACAAAACATAAATAGGGTTCAATTGCAAGTGACTGGAGTGACAAAAAATGCATTCGAACAGAAGGTTTTGACAATTCGACTTCTTCACGCAACATGTATGCCCTAACCATAAACTGTTTTTTTATAAGACTCACATCCTGCTTAGTGATACACGAAGGGGAGGTAAATAAATCTGGACGACCTAGTTCAGTAAAAGATTTGTGCAAATACGCCATCCATGGTATCTTGTGACTATACTCTAAACTCATCACATCCCTCATGATCGTGTGATTTAACACAAGTTCAGGATTTAACCACGTCTTAAGCCAGTATATTAATGGGGCCAGTCTCAGTTTGTCCTGGATGTAGTCCAAACCAAGTTCTGTATGGATTGAGAACACCGGGGAGGATTGGGGGAGGGACAGGACAGAGCGTAAAAAACTATTTTCAGCTACCTGGATTTCTTCTAGTCGTGCATAACCCCATAAAGAGGCACCATACAGGGCCACGGGAAGGGATTTACTGTTATAAACCTTGATGATGGCCTTCATGGGTCTATGTCCCAGCCTTTTAGCGAAACTTAAAATCGCCCTAGATGTTCTTGTAACCGCTAAGCTTGTTGCGCGTATCTGTGGGCCCCAGGTACCCCTGCAATCAAAAAGCACGCCCAGGTATGAAAACACGGGAACTCCCGACACAATCTCTCCTTTGCAAAAGAAGGATTTAATTCCTCTCTTGCCGCTTTTCCCTTGTGTCCCTACAACCATGGTGTGCGATTTGGAGGCATTGACCTTCAAGTCCAGCCGGTCCATAAAAGTCCCAAAAGCGTCCAACAATTTTTGGAGACATACCCCTGTGCGTGCAATGAGTACAGCATCGTCCGCATATAGGAGAGCAGGAATCTTAGCTTCTCCTACATGCGGTACGTCACATGCTGCCTCAAGTAGATGCTTACCTAGGTCATTTATATAGATGGTAAACAACAGGGGGGCCAATATGCATCCCTGCCTAACGCCCCGTACAGATCGAAAACTTGACGTACATCTTCCCTCTTTGGTTACTCTTACAGCAGCGAATAAATCCTGATGCATAGAAGCTATAAAAGCCACCAAATCGGCGTCAATTCCCATATTCGTTAGGATTTCCCAAAGTTTTGATCTGTTTACCAGGTCGAAGGCCGAGGAGAGGTCCATAAATGCTAAATACAAGGTCCCCTCCTTGGCCACCGTATACTTGGAAATCAGAAGGTGCAGGTTTGAGCACTGTTCTAACGTGCCCCTTTTTTCCCTAAAGCCGTACTGTATGTCAGCCAGGCCACCACGCTCCTCCAGGCTATCTCTTAATCTCACTAAAAGGACTCTGCCCAGGATCTTAATGGCAGAGTCCAGGAGAGAAATGGGCCGGTAACACCCTGGGTCATCCCTTCTGCCCTTTTTAAATATTGGGACGATGGTAGACGTAGCCCATGTATTTGGAGGGGGCGAGGTGTTTGCGGCTGTGAACACATTGGCTAGGATACCAGCCCAGAATTTGGGGGAATGTAAATAAAAATCAGCTGGTACCCCGTCTGGTCCGGGGGCTTTATTCTTTGTTGTAGCACAAATTGCTTTTTCCACTTCCCCACTATTAAATTGTATAGGTGTGGCCACCAAAACCTACATTGTTTTGTGGCAACGAACAGGCACCAGACTCGCCATAAACAGAGCTGAAGTGGGCCAGCCACTTCTCATCGGGTATTACACAATCGGTATCTAGATTTGGAGAATCGGAAAAATAAGGGTGATTTACTACAGCCCAGAATTGCCTGCTGTCTCTCAAGATGTTAATGTCGTTTAGTTGGTCCCATGCCTCATGCTTAATACTATCCCTTCTAGACTTTGTTGCGGCCCTGTACTCTTTTCTCAAGGCTGAAACCAAAACCCTATCCCTAGGTTGTGCTTTAAGGGCCATTTTTAAGGCTCTAAGGGCCCTGGTGCAGTCAGAATCGAACCATTTATGCGGCTTTTGTTCACCCCTACCCCTTAATACCGTAAGGTTCTCGGCCACTACATGGCATATTGATTGAAAGGCGGACATGGTGTCATTACCTGGCACAGTCGGATCTTGGCAAATTTTGATGTGCTCTTCGATCTGCTGACCGATATTAGTGTAGAACTCCTCTGCCACCACGTTCCCCCATTTCAAACGCCTGCCTTGATCTGTTGTGCGAAGGGTGAGGCCCTGTTTGGAATGCCCTGGCATTGGACCTAAGGCACCCCCCCAGCAGATGGACAGGAAAACAGGATTATGGTCGCTAAACGGCGAAAACACAGTACAATAGGTAATAATGCATTTACAAATGGCAGAATAGCGTATTACGAACGGGCAGCAGGTACAGAAGAGACTGGAGTTGTTGAGGATTGCTGAGAGGAATCTAATTTGGGTGGTTTCTTGGGGTCCGAGCGAATCTACATGCTCTAGGCACTGTGTCTAGTCAAGTCGTGGTTGTTATACCACTGTCTTAGTATATGGTTCGGTCTCCCCCTGGAGCCCGCTGTGTATCGTGCTATTTACTGTTCTAGTAATTTTAATATTGTGTGCTTTGTTCTCCAATCTCATAAAGAGGTTAGTAGAGAGTGTTTAGTAATAAATACAAATATTTTATATATTCCTTGTGTGGTTCTCCTTTCATTTGGTCGTTCAGGAGGTTATAATCTGGTAAACCAAGCTGCTTTACATTCCTTCGAGATTTAGCATGAAGGCTGCTCTCCATAGCTACCACTAGGATAGATTTCAATAAAGATTGTCTTTAACCTAATCATCAATAAGGGTTGTTTGGACTGGTACAAGCTGCCCACTATAATTAGTGGTCAGCATATAACAGGCCAACTTCTCACAACATGTGTTTAATAAGCCTGGGCAGAGTTTTACTCCGAGGAATTCTGTGAAGTGCCAGAAAAACTCTGCCGAGCTTCACGGAGTTCCGTCAGGGGCGTAGTCTGTTAAGTCGAGCTGCTTGCACTGATTTTTAGCACAGAGTTTGTCCCACACTTTAAAAACAGCGCGAACGGCACTACGCGACACAATAGAGGACGCTGCTGCTCGCTGCCAGTTCGATTAGACATCCTACTTGAGCTGCAGTATAGTATTTGTCCATGCAGCACATGTAAATGGCATTTGTAACTGTGTTTACAGTCATTGGCACATTAATGCCAGACCTGTTGGCTTTGCCGATGCTTGTTTCAGCATGTTCTGGGCAAAGTTAGGCTTTATCGCTCCACTCAATCATTCACTCCAATTCGGGCCGGTAGTTAGACTCCACAACAGGGAGAGAAGAGAGTGAAAAGGGTGAGTAAAATTAGCACATTACTCGTATAACAGTATGTGCATAACTTGTCATAATATAATGGACAGTCTTCTCAAGGCGGATTGATGGTTGGTTATTCTGTGACATCAGTAGCCTATATTTATTCAGTGGCAAAAGGATGGGCTTATTTTATAGTAATATGATTGGTGACTATTCTATGATAAAATGAGTGATGAAATCATTATGCATTTACAGCACCTTGTTTGGGTATTAAGATTCACTGAAAAGTTTAAAAAAGTGTGCGATGAAGCAGTTCAGTTTTGGTGGCAGGCAGCGTTTGGGCAGGCAGTGCTTGAAACTTGGAGCAGGCCAGGGATTCAATAGACATGGACCCCACCCCCTAACAAATTCCAATTTGGGAAGAGATTATTCATATTCATCATCTTCTTAGGAGCGTTTTCAGCCTGTTATCCTCAAGAGCTTAAACCCCCATTAGTGGTTGGGGATTCACCAAAGAAAATAGCTTCTAAAATGCGACCAGTTTAAAAAGCTTAGGAGGTTTTAATCATTCCCAGGTCTCTAGGGCTGCGCCCTGAGCCTCAGAGATTTTGGTCCAATTTTAGAGCAGCTTTGGTGTTTTGCACTATTGTTGACCTTGATACTCATGCCTGGGGTGACAATCAGGCGAGAAAAGGCTACCTTAAGTCACCATATTCAAGGGGTAGAAACGACAGCTGTCTCACAGCTGAGTGTTGCAAATACCCTGCTCTTGCTGAGAATGTGGAGTGATGCCATGTGCAAATATATGTAATTTTGACTCTGGTGCCAGTAATTCTTCAACTGTTAATGCTGTTCAACGTTTGTCCACACGAGCTGCAGGGGGCCCCCTCAGCACAGTACTCGGGCCTGAGAACTCCGTATTAAATCCGGAGCAGGAGCCCCTCCGTGTACCTTGCAGGGGGCCCGCACAACTTTCGTTACGCCAGTGTTTGGGCATGCCTGAGTTACTAACAGCAGGGTAGAATCTGTTTCCACAATTTCCTTGGGGGAATTAGGGTTGTCATGTTCTGAGGTTGCTGACACCATCAGTTTAAGGGTCCAGATGGCGCATGGATAGCTATCCTAGAATTAAGTCGACATATTCTGAGTGGATTCAGTCCCACATAGTTTTGAAGCTTATGTTACCTAAAAGCACAGTCTGACTGAGAAAGCAGGAACTGTACAACATGGCGCCACCAACGTTCAAGTTTGGTTATTTATTTAATGTGTCTCCCAAGTAGTATTCTTAAGTGCGCCCAAGGACCCTACTCGCCAATTAACCAGAGACATATGTGGTGTTAGGGATAAATCCTCCGCAGCTATATAGGGAACCCCTATTTCACTTGTAGGTTGTTCAAGCTTGAAACTTTTCAAATGATCATCTCACTATAGTTAACTTCTCTGAATTCCATAAATTAAAATGGCTAATGCAGCACCAGTGGTTATACCAGTAGACTGCTGACATGTAGTTACACAGATGCTACAACAACATGAGCTTGCCCTTACGGGTGGAAATGTTGTCTTTATGGTAGAGGCACATGATGCATACAGAACAGGGGTATTCTATTCATGAGTAGTATTTCCAGCACTCAATCAAGACATTTTCACAATTATACTATACCTGTAGTTCCCAACAACTACACAGCTTAAGAACTAGTAATACCATTAACATTCCTGACCACGTGCAAGAGATGAAGTTAGACTGGGTCTCCTCAGCAATTAAGGGGCAAAATGGCCAGCCTAGGCCGTTTATACACCTTACCCGGGCATAGCAAACCTTACAGCATCAGAGCTACATACACTATACTAAGTCTAGTTAGGTTATACAGATTCATGACACAATACATTATGCAACAATGACAATAAACCCATCAAGAATGCTCAAGCTGCACAACCGCATATAGCAATGCCAGCAATTAGCCCAGTGACTATTAATTCAAGAATGGGAAAAGTTCCCGCCAGATTGGAGTACATTTCTGTTCTGGTTTGCACACAAAACAAATCAGCTTGAAGCAGTATTTCAAGATAAACAAAGAATTCTCACAATGTGCCTACGGTTAAGAAACCTTCCCTCGATAGATGACTGCTCCACCTGGGGCACGGTATTTCCTACGGTCTAATCCATAACACATGGTACATCATTGATTGCTGTTTTGCCTGAGGTGCTAAAACAGATTCTAAATGAAGACGGGGCAGCTCCAGCCTTTGTGTTGGGGATGAAACTTATTGGCAATTACGCCATAGTCTCCCCAATTATTTTAATCAATATTAAAGGGAAAGCTGCAGCATTGGTGGTAGGCCAACGCTCGCACAGGTTGCATTAGTGGATCAGGAGCGAAAACTACAGAAAATTATTGCTCACACCTAGGGTGAGATAATGTGGGAGCCAGACAAAATAAACCCCAACTTAAGGATAATTCTGAAAAAGAAAACTGGAAGTAGGCACCTGAGTCTTATAAAAAAAACGCTGGAATAATAGGAAAAGACTAAACCACGGGGTTGATCTCCTTCATAGGAGTTTCCTGAAAAGTGCTATAATTTGCGTAAACATCAAACAATTAAACAACCTGATATGTATCAGTACACTGATACAAGTCCTTCTCGTTCCTATCAAGTGTCATCCGAAAAACTCTCGGCGAGAGGAGGACGTGAAATCGAAGGGCTCGCAATGCTCTTCTAACTTCATATTAAAAAAGGAGAAAAAACGTCCACAGTAAAGGCCTCAATTCAAAAAGATGAAAGGGGCATATATAAAAGCTAAACATGCCACACATATTAAGGACTCTGCTTCTGAAAGGGAGTGCGCTCTGACTGCTAGACAGGGTGGCAGAAGTCACAGTAGTTCACCATAATCTACAAGAGTGTCTGGCTGCAGTAGCAATTAGTGACTACATCGAGGTGGAAATACTGGACCAGAGTCTAAGTGTTCCAAGTCAGTTGTACGAATTACAACTCCATATGGAGGCTGATCTACCTCACACTATTAACGTTCTCTTTTGGGAAAACTTATCATTTGGTTATGACGGTCTCTTGGCTGAGAAGGATTGGCCACCTGAGTTTGTTCGACAAGTCCCACAAGGGGAAAGTGTAATATTGAAACAATGTTGCCAGCGTACACATAAACTTCTGGAATTTTCTGCTGTAGTTCATAAAGATCAGCACAATCCTATGTGCATCCATGCCAAGTGCCTAGTCCCAAGGCAACTGGTGCTAAATAGTGTACAAGACTGTGGGAGGAACACCTACCCACTGGCGGGAGCACAATATCAGTAACAAAATTAATTGATATCTAAAAACTTCAATATACTTGTGATATAATTAATCCATAAAAGTTCAACTTATATTCATCAATCCATGGAATGTTTATTCACATTTATTCTTCCAAGAATGATACGATGTTCAATTAATAATCAATTTCCATGATATAATCCACAACCCAATGCATTTTGGGTCAGTAACGTGACCCTTCATCAGGGGTCATCATTGAAAAGTTCTAAAAAACACAAAAGAACAGGGGTTTGAACTTACTACAGTCCAAAGCTGTCATATCACATAAATCATCAATACAAGCCATTTGAGCTAAATCAATATAATACTCCCTAGCAGCAGCGTGAAAGTGTAATATTACCATCTTTCTCTGACCTTGTTCTAGAATCAATTAAAAATATACATGCCATGGGCCCTTGTATAAGCCGCAGCTGTATACTGCAATCACGTGGGCTGGGATGAAGAATCCCCTTACTGTATCATACCTACAAGGTCAAGCCCACAGGTGCAACCACAATATCCCATTAAACATGAGGCTAAAAAACTGGTTAGAGAAATTCCAACACAACTTGAATATCATAATTGAAACTTGCCCCTCACCAATGAACAGTCCTTTGTTTCCAGTTGTGAAACCAGATCGTTCACATCGCTTGGTCGTAGACTGTAGACAATTCAACAGTCACACATGCTCATTTACAGTACAAAATGCTCATGACACAGCACTAATAACAATACAGTGCAGAAAAAATACAAAACCGCATTAGACATGTAAATGGCTTTTTCTGCCAAAACATAGCACCTGATGCAGAAATTTGACTTAATATACGGCCCTCGAGTCACAAAAACAATTCTTTCAGTTGCCACAAGGGTATAAGAATAGCCCAGGTGTGTTCTCTGCCCGGGTAACAGAACTGTTACAGTGCTTCAACAGTGAAACATTGTCCTATGTCAATGATATATATTTCACACATGATGATTTAGGAATACGTGTAGCCAGAGTAGATCGCATAATTCTAGGATTTGCTCATATTGGCTACAAATTCAATTTTAAAAAGTCAAAAACTGCCTATCTCAGTGTCCTGTTCTTGAGATACAAGTTGTCAAATCAAGGTAAGAGCTTAACGATGCACTTCCTAGAGAAGTGAGCGCTTTTACAACACATAATACATTATAAAGACTCCAATCGTTATTTGGTTTTCTATATTTTGGTAGAA
The DNA here is from genome assembly GCF_964261635.1 of Lissotriton helveticus. Lineage (NCBI taxonomy): Eukaryota > Metazoa > Chordata > Amphibia > Caudata > Salamandridae > Lissotriton > Lissotriton helveticus. Next base: position 1,245,224,894 of record NC_136069.1, on the reverse strand, counting down.
CATACATACCAGATTATGCACAATGGGAAAAATGTTTTACAACCTAATCTGTCCAGACTTTTCAAGCACATTTTGGACACCAGAACCTTCACAGATTTTGCGTGCAGTACAAACTCACATTCTAGCTGCAAAACACTTACACACACGTTAGCACAACGAGTTTTGTAATTCGCGTAGGTGCAAGTACCACTGAACATACACATGTCTCATTCAACAAAGGTGGCACTGCACCAATTGCATATAAATCGCATTTTGTAGTCCAATGCTGAAATGTGATTTGCACCAACAGAAAAAATACTGCCAGCTATACAGAACTCTGTAGTACAAAAAAAGATCGTAGGTTCTGGGGAAACGCATAATTGTTGTGACTCCTATTCCAGCCTTAGAGACTGTCACAAAGGTTAGCATTCCCAAAACAAAAGCCTTACGTTCTAGATGGATACAGTGGGCCAATTCACTAACAGCAACAGATGTAGACTACATATTTGACCCCACGCTACAAACACAAGCTTACCTTGAACATAAACAAGAATACCCTCTGCCCAGTGAAATAATGCCTCTAGATCAGTATGACTTTATAGTTTACACTGATGGTTCTGCCCAGCCTGCAGTGGGAACAAAACACCAATACTCAGCCGCTTGCGCAGGGGTAAAGGGTAAAATGAGGGATGGAGAATTCCAACCTCTAAAAGTATACATGCAGTCACTAGGTGATTCCACCGCACAGCTGGCTGAACTGAGAGCTCTAATTCTGGCACTTGAGAATACAGATCCAGAATTCCCCACACTTCTAGAGTGCGATTCATATGATTGTGTCCAGTCAAATCATGACTACTTACACTATTGGAGCCAGAATGGATTCAGAGACTCAAAAGGTTCTACTATCAAGCACAAATTGGTTTGGGGACTAGTGACAAATCTTGAAGCAAGTTTCCCATGGGCTCATGTTATTCACACACTGAGCCACCAACGTGTAGTAATACACGTTGCAGGGAATTCATTGGCTGGTGAAGCTGCAAAGGCAGCAAGGCAAACTGCTGTTGTAGCTGCAGTGACTGGTTCCAATACAAGGATAGATGAAGACATCATAAAGGCTGTGACATCTTTGCGCTGTGGCAGCTCCTTACCTAAATAATTTCCAGCAAACCTACTAAGTGTGCGATTTGCTTGTTTTCCCAGATTGGGAGATAGAGTAACACCGAATGTGGACCGCAGGTTAGAATTGATCATAGCAGCAAAAGAGGGGTTAACAGCTGCACACACTAGTGTGGCAGCTACAGTTTCTCTGCTACAGCAATGATACTGGTGGCAAAGTCTATACAAACAGACCAAAGACTATGTCCTTAAATGCAGCATTTGTCAACAAATGAGTTTCTACCAAAGCACGTCCACCGCTGACATGTCTCTCAGTTTTAAACAAACAACTCACCTGCATCTATCTGGACCATTGCAGACCATTACCCAGTGATGGCTCTTTTAAATACATCTTATTAATGGGAGATTCTTGCTTTCGATTCCTATGGGTGTGGCCTCAACAATCGGCTGATGCCCGAACTGTTATAAAACACTTGCAAGTCTTTATAGGGATATATGCAGTAGCTGCATTCTATTCTGACCAGGGCCCAGCGTTTTCCTCTAAGGTTTAAAGGGATACCATGAGTATCTTGGGTTGGCTGTGCACTATTCCGCCCCTATCATCCTGAGGGAAACATGATAGTGGAGGGGAAAAACCATGACTTAAAGCATTTTTTAAAAGCTAGAGTATTAGGTTCAGGTCGTAGTTGGATTCACCACCTATATGGGGTACAGAGAGCCTTAAAAATCTGCCAAGAAGATCCTTGGGTGGTCAGACTGCCTATGAGGTCCTTTTTGGGGTCAAGATGTACATTCCGGACCTTGACAATCCAAGTGCTATGCCGGCAGAAACGCCTTTTGATATCAGTGACTGTTTGGCTGTCTTACAGGAACTGAAAAAATTCCGGGACGAGCAAAGCAACAAGCTACAGAAACAATCTGCAACTAACGAGGTGAAGGGACACTCAGCATCTTCTGGCTGAATTCCAAAGATCAGGCATCTGGTTTGAGAGAATATTGTGGGCAAAAAAAATGTAGCCATCATACAGAGCACCTGTGCCTGGCCTCGCAGTTGAAGGTACTAGAACTGTACTTTTACAGCCCCTTGCTGGTTCTAAACACAGGAGATTTGTATTGATTGATCTCATAAAACCACACCATGTGCCCTGTTCTATGTAGTAGGCCACGAGGGCTCCTGGGTAGTTACCTGCCTCCTCTCACTACCATACAGGAAATCCCACTACAAGTTTTAACCTACTCTGAGGGTTCTACTCCTTGGCTCGGTATATTCTGATTCTGCCTGGGCGACCCCCCCCGCACCTAAGGACGAGGTTAAATGCCTAGGTGTGTGGATTGACAAGGACACGACCTTCAAAACCCAGGCAAATAAAACAGCAGGGACATGCTTTGGTCTCCTCCGGGCCTGCAGGAAGATCTTCCCTCTGCTCCCAGCCACCGCAAGGAAGCTCCTTATACAGGGCCTAATCCTAGCGAGATTAGACTACTGTAACGCCATCTACCTGGGAGCTCCTGAAGCCACCCTAAATGCGCTGCAGAAAGTCCAAAACGCCGCCGCCCGCCTACTCACGGGCACACCTGCAAGATCCTCCGCCAAGCCAGCTCTCAGGTCTCTGCACTGGCTGCCAATCAGAGAAAGAGTCATCTTTAAGGCCCTCTGCCTGGCCCATAAGACCCTCAACAATAACGGCCCCCCCCTTCTCAAAGAAATCTTAATCCCCTATAAAGTGAAAAGAGACCTCCGGTCCAATGGAGAAAATCTTATTTCAGTTCCCAGAGTCAGAAAAGCCAAAACCGGTGGCCGTCGCTTTTCGGTCCATACGGCCAAACACTGGAACTGTTTACCACGAAGTCTGAGGACAGAATCAAACCATCTTCAGTTCAGGAAATCCTTAAAGACCCTCCTTTTCCCGCAAACATAACTTCATTCAGATGGCTGGAAGCCCCAGGAGAAACAGGTCAGCGCTGGGATGCTCATTGAGTTACTACGCGCTTTACAAAACCATTAAATAAATAAATAAATAAATAAGTCTTGCTACTTCCAGTTACATCTACCACCACCATACAATCACCCTATGCAATTTCACAGGTTTCAACACAGCGTGTCAACAGAAAAGTTGTTTATTATGAACTCCCTTTGGAGTTAACTGCCAGTTCTACACCACCTCATGAGGTTCCTGTTTTTGCACAGACTGCCTCTGGCTATTTAGCTGATTTTGCTGACTTTTCTTCGGATTCATCGGACCCACCACCACATGGAAAGGGTGCATTTATAATTTGGCTCAAAAAAGCACACATATTTTGTTCCTCCTTGGATTTACATTTGGATTTTGATTACGTTGCGCTTTCTTTTCCTTTGGATTTGTTTTGTGACAGTATTCTTTTTGCTTCTGAATTGACACTATCTCCCAGAATGCTCTGCTGTTGAACTGGTAAAAGAGGTATTGAAGCCTCATTCTTCATCGCACAAAGTGCGAAGAGACCTGTCCCTGGTGAACATTTTACCGGTTCCAGTACTTGATGGAATTGTTTGGGATAAGGTATATATGATATTTTTGGACTGACAGAAACTTTGTGGATACCATATGTATTTAAGATTTCTTTGAATTACTTTGTTACTCCTAGCAGTATCTCTGATGATTGGGATATTAATAAGGTGAGGTCAATGCTTGATGAGCTAGAACAGTACACTGTATTTGAATGTGAAGATATGTATAGTGGCACATCTAATTATGATGAAATGTTTTGTTTCCACCACTACATACACCATTACTTACAAGGAGAGAGTACTACACATGCAGTATTTATTTTAATTACACACAATGTGAACTTTGCTGTACACCACCTGTGGGCAGCTCCAAATCACTTGCATATTTTTGGGGCAATAGCCCTGTAGACCCACAGTCTTATTATTAGAAACGTTGCCCGTCCCAGGCAAAGAAAAATATGATTAACAACATGAAATTAATTTATTCAAGCCCCTTTCTTTGCAAGTTGTCAATACAAGGGTATGACTTTTGGAAAGATAATATTGATTTAAAGTCTGTTTGAGGAACTAAAAACTAGCAAGTTCAAGGCCATGTGGCTTTGTTTGTAGTCAGACCCCCCAGGATATAGCGGCATGGAATAGCAAATTTAGCGGCACAAAAATGGAAATTTAGCGGCACAAATATGGAAATTTAGCGGCAATTTTGCGGCATGTTATGTGGCCATTTTTCCTACAACAAACACAGATATCTTAGTTTTTTTAGTTATTTAACAACACGAAGCTATGTATATTTGGTTTCTTTACAATGTAGACACTTTGGGGCAGATTTACAAGCCCCTTGCGCTGCTTTTTTGAGCTTGGTGCCACTGTACCTGCTGCACTAATAATGGCTATACCTATCGCCCCTTTTATTAGTAAGCACGTTAAATAGTACAGTGTATTTTGAACACAACCTGATATCCCACCGGATGCCCGTTCGACAGACCTAACCACTAGAGAAAGAGCAGTCAAAACCGCCAAGTGGTCACTTGTTACACAGTAGCGAACTGCATGTTGGTACTTGTAGTTTCGTTGCAAAATCGTTGCATCTATCATTTCGTTGCATCTATCATTTCACTCATCCATCCCTTCATCCATCCCCTCATCCATCCTTTCACTCGTCTCCATTATCCATCCACCCTTTCACCCTATCCATCTGTACACTTATCCATCCACTCTTCATCCCATCCATCCATTCACTCATCCATTCAGCCATTTACCCTTTCACCAATCCAGCCATACTTTCACTTACTAATCCTTCCACCCATCCACTATTTTAGTCATCCATCCATCCTCCCTTTCTCTCTCCATCGACCCTTTCACTTAGCCATCCTTCCTTCCATCCATCCTTTCACCCACCCATCATCCATCCATCCATCCATCCATCCATCCATCTGTCCTTTCCCTCATCATCCATCCTTCCCCTCATCACCGATCCATCCTTTTCCCTCATCATCCATCCATCCTTTGCCCTCATCATCCATCCATCCTTTGCCCTCATCATCCATCCTTCCCCTCATCATCCATCCATCCTTTCACCCTTCCCCTCATCATCCATCCTTTCACCCACCCCCTCATCAAACATCCATCCATCCATCCCCTCATCATCCATCCATCCATCCTTCCCCTCATCATCCATCCTTCCCCTCATCATCCATCCATCCTTTCACCCACCCATCCATCCATCCATCCTTCCCCTCTATCCATCCCCTCATCCATCCATCCTTCCTCTCATCCATCCTTCCCTTCATCCATCCATCCTTTGCCCTCATCATCCATCCATCCCCTCATCATCCATCCATCCATCCACCCTTCCACTCATCATCCATCCTTTCACCCACCCCCTCATCAAACATCCATCCATCCATCCCCTCATCATCCATCCATCCATCCTTCCCCTCATCATCCATCCTTCCCCTCATCATCCATCCATCCATCCACCCTTCCCCTCATCATCCATCCTTTCACCCACCCCCTCATCAAACATCCATCCATCCATCCCCTCATCATCCATCCATCCATCCTTCCCCTCATCATCCATCCTTCCCCTCATCATCCATCCATCCTTTCACCCACCCACCCATCCATCCATCCATCCTTCCCCTCTATCCATCCCCTCATCCATCCATCCTTCCTCTCATCCATCCTTCCCTTCATCCATCCATCCTTTGCCCTCATCATCCATCCATCCATTCCCTCATCATCCATCCATCCTTCCCCTCATCATCCATCCTTTCACCCACCCCCTCATCAAACATCCATCCATCCATCCCCTCATCATCCATCCATCCATCCTTCCCCTCATCATCCATCCTTCCCCTCATCATCCATCCATCCATCCACCCTTCCCCTCATCATCCATCCTTTCACCCACCCCCTCATCAAACATCCATCCATCCATCCCCTCATCATCCATCCATCCATCCTTCCCCTCATCATCCATCCTTCCCCTCATCATCCATCCATCCTTTCACCCACCCATCCATCCATCCATCCTTCCCCTCTATCCATCCCCTCATCCATCCATCCTTCCTCTCATCCATCCTTCCCTTCATCCACCCATCCTTCCCCTCATCCATCCTTCCTTTCATCCATCATCCATCCTTCCCCTCATCCATCTTTCCCCTCATCCATCATCCAGCTACCCTTCCACCCATACATCCAGCTATTTAAATTTTCTCTCCATCCTTCCCCTCTCATCAATCCATCCATCCTCTCTCATTATCCATTTATTCAATCTTTCATTCATCCATTCACCCCATATCCTGGAGTACTGAAAGGTGCCATTGCTTGTTTGCCTTCTATGGCCTGTAGTCCTTTTTTTAAAACGGAAAATTGATACTCTGCTAATTCTTTAATCTATAGAATAAAACCATGATTTCATAGTATGCTCATAGAGAGCCCAGCGTTTTTGCACTAAACTTCAGCTTTAAGGAGAAGCTTGCTACGATCCAATGCTAAAAATCGTACATGGATGGAGCACTTAGTGCAACATCTTTAAAGCAAGGTCAGACATTTTGCTAATACAATTCACATTAGAGTAGAAGTGCAAGCACATAGACAGTTCCGGGTGTGCATGCTGCAGATAATCTCTCAGTAATGCAAGATTCGAGTTAAAAAAAATATATTAACAGATTTAAGGTAGCGTGTCTTTTGTTTTCAATTTAAATTGTTCTCCGTTTCTTTCCCAAATTGACTTGCTGACTGTGTTTAAAAACAATTTGCCAGGTCAGTAAATGAGCCTTCTCACAGGCCTAAGACTCGAAGTTCCTATTCCAGTCACTGCAAACTTTTTCACATTGCACTCGAAGGAGAACTGCTCTGTCCGATTCCTGCTCCATCCTCTGTGACAACAACCCATCCCCCCCTCCCCTCCTGTTGATGTGCAAGGTGAGGGCTCCCATTGTCATTCTTGTGGGCCAGGAAGAGGTGCGAACGAGCGCAGTCCCGGGCAGCTCTGAATGACAAAGAGCCTAGACCTTCACACTGCCAGCTGCAGCCGAGCTGCTTTAACCCTCTGACCCCAGTGTCTGTAGATCATCTACAGGTGTGGGGCAACCGGTGCATGTCTTTGGATAAAGCAGGCCCCCCAGGATATAGCGAAAAATGCTGCGATTTCTACAAAAATGCCGATTTCGCTGGCATTTTTGTAAAAATCGCGGCATTTTTTAAAAAGTGCCGATTTCGCGGCAAATCGCGAAATCGCGATATCCTGGAGGGTCTGTGTAGTGTGTCTCATACCAAGACAAATAATTTTCCCAAAAAAAACTCTGCAACAAACATCCTGCTTCGGCCTGGCCAAGATAAGGCATATGAACACACCAAACCTTCCCACATTTGCACGATATGAGAACTGGCAACAGTTCACAAATTACATGCTGGAAAAACTGTGCAACATGCTCAAGAATGGTCCCTACAATTCTACACATTCCAGTCCACAGCGATGGCTAGTGTGGCCTTTAGATACTAATGGCTGTCATGCATGTTTTTTTGAATAACATAAAGGGGTTTTGAATAAACAGACCACACCTACGTTACCTGCGGACGCAACATTGAGGGGAGAGGTGTGGCGCCGCGGCCAGGGCGACTGACGCTGGAATCTGGGGACCACGGTTCGATCCCCGGCTCCGGCGGCAGGTTAGCCCAGCACCATGTGACTCTGGGCAATAGCTCGCTTAATCTTCCCGACGGCCCCCAGCGCCTAGAGACCCTTACGGGTGATTGTGCGCTTTACAAATGTGGACTTTACTAACATTCAGGAGTAGTGACAACATATAGCATGGGAAAATTGTGCCTTGAATGGCTAAAACATTGCACGTTAGATAAACACTTGGTTCTCCTTTCTGATTACATGGATTTACAGGATTTTTTAGGTCTTAGAAAACCACTTCAAAAAGGCTTTTTGTATGCAATGTACAACAAATTGTGGAACGTTTCACAGCAGGAAGCTGCTGAGCTGATATGTGAAAGTGAGTTAATTTAGAAAAGGCTCTAGCAGTCATCGATAATGGTATGACCACGTTATCCACTAGAATTTATTCTCTAAGTAACTTTGTGTCACCAGCAATTGACATAATACATAGTGACTAGTCCCTTTTACAGCATTGTCAGAGTAAGCTTAGGTCCATCATGTAATTGAGCTGGACTTTACAGACTCTGCACAATGGTCACGTGCCCTGGAAGCATTTAAACACAATAAACATATTCTAGCTCTATAATTTAACAGACAGAACCTGAGAACCGAAAGTTATAGTTAGTAAGGACGTGACATACACAGTGCTAAATATAGAACATCTAGAGAAATTACCAATCACTGTGACAGAAACCCCATCAGCAGATTGGATAATTCATGGGTTTATATATCTGCCAATTTCAACATTTCACTTTATGTACTGCTTAAAACACTATCAAGTAGGCAGATAGGAAGTATTAGGGTAAAGATTTGTGCACTAAACATGGGTCCTCTCTTTCAAGTTCAGGTGTATGAATGGAGGATCTGAAGTTTTTATTAGCAGTGCAGACTGCGGGAACACTTTCGGCCATTCATTAGTTTGAAGGGAAGTTACACTTCACAGAGCATGTAATGGATCCAAGGTGAACTTAGCATGTTATCTGAGGGATTCCCCAGCAACTGTATTTATTCCGGCATTTAATTACTTTCAAATGGAAGTTATTTGATGTTGAATGACCAAGGTTAGTGTGTAATGAGACCAGGAGTGCCCTATGTGGTGACGGTTTTTAGGGTTGTGACCTGTTCTAAAATTTGCTTTTCCACCTGCCTGTACAGTTAGAGAAGTGATGATTAGGCCTTCAATTTCTATCTTAAATGAGAATTCTGATAGTCTGAACAGACTGAAAGCCTTATTGTTTATAGGAGAAAACTTCTTTAACATCTGCAAGGGAGACATTTGATCTTCAGTTTGTAAGGTCTTTTTCTGAAATCCTGTCACTACTACACACTTACCTCCCACAGCACTTCGGAGAACTTGTGCACTACATTTTTAACGCCTCAAACACTGCAGGAGTTGGACATTTTTTCAAAGCGATTGGGTCTGAATTCGTTAGCACTTACCAGACTATCTTCATGGTAATTCCATCGTTAATACAGGGCTTGGTCTCCAGCATTTCCAGAGCCATACCTCTTATCCTGTTTCTGATTGTCGGGATCTTGGTTCTATTTTTGCTGCTTCACAATGGATGTTCCACCAAGTGGCCAAATGAGAATAGCATCGCCACATGTGCTACTGAGTGGTGAACGCATGATGCAGTATTTTGGTGTACTCTTACTTCAGGAGGTGAACAACAACTTGTCTTTGTCCTTTAAACCTAAATGGTTACATTGTGTACAGCCTGTGTTCCGCAGTCTGTTATGCGCTTTCAAGTGTACTTTGGATATATGCCTTGGGATACCAATGGGCCAATATACGGATATGGAACTACTGATGGGTCCTTTAAGAATTCCAATGCAAAGATGTCCTACATGATTGCCATTGCTACAGAATGTACATAATGAGATGGAAGTCTCAACTTCTGGATTTTCAGATCCTGGCTTGTCTTCAGCGGAAGCACTACTGGCTGTCACATTTTCAGCGGATGCTGAGTGGGTTGAAAATTACCATGTTTGTTCTTTGGAACGTATGAGTAGGGTGCCAAAGGAAACATCGTCTGTGGAAGCTGGAAACAACATTGTTTCGTGTGCCTCTCAGAACATTTAAATACATGTGCAGTTTCGAGAAGAATTATTTTTTTTATTCGGCTATATTTTACAAGCAAAATTAATTTTGATATGCAAATATTAATGGCACATTTTTAATTGACTTTTATATGTATTTTGGCTTTCTTTCTGTTTTTATTATTAAAGTGCGCAATACTTCAGGTTTAAATCTTTTTTATTGATTTAACAACTGACAGGTCAGTTTGCTTTGCAAGAAATATCCAATCGTGGGCTACGCAGAGCCCAGGCAGTTGGTTACCAAAAGGTTAAAGTAAGTAATACAAAACAACAAAAATGGAGTCTCACTCCCCCTCCCTCAACCCCCTCCCCCGTTCACTGCAAGATTAGAGTCATGTTTGGTCTGAAGGTGTTTCACTGTTGCTCCGTGGCCTGCTGAGTGGTGGTGTCGGAGGTGGTGAGGCGTAAGACACCTAAGTACCTGGGGCATGTGAGTTGTCGGAACTCCTGAACAAGACGGGTTAAGAATTGTTCGCCAGAGGTCTCTAAAGGTCGAGCCTTTACCTGCCAGTGTGAAGGTTATCTTCTCCATCCCCAATACATGCCACAAGCGCTGGAGCCAGCCCGTGTGTATAGGAATTCGAGTTGTTTTCCAGTGGATCAAAATGTTTTGGGTGGACGTTCCTAAGGCTATCGCTATCTGGCGTCCTATTTTGGTCTTGAGGGGGTATGTTAGGGGATTTGGTACTCCCTGAAGAGTGTATGCTCGGAATCTTGGCAGCTCAGTATCAAGACGTTTGTCAACTTCGTCTAGAATCTGAGACCAATACTGTTGTATATGCTCACAAGGTGGACCAATGTTCCTGTTTTACCGCACCCTCTCCAGCAGTCCGAGCTTTGTGTGGGGTGAACTCAGTGACTGCGCTCTGGGATGTAGTACCAATAGGTGACTATTTTGGTTAGTGTTTTGGTTAAACACATGTTACTGGCCGTGTTCCGTGCCCTATAATATACACCCTCCCACTCCTTACTGATAAGTTCTCGCCCTAGATCTTTCTCTCAGAGTGTGCAGCTTACGTTATATGTGTGCCTTCTCAATAAGATGTAAGACCCTCTTAGTATTGTAGCTAGTCTGCCTGTGCGGATAAATCCTGCTTGGTTGGGATCGATGAGTCCTGGCATGGGGGGCCAGGAACTCACCGGCAGTGCTCAGGCAGTGTCCAGGAGGCCGTGAGAGCAACAGCAGTGCTTCCAGCGCGTTTTCCGAAGCGGTGAGGGCAACGGCCTGTAACTACATCTCCCGGCTGCCCCGGGGACCACCGGCGCACTTGTGACGCTCCCGCCGCGCCCGGCTAAGCCCGGGCAAAGGGCGGGCCATCTGTGGCCGTTCGGGACCGTCCGGGCCGGGCTGGGCCACTCCCTTAACAACCAGAGCTAAATTTACAATTGTACCCTGCAGTGGCGAGTGGTGCATTTTACTTCTGGTATTTTTGGGATATTTGGGGGTTGTGTCATTATGGGCAAATGCAACGCCACTACCCCAGCACGCAAACTTGCACCCATAGACACTATGTTGGAGCAGGCAATTAATTTGGTCAGCAACGAGATCGAGCTGACGGAGAGAAGACTGTACTTGGGCCCCCTAAAACCCCCAATGCGTAGCACAAACTGATACCACAAGTATAACCGATGCACAGGTATCGACACATAGAGTTACTGAACATTCGCCACAAACCTCCACTGGAGAGAATACGCTGGGCATGGAAGGGCTTGGCTCTATAGGAACAATTGTTGACCTTGAATCTGGGTGTAGTCCAACTGAATCACTGACCACAGCCGATCTGGACATAACCCCTGACCCAAAAGCATGTGGAACGAGAAAGAAGAGGAAGGTGGCGAAACCAGCCTGCCCTAAACGGAAACAGCCCCCACGTAAGAACACACAACGAACAACGTTAAACACGTTAAACACGTGGATTAAGGGTCCCATAGTCTCCGCAGACCCAATCCCCAGTAGTGATCGAATTGACTTAGATGACATGAATACTCAAAGTAATTCCACTCAGACGAAGTTCACGCCGACTGCTTTTTCTAACCTCACACTTGGGAATACTGCTATGGATATCATTGTTGACACATTGTATGATCGTGTTAAAGGGCTTGTGGATAAAAGCTTTGATAAGCTATGGAAGCCATTAGACAGTCTGGAATCCCTATCTACTAAGGTAACACCACCTTGCAGGGAATACAATGAGCCACCTCGACAGGTTAGCATTCCGGAAAATCCCCCTCATAATGTGCTACTGGCACGACAAGTGCCCCAAACCGTAAAGTCGTTGCCTGTCTCCCTTGATTCTAATAACAAAACGAGAAACCCCCTAGTCTCTAAGTTATATACTCGATCTGCCAATACCCAAAATGTAAACTCTGATGATGTCCAAGTTGGTCCGACAGTTAGCACGAGTATTGCTGACATTGGCACCAGGGGGCATGTAGAACCGAACAAGGATGTTTTAAATTTACCCCCTGCATCCTGCCCATATGTGTTAACTCTTGTAGGGGTACCCCATCTAGAGAAAAACAAATCAGAGTTTTGGGAACAACTGCGGAATAAATGTGTGGACTGGATGGCTAAACACAAAGGGTACAGGAGGTCTGATATACATGAAATCTTAATGGTACAAAGGGTAGGTTGGGTGGGACCTGCAGCGAAAACTATCAGGGGTGATTGCATTGTTATTCATTTTTCTTGGCCTAGGACCGTTGGATCTATATTAGCAGCCAAAGAGACCAACAGCCTTTTTTCTACAAACATCTGCGCATTACCCCTTGGTTTCTTCTATAAACCACCACTTACACTGTGTCCACTTCTCAGCCCTTCTTATAAGTCGGTAAACAGATTTTCGGCTATCTCTGACTTAGACACCCTCAATTGACCTTTACCCAAAACTCATTCCACTGGATTGGCCTATACGGTAGCCAATGAGACTTCTAACATCAGCCCCGTGGTGGAAACAACCCAATTAATTGATTGTTCTGACTCAATATTAAAGGTGCTGAGTTGGAATGTGGCAGGTTTGGCCTCAAAATTAAACATAGAAGATTGGGCAAATATGATAAATACATTTGACATCCTTATGTTTTAAGAAACCTGGGCAACCAAAGAGCTATATTTTGAAGGGTATGAGTGCTTTAATATTATTCCCCCTAATCCTAATCATGGCAGACCTTCGGGGGGTTTATCAATATGGGTCAGCATCGCCTCAGGTGGTAGAGTGAAACTAATCCCCACCGAGAATGTTAATTTTCAAGCTCTGATCTATACACGGGGGCCTCTATTTGTTTCATTAATTTGTATAACAATGATTTTTTAACTACACCAATTGTTAATTTTGTTCACCTTTTTAACTTTGTTCAGGACTTGAATAACTCATTGGGAAAGTACAAACTGGCAGGGATATGCCTGGGGGTGATTTCAATGCAAAGATAGGAGAAGTAATTACTGGGAGTTCTTCCCAGTTTATTTCACACAACCCATGTAAGAGAGGATATGAGCTATTAGACCACCTATCAAAAAGCAGTCTTCTAAATGTGATGGATATTGCAGCCGTAAACACCAATGATAATCCACTACCCACCTACAGAGGTTTAGGACGAGCCTCAACTATAGATTGTCTTCATATCTCCATCATTTAAAGACTACTTCATTGAGGCAGAGGTCGGGGCGTCACCTTTCGGAGACCATAATCCCATTATGGTCTTGTTAAGGGTAGCCCCCCGACCAAATATTAGAAGGGAACTGGGAGCAGGAAATTTAGAACTCTCAACTGATAGTTTAAGAGTTAAATGGAAGGGCATGGATTGTAGGGAGGTCTTCCAGAAGATGGTAAACATTTATCCATCTCTCTGTGAGACTTGTCTCACTTTGGCTGACCCCAACCCAGAGGCAGTCTCTGCTTTTACTCTACTATGTGCAGGCATTAAAGAACTGATCTCCAGACCGGCAGCCCCATACAAATCCGATCCTAGATGGTTTGATAACATCTGCTCTAGGGCTAATAGGGATCTCAGAGCAGCTTTATCAGTTTCCCCTACAGATCCGATCCTTATTAGAACTTTAAGGTACAATTATAAAAGTGCAATAAAATTAAGGCGAGAGGTGGTCTTAAAAGAGTAGTGGAATAACTTGGCCTGTGCTGCTAAACTTAATAATACAAACAACTTCTGGTCTGCCACTAAGTCCTTGAGAGCTCTCGGGAATACATTCACTCCCCTAAGCTGCAATATAACTAGCGAAGTGTGGGTCGCTCATTTCTCGAAAATATATGCTTCCCCGCCCCAATGCAAAGACACTCTAGAAAATTCTATGCCTACTCAAATCCAAATTTCTTTGACCGAGGTCGAGAAGGCAATATTCCAGAGTGCGGGAAATAAAGCCCCAGGCCCGGATGGGCTGCCTATTGATCTTATAAAATCTAGGCCAGAGTTCTGGGCTCCTCTGCTACTTAACGTTTTTAACAACTTAATCACAACAAAAATTCCAAATACTTGGTCCACATCTGTAATTATCCCCATATTTAAAAAAGGAGATAGATCTAATCCAAGCTGTTACAGACCCATTTTCCTAATCGATAACACCCTTAACCGCATCGCCGCGGCGGCTTTTCCCGCTGTGCGCGGCGATTTTAAAAACCCTGCGGTTCATGACGAGCTCAGCTCGCCATGAGCGCATGGCAGGTTACGCTCATGACGAGCTGAGCTCGTCATCAGCCTGGAAGGGGTTAAAATATTGGGGAGAGTTCTATTTAACAAAATCGGAACTTGGGCAGAGGATGAAAATATATAAATAAATGTCAGTTGTGTTTTGGTAGTCACCTTGGTACTGTGGAACAGTGTTTGAATCTTAACTTAATCATAGGGAAATACACCATCGGCCGACACAGTCCTCTCTACCTGGCATTTATGGACCTTTCGTCCGCTTTTGATTTTGTTAAGAGATCCAGGCTTTGGCAATGCCTTTTAGACTATGGATTAGATAAAGATTTGGGGCCAGATGTAGGTAATTCTATTTTACCGACTCATAAATACCGAATTTTACCGATTCGGTATTTATGAATCGGTAAAATAGAAGTACCGAGATGTAGGTAAATCCAGATGTGGATTTACCGAATCTTTAAAAGTCGGTATTTACCGATTCGGTAAATACCGACCGGTAATGCTCCATTCATTCCTATGGGCTTTGAAGCCCATAGGAATGAATGGGGCATTACCGGTCGGTATTTACCGAATCGGTAAATACCGATTTTGACAAGGGTGCAGGGGTGTCACTTTGACACCCTCTAGCACCCCCAAAAAAGGTACGGGGGCCATGTGGCAGGCATACCTGCCCTAAGGGCAGGTCTGCCTGTCATATGGCACAGGTGTGCATGCACACATGTGCATGCACACCTCAATCGGTATTTCACCATCAAATTGAATTTGATGGTAAAATACCGATTTCTTAGGCCTTGTGGGACTCATAAGAGTCCCACCTACATATCAATTTTACCGATTCTGTAACAATACCGGTCGGTAAATTTACCGACCAGTATATTTACAGAATCGGTAAAATTACCGATTTGCCCCGTTTCTGTCCTCCTACATCTCGGTAGCCAAATACCGGTCGGTAACGGCCGAATTCGGCCGTTACCGTCCGGTATTTGGCTACCTACATCTGGCCCTTGGTGTCTTATTTACCTTATCTGCATAGGGACTTAAGGGCCCGGGTAAGGAAAAGTATGGATGGAGCAGTGTCAGGAGACATAGCGGTTGGGAGAGGCGTTAGACAAGGGTGCGTTCTCGCCCCACTCTTATTTATTTTATATATTAATGAACTTCATAATGTCCTGTCTAACCAAACTACCGATGTCCCTATAATTAATGGTAACAAACTGCCCGCCTTACTATATGCAGATGATGCTGTTTTAATGGGTCGAACACCTAATGCCTTGAGAATTTTAGTTAGGGGATTTGCAGTTTTTATGAACAATTTGGACCTCTGCACAAATTTAAAAAAATCTTTTTTAATGTGTTGTAGCCCTAAGAAACGTTCCATTAATACTTTTATCCTGGGCCCTGACTCTTTGATATGCACTCGCACTTTTCCTTATTTGGGCTTACAACTCTCCGATAATGGGTCCTGGACACCACATTTGGCTTATGGAAGGACTAAATTCTTAAGAGCCATGAACTCAGTAATAAATCTCCCCCAACCGAAAAGAACTGAGGTGATACTGTCCCTACTTAAAATCTACAGGACGCAATGTGTTCCAATCATGACCTATGGGTCTGAAATTTGGGGCCATATAAATTTGATAAGTGTCCAGGCCGAAGAAAACAGATTCTGCAGGAGACTTTTGAGCCTACCAATTTCATCATCCACCTTTGTATGCCATAATGAGTTAAGAATGCCATACTTGGAGGATTATATTAGGTCCCACCCTGTTCTGTTTTGGCTAAAGGTTTTGAAAAATCCAGCAGCCGCTTTAACAAGGGAGATTTTGGCTAATTGCCTAAAATGTGATAAGGGCGGTGATATCCCTTGGCTGGCCCAAGTATGGGCAAATTTGACTGCAGTCAATCTTGACCACATTTTTAATAATCCTGAGCAACTAGATGGAATTGATGGAAAGACTATCCGCAAAGTTTTATATAAATATTACGGAGATGTAAGACTTGCTCAGGAATCCGCCAAAGTATCCGTGAAACAATATATTTTAATGACAAGTGAGGGCGGATCTCCTTTGTGTTCTCCCATTAGTTATCTCTTAATAGATATTACAAGCTGGGAGCGAAGTCTTCTTTTTCGTCTCAGATCGGGCTCAATAAAGTATCTGTTGTGCTTCCCTATAGGTCAGTGGTTCCCAAACTTTTTTGACCTGTGGCTCCCCTGACCTAATCGGCAGTTGGCCGTGGCTCCCCACCATTTTTTTACCGGTGGGTGGGTGGGTGGGTGGTGTGTACCTCCTGTTATCTTCCTTAAAGTATTTGGGACGCAATGAAGGTATTATAATGGTTGGAATGCTTGAATTATTAATCTCATCCACTGGCAATCACTTTGGCGGCATCCCAATCCATTGTTTTTTTCCCCCAACAGAGTGCCTGGTCCCAAACCCTTATTTATGCCAGCTGCTGCTTTCAGTACCTTCTGAGAAAATGGAACATTGAGTTTGGTCTGTCGTAATCAGTATCCCCAGCCTTATTTTTACACTAAAAAGGTCTGTCCTTCCATCTGTGTGCCCATCTATATCCAAACATATTCAACCATTTGCACACCTATCCACCATATATCCTTCCGTCCATCATTTCACTCATCCATCCCTCCATCCACACTTTCACTCATCCATCCATTATTCATCTACCCACCCTTTCACCCCATCCATCTGTACAATAATCCATCCACTCTTCCACCCAGCCATCCATTCACTTACTCATCCATCCACCCATTCACTTACTCATCCATTCACCCAGTCATTTATCCTTCCACACATTCACCCTTTCAGTCATTCATCCTCCCTTTCTCTCTCCATCCCCCTTTCACTTATCCATCCATCTACCCACCCATTTACTCATCCATTCATGAATCCATCCATTGATCCTATTACTCATCCATTCTTTCACTCATCCAACCATCCGTTCGCTCATCCAGCCATCCGTTCTCTCATCCATCCACCCTTTCACTTCACTCATCTATCCATCCTGTTGTCCATCTACCCCCTTTCACTAACTCATCAATCCTTACATCCACCCTTTCACTCATCCATCCATTCACCATTTCACTTATCAATGTATCCATCCACCCATTCACTTGCCCATCATCTATCCTTTCATTCATCCACCCATCCATCCTTTCACACACCCATCCACCAATTCACTCGCCCATCAGCTGCCCTTTCACTCATCCAGCCATCCTTTCACACACCCATCCACACTTTTACCCATCCATCTACCCTTCCACCCATACATCCATCTATTTACCTTTTCTCTCATCCATACTTCCATTCATTCACTCATCCATCCATTCTTTCTTTCATTATCTATCCATTCCCTCCTTTCATTCATGCATTCATCCTTTCAGTAATCCATCCAGCCATTCAGACATTCCTTCACTTATTTACTCACCCACCTTTTCACATTATGAGCTGAGCCTTTGTCTGCAGAGTCGCAGACAGAAGAGGCCCATCAAGAATGAACTACAGCAAAGGGTGGTCTGGTGGAGAGTTCACTATGCCCCTGCACATAGGCAGACTGAAAACGTAGAAGTCATGCATGATGCACAGTGCCAGGATGTGAGGTTACTGTAACATGGTGTTGTTTCCAGGGCTTTAAGTGGTGTAAAAAAACTGGAGTGTCTCTTCAAAGGGGCTGTTTGATGTAATTAAGAGCACAGTTTAAAACACCTAGGCTAAAAGTCTGCGCTTAGCATAGTGTTCCGCCTCACTGGTATTATGTTGTTTCTGTCATTGTATCCAGATATATAATACAGCAAGTATCATTACACCTCAACAAGCCAGGACTATTGGCTTTGTCAATGGTTGCTAGTTCCTTAACCCCTTGCACGCTGATGACGGAACCGCTCCGTCATCAGCTGCAGGTGCGCTGTGCTGATGACGGAGCGGTTCCGTCATGGCCCGCCCCGCTCGATAGAACGCTCATGTGCGGCGCGAATTCCGCGCCTGCGCTGATGGTTCTATTGAGCGGGGCGGGCCATGACGGAACCGCTCCGTCACCAGCATAGCTCAACCGACGCTGGTGACGGAGCGGTTCCGTCACCAGCATGCGGCCGCCCCGCCCCCTTAGCACTGCGGCGGAATAGCCGCCGCAGTGAAGGGGTTAAAAAAAAAAAAAAGGAGCAACCATGGCTTTGTTGAATACAATATTGAAAATACTTCAGTTCTAAAAATGACAGGACAGCGAGAGAACGATAACCCGTTCTTTTTACCTTGATTTACAGGCTTCTTTGAATGAAGTATTTTCTAACGTTGCTGCGTGGGCGTTTTACTTTTTATCGTACAGATTGCCCTTCTGTTCCCTGAGGCAGGAGGAGGCCGCCACATGGTGTCACACCCCCAGACTGCCCCATTGACATTCAGTAAGTGGCAATCAGCGGCATACTGAATGACAATGGGTGGGAGGGGCTGCTCTTGTGCTCCGAGGAGGAGTGCGAGGCAGCTCCATCAGGGGGGTGAGGCCTCTCACAGGGAGCAGCGCTGCTCCCTGTGATGGCCAAAATTACAGATAAAAGGCGTAGGGACGGTTGGTCACCCTAGTGTGCGCGGCGCCCCTGGCACCTCATTACGGCGCACCGGGGTGCCGCGGCGCACAGTTTGGGAACCACAGCTATAGGTTATCAACCTAATATTGATAATTTGGTTTGTCCATGTGGTAACTTAGGGAAACAGTCTATGCTACATTTTGTGTTCTTTTGCTCTTTTTATCAAAATTACAGTATGCAGTTATTGATACCGTTTTTCAGGGCAAAGGACACAACGGATTTTAAGGTTGTATACAAAATTATTCTCCAGCTTAAAGATGATGACATAACATATCGAGTGTGCACTTTCCTGAAAATGGCCATCCGCTCACGTTCTTCTATGACTTGATGATTGCTGGATTAGGTTGTACCATATGTATCTTTTGGATTTTTTGAGATTTAACGACTTGCCCGTCCTTAGCTGCTCTTCTGTGAAACATTTCACTTTGCACACTGTCACTTTAACTTTGATGATATCAAAGTTACGGATAATTTAGTAATATCTTAACTGATTAGTTTTAATGATGAGTCTTATTTTAATATTTTAATGATGATGGACCATGTATGTGATTATGAGTAATGTTTGTACTTTTATGGATAATGCATATCCGAATAAAGATGAATGATTTGATTTGAGTCCTGGCATGCAGAAAGCTAATCTACGCGCCAAGATCCCGGTGTACAATTTTAGGTCTATGTTCAAGAGAGAAATGGGGCGGTATGCGCCACAGCTAGATTTATCTTTCCCGGGCTTGGGAATAACCACTATTGCAGCCTCATAGACTTAGGGATCGCCCCTAGGGACGCAAAGGTATTAACCCTTTAAGTGCTTCCGTCGGCCAACGGTCGTCACGGGCACTACCTCCCCAGTGCTGCGATAATGGACAGCGCAGCACTGGGGAGGTTTATTTACGAAGCTCCTAAGGTGTTAAAGAGCCTGGTAAATAATGGTGCCAGTATAGGGCAGAACTGTTTATAA
Organism: Lissotriton helveticus; assembly: GCF_964261635.1. Taxonomy (NCBI): domain Eukaryota; kingdom Metazoa; phylum Chordata; class Amphibia; order Caudata; family Salamandridae; genus Lissotriton; species Lissotriton helveticus. The sequence continues at coordinate 1,245,204,832 of NC_136069.1, read as the reverse complement.
AAGGCCACTGTGTATCCATCCAGTCCAGGGGATTCGGCTAATTTAAGTCTTGAGATGGCCGCTATGACTTCTTCTACTCTTATGTCCCCCTCTAATTGCTCTGAGTGTTCCGCAGTTAGGGTGGGAAGGTGTGCCTCTGTTAGGTAAGTGTCTCTATCTGCGGCCTCCAACCTCTGCCCCGCATATAGTTGGGTGTAAAAGTCCCGGAAGGTCTCAGCTATACCTGCGTCCTCTGTGACTAGTCTCCTAGTTGGATCTCGTATCTCTTGTACCCCCTGCGACTGTTGTGCCTCGCGTATTTTGTGAGCTAACTAACGTTAACATCTATCCCCCCAACCTAGAACAAGTGGCTCAGACGTTGCGCTGCGTATTCCGCTCTGTCCTTATCTAGGGCCGCTAATTGTGCCCGGGCTGCAGTCAATTGGCGCCAGATTCTAGGTACCCCTGTCCGCTGGTGCATTTGTTCTAATTCCCATGTTTTCTGTGTGAGGTCGTCTCTCTTTCGTCTACACTCCGCATTATCTGCAGTCGAGATGATAAATAGCTTGCCCCTAACTACGGCTTTGAGTGCTTCCCATCATTTTGACATGGGTGTGGCGGGATTGTCATTGTGCAAAAGATAGTCATCAATAGCTCTCTATACTTGCTCGATCATGGCTGGGTGTTGCAAAAGAGTGTCTCGAAGACGCCACTGTCGCATGAGTCATTGAGTGGGTGGAAGGGTTAATTTGGCCACTATGGAGGAGTGATCCGACAGCAATGCCACAAAGATTTTGTCATCTGATGTGAGATCACGGAGAGCCTCAGAGCCTATCAGGTGGTCGAGTCTGGCATAGGTTTTATGAGTGTCAGAGTAATAGGAGTATTCTCTAAGGTGGGGGTGGTGACTCCTCCAGAGGTCCACCAGGCCTAGTTCCTTCAGCCTGGACTATCCTGCTGCAGAGAACGTGCCTATCTGGCCACAACTTGGGCCGACCTGTCCGTTGAGGTATTAAATACTAAGTTAAGATCACCTCCCAGGAGTATTTTACGCTCAACTGTTGCAGTGGCCTCTGTCAGGGCCTCATGGAGAAACTGTTCCTGGCCCTCATTTGGTGCGTACAGAGACCCAATAATCAGCGTGTGCCCCCTGATTGTGAACTGATAGGTCAGTAGCCTTCCCGTGATCTCTGCCACCTTCTGCGCTACCTTACACTGAAAGGCCGCCAAGACTAAAATCGCCACCCCGCTGTCTTAGAAGGACCGGCCGAAAAAAACTTTGTGGGGAACATACGGGATTTAAGTCACTGACAGTCACGTGAGAGCAGGTGTGTTTCTTGTACTAGCTCTGCTGCTCTCCAGATATGAGAGGATCGCCCTGCACTTGATGGGGTTGTTGAGACCTCTCACAATTAGGATGAGGATTTTGAGACTAGTGAGGGGCATCTAATGCTCTAGGACCGGGTAATATGTACAGGGACCCAGGGCTGGGTCTGTGTATTCAGACCAGCGTGTGAGTGCGAGTTGGGCTCTGCACCATGTTACAAAGCCCTTGTGCTCCGGGGAGCAGTGAACAGGGGACCCCAATAACAATCACAAAAAAAAACCTGAAACTAACGCAACAAACTAATGAAGAAAGAATGAGAATTCATGATACATTCCATCATCTAAGGACGACTGGTAAAGAGTCTGTACGGGGTCCATAGTGTGGCCAAGTTTGCCTCCCCGTCCCGCCCGCCCCAATGCAATGAAAGGGAACAAAACAGATGTCACATTGTATGCTCACGAAGTTTGCATCTTTGCAAGCTCCTGTGGGAGGACCTCAAGGACCGCCTACTATACCTTTCTGATCTCTGCCGGGTCTGGTCATTTCGGCCGGCGCCTGCTGCCCAGCAGCCTCCATCTCGGTTGCGAGTCCCCGGCCCCAGGGGCAGGGCTGCCGCTACCATCGTCTTCACCGGAAGCGACAACGCCCAGCAGCTGGCAGGCCTCAGAGAAGGAGCGCAGTAGGTGAAGTTTGCCATCCAGGCAGAAGATAAGCCGAAACGAGTGGCCCCAGGAGTATGAGATGTCACGCTGACGTATATGCGTAATGATGGGTCAAAGATTTGACGTTTCTGTAGAGTGAGCACAGCGAAATCCTGGTACAGGATTGTTGTTTGATCCCTGAAAGTGACCGGGTGCATGGATCTGGCCTTACGGAGAATCTCCTCTTTCGTGCGAAAGTCTTGTACACAGACCAAATTTATCCGCAGGGGGGGTCTTTATCAGAGCAGGTGGGCCCACTCTGTGTGCTCTGTCTATTTTAAGGTCCGTGCCAGGTGGGCTGCCAAGTACGTCATTAAAGAGGTCTCTCATGTAGGCAAAGATGTCCCCGGCTTCCTCATTGGTTCTCACTCCTCGAATCCGGATGTTATGTCTGCGGGAGCGGTTTTTTAGATTTTCGAGGTGCGACTGCAGATCCACCTTTTGGTCATGGATGCGGGTGATTTCTTGCTGTAGGGCTGTCATTTCAATGTCCTATTGTCGCCCTTGTCTTCCAGTGTAGCGACACGCTCCCCTATTTTGTCCACATCTCTTCTGATGTCTTTAATTTCCAATGTGAGGTCGCGCTTAACTGTTTGCAGGTCCACGTGAAGAGGGACTCGAGGAAGGCTTGCGTCACTGGTTCCTCCTTTGCGCTATCCACCTGCATTTGGGTGGGCTCACTCGAGAGAGGGTGATCCATCGCAGTTCCACCCTGGGGCCGTGCAAATAGCTCCTTCAGTGTCTTATCTTTCTTCCCCCGGGTAGAGGTCATAGTCTTGCTGCGGGTAGGCTGATGTGTGCTCAACAGTGGCGGGAGTTATGACGATTCCCAAACACTAAGTGTTCCACTGAGGTTCAGAGCCCGGGCCATCTCTCAAGGTGGTCGCTAAGGGGATATGGAGTGCAGCAAGCTGATCGAACTTCTCTGGATGTCTGAAGTCACGCCTTCCAGTCCCCCTGGAAAATGGTCTATGGCAACCTCAGCTCATGTAGGGCAGTGTTTGCGTGGAATCTGGCCTCGCGGGGTTTCCAAAGCGACCACTAGGCCTCCTCTGCTGCTCGCTCGTTGGGGTGCAGGTTAAATTACACCCAGCGTTGCCAGTCACACTCTAGTCAGGAGATGCCAAGTCGGCCTATCGAGCAGGCCCTCTCTGTTCTTTAATGCATGGCCCGATCCTGCCACTACCTTGGGTGTTATAGTGCCGCCCCACTTTGGACCCGGAAAGTTGATTCCCCAAATGCAGGCCGGGCTCACCTCATCAAAGTTTCCTTTAAGTCAGCATTTTCTTGTGCCTTTGAGCCTTTGTGCCCAGTGATGAGGCTGGGTCCCTGATCGCGGGCGTTTGGACAGCAGCGGAGGGGTGGAGAAGATTCCGCCGGGAGGATGAGCCAAAGCTAGGTGTTGAGCAGGTAACCACACAGCGCGTCCACAAGCCGCACCCGGGCCTAGCCTGGCCGCCTCTGCCGGTTGCCGGGCTCCACTCTCAGCAACTGCCTCTAATGGCGGCCGCGCTCACGTCCTCCTATAGCCTGCCTCTCCCTGTTCACTACTGTGCAGCTAGCTCTTGACTACCGGATACTGCCTAAGTGGGGGCCAGAGTACAATCCACAATCCTACAGAGAAGGGGTCAATTAAGCACTATCCTGTATGTTATGTCAAAAACATGACCTATTAGTCATTACAATTTCATACTCGAAATAGTCATAGCATTGAACATTTCAATAACAAAGTTCATCTCGAGACAGGATAATCAAGTCAAAGTCCTTTTATGTATGTTGTTCCATTTATTCATAAACCTCAGAAGAAACAGCCAAATAACAGAAGAGACAGCCAACACATGTTTTGTCAGTACACAGTCTGTACCATGACTTTCTCAAGGCTAGATGGTGGAATGGAACATGATGGAAATAGATAGGTTGTCAGTGATGATGCACGCGAAGAAGTATACAGCGTTCCAGACCCGAGCAAAAATAATGTCCAGGTGCACCAATCACAGCAGCCCTTTAAAGGGTCGTAAAATCAAGGATAGAAAACGTGACCAAGGGAAATTCAAGATATATCTGTTCTGTTTGTCCCCAAACACAATCATCCACAAGGTCTAGCGCGGTGGATCAGAGAAATTATCGAATGAAGTAATCGAGGCTCGGGAATCTGGGAGATATATCACTCCGGAACATTAGTGAGCAAGAAATAACTGTCAAAGATATTATGCGTCGTAAGTCGTATTGAGACACCCAATCAGTAATCCAAAGTTGTGGCATCCAGTCCGCTTGATAACGCGATCCACAATCCAGTGGCTTCTGGCTAGGCACCACGCTGCGGCCTATTCACTTTTCCCGGCATCTGCGTATCCTCGTGCCGTACCTCTCGAGGTGGGGGTTGTCGCCTCTTGGGAGATCAGGCTTGTGGTGCTTATGGCCTCCCGTCTGTTCCCGCTCTGCATTGCTCTCGACCAGGCCTGGCTTCACTGCTCCACCAGACCCGGCGTCAGCTCATCCACCTTGCACTGGCCTCCATGCATACGTGGGCCTGGAGCAGGGGCGCAACTAGGTCTTAACTTCGGGGGTGGCTAACATAGCAAATAAGGGGCGTGGCTAAAGGTAATCAAGGGGGCGGAGCTAAAATGGCAGACAATCAGGATCAGGTAATGCTCAGGCCAACCTGAGAAACAGAAGTGGCGATTCTGCAATACAAAACTGCACCTTGGTATTCATCATGCACCGCATGGAGACGCTTTCCACAGAGGCTCAAAGCAAAGACAACACTCTTCCAACCATACAAGCATAAGGTGTAACCTGCTACCCGCATGGACAAGTGCTTCAGCATCGCACATAGGGGTAGTAAGTGCTCTACAAATACAATATAATACGCCCTGCATTGTGTGTCTCTCTTGGAACACAATGACTATGTGAGGACTGTACCTGCTCTCTGCATTAACGTATCTCAACTATTGATGAAAAGTGTCAGAATTGGTAGGACTGATCTGTCCCGTCAAAGGAGAATTCCAAACAGGCTATGGCTGAAGGATGCACTGGTTGACAGTATAGATTGGGGTCACAAATATGGAAACACATATGGCACAGATTTGGTAGAACACTGGTTATGGGAGCACACCCAGGAAGGGATGAGCAGAGATAGAATAAGAGCCACAGTCCCCTGAGTATTCTCACCTGCGACAGCAGTTGGTGAGCTCTATCACATGTTTGTGTCACCACAGTTTTATTTTGTTCCGTATGGGGTTGGCTCTGTGGACCTGAATCTGGAGCTTGCAGCTACTTCACTTCTTTCTATGGGGTTGACAGTGTCTTCCACCTCAGCAAAGTATCCTGCCTTTCTTCTCTTAGGTTCTCTGGCTGGATTCAGGCAGCTGGGAGACTGGTCACACTCTTGTTCTGAATGTTAGCAGTAAAATTCTCTGTGCTAATGTTGAGATCTTTTGGTTCACATTTCTTACTTTGTATTTGATCATATTTTCTCTGACTTACTCCAGACTTTCCCTCTGATAGATGGACCATGGCAACGCATTGATTGGCGCGTCCTTGTGGTGATCTTTTGGGGGGTCTCCCTTTTCTCTCTCCCTTATCCCTTTTTCCTCCCAAGGGTCAGTGACAGACCTCACCTCAACCATTGTTGATATTCACCATCATAGGAGACTGAGTGAATTTGACAGCAATTATGCAGTCTCGTCCATAAATCTCGATCCTAACACCATGCCCATGATGTCCCAGGTGCCTTGACGCTCATGTACCGTTGACATGTGCCCAAAACAACATGCACTACCTATCTTCAAGCATAGTTCTCCGTCTGGGGCCAATGTTCCCCTCAAAGCAGCTGCTGCCTTGCCTTGTTAAAACAGCTGAATACAAATTCAACACACCAAAAGTGCTTAGGTGAAATCCCTGCATTCAGTCAAGGATATCACCTCGGTGGCAGCCCGTCTCAAACAAAACAAGAGGTGTGGGGCAGGGAGGGTTGTAGAAACCTTTCAGAGGCGGGCTGGCAGGGGTTGGTTCTGGGCCTCTCCGAAAGGGTAATTAAAATCACATTCTTGGATGCTAAAGCATCCATGCTACACGCAGCCTAAATAGAAATTTAACTGGGGAAGAAAGGTTTCCATGCTTTAATTATTTTAATGCGTGTCAGTAAAGTGTCATGCGGTCATGATCATCTTAGCCTGGCAGATATGTACACTCATCTGTAGCTGGGTACGTTCATTTTGCACTGCCGTCCCCTGGCCATTCCACCAACAGCTTCACTATTCCCATTCAGCAGAAGACGTACATTCTTTTTATAGTGCAGCTTTGAGAACACCCACTTTTTCACAACTGCTCGTGAACGTGGATTGTCTACAAACAGCAGAAGTTCTGCAGATAAAAGAGTACGCTTCCTTTATTCCCTTCTTTGAACCTCAGCAATTTACACAACGTTCAAGCAGGTTTCAGGCCTCCTGTTTTTGTGCGCGAGTAGCTTTTCCAGTTAAGGTTTTTCTGTAAATTCAGGCACGTATAGAAGTGTTCATCCCGTTACAAGAACCAGAATGCAGAGAAAACGTTAACTGGACATTTCTAGCGCAAGGAATGGGGAAACGTGAGAATACTGCATAATTTCCTTTTTTTTTTTTTTTTTTTAAAGTTCTAAGGCAACAAGTTTAATAACTATTATTTCTAAAGCACTGACTGCCACGAACCAGTAGTTGTAAGATGACTTAAGCAGTCTTCTCAACGTGGAAAAACAGCACAGCGGTTGTCATGGTATCTGTGCTAGGTAAAAATGTTCATACGCAACAATTGAAAATGAACAATAAAACATTACTTCTAAGACCACGGTTGAAAACAGCCCTCCAACAGGGTTTGTTCTAATCAGAACGGAGATGGAGAGGACATTATCTGAACCCTATTTTCACCATTTCTAGATGTCTAGACGTGCGTTTGGGTAAAATCAACATCATTGTTCAGTCAATGCAATTTGGCACAGGGGGCGGTGTGACCATTTTGGAAAGATGTTTCAGCTTTGTCTGCTTCTTAATAAAAAGGGCTGTTGTAACTTTACGTCATTCAGTCTATCTGGACGTATATGAAGTCCAATTAACTGAGGGGTGTGTGGGGGAGGTAGGGGATTCATCCCTGTATCTCCTTGCAACTTTTACAGATTTCCCTTAGAAGTGTTCTTTTGCATAGGAGTATTTGTATGTTAAAATAAATACTAGTAAGGTGAATCATTGCCACTTTATTGCTCTAGTTCCTCTCAAATCTCTGGGGGTAGCTTTCTGCTTTGATGTTAATAAACCACCTGTCATAGAACCACTTGAGGAAATACATTAGTGATTTTTTGTTGGTCTTATGACACAATGTAATGCCACTGAATGGTAAATGGCATTTACCAGTTGTTGAGTGCATTTACATAAATTGTTTCTTGGTTTTAGGAGTAGCAATTCCATCCCTCAGTTTGCTTGGTCACCTTGCCTAATCATATTCAATTTTTTTAAGCGTAATGTTAAATAAAGATGGCCACCTTTTATTCTGGGTTTCAATGCATTCCCAATTCCCATCTGCCTCCTGCCTAGAAGCTTTTTAATAGCTCAGTTTGCCAAATGTTCTTGCCTTTTCTTTCTATGTTTAATCGATATAGTTGTCAAATTGATTTCAGAAACGTCAAAAGTCTAAACATGTAGTTGGGGAAAACTTAAGTGTGTTTGTAACATATTCTCTTAAGTTTACTTCTGGATAGTATTTGTGCTCATAAAACCAAAGCCCATACCTTTCTGAGGGGCAATATTTTTTTATCGGCGGCGCATAACTCATCTGAACTGAAAAACGATACTTGCTTCAGCATCTTAGCCTCCTTTCTAACAAATGTATATTTGGTTGAGATTCATTCAGTAGGACGCCTGTGTCATATGTGGGTAAGGAAGTGTAACCTCCCACCCCTATCCCACAACTTGCATTCTTTCAGCAACTGTTGCACCCTGTCCATTATATGTTTTTAGTCTGCGGAAATAATTGGGATGGTACTTGAAATGTCATATTACCATCTACAATATGTCGTCCTATAACCTCTTATCTATATGTTTAGGTACGCACTACTTCCAGTAAAAGGCGCACTAAATAGTGTAGTCTGTAGCCTTAAGAATTGTTGCTCTGGCCAGAGATGAAACCCCTTGATTAAGCAACCTTTGCTATTAAGAACCTGAACACAAGGGAATGTTTATTTTTAGAACAAAATAGATTCAGCATCATCAAGCAAATTTGACCTGTTTAACTTGAAGCAGAATACTGCATAATTTCCTTATTCACGTAACGCCTATTGCCTATTTACTACGAGACAGCTTTCAGGACATTCACGATTCTGGGTAGTCACATTTTTTTTTCTTTCCACTGTCACGTTAAAACCTTCACACCTCCCAGCAAATAAAGTCTCGCTTCACGCCATCAGGCTGGGTTTACAGTGCACCAGAGAATACCGAATCCCAGCCAATCCTGCTTTAAATAATCAGCAGAGGTGTGTGGGTGGAGGCGACTACAGGAGGCAGGCGGGCAACTAGAGTGGGGGGGATGGGGGGGGCTATTCTTCCAGCCGTAACCAGAGTGGATGTAAGAAGGGCTAAAAACATAACAAAAGCTTCATTTACATTTAAATGGTCTTTTACAGACCTGTGAAGTACTCTGGTGCGGCTGCAATTAAAACGTCGCCAGCCGCGAAGCTGTGTCAGCCCGGGCTGACACACACGAGGGGGGGGCTGAAGCCCGGTGAGCCCAATGGGTGTTGCGCGCCTGGCCTGGAGTGAATACAGCGCAAGCAGCGTCACCCCTCCAGTACCCCTCTATGGTGCTGCCATCAGCCTCACTGAAGTTGCCGGCGCAGAGCAGTGCTTAGTCGCGGATCTTCACCCCCTGCATTGGATCCGGCTGTGCGCGTCTGTTTCCACGCTCACCTCCATCGCAGCCCGCGCCGTCTGTCCCTGGCCGCAATCCGCGGTCTCTTCACCCAGTGGCCCCAAGCCACAGGCCTCTACAACGAACCCAGTGCTTCCCTGGACCAAGCCCGGTCCGATTCCGTCCTCGGGGGCAAGCCTGGGCTCCAGGAGGTGCTTTACTTGGCGAAGACGGGCGAGTGCAGAGAAACACCGTCCTTTCTCGCCGTCATCTTGGCCAGGCCCCCGACCTCGTGCGGAATACTTTAAAGAATTTTTAGGTTTCATGTGCAAGTTAAACAATGTTTTAATTATGCTTGTAGGTTTAATATGAAGCTTTTTAGTCACCTTACAGAAAAGGAGTGGGTGTTTGTGAGGTTACATAGGCCTGGGCACAAAACACTTCCATTTTACGTGCTCACGTTTAAAGTTGACATCTTTTTAGACAATTACTTTTAACACACATTTGCGTGCGCAGCCTCATGAGACAATATACTCAGAAATGTTTTGCTTACAATTACATTTCTTTGTAGACATATTATTTGGCCTTAGAACAATCTGTACAAGGACTTACAGATACATGCATCATTGTTGCCGTGTGCGATTCCTTAATTGCGAAAATTAAGGAATCGCAATTAAGGAATCGCAAACGGCAATGCATCAAAATTCCTTATGTTTCCTTAATTGCGATTCACAATTTGCGAATCGCAATTAAGGAATCCCTTCCCATTGATTCCTATGGGCCAAAAGGCCCATAGGAATGAATGGGAAGACAATCTCAATTTGCGATTCGCAATTAGCTAATCGCAAATTGAGATTGCGATTTCAAGGGTGCAGGGGTGTCCAAACGACACCCTGTTGCACCCCTGAATTCAATCTCTGCACATATGTTGTGCACACACATGCCCTAAGGGCATGTGTGTGCACAACATGACAGTTTGGAAAATGCACAAATTTGCATTTTTCGGATTTTTCGCAAATTACCATGAGGTCCAGCCTCATGGTAATTTTTTCCTCCTAATTGCGAATTCGCAATTTTTTTAGGTGTCATGCATTGCATTTAAGGAATCGCAAATTGCGATTCCTTAAATGCAATCGCATTTTTAGAAATCGCAAAAAATTGCGATTTCTTGTATTTTTGGTTGATGCATCCCAAATAGTGATTTAGGAATCGCAAACGGCCGAATTTTGCGATTCGCACCATTTGCGATTCCTAAATCACTTGATGCATGTGGCTGTTAGTACATTGTGCAACATGTTGTTTATTGTTGTCCGTTCAGCACCAGCTCTGGACGGATAGTATCAACAATGACAATGGGACCGGGTCTCAGGCATGGAACAAATGTGTCCAGTTTATTATGTAAACAACACTATGTCCCTGTTTAGATAGAGTAGCTTCTTTATGGATTGTCGAAGGTCGCTCCATGCTTGAATTCTAGCCCTGCTGAATTCCAACGCCATCCTCACAAGGACGGCGGCCTGTTCTACATCAAGGCTGGCTGTCAGATGACACATGCCCGCAGGTAAATGGGGAGTTAGACCTCTCTGAGTTATTCTTGTAGACCCCTACACCTTATGCTTTATACGATAGGAACTGCCAGGTAGGAGTGCAATTATATATATGCATATAAGTTAAGACAAAGGTAAGATGGTTGACTTATTCATTCTGTTCACCTTGTAATGCTGGTAACATTGTTTTGCTCCATTCTATTAATCATTGCAGAGCACATATTTTACACAGTACAATAGCTTCAACAAATGGTTGAAATGCTAATTTGCCTACTTCTTGTATCTCCCTTTGGGCATACCTGATTTACTAACGAACGAGTAGAATATGTTTCGCAATTTCCTTGGGGGAATTAGGGTTGTCATGATCTGAGGTTGCAGACACCATTCTGTGCCCTGTCAGTTCAGGAGCCCAAATGGCGCACTGTGAGCTAGCCTGGAATTAAGTCAAAATATTCTGATAGTATGAGTGGACTCAGTCCCACATAGTTTTTAAGCTTATTTTGCCTAAACGCACAGTCGTACTGAGAAAGTAGGAACTGTACGACACCCCCTTCACCCATTCCCACACCCAAGGTTTCGTTACACCAGTGACCAATACCCTCAACATTTCAAAACGGGAGTTAGAGAAACCTCTGACTATGAAGGTTCTTTACAGATCTCTGATCTATCAGACAATTTTGAAATGATCCAGGGGGCCTTTGAAGTCCTGAGTTTGCAGGGGTTCATTTTCTGTGGCTATCTGGATTGACCGTTCTTCCCTCAAAAGAGCATTTTAATTTCAGTAGTGAGGGCAACAGCCCAGTGGCTTCCTTTGTCTGGTAGGGAGAGTTCCTGACTCTCTGTCCAATGTTACCCCGGTCAGTAAATACCCCCAGGAGACTAGGGTCTGGAGACACTAAACTAGTATTGCATTTGTGCTTTGGGCAAATAAAATATGGAATGCATTTTGTCCTCCCCCAGTTCCATGGTCTGTCGCTCTGAGTTCAGTCCTCATCTCCAGGTTCCACCTCCTGGCGAAGTGCACCCAGGTATTTCTTGTAGGGAACCCAGATATCTTGTGGTCTGGATTTGATGAGCAGAAGTGTGCTGTAAGTATCTGAGGTGTTGTTGTAGTATGTAAGGTCTTTATGGTAGTCTTGGGTACTGGGCAACTGACTCCGAACCCAGCACATGGCTACTCGTCGCTTGGACAGCAGGGGCACCTGTGCAGGGAACTTTCTGGTCACTGGGCGCGCGCCGTAGCTGGACGAGGCGCCTTCCTCTGGGGCGGCGGCGACTCTGGACGCGAGCCGGGCCTTTCCTGTGGATCGCCCCAGCTGCTGTAGTCGCCTCTCCCTGTACCCCCTCCCCGGGGGCGCGGGGCGGCTTTCTGCCTCGGCCAGCGCCTAGCAGCTGACTTAGAACTGGTGCGGACCAGGGGAACCCGACTGTTTAATTAAAACAAAGCATCGCGAAGGCCGGAGGCGGGTGTTGACGTGATGTGATTTCTGCCCAGTGCTCTAAATGTCAAAGTGAAGAAATTCAATGAAGCGCGGGTAAACGGCGGGAGTAACTATGACTCTCTTAACCTATTCTCGGTTGAAGTGGCCTTTACCTCCCAGTAGTCCCGCCGGTAACTGCCTCTGAAGTGCTAGACTCTGCGTAGAGAGGCATATAGAGACTAGCCAAACAAGGTTCTATCATGGCAGCGAGCGTGATAGTGAGAAATGGTGAAGCAAACAAACCCAATTCCTGATGGGGTAGTTCCTGGAGAATTAAAACCCCGTTAAGATGGCGTAAGGAGGTGCTGTCTTTCCCAGAAATCATTAACCTCCTCACCGAATTTGACAAACCAGCACTAGCTTCCAACAAAGCAACGAATAACAACGATTCAGATCACGATATAGGCCCTAGTTCACCCCTTATAGCAGAAGACACAACAGTAGACCTCAGCAAATCCATCGAGTTTGTAACCACCTCAGCCAAGAATGACATTGGTACAGCAAAATTTGAATATCTTACCGATGTGTACGAGGTCAGCAAAGATGTAGTGACAAAGAAAAGTGATTACACAAAAAAAGTCACTTCTTGGAAGTACCCAAACGAAAAATATAAATGTGACTTGTGTGGAGACATAATGGGAACTTTTAAAGAACTGAGAAAACATGTCTCCAACAAGCACAAAGGCTTCTATCTCAAAACGTACGGTTCAAAATGTGACAAAGAAGCCGAATACCACAATATTGCATGCCATTATGCCAAATGTAAAGGAAGACCTCAAAAAGGAGAGCTGCCATTCATGTGCAGCTTCTGTGACCTCAGATTTGGAACAAAAATTGGTGTTTATCAACATGCTCGGCATGCGCATCCAAGAGCGCAAAATGAGGCTAGACTATCAGCTCTAGCAAGCAGCAAACCGTCAAAATTATGGTCACAGGAATAAATACTGCTACTAGCAGAATTGGAAAAAGTATATGAAAATAAAAGGAATATTAATGCGCTGATGGTTCCACATTTTGACAACAAGAACAGAAAACAAATTGCAGAAAAAAGAAGGGATAGAAGAGATAAAAGCAAAAAATCCGCAAAAGTTGTACTGCAAGCATCAAATGTTTCTGAAAATGACTCTTGCGATGAACCAGAGGTTACAGTGGAAGTAACAACAGAAAAGCACAGAGACTTTATCAATCGAAAACGTGTGCAAAAAATCAAGAACTTTGATGAACTGGAAGACAGAATATCAGAAATCGAGAAGTACACTCAAAACGTAGAGCAGCACGATGCTACCATGGATCTGATGGATGAAGTAGTGGCTTATATCGCAGAAAACACCACTGATATAAGTCCTGCTCTAGCAGGTGTACCAACAAAGTAACCAACAAGTGAAATCCATAATGAGCCTATGAACTCTGCTCAAGATGAGCACCAGAATGCCTCAGTAGGAAACAAGATAACAAAAAAAGACAAGAAAAACGAAAGGCTTAATCGGACGCACAAGAAAAATTATGCAAAAGCAAAGGGCAGCTATAAAGAATACCAGACAATGTTTAAAAAAGACAAAAAGAAAATTGCCAGGATTATTACTGATGGGGCAGAAGATGCCACTTGCCAAATCAGTGCTGATGCAATCTTTCAATACTATAAAAGCATAATTGAAAAAGAAAACAAGAAGAACCCTCCTGCCGATTGATCGGATACCAGAGGACTATGAAATTAGAAATCTTTGCAAAGAAATAACACTGCTCGAAATAACTCATGCCTTTGAGAGCTCTAATCTAAAGAAAGCAGTGGTTCCTGATAAGATAGGTCTGAATGACTTATATAAAGTGCACAGCAGGCATCCAAGACTGCTTCCCAGAGTTCTATTGTCTTGGTTGTTGATGAGAAGAGTACCAGAAATTATCAAAAAGAACCGATCAATTTTGATACCCAAGAATGTACCGATTAGTGAACTTACAAAAATCAGTACTGGCGTCCAATTACCATCGGTACTGCATTCATTAATTTATTCACAAAAATATTAACTAAAAGACTCACATTTTTTGTTGAATTGAATACGAGACAAAAAGGCTTCATGGAGGTGAGAGGCTGTCTCGAGAATCTGACTCTCCTGTAAAATAT